>NW_019154139.1:14109696-14724173 GCF_002288905.1 Enhydra lutris kenyoni | reverse complement strand
TGCGGGGCTCGATCCCAGGACTCTGAGATCATGACCTGAGCCGAAGGCAGTGGCTTAACCCACTGAGCCACCCAGGCGCCCCAAGTAGATAAATCTTTAAAAAAAAAAATAAGTCTTCCAATCCATGAACATGGGATATCTTTCCATTCATTCTGATACTCTTTCTTCCAACAATCTTTTATAGCTTTCAATATGTAAACCTTAAATGCTTTTGTTAAATTTATTCTTAAATATCTTATTCCTTTAGATGTTATTGAAAATGGTATTCTTACATTTAGTGCTCTTGACTTTAAAAACAATTACCTGATTTGTCTCCTCCCTTTCTCAGAAACGTGCTGGCAAGTGCATCAGCTGACAACACCGTAATTCTGTGGGATATGTCCCTAGGGAAACCAGCAGCTAGCCTTGCTGTACACACAGACAAGGTATGGTGATTGAGTGGATAAAAGGGTGTCTAAAAAGTGACAAATGTTGGCTACAATAATCCCAAACATACATGACTTTCTATGAATTATAAAGTGCTTTGACATGCTGTCTTATTGGACCCTCACAGAGCCCAGTATGACAGTTAGAATTACTCATCTTAGAGATCCAACTACGGAGACAGATGAAGTGACTGGAAACATTAGTAATTTGTAGCTTGTTTACAGAGACCCATAAAGAGACAGGGCTGTCAATCACCAGATGAGGTTAAAGAATTTAACAGATCTGTTGTTGCAGAACTCAGAGGTCAGGTGTGCTAGCGTACAGTGGGGGACTTCAGAACATGTCAGAATATGTAGAGTTGCCCAGTTTGACTGCTCGCTCTTTTGTTCTCAGTATATTTAACATTTGAGGGATGTAAGTATTCTGTCAAACACAACTTGAGAAATCCTGCATTGTCTTTAAAGTATCTGCTTTTATTTGAAAATGCTTGTCCTTTTAAGTATGTAGTACATTTGTTTCTCTAAATACTACTAAATTTCAAAGGGAGAAATTTATAGAAACACTGCCAAATTGATTCTCTTGATTTAAGTACTCAGCAGTTTTACCAAAACCAAACAAACATAGATCTGTTTATTTATGTTTTCTCCTATTAGGTCCAGACTCTGCAGTTTCATCCATTTGAAGCACAGACTCTGATTTCTGGATCCTATGATAAGTAAGAAAACACTGCAGGAATTATTGCTGCTGTTTTTAATCTTCTAATTCAGAAAGTATGACTTGATGCTCAGAGTACAATACTGAGTGTTTAAACTTGCAGTAATACTCACTTGTCCCTTTCAACTTTGGTCCTTTCAGTCTCTAAGGGAGTGTTGTTCTGTTGTAATAATGTAGTTCCTAACTAGCACTTGCTTCGATTTTTAGAGGGCATAGGAGTTAGCCATTGCTACAAAGCAGGCTGTCCAAAATTCAGTGATTTAGAATAGACTTACAATAGACATGTATTTCTTACGCCACTGCAAGATTGAGCTAATCTAGGCTAGGTTCACCTGGTAGATCTTATTTTGGTGGGGCTATGGAGATTGGGCTCTCCTTGTTTCCTGTCCTCAGGGGACCAGTGAGCCAGCCCCCACACGTTCTCATGGTGAGGTCAGACGCTTCAGCAGAGATACCAATGCCTCTTTAGACCAAGGCTCAGAACTAGTATACTTCTGGCTTACTTTCTGGGCGGAAAGATATAACATGGAGTGGGCAACAGAGTGTCTTTATGGAAAAATTCCTATAATCCTGACAGAGAGTGTGGCTGGAGAGGAAGGTGAGGAATTAGACCCACTGCAGTCCCTCACAGGGGTTTTCCAGTCATGCGTGTGCACCTTTTTTTTGCGGATTGGGTCTGAAGGTGGGAGAGAGAGCCAGTAGAAGCAGAAACCAACTTGCAGTCTTTATTTTGATTCCTTACTCTTTTGAAGAGTAATAGTTATATTTTTTAGTTCGGATTCATTCAGAATTATAAAAGCCTATCTACTGGCTTCCCCAGCACGGTAACCTGCTTATAGAGTAAATGTGGTTAAGACATGAATTATCTGGCTCTGAGCACTGCTGGGAACAGGAAAATTCAAAGTTGTCCTAGTCTCTTGGAAATAGGGAGGATTCATCTTGTGAGTGGATGGCTCAGCCTGGAGATGGTCAAGTCTGCTATGATATCCAGAGCCACCAGTGCCTTCAAGTGACAGAACCAGAGTACCAGCTAGTGAAAATCAACTCCTCTTTTCTTCTTTTAGAACCTTAAAACAGGCTTTATATAATTGGATCTTGAGTTCACAGTGTTGTTTTGTTACCATTTCATTAAAGTAAATATAAAACATATAGACGAATTGAACTCTTAAAACCCCAACTTTGCCTTTCTGTCCAGGTCAGTGGCTTTGTATGACTGCCGAAGTCCGGATGAAAGCCATCGAATGTGGCGATTCAGCGGGCAGATTGAGAGAGTGACTTGGAATCACTTTTCACCTTGTCATTTTTTGGTAAAACTACATACTGTTTTGCTTATCTAGGTTACTAATGACTTGCTCTAATTCCATTGTAGAGAGAATCTTTCTCTGGTGGAGGTTTGTTTGTTTTTTTGGGGGGGGGGGGGGGGGGTTTGTATTTTGTTTTTTTGGTTTTTTTTAGTCTCTACGCCCAGTATGGGCCTTGAACTCCCAACCCTGACATGGAAAGTCACATGCTATACCAACTGAGCCAGCCAACTGCCTTGCTTTTTCTGTATTAATACTGTGGAATAGTTAGATTTTAGGGTTAAAAAAACTCTTAATAATGGGGCAGCCACAAATGGTTAACATGTAAATGATTTTGCTAATTTCCAGCCATTTCAAAGTGCCACATTTTAGTTCCTGATTTTGATTGTATTATTAGTGTTTCTTTGAAATATTAAGCATACCTAATCTATTTTTTTTAATAGTTAATTTCATCCAAGAAGATGATTTTATTTAAATTAAATGGAGCTTCAGTGATGAGAATGCTAGCCTGTTTAATATAGCAGTCTCCCAGATAGGAAAAAGTATTAAGTTCTTGGTTTAAATATCCTTAATATGTACAGGATAACAGTTTTCTGTGTAGCATCCAAAGATTCTGCAGACCTTTCAATCCATGGAGAAATAAACCTGAGCTTTCATCCAGAAGATTAAAGAAATTGTGGTACATCCATAAATTTCCTAATTTTCCTAAAGTAAAATGTGTAGTACTTTATGAATGAGAGAAACGCTTTCTTAAAATCAGTGGATAGTTTTATTAAGGTTCCTGAAACATTGATTCTGAGCACATTTAGTCTCCTCTCTGTGCTCAGAGGCGCATTGCTGTTCTCAGCTGTGTCCTGAAGCCAGATTCCCTTTTATGGTTATCAGGAGTGAAGTGCAAGTTGTATTTGAATGTTGTGTTGTAATTTGGCTCTCAACACTCAAGCACACATAATTTCTGAGGTTATTTGCTAACAAGTTTTCATTGATACTAAAATCACAGATACTTAGGAAAATGGAAAGTGATTACAATTAAATGGGTTGCCTCCTTCACTCCAGGCTCCCACGATGAGACCTCTGTCCTCTTTTTGTCCTCTTCGCAGCCCAGCCATTAAGACTTCCCACTTGTTCCTTTTTCCCCTCGTTTCCTGTCGTGGCTGTTGCCCTCAGCTGGCACACAGGCGCAAGTCTCTCTCCTATCCTTGACTAGGTCTGTCTCTTGGTTCCTTCTTTTCTCCCCTTTCTTGGAAGTGTAACAATCCACCATAATCTGCCTTCCTTACTGATTAAGCCTTTCTGCCAAATGTTGACATTGATTGCTTTCTTCAGAAGCGCTATTTCTTTGCTCCCCTGACCTCCTACATTATACCCTCTCTCTCTGGTTCCCTCTGCCTGTACCGTAAATGCTGTGCTTCCCAGGCCTCTGTTCCCTTGGACCTGACCGCAGCTTGCCCATCTCTCACCCTCGCCCACACCACCACCAGAGCTTCATCCTCATACCCACTGCACAGTACACGCACCAGCTACATTAGTCCATGCAGGGACAAATCCCGCTTATACCCCAGTAAATTTTTCGTGGTTTTTTTTTTTTTTTTTTAAATAAGCTTCTCGGGTAAATAGCTGGTTTCCACTGTAATTTCCACTGCTTACCCATTGCTAAATTTTCTTGCCATGTAGCATGACCTTGACCGTCTTTTACTCTTTCCAGGCCAGTACAGATGACGGCTTTGTGTATAATTTGGATGCACGTTCAGATAAGCCAATTTTTACACTTAATGCACACAATGATGAAATTTCCGGTGAGCCCAAATAGTGTTTCATTTCTATTAACTTATGATGAAGTAAATCTACATTTCAGAGTCTGAACTAATCTCTTCCTTTAGGTCTTGATCTAAGTAGTCAAATCAAGGGCTGTCTTGTGACAGCATCAGCAGACAAGTATGTGAAGATCTGGGACATATTAGGAGACAGGCCAAGTCTGGTTCACTCTAGGGACATGAAAATGGTAAGAATTTGTCTGGGCATCTTCCTTTTCTGCTGTTTTGTTTGTTTCTGACCTGTATTGTCGTCTTTCCCTAGGAATCACTGCATTAAAGAATATGGGTTTGCTGGGATGTTCATTTTGAGCTTAGTCAAATTTGGTGGGAGGTTTGTGAGTCATTGAGTTCTTCTAAAATTATCCTATCTGGTTCCTTTCCTAACAGACACAATGAACAGTTGTTTGGGAAGAAGGATGGAAAGAGATTTTCTAGGACTTAAGTAGAATGGCCATGGTTTTTTTTTTAACTCTGAATTGAGGCCCATCCCAGGAAAGCTTGGACCTTTAGGACACTGTAACTGTTAGGGCCACTTTATCTATCACTACATCTTTGCATAACTAGTTTTGACTACACCAAAATGGATTACTATGTAGTAGCAAAAAATTTAGAAATAACCAGAATTCATTTAGCAAATATTTACTGAGCACCTACTATATGTCAGGCACTGAGTTAGTATAATTGTAGATACAGAACACTGCACATCTGTTTGTATAAATATTTGTGGGGAAAGTAAGTTACAAATGCAATTATATAGTACTATCTCCCGCTTATATTTAGATGCTTAAATGTTTAAAATCTTATCCCAAAACATAAACAGTATTATCTTAGTGATTTTTATACTTTGTGTTTGTTTTCTATAATGCATATGTATTAGTAATAAGCATAAAAAAATTCAGAAGTTAAAAAAATGATTTAATGGTGACCTACAGTAACATCATTGCTTAAAAAGGGAAATAAAAGTTTCTGGGAAAACTGAGATTAGAGACCTAAGTAGTCAGAGTGCATACATCCTCACAGAATGGCCATCGTGCTGAACTTAGGTGGCTTTGTCTTTTAAGACTCTGCAAGAGACTTAAGACATACTGGTGAGTTGGTTCAGATTTATGTAGATAGGAGCAGGGGTTTACATTGGGGCTTTCTGTAAGGACTGACCATCTGTTTTCCTTTTCCTAGGGAGTTCTGTTCTGTTCTTCCTGTTGCCCTGATTTGCCATTTATTTATGCCTTTGGAGGTCAGAAAGAAGGGCTTCGGGTCTGGGATATAAGCACAGTCTCATCAGGTAAGAATTTTAATTCCCTTTTTCTAAACAAGAAAAATGTGTGGCTTGAATACATTAAGTAGATCTGATGTTCATCCTGTAATGTAGTCCGCTTGGGGAAATAGACAAGATCACATGTAATTTGGAGATGTTCATGGTCACAAATTTGTCTTCACAATTTAAATGTAGATTATTTTTTAAATACTTGACAAAATTTGAATTTATGGGAAAGCCGGAAGGAAATATAACATGGTTTCTAAGAACAGCCCTCCCCTTCCCAGTGTGAATAATCCACCTTTTCTCAACTACTTCCCACAAAATCCAGCTTTCCTTAAGGAACCCCTCCTCTCCGGAGACTTCAGGGGAACCTGGTTGCTTATTTATTACCTTGAGGTTGTCTGGCTTGTCCTCTACACACAGAAGATGTAGCTCTACTGATCCCTCAGTCTTCCATGTAGAAAAAAGCTTTTAAATCCAAAAAAGTTTTCTGCTGGTTAATGAAAGAAAATAGTCACTTTATCAAGGTAGAGTAAAACCAGGACAAGGCAAAAAGAAAGTTAAATAGCAGACCAATTTAAAACACGGTTAACTTCATTCAGAATGTTAATCTGGACTTCTGTGTTGGTTATTTCATTTCCCGTTGATAAAGTGTTAAATATAGTTTCATAAAATTTCCACACTTGGGCAGAGAACCATCCTTGTTCATTTCTGCATCTCTGTATTTTATATTATAGGTTCTTAATTTTCTGACCTGGTAACTTCTCAACTGTTTATTTGTGTTTTAGTAAATGAAGCATTTGGAAGACGAGAGAGGCTTGTTCTTGGCCATACGAGAAGTTCATCTATCAGTGGCCCTTTTGGGAGCAGGAGCTCAGACACACCAATGGAGTCTTAATGCGGAGCAGAAAATTTCCTGGTTTTTATTACCTTAACTCGGTTTTAAAAACCTGGCCGAGAAATCTCCACGTGTAGCTATAGCCATGTAGTGACTGAAACAAACTTCGTTTCTTGCTGCCAGACATTCCTCTGCGGCTATGGCGGCAGCACAGACAGGGCTGGTCTTTGTGCTTTGCCTTTTCAGTGTGTGGGGTTTAGGGATCCTGCTCATTTCTGGAAGAGGATAATAAAGAGGTTTTTAAAAAATAATTCCTAAAATATGCCATATGTCATAAGTGACCTATAGGTTTGTAAAATAGGTAGTAATTTATGGAGTTTTAGAAGAAAATCCTCTGATTTTAAACGATGGGTAAACCCAGGCCTTGAAAGGTTGTGACTTGGCCAAGATTGCACAGGATTTATGGCTAAACACGGGCAGGTGCCCCAGGAATTGCTCTTTCCTGACTTGACTCTTTTCCAACTAATGTTCATGATTTTAGAAATGTTCTCAGTGCTACTTGTAAAGTTCAGTGACTAAATTAAAGGTGAAATGTCTCTTTTCCCCCAGCATGGTATTCACTGTTATCAAAGAAAAAGAGGTATTACATTATGATAAAGATGTCAGTCCAACAAGAGGATAGAACATTCATAAATATCAGAGGAGCACCTAAACACATAAAGCAAATATTAACAGACATAAAGGGAGAAACAGCAATACAGTAATAGTAGCAGACTTTAATACCCCACTTTCATCAAGAAATAGACCATTCAGACAGAAAATCAATATGGAAACATTGGCCTTACAGACATAAACACAGCATTCCTTCTGAAAGCAACAGAATACACATTTTCTGTAGCACACCTGGAGAATTCTCCAAGATCACATGTACCACCAAAAAAAGTCTTAATTTCAGAAAATTGAAAATTGAAATATCAGGTATCTTTTCTGACCACAATGATATGAAACTAGAAAATTAGATGAAGCACACTAGAAGATTTGCAAATATATGGAGATTAAATAGCATGCTACTGAACAGCCAATGGGTCAAATAAGAAAGGAGAGAAAAGGCCTTGAGACAAGTGGAAACACAACATACCAAAACTTAAGGGATATACCAAAAGTTCACTGCATTCAGTGCTGGGATCAAGAAACAAGAGCTCTCAACCTAATTTTACACCTCAAGAAACTACAAAAAGGAACAAAGCCCAGAGTTAGTAGAAGGAAAGAAATAAAGATCAGAGTGGAATAATACATGAAATAGAAACTAAAATGAATCTGAGAGCTTTTTTTTTTTTTTTTTTTTTTTTTTTAATAAAGAAAACTGACAAACCTTTAAGCTAAACTGAGGACATAGGATGCAAAATCAAACATGAGAAAGAAGTTGTTACAACCGGTAGACCACCAAAATACAAAGGATCCTAAGAGACTCTATGAACAGAGTAAAACAAATCAGACAACCTAGGGGACATGGAAGATTCCTAAAAATATACTACCTACCAAATCTGAATCATGAAGAAATAGAAAATCTGAAGGGACCAATTACTAGTAAGGAGATTGAATCAGTCATTAAAAACATCCCAACAGGGGCACCTGCGTGGCTCAGTGGGTGACCCGATGGGATGGAATCATGGGATGACCTGAGCCTCTGCCTTCAGCTCAGGTCATGGTCTCAGGGTCCTGGGATTGAGCCCCACATCAGGCTCTGCTCAGCAGGGAATCTGCTTCCTCCTCTCTCCCTGCCTGCCTCTCTGACTACTTGTAATCTCTATCAAATAAAATCTTTTTTAAAAAAATCCCAACAAATAAAAGTTAAGGACCAAACAGCTTCACTGGTGAATTCTACAAAACATTTGAGTAATAACATCTGAATAATACCTAACTAATCCTTCTCAAACTCTTTTAAAAAAATTGAAGAGAAAGGAATACTTCAAACTCATTTCATAAGGCCAGCATTACCCTGGTATTAAACTGGAAAAGGACGCCACAAAAGAATTAGAGGCCAGTATCCTGATGAACATAACTGCAAAAAGCTCTACCAAATACAAACCAAATTCAACATTAAAAGGATCATTTATCGGGACGCCTGGGTGGCTCAGTTGGTTAAGCAGCTGCCTTCGGCTCAGGTCATGATCCCAGCGTCCTGGGATCGAGTCCCACATCGGGCTCCTTGCTCATCAGGGAGCCTGCTTCTCCCTCTGCCTCTGCCTGCCATTCTGTCTGCCTGTGTTTGCACTCTCTCCCTCTCTCTCTCTCTCTGACCAAAAAAAAAAAAAAAAAAATCTTTAAAAAAAAAAAAAAGGATCATTTATCATAATCAAGTGGGATTTATTCCAGGGATGCAAGGATGGCTCAATACCTGGAAATCAGTCATGATGCATCTCATTAACAGAGGATAAAAATCATAAGGTGACCTTAATGAAGAAAAAACATCTGACTGAATTGAATATCCATTCTAAAAACAGTGGGTTAGCAGGAATGTACCTCAACATAATAAAGGTCATATACCACAAGTGTACAGCCAACGTAGTGAAAAATTTAAAGCTTTTCCTCCTAAGATCAGAAACAAAACAAAGATGCCCACTCTCCTCACTTTTATGCCACCTAGTATTGGAAGCCCTAACCAGAGCAATTAGGCTTTGGAAAAGGAAAAGTCATCCAAGTCAGACTCCACCAAAATACTATTAAAAATAATAAAATTCAATAAAGTTCCAGGGTACAAAAATCAATATGCAGAAATCTGTGTATTTCTATACACTAACAATGAACTATCAGAGAAATTTCTTAATCCTATTTATATTTGCATCAAAAAGAACAAAATAGGGGCGCCTGGGTGGCTCAGTGGGTTAAGCCTCTGCCTTCGGCTCAGGTCATGATCTCAGAGTCCTGGGATCGAGCCCCGCATCGGGCTCTCTGCTCAGCGGGGAGCCTGCTTCCTCCTCTCTCTCTGCCTGCCTCTCTGCCTGCTTGTGATCTCTCTCTGTCAAATAAATAAATAAAATCTTTAAAAAAAAAAAAAAATAGGAATTTAACCAAGGGGGAAAAACTTGTACACTGAAAACAGTAAGACACTGATGAAAGAAATTGAAGGCAAATAGGTGAAAAGATATTTATTCCATGATCTTGGAATGGAAAAATATTGCTAGGATGTCCACACTACTACCCAAAACAATCTACAGATTCAGTATAATCCCTATCTAAATTCCAGTGGCGTTTTTCATAGAAATAACACTAAATTTTATGTTGAACCACCAAAGAACCCCAAATAGCCAAAGCAATCTTTTTTAAGATTTTATTTTCAAGTAATCTCCACACACCACATGGGACTCCAACCCACAATCCAGGGTTTGAGAGTCACATACTCCACCAACTAAGCCAGCGAGTTTCCCCTAGCCAAAGCGGTCTTGAGAAAGAACAACAAAGATGGAGGCATCATGCTTTTTTATTTCAAGCTATGTTACAAAGCTACAGTAATCAAAATAATCTGGTATTGGCATAAAAACAGACACACAGATCAATGGAACCAAAAAGCCCAGAAATAAACCCTCGCATACATGGTCAACCAACAACAAAGAAACCAAGAATATACAATGGATAAAGGACAGTCTCTCCAATAAACAGTGTTGGTTAAACTGGATGGCTATATGGAAAAGAATGAAACTGGACCACTGTCTCACACCATATGTAGAAACCAACTCAAAATAGATTAAGGCCTGACCATAAGACCTAAAGCCATAAAACTCCTAGAACATCAGTGATAATCTTGACATCGTTCTTGACAATAATTTTCTAGATCTGACAACAAAAGCAAAGGCAATAGCAACAAAAACTAAATGTGATAGCATCAAATTAAGCTTCTGCACAGTGAAGGAAACTGACAAAATGAAAATGCAACTTACAGGGGCTCCTGGGTGGCTCAGTTAAGTGTCTGCCTTCGGCTCAGGTCATGATCCCGGTGTCCTGGGATCAAGCCCTGAATCAGGTTCCCTGCGCCGCGGGAAGCCTGCTTCTCCCACTCCCCCTGGTTGTGTTCCCTCTCTGTCTGTCAAATAAATAATTAAAATCTTTTTTAAAAAATGCAACTTTAAGGTGAGAGAAAATATTTGCAAATCATTTGCTTTGGGGTTAACACCAAAAAAAAAAAAAAAACAAAAACAAAAAAAAAAAAAAAAAAAAGAAAAAAGAAAAAAAAATCTGATTAAAAATGAGCAGAACGCTTATCCGAAAGAAACAAAAACAGTAACTCAAAAAGATAGCGACACTGCCATATTCATTACAGCTTTATAACAGCCAAGATAGGGAAACAACCTAAGTGTTCATCAGTGGATGGAAAAGAAAGTGTGTGTATACATACACATACACATACAATGGAATATTATTCAGCCATAAAAAGGAAGGAAATCTTGCTATATGTAAGAACATGGATGGACTTTGAGGGCATAAATTATGCTAACTGAAATAAGTCAGACGATACCATATGATCTTGTTTATATGTGTAATTCTTTTTCTAAAGATTTTTATTTATTTATTTGACAGACAGAGATCACAAGTAGGCAGAGAGGCAGGCAGAGAGGAGGAAGCAGGCTCCCCGCTGAGCAGAGAGCCCAATGCAGGGCTCAATCCCAGGACCCTGGGATCATGACCTGAGCCAAAGGCAGAGGCTTTAACCCACTGAGCCACCCAGGCGCCCCATGTGTAATTTTTTTTTTAATCTGAACCCAGAGAACAGATGGGTGAGTGAAATGAGTGAAGGTGATCAAAAGGTACAAACTTCTAGTTATAAGTCATGGGGATGTAATATATAGCATGGTGACTATAGCTAACAATATTGTATTGTTTATTTGAAAGTTGCTAAGAATAAATTGTAAAAGTTCTCATTACAAGGAAATAATTTGTAAGTTTATGTGGATGGATATTAACTAGAGTTGTTCTGAGCAAAATCTAATCTTAATGTCATATAACTGAAACGAATGTAATGTTATATGTCAATTATATCTCAATTTTTTAAAAAAGTGAATGTGAAACACAAAGTAAAGATTGCACCCTGAGGCAAAAAACGGTGTATCTTATCTTAATTGCTTCTGTCATGGCCAAAGTATATTACTTCTCCCAAATGTTCTACTTATCCCAACACTAACTTTCCCCACCCAAAAGAAGTTGAATATAACAAAAAAGAAATAATAATGATTATATGAAAAGAAATTAAACAGACACATAAAGTTGGCTTACTGGAATTTGTTTACATTGGGAGGTACTCCCAAACAAAACCTGTAAGGAAATCAGGGATGCAGAAGTGGTCAGAGGGAAAAGTGGAACCACTATGAAGTTTCGACAGATGTCCCGTTCAGATCTTTAGCTGTCAAGCTGAAATGACCCTCCACAAAAGCCTGGAATTAAGTAAGGCACTGTGGTTTGAGACATCCCCCACCTCAGCATTTGGTTCAGACTCTCTGCCAGAAATAAGCAGTCTTGCCAGGCAAGGCAGCTGCCATAAGCTGAGAGCCGTTTCCAGAGAAAACATCCGCTTCCGGGAGAAGTCAGTAGCCAGCACCTCTGGAAAGAGCTGCTCATTCATGGAAGGGATTCTAGGTGGTACATCCCAGCATCCATACAGAGTTCACCACCTAATTCTACAAATGCTGGACTAAGAAATACAGGTCCTAGAAAGCCCAGAAGTCCTGAGGAATTAAATCATGAGGAAATACTGCACCAATAGCCAGGAGACAACAAACCAGAAAAAGAGCCTGGCATTTGGGACAATTTGTTCCCTAAGAATGAATATGTGTAGATTCCAGAAAGATGGCTAAGGGCCCGAGAAACTGAACATTTGATTTTTTTTTTTTTAAACCATGCAGTGCTAGTGGGAAACAAAACCGGTATCAAGAAGGATCAAGTAGGTGGTGCTTGAATAACTACCCAAGGCTTTGAGTTGGCTTAGAAATAATGACTACGAGAAACTTCCACAGACTGAAGGCCAGTTTTTAAATATCTGAATTATAATTCACTAATGTAATCCAGGGTTGTTGATACCCTTAGCTGTCTACCAAACACACACATCCTCCTTGGAAGAAGATAATGTCATATTGGGCCTCACATTTTTATTATAATTTTTAAAAACTTTTTAAATTTTAATTATTTACTCATTTGACAGAGGGAGTAGAGAGCATAAGCAGGGGGAATTCAGGCAGGGAGGGAGAAGCAGGCTCCCAGTTGAGCAAGGAGCCCAGAGCGGGACTCAATCCCAGGACACTGAGATCACCCAGGCACCCCTTTTATTATAATTTTGACATGTAAAAATCAGGGCACACAAATAACCAGGTACACAAGGAAACCAAACATAATTAAAAACTGAAAAATACAGACAATGGAAAGGAACATACAAGATCCAAATAAAGGAGCTATCAGATACAGATTTTGTAATAACTTATCTTTAACATGGTCAAGGGAATTTAAAAATTGAGAATCTTGGCCAAAAGTAGAAATTGAATTTAAAATGGAAAAGCTCAGGACACCTGGGTGGCTCAGTCGGTTAATTGCCTGCCTTTGGCTCATCATGATCCCAGGGTCCTTGGATCAAGCCCTTGAATGGGCTCCCTGCAGGGAGCCTGATTCTCCCTCTCCCGCTCCCCCCTTTGTGCTCTCATTCTCTCTCCCCCCGCCCCCCGACAAATAAAATCTATAAAATGGAAAAGCTGAAACTGAAACGCATAATAAGAGATAATTACAAACTTGGTAAGTGGCTTTAACAACAGATGAGCTATAACTGAAAAGAAGCAAAATGGCATATATAATTCTCTCAAAGGAGAGAAGAAAAAGCCAATTGTATGTGTAAAATTACTGGGTAAAAAGTTTCCAGAACTAATGACATCGAACAACAGATTTGAAAGCACCACTAACCCCATGCAGAATATGCCAGAGAGAACCACATCTAGGCACATTATGGTAAACTGCTGAAAACTAAAGCAAAGGTAAGGCGTAGCCATGGCAAGACAGGGAGGAACATATTATCTTTAAAGGAGCAACTGTTCAACTTCCGGATGACTTAACAAAAATAGTGGAAGCTGGAAGAGAACATGTATATATTCAAAGTAAAAAATAGCCATATTAGAATACTGTACTTAGCAAAAGTATCCTTTAAGGAAAAAAGTGAAAGTTATTTTCAAAGAAACAAAATTAGAGTACTCCCTCTCAGGAGGCCCATACTAGAATAAGTGGAACAGGCAAATATTAAAATATATGAAAGAAGAAGAATTCTGTGACAAAGAGAAACCTAACCCAAAGGATGAAAATGCCCAGAAGCATACGTGGCCATGAGGTGTTCCTGATTACTATGACGTAAAACAAGGGATCACAAATTTTCCAAAAAGCAGACATTCCATTTAGTTAGCTAACTGCATCCGTCGCAACACTCAGCTCTCCTGCGGCACCGAAATAGCCACAGACAATACATAAACGGACACTTGGAAAGGGAGAGAAAGGAGAGGCATGCTGTTCGCTCTCAAACACGGAGTGCCTGTCCTGTGCCCCATGCTATACGGGGCATGGGAGATCCAGTGTGAATAAGGAAAGCCTTTGCTCTCTACCCAGTGGGACAACAATATAATTACAGATTGTGAATTTTAACAAGCAGTAAAAATGACCTTCTGAGATCCATTGTAACTTGGTAGAACAAAAAAGCTATCAGTCCATGAACCATTAATATCTCCTGTGTCAGTCATGAATATGACTTCAAACATTTGAGTGTGAATCCTGTGAAATGTTGTTCCAAGTCAGACACTGGTATAAAGGCACAGTAACTTGGGTTCACCAAAATCTCTTTCAAAACAGCAGATTAGGGGCACCTGGGTGGCTCAGTGGGTTGGGCCTCTGCCTTCGGCTCAGGTCATGATCTCAGGATCCCGGGATGGAGCCCCACATCGGGCTCTCTGCTCCGCGGGGAGCCTGCTTCCTCCTCCTCTCTCTCTCTGCCTGCCTCTCTGCCTACTTGTGGTCGCTGTCTGTCAAGTAAATAAATAAAATCTTTAAAAAAAGTAAAACAGCAGATTGAAGGACAGGGTAACAATTTTGGTTTTTCTTTGTTTTGATCTGGCTTTTAATTAGATATTAAAATAAGCCCCGGACCACTAAAAATCAGTGACAGCTAGAAGGAGACCTCTGGTAGGTTTAAACTCAATGTTAATTTTATCTCAAATTTGGTGTTCTTGAATACAAAGAACAGAAAAAAAAAAAGGCATTTTGGGGGGTGCCTGGCTGGCTCAGTTGATAGAACATGGCAACCCTTGATCTCAGGGTCGTGATTTCAAGCCCCCCTGGCTGTTAGAGCTTACTTACCAAAAAAAAAAAAAAAAAATTCCTAGACTTCAGTTCTCAGGAAAATAGTTATGTATAAAAAATAAAGAATTTTCACTGTTTTATGTTGACATATAGCTCTGCCTAAACATACGTCTAACAATAAGAATGTGTATTTAATACAAAACAGTTTTAAATAGTAAAATAGAGCTGACACTACTATTTGCAACTTGGAAGTACAAGGCGTGATGAATGCCGAGCAGGGCTGTGCTCAGAGCCAAGAGAACGTGCCTGTGGAGCTCCTGGAAGGGGAGATCTGGGCACCTGGGAGCAGAAGAACGCTGGGCCGGGCTCGTAGCCGCTGCTGAAAGCCAGAGCGGGTAGCAGGTGAGACATGTGAGCAGACACGCAAACACGGGGATTCAAATCCAAGTCAGGATAAGAGATTTCAAAGGAGGCTCAACGGTGCCATACAGATGGAGAGAAGGGTCCCCTGTCACATCCTGCCATAGGGAGGCACCACTCTTCAGTGTGAAGAGATCTGAGCCCAAAGATTTGCAACCCGGAGAGAACGCCTGTCGCGGGGAAAGTGGGAGAACAAGATGGAGCATTATTTCCAACACTGACTGACTGTTGGTGATCGGTGTTCTTAGTAGCCAGCATGTGGGGATGCTATGGGGTTGATCATGTCTGTCCAAAGTGAAAAATTAACACTAACTTTTTTTTTTAATTGACCTAGAAATAGGTAGGCTCTACATAATGAGATCCTGGAATTCAATTTCATTGAGACCAATTATTACACAGAGTAGAATAGCAACTTATTCTGAGGGCTGGGGAGTAACATTATACACGTGTAACGGTAGGGCCTCAATTGTTCGTGACAACCCCAGCTACACGTTACAAAAATGTTCTCAAGAAAGGTGATTATTCAATATACTACACACTTTTTTCCTGGTCTCAAATAAATTAATAAACAGAAAAAAAAAATATCATCAGAGCAAACATCTAGAATTTGGGTTCAAAAATAACTTGTTCTATCCTTCTGTCTCTAGCTCTGCCAGGTGAGCCTGTAACACTCTGCCACTAAAAAGAAGAAAGGCTGAAGAAACACAAGCTACATCGATTCGAAGTCACTAGAGAGTTTCTAAGGTAACTAACACCCATGGTGCAAAGATTCTGGGAGAAAGGACATGAGGAAAGTGATCTAAGCTAGCTGTCTTCTCAGGTATTCACGAATTTTCATGTTGTGTCAGGTGAGAAACTAAAGGAAAAATCATGCAGGTGAAGAGTGCAGCAGAGGGGTGCCTAGTGGCTTAGTGGGTTACCTGTCTGCCTTCTGCTTTCCGCCCAGCTGAGAGCCTGCTTCTCCCACTCCCTCTGCCTGCTGCTCAAGGAAGGAAGGAAGGATGGAAGGTGGGTACAGCGGGGCATTCATTAGACTCACAACACTGGAAAAACAAAATCACCTAAAGACCTCAGGAGGGAGGCCTCTAAAAACTTCAGGCTCTCACTGTGATCCCTAAAAGGCTGCATCTAGAAACTGAGGTGCGCTACAGGCAGTCAACTTTATCACATCTGAAGTCCAGCCAGGAAAAATACCAGTCTTGATTGGACTGAGGTGTCCCTGCTCTAGTTATTTGCCGGAGGATATGGTGAACCTTTCTGGAAGAAGTAATTTCATCCACAGCTTCTACTGTTTTTCATATACAATCCCCAGTTTCTCATCAGAACTTACCAAACATACCAGGAAATAGAACCAAAAGAGAAACAGATCTATGGGTGCTTGGGTTGGTCAGTTGGTTAAGCATCTGACTCTCGATTTTGGCTCAGGTCATGATCTCAGGGTCGTGAGACTGAGTCTTGCATCAGGCTCCACACTCAGCAGAGTCTGTTTGTCCCTCTCCCTCTGCTCCTCTTTCTCTCAAATATTTTTTTAAGAAGATCAAATATTACAGAGAAACATACCCACACAGGGAATTCACACAATGGACTGTGATCGGACATGGACTTTGAAATAACCAAGATTGATACATCCAATAAAATATGAACCAACAGGGACGCCTGGGTGGCTCAGTTGGTTAAGCGGCTGCCTTCGGCTCAGGTCATGATCCCAGCGTCTTGGGATCGAGTCCCGCATCAGGCTCCTTGCTCAGCAGGGAACCTGCTTCTCCCTCTGCCTCTGCCTGCCTCTCGGCCTACTTGTGATCTCTCTCTCTCTCTCTGACAAATAAATAAATAAAATCTTAAAAAAAAATTAAAAAAAAATATATATGAACCAACAGTGACTATTATCATCACAGAACTAGAATCTATAAAAAATCAAGTGGGAATTCTAGAACAGATATATAGAGAACTTTATGTATGGGATAATTACCAACCAGACACAGGTAAAGAAAGATTAGTGAGGGTAGGTCAATAGAAACTATCCAGACTAAAGTATAAAAGAAAGGTATAGGGGGTGCCTGGGTGGCTCAGTCAGTTAAGCCTCTGTCTTCAGCTCAGGTCATGATCCCAGGGTTCTGGTATCGAGCCATGTCGGGGCCCCTGCTCAGCAGGGAGTCTGCTTCTCCCTCTCCCTCTGCCTGCAACTCCCCCTGCTTGTGCTTTCTGTCAAATAAATAAATAAAATCTTAAGAAAAAGAAAAGTACAAAAAAACCCATAAAACACACCAACAGACATGGTGCAAAAGTCTACATACATGTAACTGCAATCTGAGAACGGATGAGAAGGCAGCATTCAAAGAAACTATGGTTAAGAATTTTTCCAAAACTGATGAAAGGCACCAATAAAAGAAGCCCTTTGAAGGAAATGCTCAACATCAGGGAAATGCAAATTAAAACCATAATAAGTTATCTCTTCACACCCACTAGAAAAACCATAATAAAAGATATACAGAAACAAGTGCTGGGGAGGTTGTGCAGATGCTGGAACCCAAACACTAGTGATTCCTTAACCTTAACACTAAGTGATTCCTTACTAGCAGGAATGTGAAGTGATGCGACCACTGTGGAAAATAGGCACTTTTTAAATATTTTATTTTATTTTACTTATTTGACAGAGACAGACACAGGGAGAGAGGGAACACAAGCAGGGGGAGTGGGAGAGGGAGAAGCAGGCTTCCTGCTGAGCAGGGAGCCCAACGTGGGGCTCAATCCCAGAACCCCAGAATCATGACCTGAGCCAAAGGCAGACACTTAACGACTAAGTCACCCAGGTGCCCCCAAAATAGGCAGTTTCTTAAGTTAAAAGATAAATTTACTTTGGGGCGCCTGCGTGGCTCAGTGGTTTAAAGCCTCTGCCTTTGGCTCAGGTCATGATCCCAGGGTCCTGGGATTGAGCCCTGCATCGGGTTAGTGGGGAGCCTGTTTCTCCCTGCCTCTCTGCCTACTTGTTTTTTTTTGTTTGTTTGTTTTTTTATTTTTTTTTTATTTTTTATTTTTTTATTTGACAGATCACAAGTAGGCAGAGAGGCAGGCAGAGAGAGACAGGAGGAGGCAGGCTCCCTGCTGAGCAGAGAGCCCGATGCGGGACTCGATCCCAGGACCCTGAGATCATGACCTGAGCCGAAGGCAGAGGCTTTGACCACTGAGCCACCCAGGCGCCCTGTTTTGTTTTGTTTTTTAAAGATTTTTATTTATTTGACAGAGATCACAAGTGGACAGAGGCAAGCAGAGAGAGAGAGAGGAGGAAACAGGCTCCCTGCGGAGCAGAGAGCCCGATGCGGGACTCGATCCCAGGACCCTGAGATCATGACCCGAGCCGAAAGCAGCGGCCCAACCCACTGCGCCACCCAGGTGCCCTCTCTGCCTACTTGTGATCTCTATCTGTCATATAAATAAAATCTTTAAAAATAAAAATAAAAATAAATTTACCTTATGAACCTGCAATTCCACTTGAGTAAATGCGTAAGAGAAATGAAAACTTGTCCACACAAAGATGTGTATGCAAGTGCTCAGCAGCATTATTCATAGTAGCCCAAAAGTAGAAACAATCCAAACGTTATCACCTGATAAGTGAGTAGACAAACTGTGGCATATCCACACAACGGAATTCTGTTGTGATAAAGGAGTGAACTGATACACACTGACTGGACCTTTGAAACATGCTAAATGGAAAAAGCCAGACATAAGAGACCACATATTATAGGAGTCCACATCCATTAAATTTTCAGAAAAGGCAAATCTGTAGAGACAGTGGACTACTGATTTCTTGACACTAGCAGTGAGAATGGGAAGTGAGGGCAAAAAGGCACAAGGGATCTTTTTGGGGTGATAGAAATATTTTAAAATAGGATTGTGGTAATGCTTGTACATCTTTGAATATACTAGAAACCACTGAAATGTACAATTTAAATGGGTGAATTTTATGATTAAGTAAACATCCTCAATAAAGCTGTTTTTTTAAAAGATGAAACAGGGGTGCCTGGGTGGCTCAGTGGGTTAAAGCCTCTGCCTTTGGCTCAGGTTATGATCTCAGGGTCCTGGGATCGAGCCCCGCATCGGGCTCTTCGCTCAGCAGGGAGCCTGCTTCCTCCTCTCTCTCTGCCTGCATCTCTGCCTACTTGTGATCTCTCCCTGTCAAATAAATAAATAAAATCTTTAAAATAAATAAATAAATAAATAAATAAGTAAGTAAATAAAAGATGAAACAAAGATGTTTTAAGATGCAATTGTCTTAAAACTAAGAAGATTAATTGTCTTTAAACCTACAGTAAACTTATACAGAATCATAGGGCACCTGGGTGGCTCAGTCAGTCAGTTGAGCATCCAACTCTTGATCTCGGCTCAGGTCTTGATCTCGGGGTTGTGAGATCAAGTCCCATGTTGTGCTCTACTGTGGCTGTGGAACCTATTAAAAAAAAAAAATTAAACTTAGGCAGAATGAAAATGATCCCAAATGGAAACATGGAAATGAGAAAAGGAATAATGATCAATGTGGGTAAATTTAAGTAAATATTACTATAGAAAACAACAACAACAATTTTGCATACGATTTAAAGTATCTATAAAATTAAAATGCCTGACAGTAATATAAAAGGCTGGAAAGAGACAAAGAGAGTACATTATTCTGTGATACCAATGTTATTTTGGAAGGGATAAAAGCAATGGACATGGGGCATCTGGTGGCTCAGTCAATTCAGCAACCAACTCTTGATCTCAGCTCAGGTCATGATCTCAGGGTCATGAGATCAAGACCTGTGTCGGTCTCCACACTGTGCATTAAGCCTGCTTAGGGTTCTCTCTTCCTCTGCCCTCGCCTCCTCTCTCTCCCTCTTAAAAAAGAAAAAAAAAAAAGCAATGAATACTACACTCTAATAAATCAAGGATGGATGTTGTGATTCATAGGCTAACTACTAAAAGAATAGTGAAAAAATCACAACAAGCCAAAAGGGAGGAGTATAGATAATAAATATTTGATTAATCCAAAAGAAGTAAGGAGAGAAAAAGGAATACAGAATGAGCGAAATAAAGATACAACAAGCAGTAAGATAGAAGACTTAAACCCAAATATAGTCAAAGTATATTATATGTAAATGATCTAAGTAATTAAAAGGCAGGTTATTCATATCTGTAAAAGCCAAATAAAGCAAGTATACGCTGCTTGCAGGAGCCACAATCTATAAGAATACTTAAAGATTGAAAGTAAAAGAGTGGGGGAGGCTGGCAGAGTAGGAGGACCCTAAGATTGCCTCATCTCGTGATACAACTAGACAACACTCACATCAGCATAAATAACCCAAAAAACAACCCCAAGACAAGCAGAACAAGCTCCACAACTACAGGCAGAGAAGAGGTCACATTGAAGAAGGTAGGAATGATGAAGATGTAGTTTGGTAACAAAAGGGACCATGGCCATCATCCATGCTGGAGAGGAAGCCGGGGTTGTGGAGAAGGGCAGGAAACTACGTCTCTCACCGTGAAGCTCACACAGGGAAGACAAATCCCCATAACATTTGGCTCTGAAAGCAACAGCGGCTGAATCCTGTGAGTTCTTACAATCAGTGGGATTTAAAGCCTGAAATTTTTAAATTGGGGGGTTCAGCTTCGAGGATGTTAGGAATCTGAGTCCCCACCCTTAAACAGCCAGCAGAGAGATACAGTGTAGAAGCAGCAATTTGAAAAATGCCAGGGGCAGATGGGAGAGTTGTTTACTCATCTCTGAGTATATCCTGGAGAGACCAAGTGCAGGAAGGCCCCAACCTCAGGAACAAAGGAGCTGGCATGTACCACTTTCCTCTCCCACCCTCCAGGATAAACATATGGCCACCTGCACGAACCCACTCTGACACTGCCTAACTTGCCTACACCAAGCCCCACCCCCCATTTGCCCCTCCTAGTCATGCTTGCCTCAGTCCCGGTGCTGTGGGCCACTTCCCCCAGAACGCAGGCACAAACCCCACTAACATCTCATCTCATCTGACCCACACCTTTTGCAGGCCTTGGTTCCAGCAGCAGTGGTGGCAGCAGGTCACATTTCGAAAGCAGATCAACATACACGTTGTTAAAACATCATGCCCCAACCATTGAGGGACCAAACACTGCCCACAATAGGCAAAGAAAGCTACTGCAGACAACTGGACTGAAAGAAAAAAAGGCCAGGACTCAACAGCAAGGGACACACAACACACACAGGAGACACTCCATGGAGTGCCAGGCCCTGGGGAACAGAAGACACTGCATGGCAGGGCACTACAGGACCTCTTCATAAGCCTGTTACTTTCAAAAGCAAAAGATGTAGCTAACTTTCCTAACACACAGAAGCAGAGTCAGACAAAATGAGGAGACAAAGGAATATTTCCCAAATGAAAGGACCAAACCACAGCAAGAGACCTAAGCAAAACAGATATAACTAATATGCCTGACAGAGAATTTAAAGTAATGATCCTAAAGATACTCATTGGACTTGAGAAAAGAGGGGAGAACATCAGTGAAACCCTTAACAAAGAGATAAAACAAGAACCAACCAGAGATGAAGATAATAAATGAAATTAAAAATACACTTGGTGGGGGCACCTGGGTGACTCAGTCAGTTAAGCATCTGCCTTTGGTTCAGGTCATGATCCCAAGGTCCTGGGATCAAGCCCCGCATCAGGCTCCCTGCTCACCAAGGAATCTGCTTCTCCCTCTCCTGCTCTCACACTTTCTCTCTCTCTCTCTCTCACTCTCTCTTTCAAATAAATAAATAAAATCTTTAAAAATATATACTTAATGGAATAAATAACAGGCTAGAGGAAGCAGAGGAATTAATTAATGACCTGGAAGACAGAGTAATGGAAAGTAACCAAGCTGAGCAAATAAAAGAGAGAAAAAAAATTGTGGAAATTGAGAACAGTTTTAGGGTAATCAGTGACTGCATAAAGTATAATAACCATCACATTATAGGGATCCCAGAAGAAAAAGAGAGAGAAAGGGGGACAGAAAATTTATTTGAAGAAATAATAGCTGAAATCTTTCTCATCCTGGGGAAGGAAACAGATATTCAGATCCATGAGGCACAGAGATTACCCCCCAAAAAATCAACCCAAGGAAGTCCGTAACAAGACACAAAATGGCAATAAGCAGTGGTAAAGAAAACTTTTTTAAAAAAAGATTTTATTTATTTATTTGACAGAGAGAGAGACAGTGAGAAGGGAACACAGCAGGGGAAGTGGGAGAGGGAGAAGCAGGTTTCCCACTGAGCAGGGAGCCTGATGTGGGGTTCGATCCCAGGACCCTGAGATCCTGACCTGAGTGAAGGCAGATGCTTAATGACTGAGCCACCCAGGTGCCCTTAAAAAACTTTTTAAAGCCTCAGAAGAGGGGCGCTTGGGTGGTTTAGTCGACTAAGTATCTGCTATTGGCTCAGTCAGGTCATGATCTCAGAGTCCTGGGATTGAGCCCCATAGCAGGCTCCTTGCTCAGTAGGGCTCCTGCTTCTCCCTTCCCCTCTGCTTGCTGCTCCCCGTGCTTGTGCTTGCTGTCAGATAAATAAATACTTTTAAAAATAAAAATAGGGGCGCCTCGGTGTCTCAGTGGGTTAAAGCCTCTGCCTTTGGCTCAGGTCATGATCCTGGGGTCCTGGGATCAAGCCCTGCATCGGGCTCTCTGCTCAGCAGGGAACCTGCTTTCCCCTCTCTCTCTGCCTGCCTCTCTGCCTGCTTATGATCTCTCTGTCAAATAAATAAATAAAACCTTAAAAAAAAAGGAAAATACTTCTTAAAAAAATAATAATAAAGCAGAAGACAGTTACACACAAGGGAAACCGCATAAGGCTATAAGTGGATTTTTCAACAAAAACTTTACAGGACAGAAGGTAATGGCAGGATATATTCAAAGTGCTGAAAGGGAAAAATCTGCAGCCAAGAATACTCTATCCAGAAAGACAACCATTCAAAAGAGAAGGACAGATAGTCTCTCAAACAAAAACTAGATGAGTTCATGACCACTAAACCAGCCCTATGAGAAATATTAAAGGGGACTGTTTGAATGGAAATGAAAAAAAGAAAAAGCAGTAAAAATAAGTGCTTCTATAAAAATCAGTCAAAAGATTCATAAAATAAAAGGATATAAAATATGACACCAACTACCTAAAAAACATGGAAGGTGGGGGAAAAGAATAAAGAACGAGTAAACAGGGGCACCTGGGAGACTCAAGAAGTTAAGCATCCGACACTTCAGCCCAGGTCTTGATCTCAGGGTTATGAGTTCAAACCTCATGTTGGGCTCCATATTGGGTGTGGAGCCTACAAAAAGGAAAAAAAAAAAAAAAAAAGAATGGGTTCGGGGCACCTGGGTGGCTCAGTGGGTTAAGCCTCTGCCTTCAGCTCAGGTCATGGTCTCAGGGTACTGGGATGGAGGCCCACATCAGGCTCTCTGTTCAGCAGGGAGCCTGCTTCCCCTTCTGTCTCTGCCTGCCTCTCTGCCTACTTGTGATCTCTCTCTCTGTCAAATAAATGAACAAAATCTTAAAAAAAAAAAAAAAAAAGAATGGGTTCAAACAACCATCAACTTCATATAGACTATGATCTGCAAAAGATATTATATACAAACCTAACCACAAATCAAAAAGCAGTAATAGATATGCAAAGAATAAAGAGAAAGAAATCCAAATAGATCACTAAAGAAAGCCAACAAACCATGAAAGAGAGCAAGAGAAGGATCAGAAAAAAAAAAAACTACAAAACCACCCAAACAAGTAACAAAATGGCAATAAATACATATCAAAAATTACTTTGAGGGTTCCTGGGTGGCTCACTGGGTTAAGCCTCTGCCTTTGGCTCAGGTCATGATCTCAGGGTCCTGGGATCGAGTCCTGCATCAGGCTCTCTGCTTGGCAGGGAGCCTGCTTCCTCCTCTCTCTCTGCCTGCCTCTCTGCCTACTTCTGATCTCTGTCAAATAAATAAATAAAATCTTTAAAAAAAATTACTTTGAGGGTCACCCAGTTGGCTAAGTGGGTAGAACATGTGATTCTTAATCTTGGGGTCATGAGTTCATGCCTCATGTTGGGCATAGAGCTTACTTTAAAAAAAATTAAATAGTTAAGAAATAATTACTTTGAATGTATATGTACTAAACACTCCAATCAAAGGACACAGGGTGACATAATGGATAAAAAGACAAGATCCAACCACATGTTGCCTACAAAAAACTCATTTCAGACCTAAAAACACCTGCAGATTTAAAGTGAGGAGATGAAGAAACATTTATCATGCAAATAGATGTCAAAAGAAAGCCAGGTTAGCAATACTTATATTAGACAAAATAGACTTTAAGTTCCATTATTTAAGTAGCCAGTCTACGAAAAAGAAGAGTGATTTAAACCCCAAATATACACAGAACGATTGAAGGTAGAATTTAATGTCATAGGAAACAAACATACAATAGAAAATGATCAAAGCCAAAAAAAATTGATTCTTTAGGATGCTAAGAAATTAATAAACCTCTGAGCAATACTAATCATAAAAAACCACACACATTTATCAACACCAGGAACAAAAAAGGGAACACTACAGATGTTATAGACATTGATTAAATACAGAACTTTAAGTGACTAAATTTGAACATGTTTTTTCAAAATGGACAAATTCCTAGAAAAGCACAACTTACCAGAACTGTTACAAGAAAAAAATGGAAAACCTTAATAGTGAGGCACGCTTCATATTCCTATCCAACTGCCTAATAGACATATAAGCTAGTTCAGAGAACCAGGGATTATCCATAACTGTTCTGAATAATATCTTCCCTCTTGTAGCTGTTACTGATTTACAACACAGGTTGGATTCACAGTTTCAACAGATTTCTTAAATGAGAATTATTATGGGGATGGTGGTGGTGGAGTAAAAACCTGAAAGGTAAAATGGTGATACTTGAGAGGATTCTAGTAACTTCAAGCACCCAAAACCCCAAAGATATCCCTTGTCAACAGAAGCAGCTCCTCCTCCCCTATCTAATGAGGTTGGTTGACTTTCTTGAATAACTTCTAATGACCACAACAAAATAAAATTCCAGTTCTCATTTACCACTCCTACATCTCTTACTGCCTCTGACCCCTGCCTAAGGCAAACCTTCAAATTCTCTGTAATTCCAAAGTCAAACCCTGGAAAACAAGGCTTACATATTAACAGAGTTACAAGGATTTTGTAACTCTTGAGGAATATATGTCAAAAACAAAAACAAAATCCTCTGAGGATGCTAACCCAAGTGGAGACAAACGTAATTTAGATCAAGCTGAATTTATTGATAAGAGTACATTTCAATGCAATAATCAAAGGTGAAGCTCTAAACCAGGTTCCAGTATAATTCTTTGTCCCATTCTGCCCTGAAACCCAGCCAGGTCATATAACTAAACTAAGATCACATTTCCTTGAGGATTTGTTTCCTGCAGTATTTCTGATATCAATTACTTGATCAGCATTTATATTCAGACGACAGAATCTCCTTGCTCTAGTTTAAGCAAAAGGAATTTATTAAGCAGTATGATAAACTCATGGTATCATTGAAAAGGCCTGAAATGGATTGTAGGCTGAATTCCAGGAATGACTTCCAAACCCATAATCACAGAAGTGAAATTGCAAGGCACAGCTGCTGTTTTTATAATCAAGAAGTTCCTGCCACATCAGAAAACCTCCTTCCATCACAGCCATTAGCTCCAAAATCACCCTTGGTAAGATCCAAGCCTGCATAATAATATAATAGATGCCTCGGGCCTTGCTGTTCCCCCAACATAACTCAGTTCTGCATCAAAATCTCGTATTAAGTGCATCTGATCAGAGAACTTTGGGGTTTTTTTGGAATCTTAGCTCTAAAGGAGTCTGGGAAGCAGGTTTTAGCTTTCTAGACTCTATAGCCCAGGAAAGTATAAAAGGGAATTGATAATCTATGGTATCTTCTTTGTACAATTTGGATTACCGTATTATGTAGATATAGGTAATAGGTCAGACAACATGCTTCTTCACTTCGTATGTTTTGGAGATAATTCCATGTTAACATACGGATTACCTCATCCTGACTGATGACCGCATTGTGTTGTTTCTATGGATGTGCCATGATTTACTCAACACTGCCCTTCCGGAGGACACACAGACTTCTTCCATCTACACTGCTAAAAACACCGATATAGGGACGCCTGGGTGGCTCAGTTGGTTGAGCAGCTGCCTTCGGCTCGGGTCATGATCCCGGTGTCCTGGGATCGAGTCCCACATCGGGCTCCTTGCTTGGCGGGGAGCCTGCTTCTCCCTCTGCCTCTACCTGCCATTCTGTCTGCCTGTGCTTGCTCTCTCTCCCTCTCTCTCTGACAAATAAATAAAAAATCTTTAAAAAAAAATTTAAAAAAATAAAAATAAAAAAAAAATAAAAACACCGATATAGTCCTTCGTCCTAACCACATAGCTGTAAGAAAGGACTAGGATGCCGTACATATATTTTTCATTATACCCTTTTCATTCTTTTTTTCGTTTTTAGAAGCTTGAAATTGGATCTCTGGGTCACAAGCCATTGCTTTTCTTTACATGTGCACCTCTCTCCCGACCACCCTTGAAGTCTAACGTGTTCCTTTCCCAAAGAGAGTATATACTGAAACGCTATTTGGGTTTTTGGAATTTCAGATGTAAAATAGCCTGGCTCACATTCGTTTCGCTGAAGCATATCTGGGTCAGGCATCTTGAAAAATTCCATAATTGAGTATGATATCATCTCCCACGCTTTTGAATAATTCATCTTTCAAAGCTGAGAGCCAGTTCTCTAAACCAATTAAGCACAATAGCCCACAAAGGTGTTCTCTGTTTATAAAAATGCATTTCCCACCCCAGGGCAAACACACAACTACTACAGGTAGCAGTGTGATGCTCCCTGAAATGAGGTGTCACATCGTCAGAGGAACATGAAAGAGAACCCAGCGTGGAGCTTGAACTCACCGCCCTGAGATGACTACCTGTGCTCAGATCAAGAGACAGATGCTGAACTGAGCCACCCAGGCACCCTGAAATACGTACAGTTCAGCAAGTACTACCAGGCAGATCACTGATAGGAAATGTAGAAAAATCTTAATTTTCTGAACTTCGTTTTCACCATCTATAAAATGAGATAAAACCTACTTTCATAATGCTCTAGAAGGACTAAACAGACATTAAACTAAAATATACTATTATTCTAGGATGTATGTGCAAGTAAATGTGTCAAAAATGCGTGAGGCCATGTTATTAGCTAAGAAGGGCTGGAACTGGTCTATTGACCAACTTTCCTACGATCACTACCTTCCTCCTTAAGTGATTTTCTCTTATTGTGGCTCTATTGTGGCTGTAAATGGACCTTGATGTTCATCCCCAAACAAAGCCCGTCTCCAGCCTGGGCCTCAGCAAGTCCGAAGCAGTACAGAAGGGCTGGGGACGTGCTGCCACAGAGCAGAGAACACAAAAACTAGAGCATACTCATCACGAGCTCCCTAATTCATGTCTATAAATAAGCTTTATCCAATGGAATCACTTAGATTTTGTGATTTCCTTTGAAGATGTGTAATGGATATATGCCATGGTGAGATTCCAAATTTAATTGGGCCACTTGAAGAATCAATAAAGCCTGGCTAGCGAGGCACAGACTGTGCCTCAACTAGTCAGGGAACCGTCTGCCACTTAACTCTCTGCATGTCAGCCTCTTACGATGTCAAGTAGGGATAATCACAGGTCACAGGTCAACTATGCAGCTTAAATGTTATCTATAAAGCATTTAGAAGAACAATGCCTGCCACAAGTTAAACAGTATCCCTGTAATTAAAAACAACCCAAAAGCAGCTATTGATTTGGTAAACCAGGTATTCTAAAATTTTTAGTCCTCTAGCTCGAACACATTGCCCCATCTTTATTACAACTTAGATCCAGGCGGGTCTACCCCACTTTTCTAGTCTTCTCTTAGGACTTTTTCACTCTTGCTCCTGGATTTTAATAATACTTGTACCTGCAACACTCACCACGGTCTGGCTTGCATCAGGGATAGACGTCTGCACCCCTGTCTTCCGAGGCTCCCAACAGAAGGCTCATGGATGGCTCCAGGATCAGCTGGGCCTAGGGATCCCAGGAGACTTGTCAGTAGGCCTGGGGCCAATGTGGACACCTGACATCTCTTAGCTCCTTAGGTGATCCCACTACACAATCAGGTCTCTGCAAGACTTTGTTTCCGGAGGGTAGGGTTAGAGTCCCGACCCCTTTTTTCTGTTCACCTATAATGCCTTAAACTGGGCCGGTTTTTGAGACTTTTTTTTTTTTTTTTTTAAGATTTTATTTATTTATTAGTCAGAGAGAGAGAGGGAGAGAGAGCAAGCACAGGCAGACAGAATGGCAGGCAGAGGCAGAGGGAGAAGCAGGCTCCCTGATGAGCAAGGAGCCCGATGTGGGACTCGATCCCAGGACGCTGGGATCATGACCTGAGCTGAAGGCAGCTGCTTAACCAACTGAGCCACCCAGGCGTCCCGAGACTGTTTTTGAGAAGAAAGATTTGTCCTTGTCCAGGACTACATGGGTCTGGGGGCACTTCATGACTCTCAGGTGTGTATACGCAAGAAAAATGAAGGAACAAAAACACTGCTGAGAGGTGATTCTATCCCTTTCAGAAGCATAGGATCTGTGACCGTACATACCACGGTGAACTGCTCCTGCCATTTACGTTGCTCACGGGGGTTTGCAAAGCTGAGGTTACAATTATCACCACGCTTCTGGAAGCTGCTCCTCATTGAGCAATCATCATAAAGATGCCACCTCCAGCTGGCCACTGTTGAGCTTGCCAGGACTGTCCTAACAAAGTACCACAGACTGGCTGACTTAACCAACAGAAATTCGTTTTCTCACAGTTCTGGAGACCAGAGGTCGGAGGTCAAGGTATCAGGAGAGTTGTTTCCTCAGAGGCCTCTTTCCTTGTTTTACAGATGAGTGATCTTCACCCGTGTCACAGTTTCCTTACCAGATCAGTGACACGGATGAAGGAACTCATTTTTAACTCAAGCACTTCTTCGAAGATGTTATCTCCAAATATGCTCACACTTCTGAGGTACTAGCGGTCAGAACTTCCATATATGAATCTTGGGGTAACACACTTCAACCCCTAACAGACAGTAGTCACTTGTATACATGCAGATAGGTGATTTTGGAGTGTCTGACCCTACGATGCAGCTTTGGTGATCAGATACTGCAAGTTCACATACCTGATGACAGGCTGAGAGCTTCTGGTATGCTCATGTTCCTCAGGACACAGCTAAAGGGGTTTAACTCCAAGCGCATATACAGGCCAACGTGCTGAGAAGGCTGAAAGAGACTCTTAACTCCTGTCACCTCTTTGCCTTTTGATGTGCTGAGGAACTCAGCTCAGCACACACAAAAGGTTATGAACTCACCTTTTAAGGAAGGAAACACTGAGCCTCATGTACTAAACTACAAGAAAACTGCAAACTAGCTTCTAGGTTTGGCCTTGAAAACTCAAACCATGAGTCTTTTACTTGTATTAGTAAAACCTGGAGCTTCTTGGGTCACCTACAGACTAGAAATCTATGCTGGGCTAATTTTAATTTTTTTAAGACTAGAAATTTATGCTGGGCTAATTTAAAACTGGACGATTAGCTAATACTGTTTACCATATGTGGGGCACTATGGTAGCCCTTTACATGTATTAATATCAAACAGCATTACAAATGGGAACACTTACTATTCTCTTTTACAGTTAACAGAGGAATAAAGAGTTCCCAAAACTTGGCTAAGGATACAAACCATCATGCAGCAAAGCCCAGAGAGCAGACATTCGGCAGGGCTCCGGAGCCCACAACTCCCGTCCTGCCTCTCAGTGTGACCATTACCCAACAACAGACTGACCCCAACAGCAGCAGCAGACAGGCCACCGGCAACAGTAACAGATGGTGGAGTAAACCCTTGACAAAAGTGCAGTTACCAATTGGTTTATTTCCTGGGAATGACTTAGAATGTGCCATATAAGTCTAAGAGGGAAAACATGGAAAGGATAGTCGTAAATAAGCAACAGCTACATTCTCAAACCACTTCCCAGGCTTCCTGTTTTCCTATTAGACTAACAATCGTGGACAGCATCTCAACCAGTGCTGGGAAATGAAGGCATTTAACCTGGCATGAGCTAGTGAGATGGATGGAGGGCAGGAGCTGGTAGTTCAGCACCAAGTTTCCTGGAAACAGAGGTGGCCTGCCATCAGGATGCCTTTGGCAAAAGGCTGTCCGGAGCTGCCCCAGTCCCACCAGCGCTATCTGACAGAGGCTTCATGACCCAGTATCAGCAGCCAGCTCTAACCACCACCACCTCGCCCAGTTCCTCAACTGTACACCCACCCAAGTTCTCCAAGAAGGCAGTAAAGGCACTCCCTTAGGGAGGACGAAGGCCGGACATGAGAATGGGAACAGAGAAAGCATAGTTAATTTAGCCACTGTTATGCAGAAATACAATATTAACCCAAAGTTATGCTACTTAGAAAATACTTTCTCCACTTCCAACTGTAGAAAACAAAACCAAGCTATACCGAATTTTTCCCTAAATGACTCATTCTTCTTCCACAAAATGAGATTACCAGAGAAGCCTGTATTTTAAAAAAGGTTTTTATTTTAATCCTTCCTAGAGGAATACAGATTTGAATGAAATACATTCATTCCATAAATACATTAGCAGCAAAACCCTCCCACCAGAGTCCGCTCTACTCCAGCCCAGAGGCTGCCCTTTATAGCAGAAGCTGTTCCATCCACCGTCGTCTCAACGCTGTGTTTGCTTCTTGCTGAAAGCAGGATATATGTGTGAGATCAAGTGAAAGACCAGATGGATGGATTAATTAACTACGCTGGGACCCTGAACACACACCCATGTGGTGACCATCGAGCCTTCCATACCTTCGAAATCCGTTAACACCCACCATGCTTAACTGATGAGATCCTTCACCACAGACAACCGAGGCCTAACCTTGCAAACGCACTGATGTCCGAAATCCTTCGTCATTCCGAGTCGGCAGCATCTTAATGGTGTCTTGTTCTTTCTCGTAGGATAAGCCAGATAAAAAAAAATCATTTCCTCCTCCTTTCCACAGTCCGAGGTACCACTTTGCCAGCTGAGTCCACATGTGCTTGTTGTCAGGAGATAATCCAACAGGCATTATTTGACTCACTACACCTCCAGCTCCCCTTTGTCTAGAGGCTAGAAGCTTTACTGGAGAGAGAGAGAGAGAGAGAGAGAGAGAGAGACATGTCTAAACCTACAAAGATCTCTAAGAACAATGACAGGTGTCTCAAACTGGCTTCCATCAAAGCTAGTTTTTTTGGACAGTGGCCCAGATGTCTCTCCTTTTCTTTTCTCCACCATTGCCTGTTGCCTGGCTGGTTCTTTTATATTTGCCCTTGAGGCATCTGCTGAAATTCTGGGAAGATCTACCCTAAACTCCCAAGTAGCCAAGAGAGACTAAGGCAGGTGGTACTTTAAACTTGTCAGCTTAAGTCAAAGCAATAAGCTTACACTGCTGTGTTCCAATTCCTTCCGGGATGACTTAAGTCACGACAGTCTACGTAAAACACAACACCAGAACCACAATCAACAATCGGGATGACAGTGAGGCAGGGACCAAGTTTAGAGTGCTACTACCATCACAGGGCCGGGAAGAAAAAGGAACAAAGGGAAGAATTTCAAATAAATCTGATTTGTCTGGGCGGAGGACAGCTTTGACTCAGGTATAAATGCGTCACCTAGTTTATCATGAAAATAAGGAACGGACTCCAGAAGCTGACACTTTCTTCCCCATACATCACTTAAAAATAGTTTACCCTGCTCTCTTTTCCCAATCTGTTCTAAAGTGTTTTCATTAGGATACTCTTCTGTAAGTGCTTTATCCATTCCCAGTCTGCTTTGACTGTTGGCTGGAAGAAAATCAGAAACCATTTTATATAAAAACCACTGTAGTGGGTAACTGGTTGCATGTTTTTCCCTTTTGCATTTTCCATCCAAAACTGTTGGCTTTTTACTTATGTGCCGAGAGAGAGTCATCTGCTGAATACACGGCACTGTTGATCCGACAGTCTTCTGTCCCCACGGAGTCCGGTAGTTCTTCCTCCTCTGAGTCATCATCTTCCTCCTCCTCTTGTGCTGATGAACTGGAGGTGGGACCTTTGCAGGTTTTCAGGTGGCGGGTGAGATGATATTTGGTAAGATAAGCCTTTGTACATTTTTCACAGACATAATCCCGTTTTCCCTCGTGAGAATTGAGATGTTTCTTCAAGTGATTTGTTCTCAAGAATAGCTTATCACACTTAGGACACTTGATCTGGCGTTCTCTACGAGGAACACGAGAGAAAACATTTGTTTTGGGGTTACAAATGACAAGTAAGGCATACATTTATTCTTCATAACCTCCTCAGGTCTTTGTCAGAAGAGCTGTACCATTCTAAAATCAGATCATGCCTCTGCTCCCCTTTTTTTTTTTTTTAAAGATTTTATTTATTTGACAGAGAGAGATCACAAGTAGACAGAGAGGCAGGCAGAGAGAGAGAGAGAGGGAAGCAGGCTCCCTGCCGAGCAGAGAGCCCAATGCGGGACTCGATCCCAGGACCCTGAGATCATGACCCGAGCCGAAGGCAGCGGCTTAACCCACTGAGCCACCCAGGCGCCCCCCTGCTCCCTTTTTTTAAAGTAGGCTCCATGCCCAGCATGGAGCCCAACACCAGAGCTTGAACTCATGACCCTAAGATCAAGACCTGAGTCTAATATTTGATTTTGCCTGTTTGGGATCACACTGTATATATCTCCTTTGTGTCTGATGTGATGAAATCAATTCAAGTTGCTGCAAGTACCAGAAGTTTGTTCCCTTCCAGTGCTGTGTATATGACTTACAAATACACCACAACTTACCTGTGGTACCGGATTTGTCTTTTGTTTATGGATATTTTGGTGCTTTCCAATTATGTATCATCACAGGAAAGACCACTATGAATATTTCTATAATTTGTACATTGGTCTGCATATGCATAAGTTTCTTTAGGGCACATACTCAGGGACTGTATAATTAGATCAAAAGATACACACATCTTCAACTTTACTGGATAATATTAAACTGTTTTCCAATATGGCAGTATTTCTCCTTAAGATTTTATTTTGAAGTGGCGCCTGGGTGGCTCAGTGGGTTAAAGCTTATGCCTTCAGCTCGGGTCATGATCCCAGGGTCCTGGGATTGAGTCCCGCATCGTTTGGGCTCTCTGTTCAGCGGGGAGCCTGCTTCCCCACCCGCCTCTCTAACTGTGATCTCTGTCAAATAAATAAATAAAATCTAAAAAAAAAAAAAAAATTTTATTTTGAAGTAATCTCTACCCCTAACATGGGGCTTGAACTTACAACCCCCAGATCAAGAGCTGCATGCTCTCCCAACTGAACCAGCCAGGTGCCCCTCTAATGAGGCAGTATTAATACATTTATGCCCATCAACAACCACTTGGGAGTTCCTGCTGCCCCACGTTCTCAACTGGAAGATACAAATTTGAACATTTTTGACAACTGCCCAATACATAATGGGATCTCACTATGGTGCTAATGGTATTCCATTTAACAAAAAATTACCCAGCTCAAAATGTCAGTTGTGTCAAGGCTTGAGTAACCCTGGCTAAGACATCTTACAGCTGGAAAAAAAAAACCTAAGACATCATGTAGACCAGGAATTCTGTAACTCTTTTTGAGCAGCTGAACCTTACGTCTTTTTTTCTTTAATTTTTATTTTTTTTTTTTTAAGATTTTATTTATTTATTTGACAGACAGAGATCACAAGTAGGTAGAGCAGCAGGCAGAGAGAGAGGAAGGGAAGCAGGCTCCCCGCTGAGCAGAGAGCCCAATGCGGGGCTCAATCCCAGGACCCTGGGATCATGACCTAAGCTGAAGGCAGAAGCTTTAACCCACTGAGCCACCCAGGCGCCCCGAACCCTACATCTTACAGGCTCAATACGCAAAAGAGACAAAAAGGTCAAAATCCTTGAAGAAGTGGTAGGGCGCAGTGAGAAGTTCTAAGTCTGGCCTCCTTACCATTTCTACCAACTTCTCCCAGCAGGAGAGGGCACTGAGGAATTCTGCAGAGTTGCGGGATGTGGAAAACTAAGCCCCTGCTTTCTCGGAGCTTATGTTCTAATGGAGGAGTTACACCATAAACAAAAAATACGTAACATCGTATCAAACAGTAAAAACTACTATGGGGGAATAAAAAAAAACAACAAACCCCAGGTAAGAGTGATGGAGTTCTATTTTAGATAAAATAGTCAAGGAAGAGGGAAGGAAAAAAATGAAACAAGATGGGATTGAGAGGGAGACAAACCATAAGAGACTCTTAATTTCACAAAACAAACTGAGGGTTGCTGGGGGGTGAGGAGGTAGGGAGAGGGTATGTGCTATGGTGAGTGCTATGAAATGTTTAAGCCTGATGATTCACAGACCTGTACCTCTGGGGCAAATAATACATTATATGTTAATAAAAATAATTAAAAAAAAAAAAAAAGATAGTCAAGGAAGGCCATTCTGAGATGACAACATTTTTGATCAATAACCTGAATGAAGTGGGGTAGGCAGACAAGCTCCTGAGACTGAAGTGTGTTTAGTATGCCAGAGTCTCAAGGGTTGGCAGGGGCGGGGGAGCAATGTGACTAAAGCAGAACATGAGTAGAAAAGTAAGTAAAGATGAAGTGGGAGAGGCAGTCTCATACCACTACATCATGAAGGGACTTTCACACTTTCTAACCCAAGTATGATGGGAAGCTGCGGGGGAATTATGAGCAGAGACAACACAGTCTGAGTTATGTTTTAAATGAATCACTCCAGTTATTATGACAGAATACAGCGCCTGTATATGCATGTCTGGGTAGAACAGAAGCAGAAAGACCAGGAGTAGATCGGCTGGCTGGAAAACTACTGAGCTGATCCAAACAAAAGATGCTGGTGGTCTTGACTAGAAAAAGCTGAATGGAGAATGGAAGACTGAGTTAAAGACAGCTCTGAAGTGTTTGGCTTAAGCCACTGGGATGAACAGGGGCACCATTTCCTGAGCTGATGATCAATGGGGGAAAACCAAGTTTGTGGGGGTAATATTAAGAGCTGAGTTTTGGACATACCAGGTTTGAGTTGCCTTAGTGGACATCCAAAACTGAGAGATGCTGAGTGGATGGTTAGATATATAAGGCTGGGGATATAAATTGTAAAGATGGTATCTAAAAAGCCATGGGACTACGGAGATGACCAGTAGTAAGCATCCCTGCTTGGGCTCTCAAGTTGTTCTTTCTGAGGGAAAGGGCCAAGTCAGTCTCTGCCACATGCCTCGCACTCCCCTCAAACTGTGGGAGAGGAACTCCTCCTGCACTTGCTTTAGGGCTGTAGCTAAGTTTTTTCCTAAGCAGATAAACAAAATGAATTTCAATACTGCTATATCCATTTTGAAATGTCTAAAGGTAAAAAATGCAAACATCTGAAAATTTTACCAGTGATCTCCCAGGAAAATTTATAGTCTCATTCAAAAACATTTTGAGGGGCGCCTGGGTGGCTCAGTGGGTTAAGCCACTGCCTTCGGCTCAGGTCATGATCTCAGGGTCCTGGGATCGAGTCCCGCATCAGGCTCTCTGCTCAGCAGGGAGCCTGCTTCCCTCTCTCTCTCTCTGCCTGCCTCTCCATCTACTTGTGATCTCTCTCAGTCAAATAAATAAATAAAATCTTTAAAAAAAAAAAACAAACAAAAAAACATTTTGAGTGGGGGCACCTGGGTGGCTCAGTTGCTTAAGCATCCGACTCTTGATTTTGGCTCAGCTCTCATGCTCATGGGATCAAGCCCTGCATGAGGCTCCACGTTCAGCAGGGAGTCTGCTTGAGAGTCTCTCCTCTCTCTCTCTCTCTCTCTCTGTCCCTCCCCTATCATGTGCGCACACATGCACTCTCTCTCTGCTTTTCTAAAATAAATAAATCTTTAAAAAAATATTTTGAGTAGTGCTCCTTAATTATGAATGACTTACACACTAGGTTAAAGCTCTGATGACCTAAAAACTTTGTATTCTCCCATGGGAGTTTGGCAAAGAGGGTTATTATGTTTTGCCATTGTGACAAAGAGTGCGGATCCACACTTAAAGAAAATTGTTTTCATTGGTAAATACCTGATTAAGCCAATTCTCAAACCCAATGGAGAAACAGTTACACCACTAACCTCAAAATAATTTATATTGCATTATGCTGTGAAATGGCTACAGAAAAAGCAAGTGCAAATTTAGGCATCACCTAAAAGAAGAGAAAGTCAAAATCAAGGAAGAAAATAATTCCATTTATTAATAAGCACAGATCCTATCCAGGATATTGTCTTTACTTCTGGGTACCAAATCTGAAACCAGGTGATAAGAGGGAAAGCTGCAGAAATTAGGACTTAAAGCCTGATGAAAAGAGGGTTTAAAGGGAACATGACAGCAATCATTAAGTACTAAAGTCTGTGAGTTTGAAGAGATACTAAACCTACATGTATCATTCCAGAGACATGTGTAGAGTAAATGGATAGAGGCTGACATAAGCGGATTCAAAAAACTTTTGCTCAAAACTAAATAAATCAGTTGTGTGGTATTCTAGAAGAAACCACAGCACTACTTGCCAGAGACACTGTGGAAATAAGCCTTTCATCTGGATGAACTCAGTAGCTCTCAACACTGGCTGGACATCAGAGTCGCTTGGGGAGGCTTTAAAAATTACACGGCCAGGGGTCTATCCCTAACCAACTAAATTAGAATCCCTGGAGGCAAGGCCCTGGCACCAACTGTTTTTCACATCTTCCAAGTATTATTATGAGCACTGCTATGGGCTGAATGCTTGTGTGCCCCATCCCCCAGTAAATTCTTATGCTGCAGACCTAAACCACAATGTTATGGTGTCTGGAGGTGGAAACTATGGGAGGTAATTAGATTTAGATGAGGTCATGAAGACTGGACCCCCCATGTTGGGGTAAGTGTCAGAAGAAAAGGCAGACAGACCAAAGCTCATCTGCTCTCTCCCATGTGGGGACCAAGCAGGAAGATAGCTATCTACAAGCCAGGAAGAAGGCTCTCATGAGAATCCAACCACACTAGCACCCTGATTTTGGATTTCCAGTCTCCAGAAGGTATTCTGTTGTGGGAGCTCAAGCTGACTAACATAAGCAGCTGGACTAAATGATCCCAGAGATCTCTTTCAGCTCTAATGATGTATAATTCTATACAGTATTTGATAATTCGTGTGTCTAATTTCTAAAATTTCACACTAATAACGGAGCTCCCTCATGAACACTGTTTTTAAAAAAGTCATTTTGAGAATTATGAATGTAGTTCCAAACTTAATTGATATTTTAGTATCTCAGGTTGCATTTTTTAAAAGATTTATTTATTTATTTGAGAGAAAGAGAGGCGCATATGTGAGCGGGGGAGGGGCAGAGGGAGAGCAAGAAAGAGAGAAGCAGACTCCCCGCTGAGTGCAGAGCCCCATGTACGGCTTGATCCCACCATCCATGAGAATATCATCTGAGTCAAAACCAAGAGTCGGATGCCCCCCAGGTTGCATTTGATTAGGAATCAGACAAAAGAAAAATATGAAAGCAAAGTAGCTAACTAAACCTCAGAATAAGAATATCAAGTCTTGGGATGCCTGCGTGGCTCAGTCGGTTAAGCATCTTTTGGCTCAAGTCGTGATCTCAGGGTCCTGGGATCAAGCCCCATGTCAGGCTCTCTGCTACAGCGGGGACCCTCTTCTCCCTCTCCCTTTGCTGCTCCCCCTGCTTATGTGCTCTCTCTCAAATACATGTTTAAAAATCTAAAAAAAAAAAAAAAAAGAATATCACGTTTCCATTGAACATGACTTTCTAAACAGTACCTCCATAATACAAACTAATGTCTTCTCCCTCTTCTAACATTTGCTAAAGGCTCAGGGCCACAAAATCTATTCTGTTCTCTTTACCACTACCGTAACTAACACAACCCGACATTTAATTACACTTGGATTCATGCAATGAAGTCTTAATGGGTCGAGCAATATTTGACCTTCTCCTTCAATCATCCTGTCCTGTTGCCAGAGTAATCTTTACAAAATGGACATCTCACTATGACATCCTTTTCTTAAAGTCCTTCAACGTTTATACAGGAGTATGAACACACTTAACATTACTGAACAGTATACTTAAAAATGGTTAAGACGGTGAGGCTCCTGGGTGGCTCTGTCATTTTAAGCATCCGACTCTTGATTTCATCTTAGGTCATGATCCTAGGGTTGTGAGATGGAGCCCTGTGTTGCTCATGGGGCCTGCTTGAGAATCTCTCTTTGCCCCTCCCCCATCTAACCCTCCACCCCTAGCTAAAATAAATAAATAAATAAATAAATAAATAAATAAATAAATAAAATTTTTAAATGGTTAAGACGGTAACTTCTATATTATGTGGTTTTTGTTTTTTTTACTATAATTAAAACACACACCCAGCACAGTGCCTGCTACATGGGGAGGTAAAACCCTTCAGTGGCTCCCCATTATTTCCAGAAAGAAATTTAATTTTCCTAGTTGGATAAAAGGTTCATAACTTCACTGCTGCTTCTCTATCATTCTCATATGTACAATACGCTCTAACTGTAAAGAACTACTTGCGTTCCACAGTCCTTCTTGTATCTGGGTTTCTAAATATGTCTAGAAATTCCCACCCTTTTACCCTTCTTTGCCTCTATGAATAATTTTAACTTATCTTAATACTTAGCTCAGACTACCAGGAAGATTTTCCAGGACACCCTGGCCGGGTCTGTGACCCTCTTTCACAGCCTCTCAGGATCTGATGCTTACTCTAACTGCAACGTGGTATGGTAGTGTTCTACTGTTTTGGCTCTCTTCGTGGACTCTGAGCTCTTTAAAGACAAAGTCTATGTCTTTCATCTCTGTATTTTCACCACTTGGCATAATGGTGGGCATTGAGGAGGTACTTAAAAAATATTTGTTTAATGAGATTATGTGTTGAAAAAAGTAAATAAATAGAGGAGAAAATAAGAAAAATAAAGCAAACAAGTGAAATCTTCCAGGTTAAACCCAAAAACTTGATTTCTAACCTTCGTTTGACTATGTGAACACAGGAAGCAGCTACCAAGGTAGGAGACAATGAGTCAGCACTTGCAAGAACTCAAATGCACCACCTAAGGAGCATGTGTGCTGTGGGGTAACTTACTGCGTGTGGATGAGCACATGCTGTTTGAGGTCCTGTCTCCGCATAAACAACTTGTCACAGTAATCACACTTGAGATTCTTCTCACCCGTGTGGATAACCATGTGGGACTCTAGGTGAGCCTTCTGGGTGAAAGACTTGTCACACAAAGTACATCTGTAATTCTTCTGACCTGCACATTAACCCAAATTGTCATGCTGTGAATAAAACAATCACTAGCATTCTCCAGACAGACACAAGTATGGGTATGTGGCAGAGGCAGGAATGAAACAGAACTGATAACTGGAACATCACTCTCTAGGGCTATCTACCTAGAACCAGTCAGAGAAAATGAATTTATATTCTGCAACAAAGGCCAGCGAAGCTAATAAATCTGACCTCCTTCTAGGACCACTTACCTGACTATTATACGTATTTTTTTTTACTGTTTATAGCTGACACATATGAAATCTGGGAAGAAATTACTTATAATCCTAGTAACCAACCCAACCCAATGATGTTTAAAAAACCTCATGAATTCTAACATCTGTGAATAGACAAACATGCTTTTACAACCTACAGTTTTCTTTATTAAAACATATGACCTTATAAACTAGAGGTGAAATAAAATCCTTCTAAGAATGCAGAATTAAGGGGCGCCTGGGTGGCTCAGTGGGTTAAAGCCTCTGCCTTTGGCTCAGGTCAAGGTCCCGGGGTTCTGGGATCGAGCCCTGCATCGAGCTCTCTGCTCAGCGGGGAACCTGTTTCCTCCTCCTCTCTCTCTCTCTCTCTGCCTGCCTCTCTGCCTATGTGTGATCTCTGTCAAATAAATAAAATCTTAAAAAAAAAAAAAAAAGAATGCAGAAATAAGATTACCATAGGTCAGGGATTGGCCAACCTTTTGTAAAGTCTAGTCTGTATCTGAAGCTTTGTGGGTCATATAGTCTCCATCGTGACCACACAGTCTTAAATGCAAAAGGACAAGGCAGAATTTTACTTTCAAAGATTTGGGGAACCAATGACCCAGCCAAGAAAACCAAGATGTCATCGGTTATTTTGTCGCATTTAAAAAATATGTGCTAAAAGAAAGGGGTTGGTTTACATGGAGTTTAGTGAATGGAAACTCAAAATACAAAATTTGGCAGTGTTGACTGGACCATATTCATGGGAAAAAAAACTGGTTCTGGCCACTGACTAGGAATAAGGTCTATGCAAGGCTCAGAGCGTTTCTACAGAATTTCCTTTGCTTTCAGTCCAAACACACGTATCAACTTCCTGATGAAGTCCATTTTCCCAGTCACCTTCAAACTATAGTGGGGGCACTTGGAAGGTGAAACATCGTAATAATGCGAGCTAACATTGAGGAAGCACAATTATCCCACCAAGATTTATCACCCAGTGAAGTCCTGCTGTCAGCTGCACTCTTACATGTTAACTGCACCTACAAGACTAGCTAGCTGCAATTTACTACCCCAATTTCTAATTGTTGCGAAATTCCATTTTGATGGTCTAATATAACTTACCTGTATGTATCTTGAGGTGAGTCCGCAGGTTGCTGGGATCACTAAAAGCCTTGCTACAGAAATCACACTTGTGGGGCTTCATACCCATGTGACCCATAAAGTGGACATGAAGTTTGGAAGGAGAGATAAAAGCCTGGGGGCACATTGAGCACTTCCACTTCCTTTCTTTGCTGTGGCTTGGCCCATGGCTGCTGCTGTGGCCCTGGCTATGAAGATGGTTATGGATGTGGCTGGTAAGGTGAGCTTTGAACTCTGTATAGGAATTGCACTCCTTGCCACAGTTACAGAGGTGCACATCTGGGTGTTCGGGAACACCTTCAAAAAAAAAATTACTCAATGTCTCCTCATACTTAAATTTTAAAACTCGTTCTTGATATTAATAATATTGCTTACAATTCTCCATTCTACCAAAATTTCCATCTTGCCCACTACTTGTAAAACTGGAATGTCTTGTTTAATACTCTATTCCCAGCATCTCATATAGCGTGCTGGGCACAAAGGAAGCACTTGTACATAACGGATTATAATACATCTTTCCTAGGCAAAAAAACTTTCATTTTTGTAGTATAAACTCTAATAAAACATTGCTTGTCATCATGACACAGTGCAAAGAAAAAGACTATGACGGTTAAATCAGTTAAAGGACCTTCTTTTCTTTACGAACTTAAGTTACAATGGTACTGGCCTCAAAAAAGCAGCCTCAGGAACTTCAAATACCCACATCGAAATCTCAACACAGAAGTTCCTTTCATACAAACACTGCTAGATCGGTAACATTCAGCTTGTGAAGAACCTCACAGATTTTAACACTTCTAACATAGGGGTGATACCCTGCTTTTATTTATACAAATGTACGTGATTTGCTTCAGCTAACATATAAATTATTACCAAAACGACTTCTGGTCCTTGGTGTTTTTACTATGCTAAATTCAGGAGAAACAAGTCTTATAGTAACTTACCCATCTGCTGAGCATAATCCCGGCTATAGTAAAAAAGCAGTTCATTTTCGGGAGGGATATCTTGTGAGGTGCAGAAATAGATTTTTCCGTCATGGGGATAAGCCACCAAATTCTGCTCTTCCCGGTTCCTAAGTTATCACATTTAATAAATCAAGCATACTAGTTTTGGAATATATACTAAACATATCATATCCCTAAGCAAAATTCTATATGAAAACTTAGAACTATTTTCTTTGGGTCATTTTTCTAATTCCCTATTCTATCAGGAGGGACACAGAAAACAGAATTCTTACTTCTGTCCATCAACTGACTGCCCTTTATAGTCAGAAACACTACAGTGTTTCTGCAGTAAGAAAATTAAATAAAATTAAGTTTTAAAGGAGCAACAGCACAAAGACACAGAGAGAGCTAGCTGGACGAGAGTTAACTGCAACAACAGCCTGAGGGTTGACTAACGGCAGATATAAAGAGCAGGTACCCACTTGCAAATTCAATGATGACTGTATTATTCCTTACTGCGTTGGTAGGTTGAATAAACTATTTAATTTAAAAAAAGGATAGCTTCTTCTGTTTGGGTTGATTATATAATCACTATTAGTTAACAACTACTGAAGTGAAGAAGGTAAAAAGCTTTAGTCCTGAACATATGTTTAGACATCAGTATAATCTGGAATTTTGGGCTCTTCCCTATTCTATGCAAAGCTTCCCACTGAAAAACATCCAAATCTTAACCATCTCTTCATCCCAGACTACTCTTACCTGGCTTTGCGCACAAACATCATCCAATTACATTCATTTTCGTCAGTTGTAATGATGCAGAATTCTAGGACACCGTTGTGGTATATCTGCCAACAGAAGGCAAACATACATGTCAAAGGAACTGACAAGCAACACAAAGTGCTACTGAATTTCGGCTACAACAATCCCATTTACTCTGCAGTAGGCCTCTGCTCTCCAGTCAGTGTGGAACTCCACGGCTGCCTTCTGACAAGGCGTTCTCTCTGTCATTTCACCTGGCCCCCATCTCCAGCGAGGTAATAAAGACCACTGGAGACCAATAGTTAGTGCTCAAGGTAGATACAATGACCTTGCTGTTCATTACTCACACTTTGACTGGACTGGAAAAAACAAACAAAAACAACCTATTTGGCTTCATCACCTACCGCATGGTGACAAGGAGTGACTAAACAGACATTAAGGTCACAGACCCATCTCTTCTCAGTCTTTTTCCAGTGGACCTAGCGTTCTTCCATATTCTTTTTCGATACCAAAATTAATGTCCCCAATGCTGGCAGCACCTTACCTTTCCAATGTCCGCAAGACCCACTTTCCTCTCATTTCAGTTTTGCAGGCATCATTCCCAATCTATCGACTACAAGTGAATCTATAAATATGTTAAAGGAATATCTGTTTACATCAAAACCCTGCATTTCCAGGATTCCCATTAGTAAATGAAAGAAATGATCTGGGGCTCCTGGGTGGCTCAGTCAGTCAAGCATCTGCTTTCAGCTCAGGTCATGATCCCAAGGACCTGGGATATAGCCCCACATCTGGCTCCCCGCTCAGCAGGGAATCTGGTTCTCCCTCTCCCCGACTGCACTCGCTTGCTCTCTCAAAAATAAATGAAATCATTAAAAGAAAAGAAAACTAGAGAAATGCTCTTAGCTTCCAATCCCAGAACTGTTTCCCAAGCTAACTACTTGAGGGATGTTTTAGTTGATTACAAAGACTTTCATCATATAAACAAATTCCATGCCCTCAGCTGCCTCAAGTAATTAAAATGAAGAATCACTGGATTATCTAACAAAGGGAGGACTATAAACAGTTTATTTTCTAAATTCCATAGCTGGTGTTTTGCTAAACATTATAATTTGGCTACAAAGAACAGAAAGGATGGAACATGAAATAAGTGCCTGACGGGTGAATGGCACCATACAGGTCTTGGCCAATTTTGCTTTTACATCACTCTTAACTACCTCACTATAGTAAAAACATCCAAAAGTCACAGAAAAGCTTCATGAACACTGACCTTCCAGATATGGTTGACCGCCTTGTCTGTCCATTCCGCTACTTCCATGGAGTGGCTCTGTTGGCCAATGAGAGGCCCAAAGCAAGTCCGCACAGGAATGGTTTCTCCAGTCCACACACCTATCAGTGAAAAGATACCAACGGCCCAGTCAATGATTTCAGCATCTAACAAGATACCCAAGAGAGAGTGGCTTAGCTCATGTAAAGAATGTTATCTTTAGGGAACAACTCCAGATATTCCAGCACTCCTGTAAGGTAGCTAAGTCTTACGGGTTCTATCCTATAAATATGGAAAATGTAATGAGCAGATTAAATGTGGCTCAGAAGAAATATGCAGAGTAAGAAGCAGTATCAGAATTCCCTAAACCCGGGGCACCTGGGTGGCTCAGTGGGTTAAAGCCCCTGCCTTCGGCTCGGGTCATGATCCCAGAGTCCTGGGATCGAGCCCCGCATCGGGCTCTCTGCTCGGCAGGGAGCCTGCTTCCGCCTCTCTGCCTGCCTCTCTGCCTACTTGTGATCTCTGTCAGGTGGATGAATGGAATCTTTAAAAAAAAAAAAAAAAAAAAAAATTCCCTAAACCCAGTGTTATACACAAGGAACCAAACCAAGTCCCTCCAAGTGTTACTTTGGAATTAATACATAAAAAAAGACTAGAGAACATTACTCAATTATAAAAACATAAAGCAATTACTACAAAATGAATCAAACTTATAAAATGATCTGTGCTTAAAGCACTGCTCGATATTATCTAAGCTGTTTTAACATTTTCAACTGACTCATACCCAAACTACAGCTAAAAAAATAATGAACCTAGCTTAATACTTTCAAAGAAATGGACAGTAATTCAAAAACCATTTTTTAAATTATTTTTTTATTTTTATTTGACAGAGAGAGAGAGAGAGACAGCCAGAGAGATAATACAAGCAGGGGGAATGAGAGAGGGAGAAGCAGGCCTCCTGCTGAGAAGGGAGCCCGATGCGGGGCTCAATCCCAGGACCCAAGGGCCATGACCCGAGTCAAAGGCAGATGCCTAACACTGAGCCACCCAGGCACCCCTCAAAAACCATTTTAAATTCAAATATGGGTAACCAAACTCTGGCAGTCTGTATTTCTTATTCCTTTTTCCTAAGGAATATTAGACAATTTATGAACATTCAATCTGACAAGAGGTTATCAGTGATGAATTTACCATGTTTTATAAAAGAAACTGAAGTATTAAGGAATGTTTTGTCACAATTGTTAAAGAATGATAGAGCCAAGAATAAAAGTCTTCAGACTCAGGTCACAATTCTTTCCTGTATTCAATTCTGATTCTAAGAAAGAGGAACTTTCTCAAGAAACTTTCAACTTGATTTATTGATATCACTGGACAAACATTCCTAGAAAGAAAAATCTTAATAAGTCAATTAAGTAAACTGACTTCCAAATCAACCAAATAATGACTAAATTATACATATCCACTTTTACAACCCTACCCTACAAAGGAAGAGAACTGACAGGCTTTTACAGTTCCCAGATTCTTACCAACTTCTGCTCCCACAACTGACTGGCGGAGAACAAGCTGCTTGGGGAGAGAAAGCCTTGCTCTGCTCTCTATTGGAGTGTCAGGAACAAAAGTCACTGGTCCGTGATCGGGACAGTCTGAGGGATAAGCTCGGTCACAGAGCGTGCACCCTATGGATAGGAAATTTGAGAGACAAAAATGGGGTTATTTCAAGCAGCCTGGCACCACCTACTTTCTTATTTAAATGCTAATTACTAAACTATAACCAGTAAAAAGCAAAGGTCTAGTAAAAATACTCTGATCTGGGGCATCTGGGTAGCTCAGTTGGTTAAGGATCTGCATTCAGCTCAGGTCATGATCCTGGGGTCCCCACATGAGGCTCCATACTCAGCTGGGAGTCTGCCTCTCCCTCTGCTCCTCCTCCTCCTCATTCTCTCTAATAAATAAATGAAATCTTAAAAAAATACTCTGATCAAACAATCACTTTCTTACACTAAGCTACATATCCCACTCTTACATCTCTCTCCAGTAAGATGATTTTTTTTTTTAATCTCATAGGACAATTTTACTATTTAGTCCATAGAGACTGACTAAAAGGAAACACTATATTAAGAAAAAAGTACAGGGGCACCTGGGTGGCTCAGTGGATTAAGGCCTCTGCCTTCGGCTCAGGTCATGATCCCAGGATTCTGGGATCGAGCCCCGCATCGGGCTCTCTGCTCGGCAGGGAGCCTGCTTCCTCCTCTCTCTCTCTCTGCCTGCCCTCTCTGCCTACTTGTGATCTCTATCTGTCAAATAAAATAAAATAAAAATCTTAAAAAAAAAAAAAAAAGAAAAAAGTACATTGTTTCTTACCTAAAGTAGATACATTAGATACATAATACCTTTAGATCTGATATCTAAAGTACCAAGATTCCAATTCTACCAAACTATGTGAGGAAACTGGAATTGAAACGCCATCATGCAAAGCCACAACAGAGATGATAACATAGATCAACAGAGTCAGAGACACTGTTTGCTTTTGCTTCACTATAAACAAACTGGTCACCCAGGCTTTGATGAGATTCTTAAGACCAAAACAACAACAACAACAACAAAAAAACCAACCAAAAAATGCTCTTAGGGACAGTAGGTAGAATCACGTTCTTGCAGACATGTTTGCTTAAATTTCTTAATTTCTTACTGTTTGTATGTTCTTTTTGCACTGTCAGAAAGGGTGCTGCTCTCTACGGTTACTGTAACTTCACTTTTCCAAGCTCATGAGTGTCATTCTCCATAAATCTTGTGCTCTATCACTGATAAGGAACAGTACATGTGACTTGTCAGTCACTGGTTATGTACAAACTTTCCAAATTTGTCCACAAAATAGTTGCGAGTACATCAACCACAGAACCACAGCCATCAAAGTAATTTTTTTCCCCTAAGCAATCATTAAACATTTCTCCTTAAAGGACATAAAATAGTAAGTTTTCATATTTAGGCAAAGTAGAAATAATACCTTACTTCAACTATTACTTGACTAAAAATTCTTTGAAGATCAGATTAGAGATCACCTACACTTGATGAGAGCTGATTCTCCAGTGCTCTTAACAAGAAACCAGGCTAAATCTCCAAAGGAGATTCAGGTTTCATAGTGAAAAAAAAAAATTGGAGGTTTCTCTGAAAATACACAAATGGCCAATGAGAACTTGTAGAGGTCTGACATCATTGTCACTAGGGAAATGCAAATCTAAACCACAATGAGGGACGCCTGGGTGGCTCAGTTGGTTAAGCAGCTGCCTTCGGCTCAGGTCATGATCCCAGCGTCCTGGGATCAAGTCCCACATCGGGCTCCTTGCTCATCGGGGAGCCTGCTTCTCCCTCTGCCTCTGCCTGCCATTCTGTCTGCCTGTGCTCGCTCTCTCTCCCTCTCTCTCTCTCTCTGACAGATAAATAAATAAAATCTAAAAAAAAAAAAAAAAAATCTTTAAACCACAATGAGATGCTACTTCCCACCCACTCCACGGCCAGTAAGACAGCTATAACAGAAAGTGTTCAGAAGATGTGGAGAAACTGGAAAACACACACACTGATGCTGGGAATTCAAAATGGTGCAACTACTTCAGAAAACAGTCTGGCAGTTCCTCAAAAAGTTAAACACGGAGCAATTCCACTCCTAAATTCCACATCCAAGAAACTTAAAAACATGTTCATACAAAAACTTGTAAATGAACGTTCATGGCAGCATTATTCATGATAGCCACCAGGAGAAACAACCAAACGTTCATGAATGAAAGGTGGATAAACAAAATGTGGTCCAGTCACATGACAGACTATTATTCAGCCCGAAAGAGGAATGAAGGACTGATACCTGCCATGATGTGAATGAGCCAGGACAACATTATGCTAAGGGAAGGACGACACACAAAGCCACATGTCATATGCTTCCATTATATGAAGTGTCCAGAATAGGTGAATCTATAAAAAGTTGATTAGTGGTTACCTGAGGATGGTTGTGGGGAGGGAGGGGGTTAGAAGGGTGGGAATGATGAACAGCTCCTAGCGGAGCATATTTACTGGGTGATGAAAACATTCTGGAGTTAGATAGTGGTGCTACTTGCACAATCTTGTCAATATACTAAAAACCACTAAATTGTATAATTTAAAATGTGAATTATATTTCATTTCCTTGTTTTTAAGATTTACGTATTTGAGAGAGACAGAGAGCGAGCATGAGCAGAGAGAGGGAGAAGCAGACTCCCTACTGAGGAGGAAGCGCAATGCGGGGCTCAATCCTGGGACCCCAAGATCATGACCTGAGCTGAAGGCAGATGCTTAACTGACTGAGCCACCAGGCATACCAGCATAGCTCATTTTTAAAGAAACACACAAAGGAGCAAGCGGTTCCACATGCCCACTTAAAAAAGGATCAATAGACTTATTTAGGACACCTTGTCTGCTAAGTGAAAGAGCCTACATTAATCACATTCCCAAATTAAGGTATTTTAAAATTATAATTTCCAGATTTCAAAAGATTAACACAGTTTTCCTCATTGCTTGGCTCCTGAGGCACCAGAAGCTTTGTCCTACTCCTCTGACTCTCCTGTTCAGTCTACTTTGGAAGCTCTTCCTCCACCACTGTCTTGGCATCCCCAGCCTTCCTACATTCCACTCTCACTAGGAGATAATTCCACCCCACGTCCATGGCTGTAAGTAATGCTTTATTTATTTATTAACATTTTATTTGTTTGTTTGAGAGAGAGCATGAGAAGGGAGAAGATCAGAGGGAGAAGCAGACTCCCCATGGAGCTGGGAGCCCAATGCGGGACTCGATCTCGGGACTCCAGGATCATGACCTGAGCCAAAGGCAGTTGCTTAACCAACTGAGCCACCCAGGAGCCCATAAGTTAACGTTTTAATACTCAGGACCCCTGAATATTTGCAGACAGATCTCTGTGCTCCATATTAAAATCTCAATAAACATCTCTCCTGGGTATTTTATACACTGAAATCAGTTATGTCGGAAACCAGACTCAACATCACTCCTCAAAAACAAACAAAAAGGCAGTCCTCCTCCACCATTATCCTAAGGAGTGGTACCACTATCCACCTAGTTTCCCATGCCAGAAACCAGGGATATCTCCTTAACCATTCTCTCCCACCAACTTCAACCCATCAGCAAGCTCTACTAAATTCTTTGTAAATATTCCCCACTTTCCTCATCATCATTACCTCTACTCTAGGTTAGAAAATCACCTTTCACTGAAATTACGGCATCCTCTTCCTTACCTGTCTACTCACCTCACGCTGCAGAGAGCCCCCATCCCAAACCTCACTCCTTAAGACCCTTGATTGGTCTTAGAAGACCCTTTGTATTCTGGCTCCTACTTCTTTCTCATCACCCCCAAATTATGCTTCAGCAATTCTGAACCACACAAAATTCTTTTAGTTCTAGGCACTTACGGGTGCCAGCTCCTGTCTGGGACACTGTTCTTCCTGATACTCAGCTGCCAACATCTTTCTTGCCCTTCAGGTCTGTGCTAACACATGCACAGCCTCCCCTGGTAAGTCTTCCCTATTCCTTCCATGGCCTGGTAAGATGCTCCCCTGAGGCTCTTTGAGATCTCGCACTTAATCCCATCTTCCCACTTACCATACTATATTGCAATAGCTTGTTTACTAGCCTATGCTTCCCATCAGACTATAATCTCTTTAAAGGCATGTGTTGTCTCTTACAGACTGTTTTCTACCCTGCATCTAACATAGACGCTGGCATAGAGTAAGCCCTCCACACGGTTCCTGCACGGATGAAGCATGTAGTGACACCAACAAATGAACAGTTTTTATACTGCTTTCTGTTATTGTTGTCCCACGTAGAAGAATTTTTACATGCCCAACTACAGTAATTTATATGCATTCTGAACAAAAATAAAAATTGCATTTGTATCTTCCTACATTTTTCCACGGATAAAAAAAGTACACATGATCTAATAAATTTGTCTTACATTGAAAAAAAAAACACACAGCATGACACATAGACAATATCCCACTGAAGTTTACTTCTATAATAACTAGAGTTATTATATCTACTTCTGAAACCCAGGGAAATATCTTGAATACTATTGGGCTGACCTCATCTGTAAAATACAGAAGGAAACGACTATGGTTTCCTTACTTCAGAATACTGGAAGAACCAACAAAATGCTTATATGTCATTTGGCTTATCTGAGGAAAAGGCACATTAATATAAAGAACAATACACAAAGAAAAATTCCAATATCTAGTCACTTTCTATACTCCCTTAATGTCTGACTTTGTGATTAAATCTGTTAGAGATGTTGGTCCTATCTACCAATATTTCCAAAAGAAAAAGGCTAAATACACTCACAAATTGTAAACAAGGTTGCCATATTTTCCTTGTTTGAATTGGAGTCTTCCATTTGCAGTGAAGGTGGTACAAAAGAAAGACTGTCTGAAGATACATCTACATGACCTGTCCCCATAGCAACCTCCTGGGTGATGGAGGAGACAGCCACAGGTTCTAGGCTTAGGCCAACTTCATGAAGGGAAACAGATTCTAGGGAGGCGAGGTTGTGTGAGGTAGAGAGTGCCACGCTTACAGAGTTGGTGCTCATGGCCACGGTGTGAATGGAGTCACTGAGGGCACTGTCAGACATCCCGTTGACCCGACTTGCAATATGGTCTGTCTCCATGACCACAGGGAGCTCTAGGCCATTCCCATGAATGGGTATCACACCGCCATGTCCTACAGTGTCTGCTGCAAGGTTGCTGCTCACAGAATCTACAGACAGAGGTTCGTGACTTCTGGAGCCATTTGGGATTTGGGAATGCTCGCCTGCAACACCATCCATTGTAAGTTCTTCTGCCATTCCATCTGTAGAGATTGGGCTGGTAACCCTAGAGACGTTCTCCATAGTGATTGTTGTGTCCAAGGCCACCTCATGGCCATCACTGGGGTGAAGACTTTGGGCACCATGTGTGTTCACAGAGCGAGAGTCTATTGAAACAATCCCTGGTTCTAATCCAACATTTCCATTGGACTGATAGGGATCTAGAGCTGAAGCGTTATTGGCGATAGATAATGCTGTATTACCATCAACATTTATAGAGTTAGGGTGGATATACTGAGGAGGTGGTCTGTCAGCTAAATAAGATAAAATGCCTGAGAAAAGGAAAAGATGAGATATCACTTTTTAGTACATCGTTAAATATAAGGAATTCTAAATGCTAGAAACCATATTCCTTACAAATTTAACTAAATCTCTTAACTACTTTGTTGGTTTAACTGATATACTTTATAAAAATAGCAACATAAGTAGACCATAAAATAATCTTCTAGCTCCTTATTTGGTTAAATTGATATATATATATACCTTATAAATAGCAACATACATATATTATAATTCAGTTTTCCCTGTGAAACTGAGAAACTATAAAAGATTAACTATGTTCCTTTGAAGTCACCGGAAATTAAGCATTTAAATGATGCCTTTAAAATATACATAGTTGGAATTCCTGAGACTCAAGGTGCTGAAATTTGTTCTATCAAAGTTAAAAGGTAAAATGACTTAAAAGCAGGTCTTCCACATGAAAAATTTAATTAAGAAAATTTAAATATAACCTAGTTTTAAGTTATTAAACTATCATAGCACATTAGGTTCTATTCAAAACAAAAGGCACAACTGAATCTGTATTAAAACCAAAAGAAATTTTGAACACATGGGCTTATCAGGATGTAGTGAAATGGTACTTGCTGCACTGCCAGTAGGAGTAAATTACTAAAACCTCTTTGGAACGTATATGTATAAAGAATTCCAAAAATATTCATATGCTCTTGCACAAGAAATTCCACTTAGGATAATCCTGCCTAAATGCATTTTATAGATACTATACACAAAGTCATTCCTACAATAGTAACAAGAACCTAGAAAAACCAAAGGGTCCAACAAGAAAGACTGATATATAAATAAACCATGGAATATCCATTCAGTAGACTGTAATGCAGCAGTAAAAAGAGTAATTATGGAAACCATGCAGCAGTTATGGAAAATAACTACATAAAAATACGAAGTGGAGAAAGGTAAAGATATATAATCATATAGATAGTATAGTCTTAATTATGAAAAATAGTAAAAATTCTATACACCAAGATAAAAGGCAGGAAGGAAGTACACCAAAAAGATGGATGAAGGGACTATGAGTGGTTCTCTCTCTATTTGCTAAATTTTGTAAAATAAATATACACTTAGAATAGAAAGTCAGTAAACTTAAAAAAAAACAAACTTTAATTTATAATGAACAATGACACTAGCAGGACATGTGGTTGACAGGAATTACAACTGCAGAATTCTAAAAATTGAACCTAGGAAATACTGGAGGAAAAAGGAGAAAAAAAATTTCTTTATGTGCCATTAAGAAATTAAGTCTAGTCAAACTGCTATATTAATAATGTGTTATCTGTACATTCTAAGAGGAAAGTTATAAAAATCTATGAATTTTTACCCACCTAGAGATTAATATCCAATACTGACAAACAGAAAAAAGTGTTATTCAAGTCTTCAAGTAGGAAGGTTAAGAGGTGCCTCTATTCTTTCTTCTAATGGCCCAAATAACCGTAATACTTACCAGGTAGAATAGTTCTGAAGTAACTGCTCTCCAGGTGGGGGTAAGGTGGTGGAGGTAGGGTGTAATTTCTTTCAGGCAACCCGCACATCACCCCTCGATCCCCAATACCCATTGGGAGCATCAGAGATAAAGCAGAAGGCAAAGAGCTCAGGGAGGGACCCAGGTTTGGAATTGCCACTGGCAGACCTACAAAATATTTTTTTCTCAATTAAAAGAAGGTAAGTACTTAAAAAATCTCTCTATAATCACTAAACTCTTAGGAAGGTTTCTGCATATGGGGGAAAAAAAAATCTCACCTAATAGCCCTTTATATCCCCAGACAGTATTATGCAAACATCCACAAATATGTCTTTTTTTTTTTTAAGATTTTATTTATTTATTTGACAGACAGAGATTACAAGTAGGCAGAGAGACAGGCAGAGAGAGAGAGGGAAGCAGGCTTCCTGCTGAGCAGAGAGCCCAATTTGGGGCTCGATCCCAGAACCCTGGGATCATGACCTGAGCCGAAGGCAGAGGCTTTAACCCACTGAGCCACCCAGGTGCCCCCACAAATATGTCTTTTTTTTTTTTTAAAGATTTTATTTGTTTCTTTGGCAGACAGAGAGCCTGATGCGGGGCTCGATTCCAGGACCCTGAGATCATGACCTGAGCCGAAGGCAGAGGCTTAACCCACTGAGCCACCCAGGTGTCTCCACAAGTATGTCTTAAAGGTAGTTCTCAAGTTAGTTTAAAATTGTCCAGTTGATTGGGAGCACCTGGGTGGCTCAGCGGGTTGCTCTGCCTTAGGCTCGGGTCCTGGTCCCAGGGTCCTGGGATCGAGTTCTGCATCGGGCTCTCTGCTTGGCAGGGAGCCTGCTTCCCCACCCACCCCCACTCTTTCTCTGCCTACTTGTGATCTCTGTCAAATAAATAAATAAAATCTTTTTTTTTTTTTTTAAAGATTTTATTTATTTATTTGACAGAGAGAGATCACAAGTAGGCAGAGAGGCAGGCAGAGAGAGAGGGAGGAAGCAGGCTCCCCGCTGAGCAGAGAGACCGATGTGGGACTTGATCCCAGGACCCTGAGATCATGACCTGAGCCGAAGGCAGCGGCTTAACCCACTGAGCCACCCAGGTGCCCAATAAATAAAATCTTTAAAAAAAAAAAATTGTCCAGTTGATCTTCCAGGTGTCTGTATTAACTTTTAAGTATCAAAACATTTCATTACAATTAAAAACCCAGTTTAAATACAATTTAAGAGAACAAATCACAGAGAGATAAAATGGGAAAAATACCAAAGTTCACAGGAGTGGTCTCTGAGTAATGATACTATGAATTTTTTTTTTTTTAAGATTTTATTTATTTTTTTAGAATCATGGGGAGAAAGCCAGGAGTTCCGTGCTTTGCTTTCTCCTCCTTTTTTTTTTTTTAAAGATTTTATTTATTTATTTGACAGAGAGAGATCACAAGTAGACAGAGAGGCAGGCAGAGAGAGGGAGGGAAGCAGGCTCCCTGCTGAGCAGAGAGCCCGATGTGGGACTCGATCCCAGGACCCTGAGATCACGACCTGAGCTGAAGGCAGCGGATTAAACCACTGAGCCACCCAGGCGCCCCTAAGATTTTATTTATTTATTCGACAGAGATCACAAGTAGGCGGAGAGGCAGGCAGAGAGAGAGGGGGAAGCAGGCTCCCCGCTGACCAGAGAGCCTGAAGTGGGGCTTGATCCCAGGACCCTGGGATCATGACCTGACCTGAAGGCAGAGGCCTTAATCCACTGAGCCACCCAGGAGTCCTGATAGTATGAATTTTTTTTTACTTTTTTACATTTACCATTTTATATGGTGAGAATGTTTTACTTTTTAAAAATTCATAGATATGTTTATACTTGGAAGCTAAATCCAAAACTGTATAAATATACTTTCATACAGTCTTTTGTACATGTGCTGTATTTTATGATTGAAAAAATTTAAACTTTAGATTACATCTACCTTGGATTATACCTGCAAGGTGTAGAAGTGACTCTTACCATGCCTAAGTATAATGATGAATACTCACTAACTTGAGCAGTGTTGATTTGCATTATTTTTGCCTGTGGCACTATTTTTTAATATGCTTTTCCTCCATAATAAGAGTGTTCACTAAAACGAATGCCTTTTGATTAATGCCTCATTAATCGAGTAAGTTAAATACTAATAAAATTTTTTTTAATTTCTTTTATGGGCACTGAAAGGAATGTGGAGACCTAGTTTAGATGAATTTATTTAGCGCTGCATTTAGCAATTAAGCAGGTAGTTCCCTACAGAGAACTATTTAAACAACTTAAAGATTTAAAATACACTTAAACATTTTTTTTATTTTATCCTTAAGTAATCTCTACAAACTTACAACTCTGAAATCAAGAGTCACATGTTCCACTGACTGAACCAGCCAGATGTCTGCATTAACTCTAATTCTGATTTTAAAAAGCCCAATACAGAGGCGCCAGAGTGGCTCAGTTGGTAAGCGTCTGCCTTTGGTTCACGTCATGGTCCCAGGGTCCTGGGATCGAGCCCTACATCGGGCTCCTTGCTCAGTGGGAAGCCTGCTTCTCCTTCTCACACACCTCCTGCTTGCGTCTGTCAAATAAATAAAATCTTCAAAGGAAAAAAAGAAATCCCAATACATTACGACATCATAGATCATTAAGAATAGCTTTCTTTTCTGTTTCAAAAGAAAAAGAAAATAAACAAATAAAAAGATTTTACAAGTATAGCGATGGGGGAAAATGAGCTTTTTCTATAGTATTCCTCTTGAGAACCGAGGCTCATGGGAGTTACATGTAGGAGCTCCATCTCTGATACCTCCTCTTTGAATTCTAAGCCTGGGGCATTTGCAGTTGTTGCCAGTGTCAGATATAATAAAAAAATAAAGCTCAATTTCTCGTAATTTCTGGGAACAGTTAGTAGAGTAACTTTCATTCTCTTCTATTAACCCAGGGACAGAGTACCAAGGGTGTGAACCAGATGAACTGATAAAATGCGAAGTCAACTACATCTCTAGATAAAGGCCACCAACTCCACAAGAGAACTAATCAGAAAAAACTGCTACTCCTATCCACTGGAACTCCAGTAGTCCCCAAAAACATTTCATCCATGATGGTGCCACATGTGGAACTGATGTTCAGACCCGCTTGGCTTCTCTTTAAAGGGGCTTAAAGGGGCTCTCTCCCCTTTTAGGATCCACTGAGAACAATTATGCAATTAAGTGGGGAAATTCAGTCGCTCTCCCTTACTGCTCACCTGGAGCAGGGATGGCATTGTGAGTGGGTGAAGCAGCCAACCCTAGATGACTCCCTGAGACGGGCAAGGCATTGCTCACAGAGGATGAAGTCAGCTGCTCCATCCCCACTGGGCTCAGGTTCATTTCATTCATCCTAAGGAAGAGCACACACAACCAATTAGGCAAAATCTTACCTCAGTGATTCCACTTAAGTTACGGAGGAACCTTTAACAATGGGGGTAAGGAAATGAGAGCTGACCAACTACTACTTCATTTTTATGCTTACAGTTCTCTGAGACGGACGGTCCTATTCTTTCTACTGATAAGGAAACTGGGATTCAGAGTCATTAACTCAGTCAATGTCACAAAGCAGAAACAGGATTTAACTCAAACCCTATGCACACTGACTGAAGCAGACTCCAATCCTTAGAGCACAGGACAATAAGAGTTTGGGTTTTTTTTTTTCAATCACCAAGTTTTTTCTTCCACAATATTTTCTTCAGATGGCCTATTTATTACTTCAAGCGAGACTTCTGTAGAGTTTGTTTTAACTCACTCAAAAGATAATTTTTTTTTTGCCAAGAGTTACAGTGATACAGAATCTGAATTAGATTATTAACTGTGTGAAGAAGCACCGTATTTCCACCATGGATTAGATTTTATTAAAATTCCATATAAAAATCTTAATAATATCTGCCATACAGCGAGGTTCATTATGTAAGCTTTGCTACGCTACATACTTTATAAAAATTTACTTCATATTCTTTCACCAATTCGTCAAAATAAATGAGGAAACCAGTCTCAAAGAGGCCATGTCATATGCACCAAATCCTAGCAATTAAGTAGAAGAGCACAGATGCTGCTGCAGAACACTGCCAAAAATTTTAATATATCAAACCTCTTTTTTTTTTTTTTCAAATCTACAGACCATTTTTGTCAAGCCAAAAAATCTGAGAATCACCTTTTCTTTGCAACCTATCTTACATTGTCTTTAACAGTATTATCAGAATACACTGGTTTGAGCAAGATGCTTGCTATTGGAGGCTATCAAGAACTATTAGTTCCTATGTCAGAATTTAGAGACTGCCATATTATAAATTTCAGTAAGCTAGCCAACAGGTTATCCGAAGGTTACTAAAGTCCTCTAATCCCAGACCACCGGGGTGGCTCAGTCGGTTAAGTGTCTGCCTGCGGCTCAGGTAATGATCTCAGGATCCTGGGATAGAGCCCTACCTTGCTGAGTTGGGCTCCCTGCTCAGTGGGGAGTCTGCTTCTCCCTCTACCCTTCCCCCCCTGCTTGTAATCTCTAACTCTCAAATAAAATCTTTACCAAAAAAAAAAAAAAAATCTCCAATCTATATTGAGAGTAAGCACAGGGCACAGTAATGCAAGCTCTTCTGTGTCTCTCCCATGGGAAGAGTAAAGAAGGAAAGGAGGAATCAAATGGATCTACATATTCCTTAGCAGTGAAAGCAAACCTAAATAGGTTTTAATCTGAAAAATGGCAGTATCAGCTATCAATAAACCTGAAAATAATAATAGCTCATACTTACATACATACGACTCCCTTACTGACCTAAGTGATTTACATGTAATTTACATGTAATTATTTCACCTAATCCTTATAACTGCTGGGAGGTAGGTATTATTCTTGATCCCATTTTAGAGATGAGAAAACAGACTCAGAGAGGCTAAGAAACTTAACCCAAGATTATATAACAAATGACAGTTGGGATTTAAATCCAGGTCTCCCAATTTAAGAAATCTAAGCCGAATCACTATGTTGTGCACTTAAAATCAATATAACATTGTATGTCAACACCTGAAATTAATACAACATTGAATGTCAACTACAATAAAAAAAAATTTAAGACTTTATTATTTATTTATTTGAGAGAGTGAGAGAGAGGGGGGACACCGAGAGGGGGAGGGCGAAGCAAGTTCTCAGCTGAGCAAGGAGCCGGATGCAGGGCTGGATCCCAGGACCCTGAGTTCATGACCTGAGCCAAAGCAGATGCTTAACTGACTGAGCCACCCAGGGGCCCCTACAATAAAAAAATTTTTTAAAAAGAAACTCAAGCTGTTAACTACAATTAGACAATTACACTAAAAGAACCATTTGCCTTTTGCACAGTTCCAATAACTAGGATCTGTGTATTTATATTACGGGTTGTGTTTAAAGTCCCATGTAGACCTGTTCCTGCATTATTCTACATCCACAGGCTTTAATCTTACCCCAGGCCAGGTAGCTGATTAAACTAAACTCTCGGACATTAATAAAATGAACAAGGCTCACAGTGGAGAACAAGCACTCTGAAATATTTGATATGGATGGAGCAATGCATTTTCATGGCCACTAGAAAGGCAACTAGAAGTATATGACAAATGAGGTACACCTTACAAAGGAGAGTACATTAATAACAGTATTTAATTATGCTATAAAGAGTGCAAAAAAAATCCTTATAGCCTAAAGAAACAATAGCTACCTTAATTTTCCAAGTTTCTAGGCGTGGGCTGGTTTAAAACAGACTTTTCCCGTAACTTTTTATAGCTACAAATATAACTAGAAATCTACAACCACTGGAGCAGGGGGTTACAACAAATGGGTTACAATAAGTTTTTAAAGTACACTTAAAAGTCTACAGCTTCAAATCCCATTCTAAAAATTCCTGAATATTAATCTGTGTACCTAATCTCCAGATAAAATCAAAATGGTGTTTCTAGGTTGACTCCTAGGCCTTCTCAAACCAGTTCAAACCAGAGTTTAATGTGAGAACCTCAGCAGATTTCTGCTTTGTTGTGAGTCACTAAAACGTGATGACCTCAGCAGCCATAAACCAAAGGTAACTAGTATCTCGAAGAGGGAAAGCAGATGAAGGGAATGTACAATATGATCCTCATAAGACTCTCTCTCTCTGAAGTGCAATTCTATTCTACCTACCCTTCTCACAGGAGTTTCTGGGAAGCAATCTTGGAAGAAGGGCCAAAATCATACCAACCTCTCTCTTCTTCCTACTCACTCCTGGTAAAATCATTTCTTTCACACTTCTACACTTTACGTGTGTGTTTCTAACTGACCTAGGAATAAATCATTTGCCAGTAGCTAATCTTAGGACTTTTTCTTAGAATCTTATGCCGTTTTCTTAGAATGACATGTAAGAAGCTAACTGAGGGGCGCCTGGGTGGCTCAGTTGTTAAGCGTCTGCCTTTGGCTCAGGTCATGATCCGGGGGTCCTGGGATAGAACCCCACCCACATGGGGCTCCCTACTGGGCAGGGAGGCTGCTTCTCCCTCTCCCATTCCCACTGCTGTGCTCTCTGTCACTGTGTCTCTCCCTGTTAAATAAATAAAATCTCAAAAAAAAAAAAAAATTAGTCATGTTTAAAAAAAAAGCTAACTGAAATGCAGCCACTTTGCAAAATGCAAGGGGCAGTTTCAGCAACTTCAATGAATTTGTTTTATATTCCTCCATCCTAAACATACATCCTATGAAAGGGTCCCAAAAGAACAGCCAAACATAACTATATCTGGCATATTTCTGTACTGACATGGTAGGATTAAGTACTTCAAACATTAGCATGAAATCTGCAAAACTAATCACTTCTACCTGCAAAATTAAGAACTTAATTTCTCCACATTACCGTCCAAGTCAAAGGATAACCAGCAAAATTCAAGGTGAAGCATGGTGAAAAGCTAAAAACACACTCTGGAATTCAAATCAAGATATTAAAAGCTTGGGGCGCCTGGGTGGCTCAGTGGTTAAAGCCTCTGCCTTCCGCTGGGGTCATGATCCCAGGGTCCTGGGATCGAGCCTCACATCGGGCTCTCTGCTCAGCAGGGAGCCTGCCTCCTCCTCCTCTCTCTGCCTGCCTCTCTGCCTACTTGTGATCTGTCTGTCAAATAAATAAAAATCTTAAAAAAAAAAGATATTAAAAGCTCAAATAACTCAAAGGCTTAGGGAAAATGTCAATGAGCCAACAATTCATGTGTGGCTCTCTGGAACTATTCACATTTGGAGTAAATCTGGTTGAATGAGAGTATATTCAACCCAATTCTGGCTTCTGGATTTCTTGATCCTTTTGGGACATATATCCATTTGCAAATCGCACCTGTAACCCTCCCCCATGGCATCGAAAACCAAAGAAAGGCACTCTAAACTCTCCTTTGCCAAATGTTTTCCACAGACGTCACCAGCGCGGAGCCCACCAAGCTACTCACCTGTGATGCATCTGCTTGGGGCCAAGTGTCAGAGAAAAGAACACACGGGTGGCGGGGAACCGGCATCAGGGATTGCGTTCCAGGGTCACGTGCTACTGCATCTTGCTTACAACCGCTGCACAAACGCGGCCACTCGGCCCCGCGGCCGCCCAGGGCCGCCCAACTCCTCCCGAGGGCCGGCGGCCGCGCTCCCCGCCGCGAGATGGGGCATGCCGAGGGACACCCGGGGCTTTTCCTCCAGAAGCTTCGGGAGGGAGGCTGCCCAACCTGGGGAAGAGGAGGACAAGGGCGGTCACCAAAACGGGGGAGGGGGATGCAGGCCCCGTCCCCACGCCACCGGAGAGCCCAGGCGCTGCGGACGCCGCCTCCCAGGGGCGGCCGGCTGACTCGCCCGCTCGCCGGCGTGGGGCCCGCAGGCCCCGCCGCCCTCGCCCCGCCCCGGCCGGGCCCGTGCGCAGCCCACCTGCCGGTCGCGCGGGGGGCGCGCGCGCCTGCCCCACCGCTTTGTTCCTCATCCGGGCAGAGCTCGCCTCGGGCCCTCCCCGCCCGCTCGACCCCCGCGCCCCGGGGGCCGCCGGCCTAACGTTTCCCGCCCGGCCCGGCCCGGCCCAGCCCAGCCCGCCGTCTCCTCAGGGCCGCACCCTCCGAAGCGCGTTTCCGGCTCCTCAACCACTCGGGGCGCCTGCCGCTCCGCCCCTCGTGCGTGCGCCCCTCCCCGCCTTGGCCCGCTAGCGGCGCCGGGGTTCACGCGTCCCTCGCCTAACCGAGCCCCTTCTGCGCGTGCGCACTGCGGGGACCCAGGCCCGAGGTTGCCTGGCTGCGAGAGGCTCCGCCGGGAGCGCCGCGTCTCCGGCTGGCAGGATTGCGTCGAGCGCCGAGCTATCGACCCACAGTTGCTGGCAACCAGAGCTAATGCGCAAGTAGCAAAGGGGTTCTGAGTCCCCTAAATCCTCAGATTCAAGGTTTCAGTCTTCTTGCCATTCTCCTCCTGGGGAAGCGTGGGTCCACGCAAGCCCCAAAGATTCAGAGTAAGGGACTTAAGCCCAAAGATGTTGGCGCTGTTGCCCAGGAGGAATTGGGAATCCGTCTTGAATAGCTTTCACCTTATGTTACACCTGAAGATGCCCAGTTTCCCTGCTTCAAGTCATAAATGGAGGAGTGGGATTTGTACAGATTTTCTTCCCCTCATCTCTTTGCCCTTCTCTCCTGTACGCCAAGCACCGTGCTAAACTCTAGGAAAAGTGAGATGGGATCATTTTTCTCTAATGTCAAGTTTGTGAGGACTGGAGATTAAAACTACAACAAACTGCCTAGTACCTTCCAGATACCAGCAAAACCGCGGAGACCCAGGAATTCCTCCTTTCCTTCACAAATCAATTACTGAATGACATCTCAAACATAGAAATACAAAACAAGATACAGGTCTTGACTTTGAATAGCTTGTTGTCTAGTTAAGACTGGTGAGTTTTGCAAATTCAGTCCCAGGTAAAGGGGCAAAGAGGTACGCACAATGTTTTGAATGAGAGGTGAGCGTGGTGTTTCCCTTCCCTTCTCATGAAAAGAAAGCACAGTTCCAGATGAGGGAACTAATCACTGAACCCTGACAGGTCACATTGGTTTGCTCTCTTGTTGACAACAAATAGAAGTCTAAATCAGGAAAGTCATCATCTCACAAGTATTCCTAAATACACAGTATTCCCTAAAATACCAAATTCAAACCTGGGGTCTAGAGAATAATGGTGCGTTTTATAAAAGGCTGAATAATTTTACTCCAGTTTTCCACGCCTATTCTTTTCAAACGCTATTAATTTCAGAGATGTAAAAATCATGTAAAAAATCATGATTATGTAGAATCATGTAAGACCTAAAACTAATAGTTACAGAAGAAAATGGAGGAGAAAATCTTTGTAACTGTAATAGGACATGAAAATCAAGAACCACTAAAAAAATGGAAAATTGAACTTCATCAAAATTAAAACTTTTTTAAAAAGATCTTATTTATTTATTTGACAGAGAGAGAGATCACAAGTAGGCAGAGAGAGAGGGAAGCAGGCTCCCTGCCGAGCAGAGAGCCTGATGCAGGGCTCGATCCCAGGACCCAGGGATCATGACCTGAGCTGAAGGCAGAGGCTTAACCCACTGAGCCACCCAGGCGGCCCCCAAATTAAAATTTTTTGTCTTGAAAAGACACTGTTGGCAAAATGAAGTCAAGCCAGAAGCGGATATAAAATATTTGCAAAACCGGGCACCTGGGAGGCTCAGTCTGTTAAGCATCTGCCTTCAACTCAGGTCATGATCCCAGGGTCCTGAGACCCAGTCCAGCATCAGGCTCCCTCCCCAGCAGGAAGTCTGCTCCTCCTTCTCCTTCTCCCTCTTCCTCTGCCCTTGCCCCAGGTTGTGTACTCTCTCTCTCTCAAATAAATAAATAAATAAAATCTTTTTAAAAATATTTGCAAAACAAATATCTGACAAAGAACTTTTATCTGGAATATATAAAGAAACCCTTAAATTCAATAATAAGGAGGTAAACAAACCAACTCTTTTTAATGGGCAAAAATATCTGAACAGCCACTTTACCAAAGAAGATATATGGATGGCAATTAAACACACAAAAAGATGAACAACATAAATAGTTATTAGTGAAATGCAAATCAAAACACAATAAGGTAACATTACACACCTACTAGACGGGGCAAAGTATATTTGTTTTTAAGATTTTATTTACTTATTTGACAGACAGAGATCACAAGTAGGCAGAGAGGCAGGCAGAAAGAGAGAGGGGAAAGCAGTCTCCCCGCCAAGCAGAGAGCCCAATGCAGGGCTCAATCCCAGGACCCCAGGATCATGACCTGAGCCAAAGGCAGAGGCTTAACCCACTGAGCCACCCAAGCAACCCAGGGGCAAAGTTTAAAAGGCTAACTATAACAAGTGTTGGTACAGATACAAAACAACTGGGACCCTCATACTTTGCTGGTGGGAATGAAGAATGTTACAGCCACTTTAGAAAACAAGTTAGTAATTTCTTTTTTTTTTTTCAAAGGTATTATTTATTTATTTGATAGAGAGAGAGATCACAAGTAGGCAGAGAAGCAGGCAGAGGGAAGCAGGCTCCCCACTGAGCAGAGAGCCCGATGTGGGGCTCGATCCCAGGACCCTGAGATCATGACCCGAGCCTAAGGCAGTGGCTTAACCCACTGAACCAACCAGGCGCCCCCAACTTAGTAATTTCTTATACCATACAATTCAGTAATTACATTCATAGGTATCTACCCAAGAGAAAATAAAAACACATATACAAAGACTTGTACAAAATGCTCATAGAAACTTTATTTGTAATAGTGCCAAACTATAAACAGCCCAACTGGTGAGTGCATAAGCCAATGGGAGTATAGCTACATAGTGGAATACTATTCAGCAACAAAAAGGAGCAAGATATTGATATGTGGATAAAGCACATCTTTCATACACAAAAGACTATACATATTATGTGTACCCGCTTATATAAAATGCTAAAAAGGCAAAATTTTAGTCATAGGAAGCAGATAAATGATTGTAAGGAGTTGGGGATGAATGGGAGGGATGAGATTGCCTATAAAGGGGCACGAGGAAGCTTTCAAGGGTGATGAAAATTATCTTGTCGTAGTGGTTACACAACTGTATACATTTGTCAAAATTCATCAGGCAGTACACTGAGATTGGTGAATTTTATTGTATGTAAAAATCATCAGAAAGTCTATTTAGAGTAGGTCACCGTATGCTTTCGTTTTTTTTTTCTTTTTTTTTTTTTTTTAAGATTTTATTCATTTATTTGACAGAGAGAGACAGCGAGAGCAGGAACATGGGCAGGGGGAGTGAGAGAGGGAAAGCAGGCTTCGCGCCAAGCAGGGAGCCTGATGCAGGGCTGGATCCCAAGACCCCAGGATCATGATCTGAGCTGAAGGCAGACCTTCAATGACTGAGCCACCCAGGCACCCCTCTCTCATCATTCTTAATTTTTATTGCAATTAATTGTTTAATTTTCTGTCTTGCCAAGTAGATTTTAAGTTTTGGGAACCAGATCCATGTCTGTCTGATTTAATGCTATACGAGACAGCACAATACCTGACCTATACTGGGAGCTCAATAAATATTTGATTAATAAATGAAGATTAGGGGCGCCAGGGTGGCTCAGTCGGTTAAGCGCCAGCCTTCGGCTCAGGTCAAGATCCCAGAGTCCCAGGATCAAGCCCCACATCGGGCTCCCTGCTCAGCAAGGAGTCCACTTCTCCCTTTGACCCTTCCCCATCTCGTGCTCTCTCTCTCTCTCAAATAAATAAATAAATCTTTAAAAATAAATACATACATTAAATTTAAACTGGCATAACTGTAAACTATGCTTATTAACTCACATATCGTTTTACTTGGAGACTTACAGAAAAATGAATGCTTCAAAGGTTTCCTACGGAGCTGATTTAGGATGACTTGCCACTTTAGGGAGACACCAAGGGGCCAGTAAAACAATCAAAATAATGGGAGAACTACTGACCAATCAGACAAATAGAAACAAAGAGTGTAACTGTTCTTTTAGAACCCAAGTATTTAAGCGACTGAAACAGAGATGCTGGTTTGCACCCAAAGGTTGAAACTTAGAGATAAACTTAGAGATATACTTAGTGTAGATGAGACCAACCAGATCACAACCATTCACATTTTTGCTGGATTGAAAATTATCTTCCAGCATTAAAGACATGGGAAGAATGGGTAAATTGGGGCTTAGTTTGGGCTGCTCAGGATATCCCTTTTTTTTCATTTGACTCTAATTAAGGTATAAAATCCTGCTTTTGATCTCTCATGTTAGGAAGAGTCTGGAAATATCACTTTTTGTGGATAAACCTGTTCTTCAGCATTCTTGAGATTCTCCCCCTAAGCCTGAAACAATTACAATTTATTGCATCAGATTCTGACACTTTTCTCTATATAATATTTGCAGAAAGGCATGGGAAAGCTAGAATTTATTCAACAAATATTTGTTGAGTAGCTACTGTATGCCAGGCATTGCCCTGGGTACTGGGGATACAGCAGTGAATTAAATGGGCAAAAAAAAAATGCCAGTCCTTATGGAGCTTACATTATAGTGAAGGAATACAGATAATAAACAAGTAACTAATTAAAATATATAACATTCCAGGTGGCAATAAAAACCATGAAAAATTATGGGAGGGAAGAAAATGCTCGGAGATAGGGGCTACAATTTAAAATACGATAGACAAATCATCACTGAAAGGTGAAATCTGAACCAAAGGAGGTGAGAGAGTGATCCATATGCACATCTGAAGAAGAGAGTTTCGGTCAGAGGTAAGGGAAAGTGCAAAGGCCCTGAGGCAGAAGAACATCTGGCAGGTTTGAAGAATTGCAAGGAGGCCAATGAGAGTAGAATTGTATATTCCAACATGGTGGCCATTAACCACATGTGGTTATTGTGAACCTCTAAAATGTACCTACTTCAGATTGTGACTTTACAGCTCATTCCACTATCACCTAGAGTCCTTTTCTTCTGCCCCCTGATTCTGAGTTGGCCATACTAGACTCCACTAGAACTCAGCCTCAGTCATTGCCCTTCAGGCTCAAGAACTAAATAAATACTTCTTGCCTTAAGTGACTGAGTCTTGGGGTAATGTCCTTGGTGCCCACTCTGAAGGAGGCTGCCTTCATTTTCTTGGATACTACTGATTTTCTGCTCAGAGCTTTGGAAATGTTAAATGGGTATGAAAGATTAAGCACTAGTATTTGCAACAGTATTTCTTTAGAGTTAATGTCCAAGAACAGGCATACCTCATTTTACGGCACTTTGCTGATATCACATTTTTTACAGATCGAAGGTGTGTGGCAACCGTGTGTCAATCAGTCAGTTGGTGTCATTTTTCCAACAGCATTTGCTCACTTTATGTCTCTGTGTCACATTTTGGTAATGCTCCCAATATTTCAAAAGTTTTCATTATTGGTGCGCCTGGGTGGCTCAGTCAATTGAGCATCTGATTCTTGATTTCCACTTGGGTCATGATCTCAGGGTTGTGAGATGGAGCCCGTGTTACACTCTGTGCTGGGCTTGGAGCCTGCTTAAGATTCTCCCTCTCATTCTGCCCCTCCCCACCCCCTGTGCTCGCTTGCTCTCTCTCTCTCTCTCTCAAAACAAAAAACCAGTAATAATACAAATTTTTAAGTTTTTATATATTTGTTATAGTGATCTGTGATTTTTTTTTTTTTAAAGTAGGCGACAGGAGCACCTGAGTGGCTCAGTCATTAAGTGTCTGCCTTTGGGGTGCCTGGGTGGCTCAGTGGGTTAAAGCCTCTGCCTTCAGCTCGGGTCATGATCCCAGGGTCCTGGGATCGAGCCCCGCATCAGGCTCCTTGCTCAGCAGGGAGCTTTCTTCTCCCACTCCCTCTGCTTGTGTTCCCTCTCTTGCTGTCTCTCTCTCTCTCTGCCAAATAAATAAATAAATAAAATCTTTTAAAAATAAATAAATAAAGTAGGCTGTATGCCCAGCGTGGAGCCCAGCATGGGGCCTGAACTCACAACTCTGAGATCAAGACCTGGGCGGAAATCTTAAGAGTCAGACACTTAACTGACTGAGCCACCCACGCGCCCTGATCAGTGATCTTTGATGTTACTATTGTAGGTTTTCTTGGTGCCACAAATCTCACCCATATAAGACAGTGAACTTACTTGATAAATGTTGTATGTGTTCTCACTGCTCTACCAGCTGGCTGTTCCCCCTTCTCTCTCCCTCTCCTTGGGCCTCCTTATTCCCCGAGACACAACAATGTTGAAATTAGGCCAATTAATAACCTGTAAGCGTTCAAGTGAAAGGTTGAGTTGCACATTCTCTCGCTTTAAATCCAAAGCTAGAAATGACGAAGCTTAGTGAGGAAGCGTGTCAAAAGCTGAGACAGGCTAAAAGCCAGGCCTCTTGAGCCAAACAGTTAGCAAGGCTGTGAAGTGGGAGGGAAAGTTTTTGAAGGAAAGTGAAAGTGCGACGCCAGTGAACACATGAATGATAAGAAAGCAGAACAGCCTTATTGCTGGTCTGGATTGAAGATCAAACCAGCCACAACGTTCCCTTAAGACAAAGCTGAACCCAGAGTAAGGACCTAACTCTCTTCAATTTTTTGAAGGCTCAGAGAGGGAAGGAAGCTGCAGAAGAAAAGTTTGAGGCTAGAAGGGGTTCATTTATGAAGTTCAAGGAGAGAACCTGTCTCCATAACATACAAGTGCAAGGTGAACCAGCAAGAGCTGATGGAGAAGCTACAGCGAGTGACCCAGAAGCTCGAGCCGAGATCATTAAGGCGGCTGCTCTAAGCAATAGATTTCAGTGTAGACAAAACAGCTTTCTGTGGGAAGAAGATGCCATCTAAGACTTTCAGAGCTGAAGAGGAGTCAGCGCCTGGCCTCAAAGCTTCAAAGGGCACATTGACTCTCTTGCTAGGGGTTAAATCTGCTGATGACTTTAAGTTGAAGCCAACGCTCATCTATTATTCCAAAAATCCTCGGACCCTTAAGAATTATGCTAAATCTGGGCACCTGGATGGCTCAGTGGGTTAAAGCCTCTGCCTTCGGCTCAGGTCATGATCTCAGGATCCTGAGATCGAGCCCCGCATCGGGCTCTCTGCTCAGCAGGGAGCCTGCTTCCCCCTCTCTCTCTGCCTGCCTCTCTGACTACGTGTAATCTCTGTCTGTCAAATAAATAAATAAAATCTTTAAAAAATATATTTAAAAAAAGAGTTATGCTAAATCCGCTCTGCCTGTGTTCTACCAAGGGAGCAACAAAGCCTAATGACAACACATCTGTTATATCTGTTTATGGAATATATTAAGCCCACTGTTGAGAACTACTGCTCAGGAAAAAAGACTCCTTTCAAAATACTACTTGTTGACAACACACTTGGTCACCCAGGAGCTCTGATGGAGATGGACAACCAGATAATTTGTTTTCGTGCCTGCCAACACAACATCCATTCTGTAGCCAGTGGGTCAGGGAGTAATTTCAATGTTCAAGTCTTACTATTTAAGAAGTACATTTTGGGAATGCCTTGGTGGCTCAGTCAGTTATGTGTCTTAATTCTTTTTTTTTTTAAGATTTTGTTCATTTATTTGACAGAGAGAGACACAACGAGAGAGGGAGCACAAATAGGGGGAGAGGGAGAAGCAGGCTTCCCACTGAGCAGAGAGCCCGATGCGGGGCTTGATCCCAGGACCCTGGGATCATGACCCGAGCTGAAAGCAGATGCTTAATGACTGAACCACCCAGGTACCCCAAGCGTCTGATTCTTGATCTCACCCCAGGTCTTTTTTTTTTTTTTTTTTTTTTGGGAGGGAGAGGGAGAGATCACAAGTAGGCAGGGAGGCAGGCAGAGAGAGAGGGGGAAGCAGGCTCCCTGCTGAGCAGAGAGCCCGATGCGGGGCTCGATCCCAGGACTCTGAGATCATGACCTGGGCCGAAGGCAGAGGCTTAAGCCACTGAGCCACCCAGGCACCCCTCACCCCAGGTCTTGATCTCAGGGTCATGAGTTCAAGCCCCTTCCCCTGAGGAGCCTATTAAAAATTAAAAAAAAGAATATATTTCGTAAGGCAATAGCTACCATGAACAGTCATTCCTCTGACTGATTTGGAAAAAGTCAGTTGAAACCTTCTGGAAGGGTTCCACCATTCTAGATGCCATTCAGAACATTCATGATTAATTAGAAGACGTCGAAATATCAATATGAACAGGGGTTTGGAAGAAGTTGATTCCAACCCTCACAGGTGACTTGGTGAGGTTCAAGACTTAAGAAATTGCCGCAGCCACCCCACCCTTCAGCAATCACTGCCTGATCCAGCCAACAACATGGAGACAAGACAGTCGACCAGCAAAAAGGTGATAACTTGCCGAAAGCTCAGGTGATGGTTAGCATTTTTTAGCAATAACATATTTTTTAAAAAAGATTTTGTTTATTTTAGAGAGAGAGCACAAGCAGGGGGTGGGGAAGAGGGAGAGGGAGAGAAAGAATCTCAAGCAGGATTCACGCTGAATGTGGAGCCTGACACTGGGCTAGATCTCACAACCCTGAGATCATGAAGAGCTGAAATCAAGAGTCGGACACTCAGCCGACTGCTGAGTCACCCGGGCGCCCTGGCAATAATGTATTTTTAAATTTTTTTAAAAAATATTTTATTTATTTATTTGAGAGAGAGTGAGAACATGAGCTGGGAGAGGGCCAGAGGGACAGAGAGAAGCAGACTCCCCACTGGCCAGACAGCCTGATGTGGGGCTTGATCCCAGGACTCTGGGATCATGACCTGAGTTGAAGGCAGATGCTTAACCGACTGAGCCACCCAAGTGTCCCAATAACGTATGTAGGTTGGTTTTTTTTTTTAGACACAATGCTGTTTACTGCACGCATAAGAGACTGTAGTGTAGGATAAATGTAACATTTATATGCACTGGGGAAAAAAATCATTTGACTCTCTTCATTGTGATGTTTACTTTATTGTGGTGGCCTGGAACTCCACCTGCAAAATATCTTAGGGGTGTGCCTGGACTTGGTCCCACTCCTCTAAGCAGTGCGGAAGGGCTTATTTTCTAAATGTTGGGGATACAGGACTGGAGCTGACATAATTCTGTGTGTTCTGTTCACTCTTGAACCTCAGAAGCAGAACACACGCATCACTAAATGAGTTCAGTCTCTTAGACTTGACAGAGCTATACTAATTTCAGGAGCCCCCAGGCTGTGACTGATGAAGGAATCCTGACTCTGCTCAGGCTTTGGACTAAGAGCCTTCTGGTTCAGCCTGAGTGGAATAAGAAACTGGGAGGAATGATCAGTGGAGTTTAACCAAAGGCATTTTCAGGTTACCTTCAAATGTGAACTTCTAGGCTAAGGTTTTTTAAACTTTGGGTTTTAACTAACACAACTTGATATGGGAGGCATATTTTAAAATTTGCAGTATTCTTTCTTGATGATTATTTGATTACATAACCTCCAGTCAACTATAATGGAATGGTCTTCCTTAGAGAAAGGAAAAGAATCAGGAAGGAGTTTTTAACCCTAGCCCACCACGTTCTGGGGTTCATTTAACTAAAGTATTGTTCTGATCCATTTTAGAGATTTTTATGGGGCAAAAAAGAGACTGTGATTCTAGGATGATACAAAAAGGAGGAGGAGTTGCCACTGAAGGTGGGTGGAAATGGGGGGAGGGTGTTGGTCAGAACATTATTAATGGTCCCCAAAAATTCCAACAGGAAAGATAAAATAAGTTTTAAAAGTAACTAAAATTTAGGGGCACCTGGGTGGCTCAGTGGGTAAAAGCCTCTGCCTTCGGCTCGGGTCATGATCTCAGGGTCCTGGGATTGAGTCCAGCATGGGGCTCTCTGCTCAGCAGGGATCCTGCTTCCCCCTCTCTCTCTGCCTGCCTCTCTGCCTACTTGTGATCTCTGTCAAACAAATAAATAAAATATTTAAAAAAATAAAGTAACTGAAAATTTAGCTCTAAAGTTCCATGTGGTTTTTGGTTTTTTTGTTTTGTTTTGTTTGACAGACAGAGATCACAAGTAGGCAGAGAGGCAGGAAGAGAGAGAAGAAGGGAAGCAGGCTTCCCGCTGAGCAGAGAGCCCGATGCGGGGCTCGATCCCAGGACCCTGGGATCATGACCTGAGCTGAAGGCAGAGGCTTTAACCCACTGAGCCACCCAGGTGCCCCCCATGTGGTTTTTAAGATGGGTTTTTACCAAGTCTTCAAGGAATAGGTAATTTCTACCTTCTACAAATGGTTCCAGAGCCTAGAAATAGATGGATAGCTACTGAGCTTATTTTTAAGAGTTTGAAATAATCCCAATACCAGAAAAGAAGAGTACAAGAAAATAAAACTAGGAACCAATACAAATTGGAACTCTAGAAAGAAAATTTCTAAATGAAATGTTAACAAATTGAACCCAGCAGTGTACTAAAAGAAACATGACTCTGTAAGGTTCAATCCCAGGAATGCAAGACAGCTCAATTGTAGGAGATCTATTATCACAATTCACTGCAATGCTAAATTAAAGAAGAAAATATGCATGATTATTTTCATAGATGCATCTGATAAAATTTAATAGCCACTAAATACTAATAATACTCTTAGCAAACTAAGAGTGGAAGAAAATGTCCTTAATTTGATAAAAAAAAATCTACTACATGGTAGAACATTAGAAATTTCCCCATATAGGGATGCCTGGGTGGCTCAGTCGGCTGAGCTGCTGCTTTCAGCTCAGGTCATGATCCCAGGATCCTGGGATTGAGTCCTGCATCAGGCTCCTTGCTCGGAGGGGAGCCTGCTTCTCTCTCCGCCTCTGCCTGCCACTCTGCCTGCTTGTGCACATACTCTCTCTCTACCTGACAAATAAATAAAAAAATAAATAAAATCTTAAAAAAAAAAAAGAAGTTTTCCCATATAAAAATGCGAAGATGCTAGCTACTACTACCACAATTAGCACTGGACTGGGTATCTTAGGCAGTGAAATTTAGTAAGAAAAATAAATGAGTTACATTGAAAGGAAGAAACAAAACTATCATTGTTAGTAGACAATATGATTGTAGTTTAAGAAATCCTAGAAAATTGGGGTGTCTTGGTGGCTCAGGCAGTTAAGTATCTGCCTTTGACTCGGGTCATGATCCCAGGGTCCTGGAATCAAGTCCCCATTGGGCTCCTTGCTCAGTGGGGAGTCTGCTTCTCTCTCTCCCTGTCAAATAGATGAATTAAATCTTTAAAAAAAAATTCTAGAAAATAATTTTTAGAAAATAACTATTAGAATTATCTTGAGTGGGGCATTATTTCACAAGTGTGCACATTTATCAGCATTCAATGAATTGTATGTTTTTTTAAAAGATTTTATTTATTTATTTGACAGAGATCAGAAGTAGGCAGAGAGGAAGGCAGAGAGAGAGGAAGGGAAGCAGACTCCCTGATGAGCAGAGAGCTTGATGCTGGGTTCAATCCCAGGACCCTGAGATCACGACCTGAGCCGAAGGCAGAGGCTTAACCCACTGAGCCACCCAGGTGCCCCAAATTGTATGTTTAATATATGTACATTTCACTGAATGTAGATTTTCTGTCAGTTAAAAGCTGATAGAACTAGCCAGTGAAATGAGTGGATTAAAGATTAACATTTGCTAAATCATTAGCTTCAAAAACTAGAATAAAATTCTATTCACAATAGCAACCAGACCTTTGAGACGTCTTGAGATAAATGTAATAAGAAACACATAAAACTGACACTAAGAAATCTGTGAAACTTCCTTAAAGCACAAAAAAAGAAGACCTGGATGAATGAATTCTATTGTGTTCGTACAGGAGAGATTCAGTGTTTCAAAAAGTCAACCTCTTTCCAAATCCATCCATATATTTAACACAATCCCAATCAGAATACCAAATTTTGTTTGTATCTTTACAGAAATTAAAAGTGCATATTACCTTCTCAGCAGTTCTCCAAATATAGACGTCCTTGTTCAAGAACTGTACCTCCAAATGACTTGTGCAGTCAGCCATCCATTCTCCAAGACTTGGGTTTGGTTTCTTTCTCTAACTCACACCGAGGTGCCAGACACAGGCTAGGAAACGGCCATGCAAAATTTGTGGCAGGAAAAGACAGCCTTAAAGAAGAGAGAAAAGACAAAAAGCCATAAGGAAAGGATGAATATATTTGACTACAGCAAAATTTTACATTGTTGTATGATAAAAGACTGCAGAGAAAAGCCTAGCATGCAAATACTGTTGGAGAAAGACAGAAAAGTTAGTAATAAATTGTACCTAAATATTTGCAGGTCTTTAAACCTAAGTGCCCCACCAAACACACTGTTCTTGATCTATATCCTTGCCACTGAATCTGACACCAAATGTGGCCCTGGAGAGTCTTAATGAGCCTCAGTATTTAGTTGTACCCCAAGGACCCCCAGGAGATGTTGCACATGAAAATATAGAGTTTACTCCCGAGCTAGGTAGAAAAGGAATAACTGAATAGAACAGAATCGTAGGGGTGCCTGGGTGGCTCAGTGGTTTAAAGCCCCTGCCTTCGGCTCAGGTCATGATCCCGGGGTTCTGGGATCAAACCCCGCATCGGGCTCTCTGCTCCGCGGGGAGCCTGCTTCCTCCTCTCTCTGCCTGCCTCTCTGCCTACTTGTGATCCCTGTCTGTCAAATAAATAAATAAAATCTTAAAAAAAAAAAAACAGAATCGTATGATCTATTCAGCTTGAGATTTAGTTAGCTACACCTGTGAGAAATCTTCTTTCTACCATGAGGTCGTAACATGGGTCTTCCTGTTTCCCCTTGTGGCAGCTGATGCAAACAGCAAGTGTGGGGACAGCCATGTATGTACCCCTCTGTGCCACCAGCCTAGGAAACCAAAATCTACGTGACATCAAACATTCTGGAAGAAGAGCCAATCTAAAGTCTTCAGTTCAGATATTTAAAGCAGCTGACAAGGGACCTGTCTGAGTTTTAGAGATGGAAGTCCACCGTAGCCTTAAAGAGATCTTTGAATCTACTGTGCCCAGTCTTTAGTGAATCCCCATGACCCCTTTTTACAAGCAGATCCCGAAAAGGACAACTAAACCTAGTCCGAAGCGTTCTTGGAGGTTTAGCCTATTTGTCACATATTCTAGATGTATCTGCAACATATGCAGACCTGATCCAGATGGGAGACACCTTTAAAGTTGGTGAGAACATCTGTTTGGATCAAAACTGACTGGAGAGATCAGGAGTCAGAACCTCCTCTTTTGATTTTTTATGTGACAATAACACAGCCCCTCCCCACTTCACATTATGTAACAAAACATTGCTTCTCCTACTCAAGAGGCTACTTATTTCTAATGCCCTTGCACCTTCAGAAAGCATAAGACTAACAACACCCTCTGTGACCATGTAGATATCTCACAACATTACTTGGACCCAATAAAAAGATAACTAGAGAATCAGGATCCAACCATTTCTGATGTGGTTTTAGTAGAAACAAAAGTCTTATAGATAATTACTCCTCAGAGACAGAATTTATAAGGAGCCAGAAAACTTGGCCCAAGATGTTTACATTATAATGATAAATCTGTTGGTTTGGGTCCGATCAGGTTATCATTTGAGTTTTCTGTATATTTTGTCTTATTTATTATAAGACACTTATCTATTTTTACTTTTATTTATTATAATAATTATAATAATGCATTATTATAAATAATGTCTTAAACATTATTTATCTTATTACTTTAAAAAGATTTTTTTAAAGATTTTATTCATTTATTTGACAAACAGAGATCACAAGTAGGCAGAGAGGCAGGCAGAGAGAGAGAGGAGGAAGCAGGCTCCCCGCTGAGCAGAGAACCTGATGCGGGGCTCGATCCCAGAATCCCGGGATCATGACCTGAGCAGAAGGCAGAGGCTTTAACCTGCTGAGCCACCCAGGTGCCCCTGTCTTATTATTTTAAAAAGTATTTAAACTAGATTAAAAAAATACAAAAGTAATACATGCCTTTTGTAACAAATTAAGCAGTAGAGAGATCTATAAAGAAAAGGAACAACACCTCTTCTCCCCAGAGCCACCTTTTTAAGGCAACCAATGACAGAAATTTACTGTGTGTCTTTCTCCTTCCTTCCCTGTGCTCACATTAACACATATAAAGACTTATGTATCATGTAGAAGAGTTTGTTTTAAATTCACACTGCAGGGGCACCTGGGTGGCTCAGTGGGTTAAAGCCTCTGCCTTTGGCTCAGGTCATGGTCTCAGGGTCCTAGGATCAAGCCCCGCATCGGGCTCTCTGCTCAGCGGGAAGCCTGCTTCTCCCTCTCTCTCTGCCTGCCTCTCTGCCTATTTGTGATCTCTCTCTCTGTCAAATAAATAAATAAAATCTTTAAAAATAAATAAATTCACACTGCATATATTCCTCGTTAGTTTACTTTTTCTCGCTCACCACATTATGTACAGTTCTGCAAGTTCTTACATATAGCTCTAACTCATTATTTTTAGTAATAATATAATATTCTCAAAGTATTAGCCCTCCCTCTATTGATGGACATTCAGACTGTCCCCTTTTTCTCCTTTTAAAAATCATCATGGGGGGGGCACCTGGGTGGCTCAGTGGGTTAAGCCTCTGCCTTTAGCTAGGGTCATGATCTCGGGGTCCTGGGATTGAGCCCCACATCGGGCTCTCTGCTCAGTGGGGAGCCTGCTTCCTCCTCTCTCTCTGCCTGCCTCTCTGCCTACTCATGATCTCTCTGTCAAATAAATAAATAAAATAAATCTTTAAAAATAATAAAAATCATTACAAACAATGCTGCAGCAGATAACATTGTACATATAAATTTCCGCTGGTGCATTTATCTATGCAGGATCTCTGGGTCAAAGGACATGTAATGTACACTATTAATTTTAAGTCACTTTCCCAAAAGCTTATAGCAATTTATGCTTCTGCCCTTTCCCCAAATTCTTGCCTGCCCTGGGTATTAGCCATTTTTAGATTTTCCAATCTGAGGATGAAATATGGTACCTCTTATCCGTTCTCCCTTTCCTACCTCTCCAGTCTACTCTCCAGTCTGCAGATAGAGTAATGTTCTTGACAAACAAAATCTCACTATGTCACCTTTCTGCTTAAAGCACCTCATTTACTTCCCATCACTCTTAGAACAAAGGCCAAAATCCTTAACACGGCCCAAAGCACCTTGTGGTCCAGTAGTCTTTCTACCTCTCTGGGGGGTTTGTCTCCCAACCATAAGAGCTTTCTCTGGATTGTTCTCAACTCTACTGAGAAATCAAGGTGACACATTGGGTTGTTTGCTGGTACATGCCTCATAGGGAGTTTTTAAAATGTGACTAACTTATGCCTAAAAGGAATAATTATTTCTATTTTATTTGCCTTGATGGAGGTGTTTTTCCAGTTGCTTCAGGCAAAAATCATTTAGGATAAACAGGTAAGCATAGCACTTGTCAAAAAAACATGTCAGGGCTACACCCTGGCTCCTGAGGAATAGGCAGAAAGTCTGATCATAAATGTCGGGGGGTTTTGCTTCTCGTTTTTAAGTTGGACTTTTAAAAGTAGAAGCTGCCTTTAATGTGCTGGGTTTGGAGAACAAGAAATCTGATTTTCAGTGTGATAACACACTTTTTGACATTAACCAGCACTGTTGGGTTTTTAATGACACTTTCATCTTCAAAGCCTTTCACCAACATGGATGGATTAATTATTCTTTTTTTTTTTTTTTGGTGGTATGTTAAAAAGACAAGTCTTCAAAGCCATCATCCTTTATCCCTGGAACTGGGGCTCTTCACCTGCCCCCAAGGGAGAAAATAAATTGCATCTTTGTTTTTAAGACAAAAAGAAGAATACAATAGAAATACACTTTTTGCATTATGGAAAAATGGTCTTATATCCTGGGTGGGATTAGAAGAGGTCAGGAAGCAGGGTTGAACCTGTGTTTACAGTAAGCACCGTGAGAATAACTGACTAAAAGTGTTTGTTACTGTTCAACCTTTTGATGTGCTCTTAAAAAGTAACACACACACGTGGAAAAAAAAAAAAAAGTCCTGCGTTCCACACAAGCAGGAGCATAATACTCGGACACTTACCTTCTCGCTAAGGTATATTCCTTCCCTCCTCTCTTCGATGTCAAACTGGGATTTTTAAAAGATTGGGTTTTGGAGAAGAAACCCTCAAGCATCCCCTGAGGTCCCCCTTTGCTTGACACATCTTTTAACCACAAGGGAGCAGTCTTTCCTTTGATGAGGTCTTCCCTCCACCTCCACAGAAATGGAAGAACAAGGGCAAGTTTGCAAACAGTCTGAAAGCTCTTTCCATTAGCCCTGGACGCCGGAAACCGCAAAGGGCAGTCAAGTTTTGATTTTCAAGGAGAAAGCTTCTGGTAGACTTTCGCCCAGCCGCCACATCTGTGGGTTCCTGGGAGGGGCTTTTTGAAACCGGGAAGATTCCTATGCTCTTGAAGACCCAGAGCGGGTGGATTACAGTGATTGAAAAGCTTGGGTGATTTTTGGAAGATTACTCTGTTTGGTCTACGCTCCCATTCCCAGGCTAGGGGACCGAGCAGAAGCATCCCTTTTGTTATCTGTCGAAATAAGAAGATCAGAGGGGAAGACAGGGTTTGAAGTGTGGATTAGGGGGTCCTAAATCTTTGCCTGTCCCCTCCGTATGGATCTTTATAAATGATCGAGGAGTGCGATGAATTTAGGAAATCATGCAAAGTTTCCTGTCCTGGAACCAGAAACTTCTTTAAAGGCAGATCGGCCGTGCCGGGCTGTCTGAATGGACCAGCATCTTCGCCTCGAAGATTTATTTGAGTCTCAGCTTGTCAGAGATTAGTCCCTCGGGAGATCTGTTGGCTTTTCGGCGAGGGATGGAGAAGCGTAAGCCGGCCGGACTGCCGCCCTTGCCCTACCACCTCCGCACCGTGCCCTTGGACCTGCCGGGGACCCCGCCCCGCCTCCCTCTCAGGGACCCCCCCAGGGTCTCCCGTCCCGACGCCGCGTGCTGCGCGCGGGGGCCCGGGGGCTGCGCCGCGAGGCCGCCCTGCCGGCCGCTGCCGCTGGAGTGCGCCTTCGAGCCCGCCTTCCTCCGGCGGCGCAACGAGCGCGAGCGGCAGCGGGTGCGCTGCGTGAACGAGGGCTACGCGCGCCTGCGAGCCCACCTGCCCCGCGAGCTGGCGGAGCGGCGGCTCAGCAAGGTGGAGACGCTCCGCGCCGCCATCGGCTACATCAGGCACCTCCAGGAGCTGCTGGAGCGCCACGCCCGGGGGCCGGAGGGTCCCGCCGGCGCCCGCACCCCGCGCCCGGCCGAATGCAACAGCGACGGCGAGTCCAAGGCCTCGTCGGCGCCTTCGCCCTGCAGTGAGCCCGAGGAGGCGGGCAGCTAGCGAGCGCCGGGCCCCGGCCGGGTCCCCCCGCGCGCCCCCCGCGGCCCGGGAGTCGGCCGGAAGAGTCTCTCCCAGGGTGGTTTGCATTTCTAATGCGGTTTTTTTCCTCCACGACTAAATCTGAGGAACGAGAAATGCGTGTTTTGCGGAGGAAAGTGTATTTTGACATTCTGGTTGCCCTCCTCCCCTCCCCCTCCCACCCGCCCTTACTGGTCATGCGCTTGCAAACTTAAAGGTGCTCATGACGGAAACTCTTCCACGGTACTTCTCAAAGGCATACGGAGCCGGATTCTGAGCACCGGATTCTAAAAACGAGTATTCTAAAAACTCAGAGGACGGCGACAATGGGAAAAAGGTCCCACAGCCCGCGGGGTGGGTACATTAGGTACACGAATATCGAATCAAATTCAACCCAACCAAAGAACTTTCCAAATAAATAAATCACAGCCCTTAGGACAAGAGGAACGTTTTCCTGCATGCTTTCCTTTGGGGATTGTATTTGAAATTTAACTGACACCATCTGTTTGGGTGAAGGTGACTGTAAGTTGACGCTTTAGCAAACACGCACTTGCGAGGGCTTGTCGCTAGGCCAGCGGCCGCTCTCGGCTGAGTCCGTGCACGGTGGTGCTGGAGAAGACGGGGGCCATCCTTTGATACTACCAGCTTTATCTTATCCAGAAGTGGCCATCTGGAAACTTCATAACATTCAGGAAGTAACATGTTACTGTACATGATCTCGTTGAAGGAGAACTCAGATTTGTATGAAAACTTCTCAGTTGTTTCTACCCACTGGTTTTCCTTTTTTCTTTTTCTTTCCATCTCCCTCGGTAGTTCTCACTTCATCTAACCTTTGGTTAGATCTAAACTAAAGTGACACCCCTGATTTAAAAAAAAAAAAAAGGGAAATGCGTAGATGATTGAACCAGGTGGACTGAATTTCATATGTTCTCAAAATCTCATCACCATGAGGGCCTCTGGGTATATTGAAATTATCTAGTGACTTTGACTTTGTTCCCGGACTTTGAAAAACATTTAATTTGGGTCCATTTTGTCTTAGGGACAATTGTGAAATTCAGTAGATAGGTAAAATGCTTGCTGACCTATGAAGATAAACTTCCTCTCTCTAAAGTTGCTTTCTAGTATCTTGAATTGATACTACAGAGGCAGGCCTGATATGGGGGTGGGTAGCCAGGCCAGGACATGGGCAAGGAGAGAAAACTATTCCTGGTGAGCCCTTACAGGGCATGGTTTAATCCCCACAGGGGCCTCATGAGCTAGGTTTTTTAGTACCGCCTTTTTACAGCTGTGTCAACGGAGGGAAGCCAATATGCAATGAATATCTTTTATGGGCCAGGAATTCTGTCATGTGCTTTTTACATGTTGTCCTAGTTCATTCTCATTCGTCTGCGAGGTGAGTATTACACATACGATATGGTTAAAAAGTGGGGCCTTGCCCAGGTTTGTATTGCTATGGTTAGTTGAGCTGAGATTCCATCCAGAGTTTGACCCTAAAGCCCAGACTTGCTGGGTCTGGTTCCCTGTCCTCCCTTGCGCCTTTGTTTGCTAGCGGAGTGATACAGCAAACATTTCTTAATCGGGCAGCAACTCAGTTTCCTCATCTGTACTGTTTCACAGGAGAAATGTAGATGAAAGACCATGGTAATCTGCAAGGTACTATCCAAAGGTAAATTAGTCGTGTTATCATCCTTTGGAGAAAATACTCTTACTCGAACTCATACAAAATACTATTACCTATATACTATGGGAAGGAGAGCCTGGTTGAAAATGATCTCTAGGTGGAGTTAGTGTGATTTCTTCAGTGTGTTAGAAGGAAGACGGAGTAACCCCATGGTATTAGGATTTTGCCTTCTATTGTAAATTTCCAGGGGACATGACTTGACCTGTGGAAGCTGCATCCCTGTTAAGACGTATAATTACTAATATTTGTAACAATGAGTTCTAATGGATTCTGTGTTTCTGGCGGCACAGATAAATGCTTTGCAGTGATTCACAACAAATCTTTACATTTTCTTAAGAATGGGGCAGAGATGTTGGGTTTGAAGGAGTAAGATGGAAGCTTGCCCTTGCCCATTCCTTGGTTACAGCCTTACTGACATCTGTCATGAATCCATTTTGGTCTTCAGGCAGGTGGTTATTCCTTGTAGAGGTTTCAGTGAAGCAAGCCTCCCTGAGATGTATTTATTGTTGGGGGCGGCGTGGAAAGGAAAACACCCATCTTACCTCCCTGGCTGAGATGGAGGAGAGGGTAATGCACCAAGTTGTTCAGAACCTTGAGAAACTTTTTAAGGGTCTTCCATAAGGGCTAATGACGCTCTCCGTTCCTTCATTCTGCTCCAGCCATGGCCGGTACCTGGATGTTCTCTTTTCTACAGTAGGAATAATAACAATGAAAGAGTATATTTTGTTTATATACTGTGGTTACTTTTAAATACAGGAAAATGAAATAAAGACTTTTTTCTTTATTTACTTCTCTAAAATAAATGCACAAAATGGGTGAATAAATACAATATACCTTGTGGAGATGAGTGGTTTATAAAGAAAAGGACAAAGGCAATTTTAAAAGAGAATTTTATTCCAGGGGTGCCTGGGCAGCTCAGTCGGTTAAGCGTCCGACTCTTGATTTTGGCTCCGGTCATGATCTCAGGGTCATGAGATCAAGCCCAGACTTGGGCTCCATGCTCAACATGGAGTCTGCTTAGGATTCTCTCTCTCCTTCTTCCTCCACCACTACCCCCCAAAATAAATAAATACAATTAAAAAAAAAAAGAATTTTACTCTGGGTAAAAATGCCTTAAGAGATTTTTTTAAAAAGATTTTACTTATTGGACAGAGAGAGACACAGCAAGAATGGGAACACAAGCAGGGCGAGTGGGAGAGGGAGAAGCAAGCTTCCTGCTGAGCAGGGAGCCCCATGTGGGGCTCAATCCCAGGACCCCGGGATCCTGACCTGAGCTGAAAGCAGACGCTTAATGCCTGGGCCAGCTAGGCACCCCACCTTGAGAGATTTTTCATGTGGTTTTGTTTGAAGCCCTCCTGAGACTAAGGCAATGATTTTGAGAAGCCTTTTGGAAAAAAATCAGGCAGTTTTTCTGGAATCTTCCAGATGGCTTACAGGAGGAGCACTAATTCAGGAATGAGACCTTTTAAAATGTTCAATCTTGGGGCGCCTGGGTGGCTCAGTGGGTTAAGCCGCTGCCTTCGGCTCAGGTCATGATCTCAGGGTCCTGGGATTGAGCCCCGCATCAGGCTCTCTGCTCAGCAGGGAGCCTGCTTCCTCCTCTCTCTCTACCTGCCTCTCTGCCTGCTTGTGATCTCTCTCTGTCAAATAAATAAATAAAATCTTAAAAAAAAAAATAAAATAAAATGTTCAATCTTCATTTTTTCCTGTGGATGGATGGTATTAATTAACCATTAGACAACTTGACTCTTGGAAAGAACAAAATAAATGACCAAAAGTTTTGCAGAAACAATGCGGTGAGCAAAGTTTTATGGAAATGGTGCATTCATGACAGGAGAAACATTTACCTGTCCTTTAAAATCTTCCTTGTGTTTTTTCATTTGTTTTTGGTTTTGTTTTTGGCCACTCAGCTCAGACAGATCCAATGATTATCATACATATTGCCTTTTGGAATATTTCCTGTGGTTCATAACGGCTGCTCACCCTGTGGTACATGCACACCCCCCACCCACTCCCCACCCCCCTGGCGAGGGTGCAAAGGAGGAGGGGCTGTGAAGGCGCATACCCTGGAGAGGGCTTGGTTCAGCACTGCCTTTCACAAGCCTGGTGACCTTGGGTAGACTCCTGATTTCTGTGGTCTCGGTCCTCTATGGTAGGACACTTCAAGTTTAGATTGCATGATCTTTTAGGCTTTTCCAGCTCTAGAAAGCCATTCCCCTAACATGTGCCCCGTCCTGGACTCGAGGAAACCTGTGTCAACAAGACATGCCTGCTTCCTGCCATGTAGTACAGCAGTTCTGTTTTATCATCTTTTCCCACCAGAGAGTTCCAACTCCAGGGCAGGAATTTTTTTTTTTTTTTTCCAAGTCCTAGTTGCTGTTACAGTGTCTCATTAAAAAAAAATACAGACAGGGGTGCCTGGGTGAATCAGTCAGTGAAGCATCTGCCTTTGGCTCAGGTCATGATCTTGGGGTTCTGAGATTGAGCCCTGTATTGGGCTCCCTGCCCAGCGGGGAGTCTGCTTCTCTCTCTCCCTCTGCCACTCCCCCTGCTGTGCTCTCTCTCTGTCTCTCACTCTGTGTCAAATAAATAAATAAAATCTTTTTAAAAGTAGCTTAAAAAATGCAAGCTACATCATTTTTTTGTTGAATGGAATTTGAAGAACCTTCCAGTGTGGAGGGAAAATTAAACTATTTCATCTCCATATGATGAAAAAAGGTATACGTGTTGTAACCGATGTCCAAAATGAAAAATGGTATCAGGATACAGAGAAAAGAGGGAGTTATGCCAGCTTTAAGTGAGTAGAAAACTAGGAGGAAAGTCTTTTGGAGGTGCAGCATTTGGAAGGCAAAATGGGATGAGTACAGCCCGCAGAAGATCCAGAGGCGGAGAACAGGTGCCCAGAAGGCAGGAACTGTGTTTGGAGAATAGAAGCTGAGGAACAGACTAGAAGCTGGCCGAGACAAGATTCTAGAAGGCATTGAAAGCCAGGCTGAAAAACTTGAACTATTGATTTTATTATTATTATTAATTTATTTATTTATTTAATTTTTTTGGTTTAGAGAAAGAGTGAACTGTTCCGTGCTGTGGTTGAGGATCAGTCTGGTGGCAAGAAGCAGCCGACCTACAGGGCATTACAGCAATGAAGAGAGATGGAGGGAGGGCCTCAGCCAAGGCAGTGGCCCCCTGAAATGGGGAGGAGGGCGGGGCTGGGAGGTGATGTGGGTATGTCACTGATAGGTGTGGCCACTCAGAGCCTGGGGGTGGGGGAAGAGGTAGAGGGAGATGTTGAAGACCACTCCAATGAGTTCCCATCAACTGAAACTGGGAACATGGAACGAGGAGCAGATTTCAAAGGTAAAAATCATGTTAGAGATGCTGGATTGCAGATAAGCTACTTCTGTCCACAAGCAGTTGGAAATGCCAATGTTGAGGTGGGGGGTGGGGTGGGGGGGAAGACAAAGAACTGTAGAGTGGAGAATCATGCACCTTCGGGCAATGATAGGAGTGGCGGAGATCTTCCAGGGAAAATATTGAGAAAACAGGAGAAAGCTGGGGCAGGCCTCAATGAAGGAGTGGCAGGTGAAGAAACGGCTTTGAAGAGGACTAAGAAGGAGGGAGAACAATCTGGTGTGAGATCATGGCAATGACAGCAGGCATCATTTTATAGGGAGGAGGGAGTGGCTGACAGCATCATATAAATCAGAGTGTCAGGGAGCTTAGGTGAGGGGGGACCCATTGGAGTTGGGCACTGAAAGATCGCTGGAAACCTTTGTAAGGGCATGAAAGGGGTGGGAGGAGAAAGCAGAGGTGAGGTTGAAGCCCGCCCTTTCAAGATACTTCGCAGCCAATGAGCAAGACAGCCGGCAGGGTGCGAAGGAAAACCCAATGGAGGAGAAGATGGCATAGCCAAGGCAGGCCTGAGCCTGAGGTCTTCCAAGTAAGACAGTTCTAGAAGATTCAGAGGCTCACCGTGACAAGACTTCCGGGACTCTGAAGTCAAGTGGAGGGGAGGGTCCTAGGAACTGGGAGATGAAGGAACTGGAAAGGCAGTGGGTTGGAAGGCAACCAGTTGAGACTAAGCGAGGTGTTTACGTCACTGAAGAAGATGGAACAGGTGTAGACAATGGCAATGAACATGAGGAGAGCATTGTATGGGGAATTGTTCCTTAGGAACCGCCCGGCTTCAAAGGCATCGAGTTAAGAGTGTTTAATGGGCTGGTTAAAAAGTTGCACAAAACCCTCTGTGAGGACACCACACTTCAAATGGTATTTGTAGGGGTGTCTGGGTGGCTCAGTCATTCAGTGTCTGCCTTCAGCTCAGGTCATGGTCCCAGGTTCCTGGGATCGAGCCCCACATCGGGCTCCCTGTTCCACAGGAAGCCTGCTTCTCCCTCTCTCACTCCCCCTGTTTGTGTTCTCTCTCTCGTTGTCTCTCTCTGTCAAATAAACAAATAAAATCTTTTAAAAAATAAATATTTGTATTTATTTTTTATTTTATCATTTTGGGACCATATGTAACTCTGGAAAGTTCATCAGCATTTAGTATATGAAATAATGCTAATATATACAACATATATTACCTAAGAGTCTGGCAGTGAAGAATGGATGCTCAATTAACTTATTAATTTCCTTTTATTTGTGACTTCTTGAGTATAAAAAAAGACACCATTCTTACGTAGAAAAACTTCAGCAGAGGAACCACTGCAGAGGAAATGCAGTGGATCAAGGGCTGGAGAGAAAGAGAAAATAGTACCTTATTTCCTTCCCTTTGTGGAATTTCTGGGGGCAGGGAAAGGAGAATAAAGTAGCACAGGGAAAAGGAACAGGGCTTGGAGAGTAGAAATGGTATGCCCTTCAGCCATCCAGATGTGGACAAATGGCAACTGCTCCTTTGTCAATAGTTTGTGATCTGCGGGCAACATCACATCAACCCTGGACTCCTGAACTTAACTGTCATCCTCTCGACTCAGGGGTTATAATTCTCAGTTGAATTTGAGAGCGAAGTCCATGAGGCCAAGGAAAGCATTTCCCAGGATGAGTCAGCATTGCCCAGCTGTAACCAAGCCAACCAAGGTTCCAGATGGTGCCCTTCCAAAAACTTTTGAGCCATTTCTGTCTAAACACAGGTGTTCTCCAAGCCCCCAAAGTTATCATCATCATCTCCAAAAATGGGTAGCAATCTATTTAGCAATCCAAGCAAACTTGTTTCCCTGAGATCCAGACTTTTGATGGAAGTGTGGACTGGTGGGATCCTTCTCTGCAGAATGATCACTAAAAAGGCAAACTCTTCTCTCTGGGCGAGCTCCTCTGGACCCTTCTCTGTCAATACCACCAACCCTGTCATCTCCTTGTCAGGCGGACAGGCTCCTGGGGGAGAGCAGATGGCCTAGAAGGACTTGGTCTCATCCTTATTGGCCCATGAAACCAGAGAACCCTTTCCAGCTCTTTGATTCTTATCGTCATATGTGTGCATGCGCTACTCGAAGGCTCCCTGGGTGGTGAGATGGGTTTTTAATCCTTCCGTGGTTACTAAGCTGCGTCCTTTGGTGCAAACCTGTCAGCAGCCTTTTCCTGTTGGGTTACTCACTGCCATTAACCCTGGCCAAAAAGAAACCACAGATGCTGCAGAAGGAAGTGTGTCCAGACGATGAAACTCTCTGAACTGGTTTTTGCCTACAGAGCAAGCCTTGCGGTGGCCACTCCTGAAGACGTTTCTCCTTTCCCTGACAGTGGGGGAGAAACCATCTCTGAAGGAGGCATCCTATCTCATAGTCATGGGACTAGAAAGAGCCTTGAAAATTGACCTGACGCAGCACTGGGGGTTTTAGCGAAGTGAAGGATTAAATTGTGCTGTGTAGGAGAGTTTCATAGAAGCGTATCTCGTCTCTCCAAAAAGCCGTCTAATGACAGAAACTCGCCAACAGCTTACACTTCCCGAGAGCCTATGGGTTGGCAGGCTAGCCCTTCGTGGGCAGTATCCTCATCCGATCACAGCGATCCCGCAGGGTATGTATCACATGTCACTTCCATTTTAAAGATGAACGGAGGCTCAGAGAGCCTAAGCGATGTACACAGGTCAGTGGGAGCAAACCCTGTCTGGTTGGTCTTCATCCGGCCATTCATCGATCAGCAACTATTGCTTGCCTGCCTGGAGCTAAAGTGTAGGAAGACGAAGAGAGTCAGCAAACAAGCATGCATTCATGTTTCAGCTGGTGATGACGGCTAAGGAGAAAAATAAAGCAGAGATTTTTGTAATTCAACCTTAGGGGCCATGGACATCTCTTCTCACGTGGTTCAGAAGCCGCGCTGAGCAGATTCAAATGACTGGATGGCTTCGAATCACAGCCGCGCACTTGAAGATGGACGTTCAGTAAGTCTCCTTGTTCGAGACCCACCGTTACCACACAGCTGAATATCCATGTTAAAACAATAAGGGACGAGTAGAATAAAGTGCATGTGGGGTCCTGGTCCATCAGGGGAGTGCAGTCAACCCCCGTTCACATTCATAGCAAACCAAGCCTGATGCAGGACATCAGAATACTTCCTGGCATCTTCCTGGAGATCAGGAGGGAGAGCGAAGTGTTCTCTGCGGAAGCCGCTGGAGTTCAGCCGCACCTTGACGAAGTAGGAAGAACGTGGATTCCAGTCCTAACTTCGGGGCCTATTGGCTGTATTTCCTTGGGCAAGAGATACCTTTCTGAACCTATTTTCCTCATCTGTAAAACTAAGGGCAGTAACACCTGTTTCTTCTCCCAGGGTTGCGGTAAAGGGGAAACGCGGCTACCTAAGTCAAAGACTCCTGTACACTAGAAAGTGCTGTCATGGCTACCGATCTGCACATCAGTTCCCTGGAAGACAGGGATCCTTTTGCAGAGAAGCGCAACTACTCTATCCAATATGAGGGAAGTTCTATTCAACATAAATTCAGTTGATTGAATTCTTAAGTAGCATGATGGAAATAGTACCATGCTAGGTTTTCTCATATTGTCTAAGGAGAGATTCCAAAATGCAACACCCCCAGCAGATTGGCTGGGACGTTCATCTGCTGCTCTCCCAGAGGCTCACAGCTGCTGTGAGAATGCAGCTAGAACTGCTGGATGGCCCAGCGAGGCCTCTCTCCGCAGGGTCCTTCATCCTCCCGGAGGTCTGGGCTTCTTTCTATGATCATTTCAGAGCAGCCAGAGGACAAGAATGGAGTTTGCCAGCCTGTGGAGGCCAGGGCTCAGGAGTCACACAATGCCTGCTTTCTTTGGGCCAAAGCAGGTCACCAAGCCACTGCAGATTCTCAGAAGGAACATATAGACTCCACCTCTTGCTGGGAGAGACTGCAGAGTGGTGTCTAGGACCGGAGAAATGTCTGTGGCCGTGTTGGTAATTGACCTACCGCAAGTACTTTTATATGTCATTCTTTGTTTTGAAACAACCTTGTAACTAATTAATTAGTTAATTAATTATCTTTAGAGAGAGATGGGGGAGGAGCCGAGGGAGGCAGAGAGAGAGAGAGAATCTTTTTTATTTTTTTTAAAGAGTTTTATTTATTTATTCGACAGAGACAGAGAGATCGCAAGTAGACAGGGAGGGGAAGCAGGCTCCCAGCCAAGCTGAGCCGAGAGCCCAATGTGGGACTTGATCCCAGGACGCTGAGATCATGACCTGAGCCGAAGGCAGAGGCTTAACCCACTGAGCCACCCAGGCGCCCCGAGAGAGAGAACCTTAAGCATAGACCCCGTGCCCAGCATGGAGCCTGATTCGGGGCTTGATCATGACCCTGAGATCATGACCTGCTCGGAAATCAGGAGTCAACTGCCTAACCGACTGAGGCACACAGGCGCCCCTGAAACAAACTATTTTTAAATGATTTCAAACTTACGTTAACATTGCCCAAACAGTACAGAGAACTCCCATAGCCTCTGAACTCCCCATTCCCCCATATTCCCCCACATGTTCATATTCTACCGCATGTGTTCCTTTGCTTGCTCTAATTAAGTACTATTAATCATTTGTCATTTTTGGAATCTTCAAACATGATGTCCCATTCCCCTTCAGCACTCCAGTGTGTATTTTTCCCAAACAAGATCTGATGTGTATTTTATCACCACCACCAAGCAATTCTCCAGGTCTCCAATGGACACTAACGGGTATCCTATTATCTAACTCAATTCTTTTTTTTTTTTTTTTTAAGATTTTATTTATTTATTTGACAGAGAGATCACGAGCAGGCAGATAGGCAGGCAGAGAGAGAGGGGGAAGCAGGCTCCCCGCTGAGCAGAGAGCCCGATGTGGGGCTCAGTGCAGGGCTTGATCCCAGGACCCTGAGATCATGACCAGAGGCTTAACCCACTGAACCACCCAGGCGCCCCCGATCTAACTCAATTCTAACATGATGTACCGAGGTGGCCTCAGTCCCACAAAACTGCCCCCAATGCCAATGTCAACTGCAAACCCTGATTATTACCTGTGATTGTTGACGTAGTTTTTTTGGGAATGTTGGTGACGTTGGTGGGGTCCGGAGCCGACGACCACGAGGGAATTCTTGAGACATCTTTGGCGCAAAAAGGTAGTTTTATTAGAACACGGGGACGAGACCGGTGGGCAGAAAGAACCGTGGTGTCACTGCTGCCTTTTGCCATGGCTTTGTAAGGAGCAAGTGATTATACGCCTTGGGGGGTGGGAGGAGGGGAACTAAAAATAAGGAAAGTTCCAAGAGGACTTTCATATGCTAAAGGAGACTGGGGATCCTGGAGGAGTGTTAAGATCTGCCCATCTCAAGTATTTGTCAATGGGCTGCAGGTTATAAGGACATTTAATTTTATCTACATTTTCTTCTACCTTTGTTTCCCACAGCAGTTCTGGCTTCCTGGAGGTAAATCACAAGTTCCTATGACTCCGCCCCCTTCAGAGGAGGAACCCCCTCCTCGGTTCAATCAGTTTGCTAGAGTGGCTCACAGCACTCAGGAAGCTAGTTTACTGATTAGATTGCCATTTTATTACAAAAGATGTTAAAGGATACAAACGAAGAGCCAGATGAAAAAATTCAGAGGTCTGGAAGGGTCCTGAACACAGAAGTGCCCGTAGGAGTTTGGGGTACACCTGCCTCCTGGTCCGTGGTTGCAAACTGGTTCACCAGCCTGGAAGCTCTCTGAACCCTGTCCTTTTGAGTTTTTATGGAGGCTTCATAACACAGACATGGTTGATTAAATCATCCGTCAGTGGTGATTGAAGTCAATCTCCAGCTGTTCTCCCCTCCTTGAGATCACAGGTGGGGCTGAAAGTTACAACCCTCTAATCACTTGGTTGGTTTCCCTGGGCAACCAGTCCCCATCTTTAGGGGTTTTCCAAAATTCCCTCCTTAACATACACTCAGGTGTGGTTGAAAGGGGCTTGTTATGGATAGTAGACACCTTTATCATTCTTATCTTAGGAAATTCCAAAGGTTTTACGAGCTTTGTACCAGAAACCAGGATGGAGACCAAATATATATTTCTTATTGTAAATCACCATACCACACAAGGATACTAACATGCACAAACACCAGATCAAGAAATCAACATTTAGGGGTGCCTGGGTGGCCCAGTGGGTTAAAGCCTCTGTCTTCAGCTCAGGTCATGGTCCCAGATTCCTGGGATCAAGCTCCGCATCAGCAGGGAGCCTGCTTCCCCCTCTCTCTGCCTGCCTCTCTGCCTACCTGTGATCTCTGTCAAATAAATAAATAAATCTTAAAAAAAAAAAAAAGAAATCAACATTTATACATCACTGCTGACCAACTTATAGATTTTCTGCACAAATTTCATGACTGTCTCGATGATGTCAGTTTTTCCTTCTTTGGTCCAGGATCCTATCCAGGAATATACACACATTGCCTTTAGTTGTCATGTTATTCAGACTTCTTCAGTCTGGACCAGTTTGTCAGCCTTCCCCTGACTTTCATTCCCTTGACAGTTTTGATAATATTTGCTGAAAGCTTCCTGTAGGCAAGACTAGGAATGTTGTTAGTTTTTTTTTAATGGCAAGACAGTGTGAGATGTGGGAAAAACCCTCAAGCAAAAGTAAGAGCCCTTCCCTCTGGCCACCAGCAACTTGCTGGGTGAGTCTTGGACAAGTTACTTGAGGTTTCTGGGCTGCATGGTGGGCTGTCCCACTCAGTATTATGTAACTCCATTTTATGGAGTAATTTTTGACTTCTCACTTGTTTTTCTTGTTTCCACATGAAGAGCACCATTTAAACCTGTTTCCTCTTTGGGAGAAGGGACCTTGTCTCCCTTTGTTCTCCCAGGACCGGAAGATTATTCCCATAGTGCATGTAAGGGCCCTATTTAGCTAGAGCGATTCCATCTTGGATGGAACAGTCGTTTTGTTTATGCAGTAAAACTTAAACTGTCCCTGTACCCTTTACCCCCAGGGGACTTATTTAAAAACAAGTCCCGGAAACCAGTCCCAGGTAACAAAGCCCACATACAAGGGTGGGTCAGGCCAGGTGGAGACATCCAATCAGTTGGGGCAGCATACTGTCTCCTAGCTACCAAGGAGTATGGGCCCCGTGCTTTGGGCGCCTTTCGGGTGCCAATTCTGACCAAGGTGATAGGCTAGTTCAAATGTCTACTATAGGATAAATTGTAATTCAATTGGTCACTTATGTGTGACCTAACATGACTGTGCAGCTTTCTCTGTGTGTTATAATCTCATTGGCCACCTGTGCGTGGCCAGGCCCAACCGCATGGCCTTTGCCCTTAAAAGCTAGTCTGTAAGGCAGAGAGAGGTCGCCCTCTCTGTAAGAGGCATGGCCCCGGCCGGTCGGTTTGATTCTTGATGCTTGGTGCAGAATAAAGCTTTGCTTGACCTTCTCTTTATATCAGTCTCGCTCCTTTAATCACGGACCCATTAGTGGGGGACCTTTCAGTGCAGACATGATGAAGCAGACGGGCACCGTCCTGCTCTCATGGTGCCCACGTTCTTCTGGGGAAGACAAAACAAAGAGAAGCACAAACTCCAGGCAAAAATAAGTCACAGGGAGAAGTAGGCAGAGGAAATGTAGGCAGTGATACTGCAATAACTTTGTACAGTGACAGATGGCAGATCCTTTGATGGCGGGGTGCACAGTGTAATGTCTAAATGTGCACGATTGTCAAACCAACCACTATGTTGAACAGGTGAAACTAATATAATACTGTATGTCAACTACACTGCAGTTAAAAATATATTGTAATAGCTTTGTAAGGTGACGGAGGGTAACTAGACTTACTGGGGTCATTTCGTTATGTCTAAAAATATTGCATCACTGATGGACACCTGACATTAATAGGATTTGTATGTCAATTATACTTTAATTAAAAAAAAAAGAAATAGAGGAGTACCAATATTCAAAGAGCATTCTTTAGTTGAAACTGCATTTAGCAAGGTAAGCTTCCTGGGACTTTTTCAGTGGGTTTGTACTGACATGACATCTGTTAGGGGCATAAATCATTTGAGAATCACATAAGTGTTACTTTGAGGACCTTTATAACACAAGCTCTTGGAAAATTTTGGTAGAATATTTACTCTCCTGGGCCAAATGAGTAATAGAATGAGAAGAGTGTGAAAAATGGGAATAATAGTATCAAATTCAGAGAACTGTTCTGAGGTTAAAGTGAGTCAGGATGGGTGAAAGGCTGAGGCCAGTGCTGGGTACACAGTAAATGTTATGTAATTGTAGCTGTTGTTTTGGTATTCAAATAGCCATTTGCCCAAATATCCTATTGGTTATTGCCCTAGTGGTTTGCTGGTCACTAAGTCCCATGGATCTTTCTCAGAGCTCCTTTTCTCTGCAGTTCTGAATGAGGGTCAAGGAGAAACTTGCTCCTGTTTCTGCGCCCACTTTGGTTGATACTAGCCTATCCGTCTGTTCCCGCTTGGTTCCAGCAGACCGCGAGCCTTGAGGTCAGGGACTGGGTCATCAGCCCCCGCATTCAGGACAAAGCCTGGCTCTTTGTGGCTCTCGGGGAGTGCTAAAGGGCTGGGAGTGTGCCACCCGGGCCGAGATGGTTCTGCTCACTCTGCTTCCAGGACTTGGCTTCTCTTTCCCCTCTCATCAATAATTGGAGCTGCACCCCCAGCCCTCGCCTCTCCTCTAACCTGGTTCTCTTGCAAATCTCTTTTTCTCTGAAATCTAATCATCTGTTTAGTCTCTGCTCTGAGCTCCTATAATACAACTGCCACCTTGTTGTCCTGTAGCCCCCTCAGTTCAGTGGGACTGACTCCTCACAGCCTTCGGAAGTCAGTTTTCCCCAGCACTTCCTGGTTTCTGAGAGAGGAACCACCTGTGGTTAGTACCCCCAGGCACGGAGTCCTGGATTCACTAACTCCTCTTTTTAGACTTCCATTGTCTTACTGCTATACAAGCTAAGAATCAACTCAAATTGACTTAGGTGTAAATAAAAAATTTCCTTACATAACTGGGAAATCCAAGGATATCCTGCTTCCACACACAGATGAGTCCAGGAGTTCAAATCTGAGATCACTGGGAGTCTCCTGCTTTCCTCTCCCTTAGCTCTGCTTTCCTTTATGTGGGCTCCATTCTCAGGCAAGTTTGCTCGTGTGGCAAGATGGCAGCGTACAAGCCCAGGCTTACGTTGTATCCTTAGCAACACCAGGGGCAAGAGAGCACCCTGTATCAGGTAATACAGAAAAACTCCCCAGATTAGCTTTTATTCTAACTGGACCAGGTGCCAATTCCTCAAGCAGTTTCTGGGGCTGGAGGTTTGAGGTGGAGGAAGTGATGCGGGGTACCCAGGTCTGGGTCTAGGGGTGGAGTCAATTCACCCCAACCATGTGAACAGAGAATGGGGTTGGAATGGTTGTCTAAGGAACTGTGGGTTCCATCACCACGAAGACAGAGGACTTGCGAAGGGCAGGATATCAGCTAAGGAGATACCTTAGCTTAGACACAGTCTGAGAGATGGCAGATAAGGATCTGAACAGGTAAGCGATGCAGGCACAGAGAACCAAGAGAAGCATCTTCGAGATACCCAGGAGTCAGAACTGACAAGACTCATAGAAGGGTGAGAGAGAGGCAGGAATCCAAGATGACATGAATTTCTGGCTTAGATGGTCGGTGGGTGGCAGTGTCTTTCCTGAGACCGAGAAGACATTTTAGTATATGTGCTACCGAAGCAAGCACCAGAGAAGAGATTTTAGAAGAGGAAAGGTGATGACTGAGTTTGCATGCTGAGTCTGACGTGTTTATGGATCCTTAGGTAGAGACGTCCAGGGGATGTGACCTGGAGATGAATGTGGGGTCACCAGCCATAGGTGATGGTTGGAGTCAAGGAAATGGGTGGAAATGAGCAGTGATGAATGTACATAGTGAGAAGAGGGCCAAGATCTGGCAGTGAAAGTGTTCCACGGAGTGTGCCAGGAGTGGCTAATAGCCTCAGCTACTGCAGCAGGTAAATAAAAGCTAAATTGGTCCATCTAATTAGCAACTACAAAGGAACGGGTGACTTTGGTGAGTAGTTTCATTGGAATGGTTAATGGCACAAGCCAGGATTAAGGAGAATCAAGGGCAGGATGGGAGCTGAGGAAGCAGAGGCTTAGGGCAAAGGCATCCATCCCGCTGAAGAAGCTTGGCTGTGGTGGAAGATAGGCCGGGACAGTGTCTTTTCCCGAAAGCACGTATTCTTTATGCGTATCAGTCAACACCTCAGTTGTCTTCAGCAGCTTTCATATTAAACGTGTACACGTCTGTTCCACATCCTCAGCTAGACTCTAGTTCTCGAAGGCAGCCAATGACTTTATTTGTGTGAACTTCGTTAAGACCGAACACAGTAAAATTAAAATACTCGATTGATGAAACACGGATTTGGAGCCTGAGTAAAGGGTGTTCTTACCTCAGGGACCCGGCCAAGAGTCTTGGCTCCTGACTCTCTAGTTTTGGTCCCACTCTGGGAGGGAAATGTGTAGCAATGGAGCTGAGGCAAAGTCCAAAACAGTTTCTTAGGCTAACACGCTACAAGTGGGCAAACGGTTCCAGGGCGCTGAGTCCCCGGAGGTCCTTGGTGTTTTGAGGGCTACCTGTAATTTACTGATTTGTGGGTGATAAAAAAAGGCAGAAAGAGAGACCTGGTTTACACACATTCATCAAGCAGAATAAAACCTTTACAGTTCCTCACAGAATCCTTAATGGTGGTCTGAATCTGGCCTGCCCCAGCAAGGCCAAGCAATCCCATTTAAAAGAAATTTTGGTGAGTGCTCTGAGCATTGAAAGTTCCAGAGCGGGCTTGGCTGCTTCTTGTATTGAAGAGGAAAAGCAGCATAAAATGGTTATAGGAGGCAGTGTGACATCAGGAAAACAGCATTAAACTTGATAGCCAAAAGACCTAGTTCTCTGTGCCTCTGTGTCCTTAGTTGGGGGCCCTTGGGCTACCTGCTGGATCTCTCTGAGGCTGTATTCTGATTTGTTATGCGGGGATAATACCTACTTTGCCAACCTCATTAAACTCTGGTGACTGGCTCACATCATCCTCCCTCCCTCAGCATTCAGTAAGAACTCAAACTCGGTATAAAAACACTGGGTAAGCTACAGAGCAGGAACGGCGATTTTAATGTGTTAAGCTCCAACTACATGCCTGGCAGTTTATTCACTACCTGTTCACAAGCTACAACTTAAATCACTCACTTCTCTGTGAATGCCCCTCGCCCCATCATTGTCCTCTCCTTGCCTCACTAGCATCTGGGACATCAGATACTAGTTCTAGGGCAAGAGCTTCTACAGATCCGGATCTATTCAAACAACTTGGCATACTCCAACGTGCCTGATTGATAATTAATAGCATCGTCATCATCAGCAAATCCAGATGACCACAAATCACGGTCTCTGGATATAAAGATCCCAGAGTCAAGCACTAGAGCTCATGCAAACACCATGATGTAAGAATTAAGTATAGGACGAGCTGGTGTTGTGTGTTGGAATTCCAAGCACAAGGAATGGTACACTTCTCAGCAACACCGGTGAAGCCGGCAGGGAATTTTCAGAAATGAGAGACAGAAAAACTTTATAATGAACGTGAGGAAACCGGCAGTCTCAAGCAGACCAAAAAAAAAAAAAAAAAAGTTATTTTTCTGTGCTTGTTTTTTGAAGGTTAAATGAAGTAGAATTTGGAGTTCACAATGGGATTTGCAAGATTTAATTCAGCATTTAAATCGTCCTCTCCTTGCTGCTCCAAGAAAGTTATCAAATTAGAAAATGAGTGATTCTTCCTATTTTGCTTATGTCTCATCAACTGGTTTTTCCATCCCTCTGTTGCTGACAGGGCTGAGACAGCCCACCGTCAGTGTGAGGTTTTGAGATTACTTATAAATAAACTGACTTTAGGGGCGCCTGGGTGGCTCAGTGGGTTGAGCTTCTGCCTTTGGCTCAGGTTGTGGGCTCAGGTTGGGGTCTCAGGGTCCTGGGATCGAGGCCTGCTTCGGGCTCCTTGCTCAGCAGGGAGCCTGCTTCTCCCTCTCCCTCCGGATGCTTACAAGTCTGCTTACTTGTAATCTCTGTCAAATAAATAAAATCTTAAAAAAAAAAAAAAAATGGACTGACTTTAGAGGGCCTTAAAATGGACCAAGAGGTGCAGTGTTAAGGACTCCTCATGCCTGAAGGAGCCAGATAGGGCCTTATGGAAGGGTGTTCTAGCTGTGCATGTGTACATGGGCCTAGGGCACTGTTCCTCGGGGCAAAAAGCTGGTGATGTCTGCTTCTTTTGAGCATTTATTGAGTACTGTTAAGTATTGTTAATATTGTTAAGTATTGTTGAGTGTCTCAAATGGGAAAATAACATCTCCAGAAAAAGGAAAACAATGTTTGTACCTTTCTTTTTGAACTCAAAATGTTAACTATTACTTCCTATGGTCATTCAAAGGGCCGAGCTCACTGCAAATGCCACATTCAAGACAAGTTCATAGAGCAGAAACGCCCCCACATGAACCATTCTCTGTATCCCCTGCTCCCCTGCACCTCCTCATGCCTCCCCGGGGTAACTTTCAAAGCTTCTAATAAAACTCAACATCTGTATTTAAGATGACGCACAGCATTTCTTGCACTGACATCAGTGAGTTTTGGGAGGGGACCTTGCTTTGAATTAGTTTCAAATGACACGTCATTAAGCAAGCCCGGTCAGCGGGAGTCTACGCTCCACTGCTCAGCCCTAGAGAACACAGCGGCCGCGGGAAGCCTGCTCCTCACCTTGAGGTGCCCTCGAGCGTTAGCTGGGAACGTGCAACCTTGAGTCATGACTGCACAACAGCGGCTGGCCCAGTCTGAAGGCACAGGGAGTCTATAATTATTACATTAAGAATCCTAACTGGTTTGCTGGGTATGTTCAAACTCTACCATCAACATATTTAGGTGAAGGGGAGCTCAGAGTGAAGACATGCTAGGCTAATTCCTATCAGATCTTTTTCAGAGGAAGCCGGTATTCTACAGCCTTCCAAACGGCAGCATCTAGAAGATACTCCAAGGAGAGTTTCTACTGTAAGCTGAAGGGTAAGTTTTAGGAAAGAATATTTTAGAGTGAGTCACTGAAAGCAACCTGGGAGAAAATCAGGCAACAGCACTTAGCAAAGTGAATCAAGCACAAATACTAACTGTCCCAAGAAATAAACGATGAAGCACAAGATAAAACAACATATTGCAACTTTATTAGATTTTTCTATTTTACTGGCTGTTTGGACTCAACAAAGGCCTTAGTAACCTGTCCCTTCCACATCTTCAGGTGTCACAGTACAGAACACGAAATCTGATTAGATGGCACCAGTCACCCTGTCCAACAGAACCACCGCTAACACCTCAGTCATGTAAGGCTTTTATAATAATTCAACCACAAATATAAAGATACTCAGCATTCTGTGCAGGTTTGCCGCCGCTGCTATGCAAGACCTCACCCCGGAACAGTTTACCAGACCAGGCCTACTTAACGACAGCTCCCCACAGGCGACTTGTGCAGGTACGGCAGGACTCTGCCTCATATCTAGGATGAGCAAAGAAGTCAGTCTACGGAAAATTACTCTGAGCCCCTATTCCTACACCTCCGTACATGTTCCCTCCTCAACGTGTCCCACTATCCATTCATCTCCCATCTGGAAAGGACGCCGTGGGTGTTTTCCAAGTGAGAGTGGTGGTCGGGGTTTTGCTGGGTTCAGGGGAAGGGGATGGATGGGTGGGTGAATGAACAAACTGACAAGAGGAGGAGGGAAAGGAAACATTTGAAAACCTTATTTACTAGAACACTCTCCATGACTCAGAATAGAAACAGGGCTTGCTGTCACGAACTTCGTTCTGCTGGCTACACACTTCTATGACTGAGTGAGGCAGCATCTTGATCTATACCCACCCCCAACACGAAAACCTGGGGGACAATCAGGGAGGACAGTGGGACTCCTCCCGGAAGGTAATGTTACAGGCCTGGCTCCCGAGAGCAGCAGCCGCCTGCCAATGCCTTGGGAACGGGCGGTTGTAGATGTGCACTTGGGAGCCTGCGGGTCTGGAGTCTGATGTCTGAGGAGCGTTTCCGTCCACCACCTCCATCCCATGAGGGGCAGTGGCGCTGGCGGCTGCGGTCAGCGTTCTATCCTTTGATGACGGCAATAGGTCTCAGCTTAATGGTCTTCTTGCTGATTCCAGCATCGTGGCAGGTGTTCACCACGTCCGTCACGTTCTTATACGACTCGGGGGCCTGAAGGGGAGGAGTTAAACAGTGTAAAAATCTACTTAAAGTGTAATTCTTGAAACCACTGAACTTCACGTGGGATTAAAGAAATGCACATTAAAATAATACTGAGTTTTCTTTTTGGTGTGTGTATGGAGTGTGTATCATACAAAGACGATGACTGAACTCGATGTTGGTAAGAGAATAATAACAAACACTTTTACCTGGTTTTATATTTTTTCTGTATGTCTCATAGTTTCCCATTGCACATATTATTTCCTGTATAACTAGCAAAAACAGTTAATGTAATTGAATAAAACACACACAACACTAATACCCAACAGAAAGGAAATGCATCAAACCATTATCTTTGGTTGGTAGTTATTGGCCACTCTGATTTTCTTTATTTCTACAGTTGTCAAAATTTCTGGAATGAACAGCTATTACCTTCACAATAAGGGAAAGTTATTCAATGCATCTGTGTTACCAACATCGTCTGTCTGTCTGTTTGTCTATATACGGACACGCACACTCTTCTGAGTTTCCAGCAAGACCTCCCCCTCCCTTCCCAGCCAGTCAGAACTAGTCTCATCACACATCTTCTCTCCCTACTCCCCGCACCACAGCAGCTCCTCGCAGCGAATTTCCATAGGGCTCCGTGCACACCCTTTGCTAGCTCATCTCCCATTCCCTTCCAATTTCTAATTTTCACACCGCAGCCTCTGGACTCCTTCCAGTGAGTCATGTGCAGAATCCTCTCCCTGCTGTCCTCTGCTCGGAACATTCCCTTCACGCTTTTGTTCTTGCGGAAACAGAGATCTCTTCTAGGGATGTTACCTCCACTTCTAACTTGAAGTAGCAGCGATTTTCCCTCCTAAATGGGGTCCTGTCATTAGGCCCAAGAGTGTGCCAGGTGTCCGTGCTCATCTTGGTACTTTCTAGACCATTCCCACTCCCTTCTCCCTAAGGCCTCGCCGGTCATCGTGTCTCACTCCCTCTTCTTGCTGCAGTTAACCTGCTAGACTTGGAAGCACTCACTAGCGTTACTGCAAGACTTCTCGCTCCTGGCTCACTGCCACTCTATCCTGCTAGAATTTCAAATGGTTTCAATATTTAGCAAGAGGTCCCTCTCAGTATCTTGGCTTCTAGCCCCTTGACTGTCAATCATTCCCTCCCAGCCAGGGCCATAACCCGGGACCTGTCATTACCAGTGATTACAACTCCTCCACAATCCCCGTCTCAAGCACGCTGGGCTGGTGACCACAGCTAGGTTTCCAGCTCACTCCCTCCTGTGCGCCGTCTAGCCCTGTGGGACGTTTAATCTCCCTGCAAGCCCTCAACAGCCTTGCTTTTCTTCCACTGCACTATACTTGCAAACCTAGTCAAAGTTAACTCAACATCTATTTCAAGCCTGCACCTGTACAGCTGATATAGTTGAAAAACACCCAATCACTGAATTGAGCACAAGGAGGCCCCGGCTGCTATGAGGGCACCCACCCAGAATCTCGCCAGGCTGATTACTCGTTCTCATACATGGTTATCTCCTACCTTCCCCTGCATTCTCACTCTTAGTTGCTGATATTACTTTCTATTACACTAAAAAAAAGAGAAACCATCAGAACAGAATCTCCATATAATCTCACCACCAATTCCCTGACTACCTGCATCCTACCTTCTCTTTTATTAAGGATTCATTTTCTGAGCTCCTAGCAAGGACCAACCCCATCCACTTGGGACACTCGATCCCATCTCCTCTCACCTATCCAAGGACACTGCTCCAGTGACCCCCCCTTTTCTGCATCATCTATTTCTCTTCCAGATTTTTCTTATCAGCATGCCAGATCATGTTACTCTTCTGCTCAAAATTCTCTAATGTCTTCCCATCACCTCACTCAGAGTAGGAAGAGCAAAAGTCCTTCTGTAAAGGAAAGGCAAGGACTCACACAATCTGGTGCTCCTAACCTCTGACCTCAGCTCCCCCATGCCTGCTCTTGTCAGGGGCCTCCCTGCTATTTCTCCAACATCTAAGCATAATCTCACCTTAGGATTTCTACACATGGCTGTTCTCTCTGCCTGGAAGGCTTGCCCACTCCCTCATCCCCTTTAGATCTTCAAGTGTCACCCCACTACACCCTATTTAAAACTGCACCCACTTCCTATCTTTCCCTATCCCTGTCCCATTCGTACTTTATAGCACTTCCTGTCATCTAACATACTACATTTTTTATTATGTGCTAAGTTTCACAAGAAAGGGATTTGTTGGTTTTGTTCTCTGCAGTACCCCTAATACCTAGAATAGCACCTGACTATAGATGCATAGCATTTCCTGAGCGAATGAACAAATCATATGTAAAACACGTACAAAAGGAAAATATCAAACGTCAATAGAAGTGATCTCTGGTTGGTGGAATTTTGGATGTTTTGTTTTCTTCTTTGCATTTTCCAAAATCTCTTAACGAAACAGGTGTTATTCTTTTTTTTTTTTTTTAGGGAGGGAAGAGGCGGGCAGAGGGAGAGGGAGAAAGAGAGAAAGACAGACTCTTAAGCAGGCTCCATGCCTAGCAGGGAACCCAGCTCGATCTCACAACCCTGAGAGCATGACCTGAGCTGAAACGAACAGTTGGATGCTTAACCAGCTAAGCCACCCAGGCGCCCCATAAATAAGTGTTATTCTTTTTTTGCGGCGGGGGGGGCAGAGATTTTATTTATTTATGAGAGAGAAAAAGAGAGAGAGAGAGCGCATGCACGCACAAACATGGGGAGCAGCAGGCAGAGGCAGAGGGAGAAGCAGGCTCCTCTCTGAGCAGGGAGCCCAACATGGAACTTGATCCCAGGATCCTGGGATCATGACCTGAGCCAAAGGCAGATGCTTAACCGACTGAGCCATTCAGGTGCCCCTTCCTCTTAAAATCAGAGAAAAAAATTACTTGTTATTAAGAAATAAGGCTTTGTCATACTCTGTGACTCAGTAAGTCTACTCTCGGGATTTCACTCTCATTATTAAAAACAGCTGCCTGGGCCCCTGGGTGGGCCAGTTGTTTAAGTGTCTGCCTTCAGCTCAGGTCATGATTGCAGGGTCTTGGGATTGAGAACCATATCAGGCTCCAGCCCTGCATCAGGTTCCCTGATCAGCAGGGAGACTGCTTCTCCCTCTCCCTTTCCCTCCGCCAGCTGCCCAATCTGCTTGTGCTTCCCTCTCTCTGTCAAATAAATAAAATCTTAAAAACAAAAACCCAAAACCAAACCAAACCAAACCAAAAACAGCTGGAAAAAAGCTTCACGCATTACAACTTAATTTATAGTAGCAAAAATTTGGAAGCCACTTAAATGTCGAACATGGGCAGAAACTTATGGTCCTTAGCTGGTAGAATATTTGACAATCATTAAAAAGTGATGCTTACAAACAGTATAACAGTAACATGCTAAATTAAAAAAAGAAAATAGCAAAAAAAGGGGAGAAAAAGAAATTAGAAAAAGGACCACAAAATGTAAACTATGATTATAACTAGTTAAAAAAAAAAAAAGCATTCAGGGGAAAAAAAGGAAAAGACAATAAGTGTCCTAAAAAGGGAGGTTAACAGTTGTGTTAGCATACTGAGTTTCTACATGATTTTTTCTTTATTCTTAAACTTTTAAAAAAAGTTATGCTGCTTCTAAAATTGAATATGTACATACATATAATTTAAACAAAATCTTGGCTCCCTTGTGAATTAAATAAAACCGTTGTCTTTTAACATCTGCTTTCAAATTCTAATATATAATAGCTATGCAAAAGAAAGGTTAAAATGAATCGGCTCAAACAATTTTAAAGTTTAATACATAGAAAGGTTAAGAATCAGGGTGCCTGGGTTTCTCAGTTGGTTAAGCATCGGCTCAGGTCATGATCCTAGCAGATTCCAGGGTCCTGGGATCCGGTCTGGCTTCAGACTCCCTGCTCAGCGGGAAGCCTGCTTCTCCCTCTCCTCCCTGCTCACTACCTGTCTCTCTCCCTCTCAAATAAATAAAATCTTTAAAAAAAAAAAAAAAAGTTAAGAATCATTCTTGTGACTTGCCTTGTAATTAATCTCCAAACAAAAGACAACGATAAACTAAAATTGAGGTTATTTAAAAACAAACAAACATAGTATCTGGTAAGCAATACCAAAAATTATGCTGTGTAGTAGCATAAATCACGGACAGTTTTATGCTGAATATTTATCAAAATTTCACTCACCTCTTCCATAACCAGTTTGGGTGACGCAACACGGATTGCGATTCCCATATCTGCCAGTTTGTCCAAGACATCCTGGAAATCTAAATTACGACGAGACTTTGCCCGGGACAATGCCCGGCCCTAGATTAGAAAAGAAATGAACTTTACTTCATAAATTCTGAGCTACAATTTATTTTCAATTCCAGCAATTATTTAATCCTTTGGAATTATATGCCTTTTCCTTGACTTCTTTTAGAGTTAGAAAATAATCTTTTTTCTTTTTAATCAACCTTAGTTTTTTCGTTACAAATCTCATATCCTTCTAGAAAACAACTTTCCATCTATACAAAACATTCAGTACTGAAAGATTTAGTTGTGTATTTCTAATTACAATTATCAATTCAATATAAATAAATTGATTTTAATTATAAACACTAGGTCTGTCATCATAAAAACTTTGTAACTTGTGATTTGAAATAGTTTGTCAACTTTGGCACTATTGACATTTTGGGCCAGATAATTCTATGTCACGCAGATTGTTCAGCAGCATCCCTAGCCTCTGCTAGATGCTGGTACCAAAACTCCCTACCCTAACTGTGACATTTAAAAAAAAAAACAAAAAACCTTCCAGGTGTTGCTGATGAGATGTGCTGGTTTTGATCACTGGGCTACAATGAGGAGTTTGGAGGCAGCTGGAAATGAGAAGGGATCAGAGAAAAAGGAAGGCTCAGATATGTTTGTTAGGGTCTGTCTTATGAGAAGGTACTCTTGAGTTTCAATCTGCCACTCCATCACTAGCTAAGCACTCTCATGGCTCAGAACAGGGGTGGGCAAACTGGTTTGTGGTCCAAATCTGGCCCACCACCTGTTTTCTGCAAATAAAGTTTTATTGGAACACAGTAATTCCCATTGGTTTATGTATTGTCTATGGCTGCTTTTTCACTTCAGTGGCACAATGGAATAGCTACTATAGAGACCATATGGACCCCAAATATCTACTGTTGGTGCTTTACAAAGTTTGCCAACCCCCGGATTAGAAGAGGCAATATGGTGAGATAGGTGTGCATCTATGCATGGGCTCTGATGTGCGAATCCCCCAAATCTTGAGTGGACCTACCTAGAAAGGGACAAATTATGCAAATGACCAGGTCCAGTGAATCACTGACATAAGCTGTGATGTGACCGTGCATCAGTCAAAGTTGTATTGGTGGGGCCAGTGTGGCAATATACCAGTCTGGATTTTGTGGGCTTGCAGAGATGGGCAACAGTCCCTCGCCCTACAATGACCACTAAGGAAGAGATACTAGGTGACCTTAGTTGGTTCACTAGACAGTATATATCATGAGAATAAATTCAGGTAGAAGACCAGACAGATCCAAACTTCAATTTTGTTAATGCCCAATGTCGAAACGTAAAATGACGATTAAACTGAAGAGAGCATTTCTAAATCAGTTTCTGTTTTCCTTACCGCTCCATGACAAGTTGTTCCAAAGGTCTCAGTCATGCCCTGTTCAGTGCCGGTAAGAACGTAACTACAGGTGCCCATGGTGCCGCCAATGAGCACTGGTTGTCCAGTGAGCTGAGGAAGCACACACAAATCAAACATACCACCATTTAGAAAAACTTTAGATGAGCTTTTTATGCCCAAGATTTACACTTCCTCTTGCACTGCAGGACTGTGGGAGGAACCTGGGCCTCTAAATACATTGCTTTCCCAACTGTTACTATAACATTACTTTAATTCTTGGATAATTGAGAGGGAAGTGGAAAGGAATGAAAAACATGAGGACCTGAAAAGCAGCAGAGACAGACAACACAAGAGCAAAGCCAAATTCAAATGTTTAGGGAAACGTCATTAGGAAGAACATTCCAGGACAAGGTGCCTGACCTCTCCAAGTTCCGGTTTCCTTATTACAGGGAAATGGGAGCAGGCTAAGGGCCCTTCTACCTCTACCACAGCCAGACAGCAAGAGAGGAGGAGAGAGGAACAGACTGAGTTTAATCTTAATCTTGCCTTCCAATCATTCAGAGGCCTTGAAAAGATCACCTTTACGGAGTAAAAGATGCCCCACTGAGGATGTTTTAGACCTCCCAAGGCAGGCAAAGATGAGGTGGGAGTCACTGCTTCACAAAAGACCGGAAATCACCGTTCCCAGGAAGGACAAACCTTTCCCAATGGCTGCCTTTCTGTTTAAACTCGCTTATGTTCAGAACGACCTAAATCACGCCCCCACGGCTTAACACCGCAAATGGCTTAGTACATACTTGGTAGTCGACAGCGATGAGGGGATGGTGAGGAGGAAAAGCTCGGGTGGATCCCTTCCTGTGAACCAACAGCGTCCGTTCCTTTCCATCCACCACGTGCTGCTCTACTTTGGCAATGTTGTGAGAAACGTCATAGATCACATGCAGGTCCAAGTCGTCAGGGGTTGTGTTGAAGACCTTGGCAAAAGCCTAAAAGGACAAGCCTATGTTAAAAGCAGCCAGAACCAGCTCTTCCAAACTCCTCTGATGGACTTCAGCTGGTCTGTTCCTAGAGGGAGTGAGGAATTTACGAGCTCAAGCACAGCAGTATTATTCATCTTCACATAAAATACAAAACCATCTTTTACACGACATTGCAAATGCCACTCCGGAAATGCCAACTCTGACTGGAAAGCTGCTGGGCTACTCTTCATCCCACCCTTCAGAACAGCTTCTTCCTCAGCCATCTTGTCTCCGTGAACGCACGTCCATCCTATCTGATGCTCAAGACAAATTCTAAAAACAATTTTGGTTTCTCTTCTCCCATTCCCCACACCTGATACTCTGCTAATTTGGTTTAAGGAGACTTCAAAAGCCTAGAGAGTTTGCCAATATTTATCACGTAGATTTTGAAAACTGGATTCTGTGGGCTCTGTTTTAAACCTCATCACGAGTAACCGAAGAGCAACTTCAACCGTACCTGACGGGTTAGGAACGTCATGGAGGAGCGGTTGACCCAGGCGTAGTTCCCAGCAGCTGCCATGCCCTTCAGGTAGTCCTGACCCTCTGGGGAAGCAATCCGAGCACAAGCCAACTGCCGGTCGTTGACTATAATCTTGTCTCTCTTCATGGCTTTTTCCATAGCTACCAGTGCATCTGGATGAGACAGAAGCAAGTCTAAAGAGGCTGCTTTTCCCTTTATAATTGAGATTTACTAAAGAAAATTGGGCTACATTCAAACCCATTTTTTAAAAAGCAAATAAAATACAACTTTTTTTTGAAGTGTTTCTAGATTCCTCTACTTGCTTGGTCAAGACATAGTTACTGAGAATCTTCTGTCCATGCTGTGTGACACAAAGAATGTGGGCTACAAAGCTAACACCTTCCCTGCAGGAACCTGGAAAGGGAACGAGAGGTGTACACACACAGCAACAACATGGTCTTAGTTTCTCCTTTCCTGGCATGAAAATGAATGAACACAAGTAGTAAAATATATTTTATTACTGTCATGGTTTTAAAAAAATAATATTTTAGTGATTTAACAGAAAAGAATTGGAGACAAGTTGCTAGAAGAGCAGGAAAATCAAATCCGTGGCCAAGTGTAGAGAAGTACTCAGCAAAGAATTCGGAATTACTAGTCAGTGCTCCATACATCTGCTAGATTAAATATTCTAATGGGTCACACTGGCACAAATTATTAAATTCCCATAGGATGAAATGCATACACAAGGATGAACCATATAATACACAACTTAAGGTTTATAGTAATTTCCACGTGTATATATACCTTCTCATAAATGCATAAATGCTTCCACACGTCCTATCAGTCATCCAAAGTGACCCTCCTGCTATTCGCCTGCCTTCTGCTTTTGTCCATGCTGTCTTTTGGTCATGAATGTCCTTTGTGCATGACTGTCCAAACTGCAAACAGTATGTGTTCAACATGCCACTTCCAATGTATTTTTTCTAAATGCTTTATATAGACTGTCTTATAATATTTTATCAGGTATTACCTTTTCATTTTAATTAACGTGATTATCTCTTTTTTGAGACACCGTGAGGGCAGTTCCTTGCCAATTTCATCACTGAATCCACCACAACACTTAATCTTGTGGTACAGGTACGTGAGACACACTTGCATAGATCATAAGTGTATAAATGAAATAGTATATGTGAAGTATTTAATCTCCTATGACAACACCAGTTAAGTAGTAAAAACCTACGCAGTATATAGTTCTAGAGTTTCCTCTCTAAAATCTCTATTTGGTTCCCCACAAATGCGTGTTTGAGCACTGAGTCAAAAAGGAGCTTGAGGGGCGCCTGGGTGGCTCAGTGGGTTAAGCCGCTGCCTTCAGCTCAGGTCATGATCTCAGGGTCCTGGGATCGAGTCCCGCATCGGGCTCTCTGCTCAGCAGGGAGCCTGCTTCCCTCTCTCTCTCTGCCTGCCTCTGTCTACTTGTGATCTCTGTCTGTCAAATAAATAAATAAAATCTTAAAAAAAAAAAAAAAAATGAGCTTGAGAATATACCTGTGGCTACTTGGTGGCCCAAGCCTCTGCTTCCACTGTGGATCATCACACACACCTGTCCCTTATGGTCGATGCCCATTTTCTTAGCTGCGTACTCATTGAAAATCTCATCCACAACCTGGATTTCTGCATAGTGGTTGCCTGCTCCCAGGGTCCCCAACTGCAAAAGAAAGAATGTCTGATAAAATGACTTCTATTCCACTTTTAAACATTTATTTATTGATTTTAGAGAGACAGAGAGAGAGAGCCAATGTGCCTGCACAAATTGGGTGGGGAGGGGCAGAGACAGAGAGTCTACGAGTAGACTCCTCACTGAGTGGGGAGCCTGACACGGGGCTAGATCTCACAACCCATGAGATCGTGACCTGAGCGGAAACCAAGAGTTGGGACACTCAATGGACTGAGGTGCCAGATTACTATTCTGCTTTAAAAAGCAAATTGATAAAATCAACCGATAACAAAAAATAATCAGTTTTATACAATAAAGAAATTTCTGAGCCTCAGAAATACTTCATGCATTTAAAGCAATACACAATAAAAAATATGGTAGAGTAGCTCCTGAAACTCATTGTATCATTACCTGCTTGAGTTATATACAAATATGTATTGAAAGCTTCATAAACCCAAATTCAGACCATTAAATGGCTCAGAGGACACTTTAAAGGTGTGAACACAAGGGTCAAATTTTGGGATAAACTCCTGAGTGTGAATTTTTAAACAAGGTCCAAGTTCAAATGAGTTTTGAAACATCTGAGTTTGCTGACACCTACCATTATCCACCACTGAAAGTACATCCTGTAACTGGAGTTGATAGAGGATTCAGGGACCGCAGCACAGAAGTGCTGGAAGAATCTTTAGAGGCTGCCTAGTTTTAACTACTGCGATTTTCAGATAAGAAAACCAGACTCGGAGGGACACCTGGGTGGCTCAGTCAGTTAAGTGTCTGCCTTTGGCTCAGATCATGATCCCAGGGTCCTGGGATTGAGCCCTACATAGGGCTCCCTGCTCAGCGGGGAGCCTGCCTCTCCCTCTGCTTCTCCCCTGCTTGTATTCTCACTCTTTGACACAATCTTAAAAAAGAAAAGAAAACAAAACCAGACTCAGGCAAAAGAGACTTGCCCATAGTCACAGTGAATTAATGGCAATGCCATCGCCACTAGCTATAGATTTCAAACATGTGATATATTCTTATCTCATGGATAAGGTATGTCTTCTCATCTTAGACTCCAGAAAATAGCCACATCTGTGAACTGTCCAAATATGTACATATGTAATTTGGGCATACTTTTTTTTTTAAAGATTTTATTTATTTATTAGACAGAGAGAGATCACAAGTAGGCAGAGAGGCAGGCAGAGAGAAAGGGGGAAGCAGGCTCCCTGCTGAGCAGACAGCCTGATGCAGCACTTGATCCCAGGACGCTGGGGTCATGACCTGAGCTGGAGGCAGAGGCTTTAACCGACTGAGCCACCCAGGCGCCCCTGGGCATACATTTTTAAGCCTTATACTGATAGCCTATTTTTCTCCCATCTATTTCTAATTCAGCACATCTTGTTTTATGAACACCTGCAAGTTCCTAACACTTTTTCAAAAGAGTAAGAATGTGGTATAAATAAATTTGTGTTTTTTGATATACTGTGAAAAACCTGGGGATATATTTACTACACAGAAGACAACATTTTTGCCTCAACAGAAGCATAGGAAACCCCTCCCCCACCTAGCACACTGCCCCTCCTACGTGTTACCTGAGGGAGGCCTCTCTTCTTAGCCCTTGCGGAGACCTTGTTGGGGTCGGCCTGCAACATCCTTCCATACTCCTCACAGTGCTCCTTGTCCTCAGCCCAGGCATAGCCTTCCCTCAGGGACCAGTCCACTCCCATCTCCAAGGCCTCCTCCAAGTCTCTGAGGGAGTAATAAGGTCTGGTCATTTCACGGCCAAGACAGAACAAAAGCTGAGATGACCACATCTCTTTTGAGGAAACAGTCCATCTGCTCTCGCCTATATAGCGGGCACTATGCTAGATGCCATGTTTATGCTCTCAGCAACTCCAGTTTTTTTGGAGGAAAACAGCTACGTAAATAATTGTGATATAAAATAGTAGGTTCGTATTAGAAACGATTATCGTTCTTTAGACATTCATTCAGTTCCTTCTCCTCTTTAAATCTTTTTTACATTAGATTTGCCTCTCTGAAAAGCAAAGATAATTTCTGTCATCATATAACTGTCATCTCACATACCACCAACTACCACTAACTTTGCCACAGCTACCCCTTCATTAATAATTTATGAAAAATTACAGCCAAATAATAAACCTATGTAAATGCCTTCAGGTGGCACAGGAAGAACTTGAAGGTACCTCTGCAGAAATACTACATGGCTTCAGTGCACATGCATTCTGAAGGGGCACATACATTACATCCCTAGAAGGAAGCAGCCTTGATCTTCATCTAAGGTCCAGCCCTCCCAACACACTATCTGGAAGGTTAAATGGTCAATGTCATCTCCCTACTACAGCCCATTTCAAATATTATTTATGATACAGGACAAAAATTCCTATCTAAAATATTTACGAAGATCTTAGAATTTATATGTTCTAGGTACACTTTTCAAACCAGGGCTGTATGTCAGGGACCACATGAAATCACAGATCTTCCAAATGTACGTTTACTCCAATTTTTTTTTTTTTTTTTTACTGGAGAGGAGATGCAGAATTGGTAATAGCTAGAAACATAATGGTATGAACATATGTAGACATATATAATTAGGATGCAAAAGTCACATGAATTTTAAAGATAAAACAGAAGATGCGAAAGAAACATTCTTGTTAAGCACATGTTCTGCAGAGTTTAAGACGCGCAGCTTTGCATGAGCCATGATGGTACCGTCAATGGCCATCGAAAAGGCAGTTATGCTGTGGCCTTCACTTTCATTCTCTACCACTAAAATATTTAACATCCTGGCTAATATACAACATTCAGTGCCATCATTCAAAAAGGAAGGTCGTGGCTAACTACAGGCTCACTGACAAAAGGCCGTTCAGAACACAGCCTCTGAAGCCAAAGGATCTTTGGTTTGAACCCTGACTTTACTTACTAGCTTACTACTACCTCTTTAAACCTCACTTTCCTTTCTTGTCAGTTGGGAATAACATTAGGGTTATCATCGAGATGACATGACATGACAGACGTATACGACAGCACAGGGCATTCCATGTAGAAGTGCTCGATAACTGTTAGTGGGCCTTTTTCCATTATAAACTCGGATGTGTGTCAAAGCTGTTCTATTGAACATCACGTGACCAATCTCTCTACTTAATGATGGGGCGGACCTCACGTGTAAAAGAACAATTCATTACCACTTCCTGAAAGGTGACTAAACAATCCCCATTCCCTAAGCATCCTGCACTGGTTATGAATATGAGGGTCATGTGGCTATTTTCCTTCCCAATCCGTTTACTGGAATCTTGTCCTCCTACTTGGCACTCATGGGGATGACCCCTTTTGATCCTACGCCGACAGGAATGTGGTCGAACATAGCCTGGGCGAGCTGCTCCTTCACAGGCTGGACATCGCTTTCGTCTAAATTGGTTCTTAGCAAGCGCACACCACAGTTGATGTCAAAGCCGACACCACCTGCGAAATAGAGAAGTTAGTCACAGATCAGCAACACCGGGCAGCTGGGCAAGGTTACCTGTGGTTTCTCACATTAACATGAGTTTGAAAGATAGCTTTTCTTTTGAAGATCATTTTTTAAAAGCAGCCCACAAAGTAGGTAAAGTCTGAGGACATCAAAACATTTAGAGTAATGTCCATACTACGGGTACTTTGTAGGCCAGGAAGGTGGTAATGAACAATGAGTATCATCTAGACAAGGTTAAAAAAGACGTATACAACTAGATGTTAATCGTAACGATGATAACGAGAGTAATCACTTACCCAGTAATTCCTAAGGGCCTTTTCACAGCTGAGGTCATTTACTCCTCACAGTAATGCCACATGGAGTTAACATTACTAACATAACATTTGCCGGAGAATTAACTGGGACACTAAGAAGACACATAATTTGCTGGCAAAGTGTTGTTTGTTTTGTAGCCAATGTCTAAAAAGTGCCTGGCATATAGTAGAAGCCCAAATAATTTTCCATAAATGTATGCTTTAATTGATATTTTAATAGCCTCTGAGTGTCCACAATCCATCCTCTCAGTAAATGAGGGGACGAGAAAGGATAGAACATGAGACTGAGAGATGTTCACACTCTATTTCAGAAGGACAATGCTTCACCCCTGACGGCAGACGTGCACAGTGACCTTACCTGGGGACACCACCGCTTCAGGGTCATTCATATCAAAGGCTGCCATATTCCCAATAGCAAACCCATAACCTGAATGGACATCAGGAAGTCCAATAGATCGCTGAAAGAAAATCAGAAAATGAGATTCAGCTTTCTCCACCAGACAAGACTGTATTAATTCTCACGTGGGCTCTGGGCTGAAGCCTTCCCCAAATCAAGATTCTGTTTTTGTGAAACCTTCTCTATTGGTGGAAATTAAGTGTAAAAACTTCTAACCATAAAGCTAAAAATAGTGGGAAAAAAAACTTTTTTTTTTTAAGTTTTTTTAATTTAATTTTTTTTAAAATTTATCTGACAGACAGAGATCGCCAAGTAGGCAGAGAAGCAGGCAGAGGGGAAGGGAGAAGCAGGCTACCCGCTGAGCAGGAAGCCCGATGTGGGGCTCGATCCCAGGACCCTGGGATCATGACCTGAGCTGAAGGCAGAGGCTTTAAGCCACTGAGCCACCCAGGCGCCCCAAAAAACCTTTTTAATAAAGTCTGACCATTAACTAAGGAAACTGGAACAGAAAAGCCTCAGTATGACACACTGTAGGAGGGCCACATACTAACTTCAATGTAGTATTACTTACAAATATTTATTGTTATTAAAAAAAAGACTTATCTATTATTTCAGAGAGGGTGAGTGAGAGCAGGGTGAGGGGGTGAGGGAGAGAATCTTAAGACTCCCTGCTGAGTGTGGAGCCCAAAGCAGGGCTCTATCCCATGACCCTGAAATCGTGACCTGAGCCGAAATCAAGAGTTGGAAACTCAACTAACTGGGCCACCCAGACACCCAAAGTAGAATTAAATTTTATTTTTTGTTTTTTATTTTTTAAGATTTTATTTATTTGACAGACAGAGATCACAAGTAGGCAGAGCAGCAGGCAGAGAGAGAGAGGAAAGCAGGCTCTCTGCTAAGCAGGGAGCCTGATGCGGGGCTCGATCCCAGTACCCTGGAATCATGACCTGAGCTGAAGGCAGCTGCTTAACCAACTGAGCCACCCAGGCGCCCCTAGAATTACATTTTAAAGACAATCTTTAGACATGGATAAATTGTGGTCACATCAGGCGAAGTGAAGGGAAATATCTGATTTATACAGGCCCTTAGTGTTGAAGCAATCATTGGCAAATGTAATCCTTTTGCTGGCATGAATACTGTACACTTGCTACATCTGACGCCTAGGAAAGGGCCCTGACCCAGGAAGAATGCAGGTCAATGCAGACACCTAGACACCTAAGAGTTCCTTACATGCAAAAGCCCTTTCTTTTCATTTTCCTTCCAAGTGCCAGCACAATAAATGGTATAAAGGGCTCAAAAAAATGCCTGTTGTACAGATTTTATACCTTCCTGTGATGGTGGAACCTGAACACAAGACTGTGGAGGGCTCCCCCTTGCACCTTGCCCCACCCAGGCCTACCTTGTCCCCACCACCACCCTCCTTTCCCAATCATGCCTACCACACCTGTCCTGTCCTTTCTTCCTCCCCACAGGTCTAACCCTTACACTTTTGTCTATTCTTTCTTCAACCATCCTCCTGAATGGGGCCAGAGTGAAACTTTGAATGGTGGTATCCTGGTCCAGTAATAACGCTGTACTGTGATGAAGAAACAGGAAGACAAAACTACTTCAAAGATTTTTCAAATGCTTACAGGTTCTAGCAAAAAGCAACCAGAAACTGAGATGTTATCCAGACTCAATTACAGCTTTAAACTCCACGGTTATTTCTGGAAGTTTGAAGGTCACTGTCTAAGTGACACCACTATTGGTTAGGCCTGGCCATTCATCCACTCAGAGAACTCTAAGAGAAAATATAAATGATTCAAACTCTGAACGCGGACTCACATGAACAATCCCAGGCAGGGCTGCCACATTGCCAATTTGCTTCATGGCTGGCAGGAAGCCACCGACACCTGAAGACAAAAATTCAGTGTTAGGAAAGGGGACGCAGTTGATTTTTAACATTACATATATTCATATGTTTCTAGCTGGCATGAAACCAAGGGGTAGTGGCCAGGACTACCAGAACAACAAAGCAGGAGAGGACGTTTGGGCTGAAGTGGGAAGAGCGCCTCATCGAGAAGGGAGCGCATGTACAGGAAGGTAGTGAGGCAACCGGAGTAATCACAGGCGTCCTGTCCGCATCTGTGCATACCATGAAAAGGTTCCTTGCACACACGGTACTGAGAAATGTGAAACAACTAATAAACGTTTTATTGCCGACGCAAAAAACCCCGAATTCTTTCAATAGTATTATTTACCCAAAGAAAAAAAAAATCAACACTTGTTTTACTCTAAGTGGCAAAGGCGGCAATGCAGAAGAGCTGGGACAACACTGGACTGAGAGGCAGGGGATACGGGGCTCTAGCTCTGGTGTCACTTGGTCGTGGTGTCATTTGAGGCAAGTCAGGATGTCCTGGTGGGGCGAGGGGTGGGATTTACATTGCTGAGCCAAAAATAAAAGGGTTAAATCCAGGTTCCACTGTAATACCATCATGACCATTAGAGCATTACATTAGAGCTTTGTACACTTATCCCTAAATGTTGCTGCTGTTCGGCAAGATAAGTGTAATCAACTCCCTTTACGATGAGATTAGCTGAAGTTCAGTGAGGCTAATCAAGGTACTGGTTAAAAATGCAGACTTTGGAATCAGACACTCTCGAGTAAGAGATCCACCTCTGTCACCGAGAAGCTATGCAACTGGACTAAATAAAAACCCCTTAATATCACTGAGTTTTGCCTTATACATTTGTAAAACAGAGATAACATTTTCCTCTTAAAATTCAGAACTACATGAGGTAATCTACATAAAGTGCCTTGCAAAGTGCCTGGCACATGAGTGCACAATAAATGGTAGCTCGTTATAACTGTCCAAGGTGAGCTGTGAAACCAACCAGGTCCACCCAGCTCCATACAGTTTCTACAGAGCCAGGTGGCTAACAGCGTGATCACAAAGGTTTTTGGTCTCATTTAAAAGTTTTGATTATTACCTGACGATACTTCTGTATTTTTAAATTATAACTGAGTCACCACTGTCATGCCACAGGGAAAATGTTGTTTATACGGCTACATGTAGAACTCTGAAGTACTTACCACCACCCCGACAGGCATTCCTTAATTCCTCAAACATTAATTTTTCCAGAGCATCATTCACGTAGAAAACTCCTTCAACCTGGTAAGAATGAAAAGGAAAAACTCTAAGCACATGTCCATGACATACAGGCAGGCACTGGTTAGAATACAAATACCATATGAAACATTTATTTTACTTTACCCTTTATAGAACACTTTCTCATTACCTCTTTTTTTCTTTTTTAAAAGACTTTATTTATTTATTTGACAGACAGAGATCACAAGTGGGCAGAGAGGCAGGCAGAGAGAGAGGGGGAAGCAGGCTCCCCGCCGAGCAGAGAGCCTGATGCGGACTCGATCCCAGGACCCCGAGACCATGACCCGAGCCGAAGGCAGAGGCCCAACCCACTGAGCCATCCAGGCGCCCCCACTTTCTCATTACCTTAAGCAAGCAGAAAACTTCCTAACAAAGATGAGATGTTGATATCTTTAAGTAGGTCTTAAAAATGTATTCTGCAATGTTCACAAATTGTTTATTCCCCTATTCTTAAAGCCACACTTAAGAATTCAACAAGAATTTTTTGCACGTGTGATAAAGAAGTCTTGGAGCACCTGTGGGGCTCAGTTGGCTGGGCATCTGCCTTTAGCTCAGGTCATGATCCTGGAGTCCCAGGGATCGAGCCCCTCACCCCACTCGTGTTCTCTCTCTCTCAAATAAAACCTCTAAGAAAAAAATTCTTCTAACTATGCTCTCACCAAGGCCAAAGTCCTACTACTCTTGTGCTTCTAAAAATCAGTGGTTTTGATAAACAGATGAATCAAGAGTTAAGATTCTAAATATAAAAATGCAGTCATCTGACCGTAGTGTATTTTTTCTGTGCCTGAAGACAACAGCACGTTACACTTTATTTTGTCTTATGCTCATTTATAAATCAATACTTAGGTAAAGAGTAAAAAAATTTTAACATGTAGATACACAGCTGTGTGCTTAGTTCTAGAATCTACACAATTTTAAGAGGCTAAAGGAGCTTGACAAAAAATACAAATGGCAAGGAAGAATGTAATTATGTAACACCTAAGGCCAGAACATTTTTATGAGATCAAAGACTATGAAGGAGCTGCCCACCTAAGGAGGGCATTCACCTGGACAAATTTCTTTCTTTCATAAGAAAGAGGACCTCTGCTTGAATAACAACACCAGTGTAAGCAAAATGTCTCCAGCATTATTCTCTACGGAGCACATTTTATTAATTCACCAAAGATTTACTGAGGATTTACTATGTTTTAGGCACTGTACTGGGCACTAGGGGAGATATGAAGAATATATAAGTTTTTTTTTAAAGATTTCACCCATCTGTTGGGGCGGGGGCAGGCAGAGAGAGAAGGAGGCTCCCCACGGAGCAAGGAGCCCGATGCGGGACTTGATCCCAGGATCCTGCAATCATGACCTGAGCCAAAGGCAGACACTTAACTGACCGAGCCACCCAGGTGTCCCTAAGATGCTGTTTTCGGATGAATTTCCAGCCCAGGATGCAGCCCAGACTAGAAAATCAAGGGTGCAATGAGACGAGCACTATGATAGGAAAGTGCTATGGAAAAAACGGAGGAAGCAGCTCAGCAGCCTAGGGAGCCCGGAGGAGGCTTGACAGGTGCTCACTGTTTGAACCAGCTCTTCAAAGACAAGAGACATCACTGGAGCTGCAAGACATTCAGGAAATATAAAGGAGACACAAAAATGACAAAGTTGGGAGGGGGGTGTTTTGGGGGAGAGGAATTTTTAGTGCAGCATGTGGGTCTTACTGGAGATTAAGTAGGATAGATACGGTAATTATGGTGAAGTTCACTGATCTCTCAAGTACGGGAATAGAATTCAACCTTAGTACAAAGTAGTACACTGAGATTTCAACTCTCTGCTCTTAGGGGAGAAGTGGTAGTCAAGTGTACAAACAGTGAAACCGTAACTGCCAACGGCAAGATGAGACTGGCTCTTGGGCAGAATCAGCAGCAAGTGTGTGTATCAAAAGTGAAGCCAGAATCACTACCAGACACTGACCGTGTGTTATCATGACCATCATGTCATGGTTATTTCCTATTCCTTCATTCAGGGAACCAGATTCCTTAGACAGAAACTGGTTAAACAGAAAACAGCAAAAAGGAAATCTTATGACCATGGCCTTTTTCTCCTCTCAGAGTCCCGCTTTGCTCATGGGGGACACTCAGTAAGTTCTGATATTGAGGAAAAGAGTGCAGTGGCTATCAGGAACTCTTACCAAAACACAGACTCACAAACCTTTCAATACACTTACAAGGCACCTTAAAAGACTTCAAAAGCTATTTAACAACATATGCCCCTGAAACTAGCAAACGACTGTTTTCTTCCCTTTAATGGAAAATAATAGATACAAATGGCAACGAAGCCTGCGAGAGAGAGTGAACCCAGGCTTCCACGCTCCGTGGTGTTGGGTTCCAAGTCTCCAACGGGAATACATCATTCCGTCGGAGAAAAGAAGTAAAAGGGGCATCAAAGTCCTGGCTGAGCTTACGAGGTGGCTAGAGGAAGCTGTAGCTTCCTTAGCGAAGGGAGTATTCAAAACAAGCCACCCTACCCTGGGAATCTTCTCGACCGCTGCGAGAGGCAAAGACGCTTTATTGAACGGTGGATGCTAGTAACTTGCTTCAGCAAACAAAGGTCTTGTAAACGTCACCCAGATGGCCAGCATGACTCAGGAACAGAGTCCCATCCCAGCGACTCCACCCGGGACTGGCTGGGCCACCGTGTACAACTACCCCTCACGTCTCCAAAGCTCGAGGATGTAACATCTTGCGGTGCGTTTCGGAGACTTCGACGCGAAAGCGTTTTGCAAGCGCGAATTTCGCGTTCACTTGGGATTCCCCCGGAACGTTCCGTTCTGGGGACCTTTCCCGCCGGGAGGGGGGGCCGGCCGGAGGTTGGGGACGGGGACGGTCCCCGCGCTAAGCCAGGAGTCGGGAGGACGAGGGGGAAGGCCAGGCCGGTTGGGCAGGGAGGCGCCGCGGGCCCCCGGAAAGGCCCCGTCACGGGCTCCCTGCTTCCCCGCCTCACCTGCATGTTAGGCACGAAGCCCTTCTTGATTCTCCAGCAGTTTTTATTGATCTTTTCCAAGAATTGCAGCTCATCATTATAGCTGCGACTCATGGCGGCGACAACGGTGGCGAAAACTCCCGGCTCCCCTTTGAAGAGACGCTGCCGCGCTGTCCCGCGGCCTGAAGCACCACCTTCGGAATCCAACGCGCAGGCGCAGTAGGCTCCTTCGCAGGATGGACGACGGCAAGCGTCGAGGCTCGAAACTCATGCCCCTACAAATCGCTTTTCTCTCGTTAAGTTAGACTGCCCTCTAGTGTTTATCTTTTTTGGATATTTACGAGCCCTCTTCAGACTCAAAGCTGAGCTAAATGCAGTCGTTTTTAGCGAGTTTGTAGTCACACTTTGTTTTGGAAGTGCTTTTAAGCACTTGAAGAACGCACTGAATCTGGATCAGGTCCAACTGCTGTAATGAAAATCTGCGTGGAGTTTACGTTCCCAGCAGGGAGGGAAAAAAGATGCGTGTAGCCGCGAAACCTGTTTAAATAAAATGACTGGACACGTGTAATGTTTCAGGACGCATTTGTGGATGCACGTTAAATCACTTTTCTGTCAGAAAAGAACGTTCCAAAGAATGAAGGTGACAGTTTACCCGTTATTCCAGCGAACACCGATGGGCTGGTTATTATGGCCAGAGGCGCACCCTGAAGATGAGCAGACGGCAGTCCAAGGCGGACAGCCGGCTGCCCGGGCTTCCCTTCTTGGGAACCCTTGTTCGTGCTCTTTTACACGCCTCTCTTGCTCCCAGAGTAAGCGGTTTTCACGTATTTCCGCTTCTAGTCCTACCGCATGTAAATAGCAGTGACTTTGGGATCGGGAAGACTTGGACTCCATTTCTCCCTCTGCCCTGTAGCACAGGCTGCTTTACCAGCCTTGTGGGATTCATCTCTCTCCTACTTCGTTTTCTGATCTGTAAAATGGGACCACAGTTCTTCTGAGCGTGTGAGCATTAGGTGAGTGACCGTCCTGGAGTAACCAGTACCAGGCTTGGCATCCACTCTCCCAGGAGACTGTGAGAGCCACAAAGGCAAAGTCGGTGGTTTCTAGTCCTTCTTGCATTATCCATATGGGTTCCCCTTTCCTCCTCTTCTGCCCCAGTGTCACCCCAATAATTAGATGCTCTAACAACTTAAGATCCCCAGCGACGAATGATCTAGGCTAAGTACTTGGCACTACCATTTCATCTGGGAGGGAAAACCCTAAAACTTAAAGAAGTGATATAACTTCTCGAGTTTGCTGTGACCACTGTTTCTCACCAGAAACATTGAGGAACCAAGCTGCCCACCCCCTTTAAAAGATTTTATTTATTTATTTGCTAGAGAGAGAAAGGGAGCACAAGCAGGGGGAGTGGCAGACAGAGGCAGAGGGAGAAGCAGGCTCCCTGCTGAGCAAGGAGGTCTATGGAGGATTCCATCCTAGGATCCCTAGGATCCTGGGATCATAACCTAAGCTGACCGCAGCCGCTTAATGAACTGAGCCACCCAGGCATCCCAAGCTGGTCCCTTTTTAGATCAAGCCTTGAAGTCTGCATACCCTTACTTTTTGTCAAAGATGTTAACGATGTTAATGATGTTAAATTAAAGATGTTAGCTAAAGATGTTAAATTCTCTCATCTTTGTCTTATTTTATTTAAAAAAAAATCCAGAGCAGAAGCAGAGATTTTCTCAAATAAAAAGACAAGTTCACATTAATAGAAAACGAGTTTAATTAAATACAAGGGACAGTAGCAGTAATATAAAACATACAATCCAATATGCAGGGAAGTGGGGGAAACCCTGGGTTGCTGAGAGAGCTAAAGGGAGCTCCTCCAGGAAGAACTCGGGCAAATCTGTCCTTTGGGCTTTCTCATGCGCCTCCTCCAGGGCACATGGCTAGCTCCAGGCCCCAGCATTTTATAAACACAGAAACACACAATGTGCATTCGAACACGAAACACTGAAATGCCTACCCCTACACACACACACACACACACACACACACACACACACACCCCGATTTGGCTCTTTAACTCAGTTTGCCTCCCTCTGTCCCTGAGGGCTCGAGAAGGAAAACTGCCAGCCTAAGCACTTCACAGGGCTTTACAATCCAGCGTGCACTGTCCTCCCCTTCTGGGCTTACAGTAGCTGTGGATTAAGGGCCACTGGCCGCCTGGGGTGGGCTCCAAACAAGCAATCAAGCGGCGGGCTTCCCCCTCCACTGTCCACTTATGAGGTTCAGACCTTCCCAACCATGGAAACTTGGCTGCTGCTTTAAGGACGTTTCATACTTGAGGTCGGTGGAGATCAAAAGGAATCCCTGAAAAGGAGGCAAGAATGAAGACAATGTCACACCCTGGACACCGGCAGCCACAGACCTCTGGGGTTTGCTAAGGGTGAGGGAGAGATGGTTTCTTTCCCAGGTCCTCCTGTGTCACACCCTCCCTGCCGCTGTCCCCTTGTGAGTGCCTCTGACATCAGAACAGGACACTTGGGGTTATTGTCTCCCTATGTAACTTGAGCAGCTACAAAAGCAGCGGAGGTGGGGAGGGAAGGAGGAGAGCAGGATGTGCATGGGATTGGAGAATTCCTTCAGAATCTTATTTCCCCCACGCCCCCAAAAGGTGCCAAAATGGAAGAAAGAAAGTGTTCTGAAGTTTGTTGATAATGATTAATGAGGAAACAGCTCACAGCAGATCCCTGAACCTCGAGGAGGGTCTTTGGTTCAGGCAAAAGTTCACTGAAGAGAATCAGAGGAACCAGTCAGGTCTCAGCCAGGCCCTGCTCTCCTTATTTTAAAAGGGGCCGTTATAAAGAAGATATGGTCCATATATATAATGGAGTATTATGCCTCCATCAGAAAGGATGAATACCCAACTTTTGTATCAACATGGATGGAGCTGGAGGAGATTATGCTGAGTGAAATAAGTCAAGCAGAGAGAGTCAATTATCATAGGATTTCTCTTACTTGTGGAGCACAAGTAATAACACGGAGGACATGGGGAGATGGAGAGGAGAAGTGAGTTGGGGGAAATCAGAGAGGGAGATGAACCATGAGAGTCTGTGGACTCTGAGAAACAAACTGAGGGTTTTGGAGGGGAGGGGTGTGGGTGGTGGGTGAACCTGGTGTTGGGTACTAAGGAGGGCACATATTGCATGGAGCACTGGGTGTGGTCCATAAACAATGCATCTTGGAACACTGAAAAAAGAAAATAAAATGTTTTTTTAAAAAGGCGGCCATTAATCCCAACCTCGCAGGTTGTTTTGCAGAAGGAATGAGGCAGAGCACGCCACACCACCACAGTGCACCTTCTCTTACTACAGTGTGAGTCTGGCCTGCCAAGCGAAATCAGCCTCGGTCTGATTTTTAAACTCAAGTTTAAATGCTTTTCATTGTTGACTGCAAGCTTTAAGAGCTAAAACTTTTGTCTATAAAATTCCTTGGGCTGGAAAAACACAAAGCAAATTAGCATAAAACAGAATAAGCAAACTCGGAAGAGGCTTCTACTGTGAAAAGAAATGGGGGCAGTGAAGAAAATATTCACATTCTTACCGCAAAAACTTCAACATCGGAGTTGACAAGAGAGATTTTGTGTGGGTTGGGCAGGGGAATTCCTTGCTGCAATTTTGCTGAAAAACAGAGCAAGGGGTAAGATAGCTGGCAAAGTTTTTGGTAAAAGACGAATAAGCAGTTTTTAAATCTATCTTTTTCTTCTGTATTTTCATTTTATGTTCCTTGCATTTTCCTCGATGAATACTTAATTAGTTACTGAAGTACTTAGTAAAAATGCACAAGCAGCTATGTACACTTGGATGGCAGAAAAATGCTGGCAACTTGTCCAGTTTATATTTCGAAAATACCTTAATTAGTGTCTGAGAACATTCTGGTCTCTGATACAAAATATATTTTAACCAAGCCAAAGTCAAGATGCTGCTGTTTATGAACAACTGCGTACAGGGAGAGGGCCTAGAATTGTCCTTCATCCAAACTGTCTATCCAGGGACACCGGGGTGGCTCAGTGGGTTAAGCCTCTGCCTTCGGCTCAGGTCATGATCCCAGGGTCCTGGGATTGAGCCCCGCATCAGGCTCTCTGCCTACTTGTGACCTTTGTCTGTCAAATAAACAAATAAAATCTTAAAAAAAACAACAACAACTGTCTATCCAGATGGTGGTCTGTGCATAAGAACCACAGAGATGCCCTCTAGGGAGTTGAATTTCATTTCTGGCGGACCTGAAGGAGGGTTCTTACTGCCTACGGAGTGTGGTTTCAATCTCTTCAATTCAACCAGAGTTTAGCTGTTCTCGCTGAGTCTACAGGTAGTGTGGCTAACAAGGCTTGGACCTGGAATAACCAACTTTGCAACCACACTCTGTAAGTTCCGGGATGGCTCTGGATTCACACAGTCATGTGCTAGAAGTACAGCCTTTGGGGTGGAAAGTCCCAAACAATCCCCAGTGTTTAGCTAATGTCAGAGTCACATGTTTCCCCAGAACCCCTTACCATTGGCCAGTGGGAGGATTCCAAAGTGGAGAATAGAGGACAGAATGTTCTCAAACCTCAAGACCTAAAATGAAAGGGGATACTAATCAGTTGCAAAATCAGGGCATTTTGAAGGTACCATGCCGGGTCTGAACGTGCACTTTCCCAGACCTTATCACGACAGAGGGCAGTAATTAGAATCTCCCCATGGAGATAATCTAGCTTTCCAGACACTGAAAGCTACTTGGAGGGAAACCGTATTACAGTTTCCCAATCTTTTTTCCTCCTTGAGGTTGGACATTTCTGCTCCGTGTAGGCTGGGTCATGGTGACAACAAATGTAGAGGGACCACATGGTGGCAGCAAACACGGCAGCTTAGGTATCTATCAAGTAAGACGATCTAAACAATTACTAAGTATCCCAGTTAGTTGTCTTTCCTTAATGGAGGTCCTTTGCATTACCTTATGCTCTATAGTTAACACTATCACCAGAACATCCAATTTACCCAGAATAAATCACAGTAGTTGTTAAATCTTAGAAAAGTGTTAGTTCCTGGGAAGATTCAGGTATTAAAAACAAATGGACAATGGGGTGCCTTGGTGGCTCAGTCAGTTGAGCCTCCGACTCTTGGTTTTGGCTTGGTCATGATCTTGGGGTCGTGATCTCAGGGTCAGGCTCTGGGCTCAGTGCAGAGTCTGCTGGAGATTCTCTCCCCCTCTTCCCCACTTCTCCTCCCCACTATAATGCACACACACACACACACACACACACACTCTCTCTCTCTCTCTCTCTCACACGTAAATATTTTAAAAAATAAATGGACTGTGATGAACATCAGTTCACTCAATGAATATATTTTGAATATCCTACACGCTCAGCAAGCCTTGCAGCTTAGCAAGCAGGGCTCTGAAGCTGACTTCCTAGGTTTAGCTCTTGTTTTTACCACTTCTGTGAAGTTGGAAAAGCTCTCTAATCTCTGTGTGCCTCAGTTTCCTCTACTGTGCACTGAAGATAACAGCACTAATGTCTCAGTTGGTCTCAGGATTAAACAAGTGAATATTATGTAAGATGCCCAGTATATATCACTGTCATATTTTCCACCCAGAAATGTCATTATTAGCACACTCTGTTGTGGATACTAAGCAGTTTCTCTGGGTCTTCCTGGAAGACTTGGACTCATTTTGCCTCCTCTAGGCTCAGGAAATGTTATTTATGAGAAAGTCAGCTGTGCATTCTCATTGATTGTGGTCTGTCATCTACCAAAGAGCTATGCCATGGAGGTGCTGACCCACAGTGCGTGAGACACTACGGGTATTTTATGTTTCAATATCTGGCGTGAAAATATAACTTATTTTCCAGCTTGCTGGCACTCATGTCACTGGCTTCTAATCTTCCCAACCTGAAAATCAGGATGTTCCTAAAAATTGAACAAACAAACATCTTGTCTGGCCACCTGCATAAATTCCTGGGCTTCTTTGCTATTTTCCTCACATCTATTCCTCTCTTAATAGCTGCTTCTGTCGAACATGGTCAACAGTTCAGGACCATGTCTAGGACTGCTCTGGGAGAGGTCAAGTGCCCTGACTGAGGTCACACAGCCCGTAAGTGGGAGTTGACTCCTGCGCGTTGGCCCGAGTTTGTGGATGTAACCATTGTGCTATGCTGCCCCGTGACAGAGAGGTGGCAATAACTGAAATTAATTTTCATGAGAACAATGGGGATCATTTATTTAACACCTGCCATATATTCAATGTGCTAAATGAAGCTCATATATAATCCCAGCGAATCGTCCCAACAACCTGAAGACTGGAACGGCCAGCTCTGTCCCCACCTGCACTGCCCATACACTTGCTCTGATTTACTTTTCTCTACAATATTTTTCAGCAGACAAAATATATTTGCTTGTTGTCCCCCCCCCCCCACACACACACTAGAAATAGGAGTGGCCAACAGTGGCACTATTGACATTTTGGGATGGATCCTTCTTTGCCGTAGGGGTTGTCTTATGCACTGTGGGATGGTAAGCGGCATCCTTGGTCTCTACCCCCTAAGTGCCTAAAGCATCCCCCGGACTGTGACAACCAAAAATGTCTTCAGACATTGCCAAATGTCCCTGGGGGGCAAAACTGGCCCAACGTGAGAACTGCTGCTCTGCGATGTAAGTGCCACAAGGGCAGGGACACCAAGGAGTGATTTGGCTGAACTTCCTGCAGCTTGGGGGGTGGGGTTCAATTCCAAGTCTATCCAAGTTGGGATATACTCTTCTCATCAGGAGGTCACCAGGCTGGCCTCCCCTCACCCCAAAGTATCTGCACAGCCAGCCTCGCAATGGTTTTCGGAGATGGCTAGAAAGGCTTCCAAGAGCAACTCAGTCATGGCCTCACAATTTGCAGATGGCCTCATCCTTTGGGAGTCTGGATCTTATATTTAATTCTCAAAGATTATTTTATCCAAAGAATGAAATTGCCCTGAAAATCTCCCTGAAAATGCCAATATTACATAGGTCTTAGTGTTTAGGAAAATTCTTTTAAATGTCTTTCTGAATAGATAAAATTGGAGAGTTCCTGTCCTGTTTAAAAGTTATGGGGTTGGGTTCCATTGTGTAATGGTTAGCACTCAGGACTCTGAAAAGTGATGGGGTTGGTGGACAAGAAGCTACACAAGGAATTTTAAAGTTAAAACCTACCCTCATGGGGAAATCAAGTATTTAGAGGCTCAGAAAACATTAATTCAGCTACTATATAGGGAAACTATCATTTTTCCCTTGACAGGAACTCTGAGAGCTTGGATTCCTACCTCAATATTGCTGCGATTGGACTCTGGCAAAGAGAGTCGGAATCTGAAACAAAACAAAACAACGAATGTCAACAGGAAAAGTTTAAAGGATGGAAGATTTAAAAACAACTCTTTCAGGCGCCTGGGTGGCTCAGTGGATTGAGCCTCTGCCTTTGGCTCAGGTCGTGATCCCAGGGTCCTGGGATCCAGCCCCACATCGCATCGGGCTCTCTGCTCAGCGGGGAGCCTGCTTCCCACCCCCTCTCTCTGCCTGCCTCTCTGTCTACTTGTGCTCTCTGTCTGTCAAATAAATAAATAAAATCTTTAAAAAAAAAAAAAAACCCTTTCAATAGAAAGGAACAAAAAGGAAAGGGGATTTATTTTTTTAAAGATCCGTAAGCCACTATTTAATTTATTTTTTGTTTTTTTAAAGATTTTATTCATTTATTTGACAGAGAGAGAGAGAGTGAGAGAGCACAAGCAAGGGGAGCAGCAAGCAGAGGGAGCAGGAGAAGCGGGCTCCCCACTGAGCAGGGAGCCCAATATAGGGCTCGATCCCAGGACCCCGGGATCACGACCCGAGCTGAAGGCAGCTGCTCAACCAACTGAGCCACCCAGGTGCCCCATAAGTCACTATTTTAAAAAAACCGCACAGACTGGTGAGGATATAATGTTCTAGTACATCTTTACTTGATATTTGCTGCTTAAGAAGCAGAGCTTTCTAGCAGAAGGCTTGGATTTGTAACCAGGATGGGTTCCCCATATGCATTTGCTATATAGGACTTACTGTTGGCAACTTGAAGGCAGAAAAATTTTTTTCCTTTTTTTTTTCTTCTTTTAAAAAGAATAATTTTTTTTCAGTGTTCCAAGATTCATTGTTTATGCACCAAGAAGAAACTTAAGAAATAATTTTTGGTCTCCAGCCATACCACCCCGAACGTGCCTCGTCTCATCTATCTCTGGAGCTAAGTAGGGTGGGGCTTGCTTAGTACTTGGGTGGGAGAGATTGTCTTCAGGTCTTCTTGGTCTGAACTCCCAGAACACACACTTGATTTGTCAGACATAGTGAGATGAAGCAGTGGTAATCAACAAGGAGGATCCTTTCATTTCACAGGTAGGGAAACTGAGGTCCAATTAATGGCAGATTTAGGACCAAAACTCAGATCTCTTGATGCCCAACCCAAACCTCCCTTCCACTGTAGGATCTTTCCTCACTTTGCTTTCCCTCCTGTCCTTCCATGGCTCACTTTTGCCCAGGTGTAGAGCCTTACTTCTGCATCAGCCTTCTTCTTCTTCCTTTTAGAAACTTAAAAAAAAAATTTTACTTTATTTATTTGAGAGAGAGAGAAAGAGAATGCGCATAAGTGGGGTGAAGGGCAGAGGGAGACATAGACTCTCCACTGATCCCAGGATCATGACCTGAGCCAAAGGCAGACACTTAACTGACTGAGCCACCCAGACGCCCCCTGCATCAGCCTTCAAATGGCTCCCCCAGTCTCCAGTCTTGGTTTTCTCCAATCTGACCTCCACACCATTCCCAGAGTGAGCTATATGGCAAGCATGTCTGAAGAGGACATGCTCCCGTTCAGAATTCTTTAATGGCCTGAGTCCAAGTCATTTAGGTGGTACCCAAGCCTTTCTGTATTTTGGTGTCCGGTTACCTGTTTACTCTCACTTCTTTTCATTCTCTACCCTGAATATTATACTCAAGAACCCTGAACTGGTTAGTGCTATGCTGGTTTATTTATTTTTTCTTTTCTTTTATTTTTTTTTCAAGATTTTATTTATTTATTTGACAGAGAGAGATCACAAGTAAGCAGAGAGGCAGGCACAGAGAGAGAGGAGGAAGCAGGCTCCCCACTGAGCAGAGAACCCGATGTGGGGCTCGATCCCAGGACCCCGAGATCATGACCTGAGCCGAAGGCAGAGGCTTTAACCCACTGGGCCACCCAGGCGCCCCTTTATTTTATTTTCTTAAGTAGGCTCCACATTCAGCCTGGAGCCCAATGCTGGGCTTGAACTCATGACCCTGAGATTGGGACTTGAGCTGAGATCAAGAGTAGGACACTGAAGCGACTAAGCCACCTGGGCACTGCTATGCTATTTTATTAACAAGGCACTATATATCTGAGGTTAAAAAATGTATTGGCTTCAAAACACATAACCAAAATATCCTGAAAAATGAAAATTAATACATGCCCACAACAAGTTAACATTATGGTGACTAGTCACTTTAACTCAACTCCACTCATGGTTAAGTTTAAATTATATTTCATGTGGAATGCATTTGAATATGTGCAATATATTTGGGGCTGGATTATTCAAAATTAGAGTAGGGCGCCTGGGTGGCTCAGTGGGTTAAGCCGCTGCCTTCGGCTCGGGTCATGATCTCGGGGTCCTGGGATCGAGTCCCGCGTCGGGTTCTCTGCTCGGCAGAGATCCTGCTTCCCTCTCTCTCTCTCTGCTTGCCTCTCCATCTACTTGTGATCTCTCTCTGTCAAATAAATAAATGAAATCTTTAAAAAAAAATTAGAGTAGATAAGGTCATAATGATCTTAAAACAACTGCAAAGAATTTACTTGTATATTCCATGATACCTCTGGTCTCCATGCTTTTTGCTCCTGCTGTTCCCTCTTTCTGAAATTGCCCCTCTCCTATCTTGTTGACTGGTTAACTTCTTTTCATTGTTTAAGATTTAACTCAGGTGTTACCTCTTCCAGGCACCTTTCTGTTACTACGTTTAAGAAGCAGATAGATATCAATGGAAGAGGTGAGTTTGCTTATTATCAGCCAATATTATGTGAATATGAATTAAGTCTCAAAACTTAAGTTTCAAAACTTAATTCATATTCACATGATATTGGCCGATAATCAGGAAACATAAGCGTGAGAACCAGAGACAGTTAAATCTGACAAGGATCAGAGATGGCATGGGTGGTGCGGCGGTTCAAACTGAGCTCAGTGGAAAGTGAGGACCAGAATCCTTAGGATATCTTTAAAAGAAGGAAGCTGAGCAGTGGAACAACACTTTGAAGGTACTGCTGGAGAAATGTGAGGGGGGCGCTGCCCCTTGGCCACACATCTTTTTCTGATGGAGGTAACCTAGGCCAGTTCGGAAATGCAGGTGGAGAAAAGGGCAAGCCCTAGGCTTCTGGTTCTGAAAAACACGCAAGCGCAACTGTGACCACTAGGTGGCGACCGAGTTCAGTCTGTTGACTTTTCATCCTCATCCTTACACGGAGCCCCTAACCTCTTTTTTTTTTTTCTAACCTGTTTCTTAAAGCACAACTACTAGAAACTAATTTTATTACAGAACCACAGAGTTCGTGGGGAGAAAGGGAGCTCAAGTAGCCCTACCTTGCAGACATATAGAGAGCACAGCTTATTCACAAAGTTTTGGAGAAGGTTCACCGTCCTGACTGAAAACCAGAACAAAAGTACAAGCACTTAAGCCTGTCAGATGGTGGTGGGGTCAAGATCTGGGTCAATAGCAAATACAGCATAATGGGGTTCAAGTAGATCAAGGCACAGGCACTCACAATGCCGCTTCTCCAACCCTGTGGCCATGGCAGACGTTGAAAATCACACCTTACACTCAATACTGCACAGTAATTGTTTATCTCTGTGTCCTTTGACTGTGAACCTGACTGAGTCCAGAGCATGGCACATTAAGGCACTTAGTGTTCATCCAGGCATCTGTCCAGCAGATACTTACTGAACACCTAATACACGTCAGCCGTGCGGCAGGTGCTAGAGATCACGACTGTGAGTTAAACCAAACACAGCCACTGCTCGCTCGGAGCTTAAAGCCTCGTGGGGAGGCACACAGTAATCAAATAAGCCCACTGGTGATGGTTTAATGACAGATTGAGATAAATGCTCTGAAGGAAAGAAAAAGTTCACTGAGGCCAATAAGAGAGGAACACTATCTAAACTGGCAGGTGCAGGAAAGTTTCTGAGGAAGAAAATACGTCCTTGAGAGCTGACATATGAAGGGTAAGTGAGATTAAAAAGGCAAATTGAGGAAGGAAGAGGGAAGGGTCTGGCGGAGGTTGCGAGGGCCCTGTGGAGGGAACAGAGGCTAGGAAGAGAGCGCTCAAGAGGCAGACAATGGTGGTAAAATTTTGATATTTATCTTAAGATATCAGAGGCTATGCTAAAAGTTTGATATTTATCTTAAGGGCAAGGAATCTATGGAAGGTTTTTTTTTTTTTAAGATTTTATTTATTTATTTGACAGAGAGGGAGAGATCACAAGTAGGCAGAGAGGCAGGCAGAGAGAGAGGAGGAAGCAGGCTCCCTGTTGAGCAGAGAGCCCGATGCGGGGCTTGATCCCAGGACTCCAAGATCATGACCTGATCCAAAGGCAGAGGCTTAACCCACTGAGCCACCCAGGCACCCCTATGGAAGGTTTCTAAAAAGGGAGATGATGTCTGCGTTTTGGAAAGATCACTCTGGCTGCAGTACGAAGAAAAGATGGGCAGCCTAAGAGGTTTCCTAAGAGCTCCTTCTGTGCTCAGTAATGCTCTAGGCAATGGGAAGAACGTTAATTATATTTATGATGGACAGACAGAAGCTGCATATAGAGGAAGGATTTGCAGAATAATACAAAACAGCTTGTCTTCAGTGCTCTTTTGTGGGTTTACACTGACTTGCTGCAGGAATTCTAAGAATGTATGAAATGGTGAATAAACCAGCATGGGTTGGAGGTAGGTGTGTGTGTGTGTGTGTGTGTGTGTGTGTGTTTAAGATATGGGGGTGGGAATAAAACTGCCCTTTGAGGGATGCCTGGGTGGCTTGGTCTGTTAAGCTGCTGCCTTCGGCCCAGGTCATGATCCCAGGGTTCTAGGACTGAGTCCCTCATCGGGCTCCTTGCTTGGCAGGGAGCCTGCTTCTCTCTCTCTGCTTCTGCCAGCTTGTGTGATTTCTCTCTCTCTGACAAATAAATAAATAATCTTAAAACAAAACAAAACAAAAAAAACTGCCCTTTGAGAGAAGCACGCCACCATTTTCCTTAGCACCCAGTTTTTGCCTCTTAATCTGAGTGTTTTTCCTGCAGGCTCTAGATTTGGGAGGTAGAAACATTTGCCTTTCTCTATTTTCTGTATCAAGAACACTGTAGAGCACATAATCGGTGCTCAAGAAATTCTCATGGAATGGATTATGGATAAATGAGTAAAGGGTAAGTGGGGAAGTGTTTATTGGAATTGGGGTGGCTTTGAAGGGGGGCAGTCTACAGCAGAATGTTCATTTTAGGGAGTTATGAGAGGGAAGATTGGCTCTCTTGGAAGGTAGTCAAAGTGCTTGACAACCCCAGGCTGTGGATTTAATCCATGATGAAAGGCCTTCCCCCCCCACCAAGATTTATTTTAGAGAGAGGATGAGCGGGAGGGGCAGAGGGAGAGAAAATCCCAAGCAGATGCCTCGCTGAGTGTGGAGCCTGATAATGAGGCTCGATCTCACAAGCATGACGTTGCGACCAGAGCTGAAACCAAGACGCCTAATTGTGCCACCCCGGTGCCCCCAAAGATGAAAGGTTTTCATGTGAGGAATGTGTTGAGCTCATTCCAGTATTAAAGGACCCTCTTGATGAGGAAGAGTTCCCCAGTGTTTTATCTTCACTGCCTTCTGCACCCTGGAAATTCCCCCAACAAGTCTGGGAGAAGCGGAAGTTATTTGTTTTTCCTCCTCTGACAGGGGCCTCGCACTGTGGCATTCCTGTGCGCCCGCCTCCACGGGAGCTCAGAGGGAGGGTGGAGATGGCGGTCAGCTCGGGGGCAAAGCCCGAGCTCTGATGACCTGTCTAAAGCACCGTTCTGACAGAAACTGAAGCGGTTCTTCCCAGACCTGTTTTCCTTTCTGGGTTTCTTTCCAGAGGGCTCACGTTGGGAAATGCTTATCGCCCAAGCTGCGTGGAGTAGGGCTGGGTGGGGTTTGTATGTGCTTGTAGTCAGCTCTCTTTGCATTCTCTGAGGGTGTTGCCTGGGAGGGGTTGTAGAGTGTGAGTGTGTGTGTGTGTGTGTGTGTGTGTGCAAGCGCACGCGTGCTGATGTCACTGGTGTGGGGCGCAGTTTGGGAGTGTCCGATGCCTCACTTGTGGCAATGTCAAAATTGTTCCAGAGTTCTAAATGGCCCAACGATACTGTATATTGGATTGCCTTGAGCTTTGTAAGCTTAAAGGGGCGTCTGGGTGGCTCAGTCAGTTAAGTGTCTGCCTTCAGCTCAGGTCGTGATCCCAGGGTCCTGAGATTTGAACCCCACATCCGGCTCTGCTCAGCCAGGAGTCTGCTTCTCCCTCTCCCTCTGTTCCTCCTCTCTGCTCGTGCTCTCTCTCTCAAATAAATAAAATCTTTAAAAAATAAAAAAAGGGGGGGTTAAAATTCAGTCATCTGTATGGCGACGAAAAAAGGGAAAGTATTACTTAATTTGGTCTCAGAAACGTCTAGTATATGGATCAGCCCGCACTGGGGTTACCTCCCGACGGAGCTGTGTTTGGAACAAAAGTCTCCATTGTGGATAGACCAGTACGAATCCGGTTTAGGACTCTGAGGGCCAACTCTAAGGCTTTTAAGGCCATCCTGACCTGTCATGTCTCTTGGGATCAATTTCTCCCTCTTATTTGGTTAAAGTTTGATCCCAAAAAGGGGAAAGAAAATAAAACTCTACTGCTGGTGGTAACTAATATTTCTTGAGCACCGATTACATGCAGAACATCGTGCTTTTCAGACATTACCTCGTCTCCCCATAAAACAGCTCTGTGAATAGGTGCCCTGTTTTGCTGATGAGGAAACTGGTATTTAAAGAGGTTGATTGACTTGTCCAGGGTCACACGGCTACCAAGCGACGGAGGTGGAATTCAAAATCAGAAACGACTAACTACAGGGCTGTGCTCGTAATGAGACGTCCCCACCGAGGTCACGTTGATTACTCGTACTCCCTGCTTTTGCTTTCATTTTCTCCTTCCCTTCATTTCTCAAGGTGGCTGTGTGCAAAGGGCGGTGTGCTTTTTCTACCGCAGATCACCTTCTGCCTGTGGCTTCTCTTCCTCTATCAAGTCTTCACACTGAGAAAGGACATGCTGCCTGCTTCAGTTCCGTGTGACTCCGCGTTCATGGGTTTCCTCTTCTGGGCAAGGGTGTTCACCGTCTCAGTCTTCTAAGTCTTGGCCATGTTCCGCATCAAAGGCAGTATAATGTCATAAGTGAACACCCAAGGCTGTGAAAACCACTCACCCAGGTTCAAGTTCTGGGTCTGTCATTCAATAGCTCTGTGATGTGAGCAAGTTAGTCGACCTCTATAAATGTAAAACCGGGATAATGAGCGACCTCCAGGTCTGTTCACTGAAGCTACAGACGTCGATTGAAGACTGTGCCAGGTCCTGGAGATCCAGGGTTGTGCGGTTTAAATGAAATGATATGTGTGAAGTTCTTGGCACGGGACCAGAAGACAGCAAAGACTCAATAATAAAGTAGTCATAAATACTAGGACAAAAGGCACTTTCTCTAATAACCATCACTGGGTAGGAGACACGGGAATGAGGTGTTTCCTGAACAGGGTTTTTCTGACGAGGGGAACTCTTTTGAGGATCTTGTATAATGGAGCACCTTCTTCCCTGGGATGAGGCCAGCCCCAAATTTTAAGTAATAGCCATAGTCAACCTTCCTGAACACTTAACACGCACTTTACATGTATTAACTCATGTATTCCTTACAGTAACCCCCTGAAGTGGGTTGTATTATAGCCTCATTTTATAGAGAAGGAAATGGAGGCCCAGAGAGGTTAAGTAACTTGCCTGAGGCCCCACAGCTAATGAATGGCAGGGCGGGGATCTGAACCAGCTAGTCTTGACTCTAAAGCCTGTGAGCTCATGGCGTCTTTAAACTCACCACACCGAATTTGCCTTGATTTCTCTATCTCCTGTCTCTGTAGCCAGCCGTGAGCAGCTCCAGAAAGAGACACATTCAGGCAGGGGATGTTTAGAAAAGTGTTTCGGGGGTTAGTATTCTGGGAGCCTAATTTGGAGACCCCCTTTCCCAGGGTTTTCTCGGGGATGCTTCACTGATCCCCACCCCCCTTTACGCCTCTCCGCACTGTGCCTCTCTGACCTCACCCAAGACCACAGCAGGCCATAGGTCTGGAAGAGCAGTGCTTGTGGAACTGGGAGTGGCGGTTGCTGGCTGGGGCAGTCGTGAGGGAGGTGGGGCAGCCATTCCTGCGGCCACGGGGAAGGCACCCCTTCAGCACAGCCTCTGCTTCTCCGCGGTCTCGCACGGGCTGCCTTGGGACTGAGTGATGCCTGGCATATCCACCTGACCCTTCATCCTCCTGCTGCCCGAGATCCGCCATAGCACCCCCAGCAGGAGCCACCCCAGCGACATTTGCAGCATGACATGGCCTTGCTCAGAGGGGCCCCATGCTTGGTTCAAGGCCCTGCTGTCCCCATCTTTAAATTCTTCATAAGATTCTGAACCAGGGGCTCCCCATTCTGATTTTACAATGGGCCTTGCGAGTTGGATAGCTAGTCCTGCTCAGACCCCACTAAGGCCCCAGAAAACCTCCCCAGCATGAGAATCTGAAGGAGACCACAGGGAACGCGGAGGAGACGCCAGGAAGGCAGGAGTCTTAATCTCAGCTTGTGTTCACTGGGTCAAAGCACGCTTGTGGGCTGTAGGAAGCCAGAGAATGGATCCGCGCGTTTCTTTGGGTGATGTGAACCGAGTGGGTTGCAATCAGTTTTGCAGTTACTCTCGAACATAAACCTAACACCCTCTGAACGTGCCATTTCTTACTGGGAGGACCGCTGGAGAGGAGAGTCCGCCCAGCGGAAGCTCAGAAGGGGACCTAATCTCTCTGCTCCTTAAGGTCTCTCCCACTGGCCTGCAAGCCTGAAGTCCCACCCGCACTAAGTCCTTCCTTCCATCCTGCCCATGAACCAGGGCCCTGCTCAAGGGTGCACGTGGTTTCTCCCTTCTCAAGAGCTTGCAGCCTCAGTCAGAGGCCCTGCCTCCCTTCTCCCACCTCCCTCCAGATTTCCAGCCCCCCTTTCCTATCAGCGCTGTCCTCAGGCTGCAGATGGGGGGGTGCTTGTGGTGGGGCTGCTCCGGCAAATTACATTGCAAATTCTCTCCTTTCCCGTCTGGCCTTGCTCTGATGCTGCCTATCTCTCACCAGCCTCCCTTTCCCTCCTCCTCTCCTGCTCTCTGGCTTCCATCCTCTCAACTGTTAAAACTGTCATTTCCAAGATGACCCATCAAGGTTTAGAGTTTCATCGGCCTTGACCTTGTGCAGGGTGGGCCACAGTATGATTTCGGGGGCCCTGAGGCAACTGTTGCCTCGGGAGCCCTCCCTCCATAAAGAAATACTAAAAATTGTATTTTAAGACTATGTTGTTATAAAGATAAGTATAATCCAGCCTGGATTGTATTCATTTTTTAATTATTTTAAAAATACACTAAAACGTTTTCATGGGTCCCTAAAGTATTCATGGGCTCTAGGTTCTGTGCCTGCTGAGACTAATGTGGAAATCAGTCCCGTGTTGTAGAGCTGGGTAGAGAGTAATGAAGCCTTCTTGAAACCTTTTTTTTTTTTCTGGGAAACCATACTACCTTTCTTTTTTCTTTTCTTTTTTTTTTTTTTTGTCATTGTTCCTTTTATTGGGAAAACAGTATCGTTACAAAGATAATTTTAAGGAGGAAAAATCTCACTCAATCCCGTATCCTATGGCACTCCTAATGGCACTCTTCGTGATTCACTTCCTTGTCCAGATGGAAAGCTATTTTACACAGCTGACTGCTGCCTTTGTGCAGTATTCCATTCTGTTTGTCCCATTTAATATCTCTTTGTTGAGGGCACCTTCTGTGTGTCTGCAGTAGTCTTCACAACCATCCGCTGACTTATGGTGATTGACTTACTTTTCCCCTCTGTTGGTTTCCTGTTCTTTCTCGACTCTGCTTTCTCTGGCCTTTTTTAGCATTTCTTCCCCCCTCCGTGGGTTTCATCTGAGCCATCTGGTCATTCGGAATAGCATCTCCCTCCCCCCAGGCAGTCTCATTCATGGCTTCGACTATCAGCCTCACAGGGCCCAGGAAAACGGGCTTTGCGGACGGTTCTTCTCAATGGCAATCACTGTCCACAGTCTACCCACATGACCCGCCCGGCCCCTTCCACAGCGTGCGGCGTTCTCTGGAGAACCAGCTAGGCCGTGGGGCGTGGTTTTGTTAAACTCTATGGTCTAGTAAGGGGTCAGGGTGTCAGAGCCTGCAGCTACCTCAGAGACGACCCAGCCCAACTTCAGTATTTTACAGACAAAGAGACCGAGGCACAAAGAGATTCCTAGACTTGCTCCTGGTTAAGCAACTAGTGACCAGGGATTTGACACTTTGTTCCTCGACTTCCTTCCTCAAAAGCTCGCTTCCTGGAATTGTTGAGGAGGGTCTTTAATTTATATCATGGTACCATTAGAAAGTGAATTTATATGATGGAATTATATTTACACTTCGGCTGCCCATTTTATTGGAACAGTATCTAATGGGAGGAGAGAGAAAGGCTCCACAACAAAGTTTTAGTGAAGCCCATAGTCTGATGTCATCAGGATCATGCCAAGAGGAGTACCTAAGTGATTCATGTTCTATCTGGTGGTAACTTCCCCTGTTCTGTTAAAGTTCGCTTTGTTTCTGTGGTCTGCTGAATCACTTACTGCTAAGGTTGTCAACAGTCAAATCAATTAAACTTACCTGTTCAGAGATAATGAGCAGACCAGTCTTTGTCCCAAAATAACCAGGCCAACACTGGTGCTAGCAACCTGCAGACAACAAAAGCGTTCGTTACTAAGGGGAATGAGTCTGTCTATTTTGGCCGCAAATACAATTTCTTATACTGGAAATACCAGAAGCTCCACTTTCCCTCTTATTGCTAGAGATACTGGGAAGAAGCAGATCTGAAAATGCTCTCTTGTGGGCAGGGAAACTAACTATAAAGACTTTTTAAGAATCTCCCTTAAATTACTCTATTTTTTCCTCTTGTCTCTTCTCCATGTACTGTGTGTGCGTGTATGTGTACGTGTATGTGTGTGTGTGTGTGTGTGTGTGTGTGTGACATTTCGTGTAGAATCACTGTATTTGTCCCTTTCCATTGGGTTGCGTTTGGCCTCCATCTGCTCAGATAACCTTGAATTCCACTGACTTATTTTGGGGAAAAATAAAAGAAAGTCAGCGATCAATGTAACTGCAGCTGAGGGAAGGGCACATAGGGAGTGGGGGAGGGGGAGAGCTGTTTTACCATGAGGGGGTATGAGCACCAGCCCCCCCACCGCCCCCACTCTGTCCCACCCCTGTCCTCACCAACTGACGAATCAGACCTCACACCCCCAGACACCGAGCAGAGCGCTGCTGGTCAGTGGCCCACTGTGGGAATGGAACGGGTCTCCCCAGGCCGCCCTCCTGCCCCCACAGGCCTTACAAAGTCCATGGACACGATGGTTTCCACAGTTGAGTTCTCGGTCTGGGCGAGGAGCACGATGGAGGCAGGGATGTCCAGGGTGAAGTTGCCCGGCAGCAGATTGACTGCAGGAGGCTCCGTTGCCATGACCCGTACCATGAAGGGCTGGGACAGGATGTAGATCTCTGCGATCTGCAAAGTTCAAGGAAAGAAGTGGAGAGCGGGGAGCTGAGGTGACGGGAAATCACACGTTTGGGGTGGCCTGGGTGATTAAACTTTACATCATGCAGTCAGAATAGAAACAAAGCTCTTCGGCAATTATACCACCACCATACACAAGACAAATAATAACAACGGCTGACATTCACTGAGCTTATCTGAATTGTCTGGTTTAATCTTCACAAAATCCCTGTGGGTGGGTTCTATCAGAATCCCCATTTCACAGCTGAAGACAGTGAGCCTCTGGTTAAATAATCTCCTTCACTTCCAGATGGATACATTAAAGAACAGGGATTCAAATCTAAGTGTGTCTCCAGGTCCTTGCTCTAGAATTAGGAAGCTCGGTGAGCATCTCTCTGTCCTCAAGAGCAAATCTGAGCCTTTCAGGACACTGTGTCCAATATTCAGGGGCCGAGAAGGCATGACATTAAGAGTTGCTTCACTAAAGGCACAGACATGGGCACTATTCCCCCATTTCCCACAGAAGCTTATTAATTCAAATGTGTGGTGGAAACTTAGGGAGGGACCGTTGATTTGTTTTGTAAACTTATGATGCCTTTAACAGTAACTTGTTTAGTAAATATCTGTGGCTATTTTATTAAAAGAAAAAAAAAATCTGAGGGCCCCCAGGTGCAGAGCTAGTCAGACATCTGACTCTTGGTTTTGGCTCAGGTTGAGATCTCAGGGTGGTGAGGTCAAGCCCTGCATCGGGCTGGCTCTCATCGCCAAGTCTGCTTAAGACTCTCCCTCTGGGGGCGCCTGGGTGGCTCAGTGGGTTAAGCCTCTGCCTTTGGCTCAGGTCATGATCTCAGGGTCCTGGGATTGAGTCCCGTATCGGGCTCTCTGCTCTGCACTCTCTGCCTGCTTGTGATTTCTCTGTGTGTCAAATAAATAAATAAAATCTTTAAAAAAAAAAAAAAAGACTCTCCCTCTGCCCTTCCCCTGCCACTTATGCTCACTCTCTCTAAAATAAATAAATCTTACCGAAAAAAGAAAAAAAAAATCTCTTCAGAATGGAAAGATAGACTCAGGTTTGGACCAAAAAGGAATAGAGAGAACCCACAAATCTTCCACAAGTAACTGCCGTGAATCCAGATACACTACCAAGGAGTCAGACCCTCAGTACTCACCCGGGAGAGCACATTGCCAAGGCCTTGAGAGTTTTGAACCAGATGGCTGGAAATCTGGAAAATCAAGATCATCATGTTATTGTAAGATTTTTACCTGGGTTCTCTTTTCAGGGGAAAACCTAGCTTTCCTTATATTTTTATGAATCATGAAGTTGTTACATCAACAAACAATTAGTGTTTAATAGTGGCCTATCATTTAATAGCCCAACCATAGGAAGTCTGAGGCTCAAAGAAGTGAAGTCACTTGCCCAAGGTCACACAGGAAGTACCTTCCTTTTCGGTAAGTGCCTTTTAACCTTGGCTACACTGTGTAGGGCACACACGTACGATCCATGCATAACCATCCTACAGTGGTTAACAAGAACCCTTGGATATATTGCCCACCTCTTCAGAGGTTGCTGAGACAAAGGATACTTAAGTCATTTATCTTCACAAATGAATGTTTTCCAAATCTGAAGCTAGGTTTCTCTAATTCTCGGCAGTCTGTGGTCACTGGTGCTGCCATACCTGGTATTTTGAACCCAAGTTTTAGAACCACTTGTATAATTAAGACCCATGGAATGAAAAGATTAATAGGGGATGCTTAATAAAAGTTGTTGGTTGGCTGAAGAGAATGTTCTCATCATGAAAGGGAGGGGCATGGCAAAGAGAATCCACGAGTATGTGTCCTTTTAGTGGTCATTGTAGATAACTCAGTTGCAATTACCAACAGGAGAAATATTGGTGCTGGCATTAAACCAGGCATGGTGATGATGATGATGGTAAGCAACACATTAAGAACACTTCCTCCATGCTAGGCATGAATGCTTTCCGTATATTTAAACCTCTCTAATGTCCATATCGACCTTATGAGTATGGAATTATTATTCCCATTTTCTAAATGATGACACTCTGGCACAGAGAAGTTAAATACATTGAAGATGCCCAAATTTACAGGTCATAAGTGGTGGAGGGGAGTCCTGGCATTATTTAAGATTAATCTAGAACAGTGGCCTGGTATCCTACACAACTGAAATTAGCAGACTTAGAAACCCAACAATTCCCAAGATACTAAAAGCTTTCAGTTCACAATCCCTTTATTCATGACCTGCTAGGGTTGATAGTCTAAGAGGGCCCAGGAGATAGAAACCGTGACATAAAATTCCCATAATGGGCTACTTAAAATAAGACGAAATGCTGGTGCTGATTGTTCTATCCATGAACTCTCCTTACCTCTTTCATGGAGAGAGTGACATTGAAGGCCCCAGCTGTAAAGTAGGCAAAGGATGCAGATTTGAAGAAAAACTCGGAGATTCCAATATAGAGCATAGAGTCATGGCGTTCTGGCAGTGCAAAAGGAACTGGTGAGAAGGGGGGGTCGCTGAGGTTGTCCAGGGGGTAGAATACGCCCTGTGGGAAAACAGAGAGAAAGATCAGGGTATCAGGTCAAGACTCGGGTGTACAGCACTGAGAAGGTGGATCTGTTCAATCAGAATCAGAAAAATACCAGAAACTCAGTAGGGGTTAAAACACAACAGGGCCTTCTGACTCCTTGACCAGTGACGATGGTCTGGCAGCTCTGATGAGTTCTTGAGCGTATGTGGACGTGTCTGTCCACTCTGGGGTGTAACCTTCTCTCAGAAGGCAGGTGTATTTTACCTGGACACACAGCTCTGCATAGTTCCTGAGGGGCACGTAGAGATGCCAAACCCTTGACCTTTGAACTCTGTGGCTGCTGAGCCTCTGGGGTGGCACAGAAAGCCTCAGAAGGACCCGGGACTCTCAGTGGGTTAAAGCATTTCCTACGCATTCCTGATGCTGCCCTCAGTGGCTATAGGATGTTATTACAAGATGTCTTGAGTAACATTTAACTGATTTGAAAGACTCTAAGTGATTGAAATATAAGTCAGGGACGCCCGGGTGGCTCAGTCGGTTAAGTGTCTGCCTTTGGCTCAGGTCATGATCCCAGAGTCCTGGGATTGAGCCCCGCATCCATCTGGGCTCCCTGCTCAGCAGAGAGTCTGCTTCTCCATCTCCACCCCCCCTCCCCCCAGCTCATGCTCGCTGTCTTTCTCTAATAAATAAATAAATAAAATCTTTTTAAAAAAAAGATTTGACAGAGAGAGCACAGCAGGGGGAGCAGCAGGCAGAGGGGGAGGGAGAAGGAGGCTTCCCACTGAGCAGGGAACCTGATGTGGGGCTGGATCCCAGGACCCTAGGATCATGACCTGGGCCAAAAGCAAATGCTTAATAACTGAGCTACCCAGGAGCCCCTAAATAAATAAAATCTTAAAAAAAAAAAAGAAATATAAGTCAATATGCACTTCAAAAAAACAAAAACAAAAAACAAAAAACAAAAAACCACGGTTACTAACCATGGGGCAAAACTAAACATAAAGACAATCTCTTTTCCAGAATCAGCAAATACCATTTTCATGTGCAAACGGCCCTGACCAAGGTCAAGAGGTCGACAGCCCTCAGTGAAACCGGCTGACCAGACAGGAACAGGAGTGTCCGTATGAACAATCTGCTGATGGGTTGAGTTCTAATACATGTAGAGCCCCTCTTCCTGCTGCCTCTTAGCCTCAGACCTGACCCCACAGACATAGTCATCATGATACTTTCCTTGAGGAGGAAGTCGTACGTTGGGCAAATCCAAACCATTATTTACCAATCAAGAAACTGCTGAAGGGTCTTTCGAAAGAACACAAGCATGAGGGAATTGCTTGAAAGGACATTAAATTATTTAAAGGGTATTTAGTGATATTTCCTTCTGCATAGAATATTTGCTCTTCGAATACTGGCTGTTGATAGCCGGGATGAGAATTTGGTGACGATAAAGTTACCTTCAAATTCAGCTCCATGTAATTCTCAGTTATCTCTGGAGAATGGATTAGGGAGTAGTCCAGGAGAGTATAGTTGTCAATCTTGGTTAAAACTAAATAACAAATAAAAATGAAAATTCATATTTATTAAAGGTATAGTATAGCATCTGACTATTATCTATGCAGAGCAATATAATTTTAATTCTCTGTTATTTAAAATAATAATTATTCTTATTTCGTAAGTAATACATGCTCACTTTTCAAAACCTGGGATAAGTAGGTAAGTCAAAAGAAGAAAGTAAACCCCCCCCCTTTTTTTAAAGATTTTATTTATTTATTTGACAGAGAGAGATCACAAGTAGGCAGAGAGGCGGAATCATGACCCAAGCTGAAGGCAGAGGCTTAACCCACTGAGCCACCCAGGCGCCCCAATTCATTCTTTGTATCATCATTTTCAGAGCACAGCAGGAGGCTAGGGGCCGCAGGAGGCATGATTTCAGAGTCTGAGGCAGGTTGTATGCTCAGGAGTGCAGTGCTTGGGAGTCTGACCCGGCCTGGGAGAGCAGCTTTCCTGGCCAGCACCACGTGCTCTGTGATATGAAGACCTCCCCCTGATCTAGAGCAAAACATCTGAGTAGCACACCTTCTCCTCTTACACACCAGGCTGCTTTATTCCACAGAGGGTGGTAAGCAACAAGAAGAGACAAAGGGACTTGCCAAGGTGAGGGAACAGTACTGCCCCATGTCACTATCATTTTTAAAATGCTTTCAAATTCAGTCTGAACAATCCCATCACATGCTGTGAGGGGAGCAGGACCTGCCCATTTTAAATGATAATGAGGAGTGGACAGGACAAGGGATGGTGCAGGGGTAAGAAGCAGAAGGGCCTGGACCCCCCAGGGTTTAACGCAGTGCTGGTAAAGAAATAGGAATTCAATATACATCTATTTGAATAAATGTGGGGGGAGGGGAAGCTCTGCTAGGCAGGGAGGGCAGCATGAGCCCAGCAAGGGGCGTGGGGGCAGTAGAAGCAGTTTGATCGCTGGAGCAGAGAAAGGGACAAGATGAGGCTGAGAGGGGTGGGCTGAGCCCGAGCACGGGGGGCAGGTCTTGTAGTCCATGTGAAAGCATTTGGACTTGATCCTGAGGCAGCAAAGCAGCCACCGAAGGGGCTAGAACAGGGGGAGGAAGGGGCTAACTTGGTTGAGATTAGCATGAATCATCCTGAAGAGGATGGATTTCGTGTGAGAGCGGGCGTTTCCCGTGGCTTTAGTTTGCAGAGGGTAAAGCAGGTAGGAGAGTGGCCTATCTTACGTTGAAAAGCCAGCCGGCAGAGCACCAGAGTCTGAAGGCGGGAAGAGGGCTGTCCCGAAGAGGCAGCCTGAGGACTCACCCTCCAGCATGCTGAGGTTGGCGTTCAGGGCTCCCACCTCACTCATGATAATGGGACAGAGCTGGCCATAAAAGGAATAAAAAAATTGCGGGTTACCACCTTGCACTATTTAGGGGTCTGGACTCTGCCAGCCAAGTCCTTCTGGTTAGGAGCCATTCTCCCTTTGGCCACCAGGACCTTCCCTCAAATTCACTGATGCCTGTGGACCCCACACTTGTGTGTATGTGTGGCACGTCATGGAATGCGGGCTAAACTTGGGAGTAACCGGGACCACACCCAGTCAGCCCCGTGAAAGAATGAGCCCCTGGATTCTCTTTCTTGTGCGGTCACCCCTGAGGACCTGCTAGTGGGACTTTCCCGGCTGTGGGGACGCCACTGCCTCTGGGCGCAAGCTGGGGCCCTCACTGTCCCACTCGGCTGGCTTGAGAGCCCAGTTGTGAGACATCTGTTAGATCAGAACCCCTTTTGGAGTTAGAAAAGCGATCTTGACTTGGACTCGAGCTTGTCTCTAGGAAGGAGATAGAGTGCAAACATGGGTGGGCCACCGTGTGCCAGGCGTGTGCTAAGCACTCAGTGTGGCGGTTACTAGCAGAGGCTTGGGAGCCTGGCCGCCTCGGGTTGACTCCCTTGGCACGCGATTTGTAGTCTGGTTTTAGTTTCCTCACTTGCAACACGGGGACGATAATTGTACCTACTTCGTCATGAGTTGTGAGCAGAAACAGAAGGAATTCATGTACGGCCGCCCGGCACACAGCAAGCACTCAATAAATGTCAGCTGTGCTGCTTGAACCCCATTTTGGCCTCATGGCAGTGCTGAGAGGTGGGCACCACGGTCCGCCCTTCACAGATGGGAACAACGATGTCTGGAGAGCTTTAGTGGGTTGCCAGGGGTTACATAACTGGGACTTGGAATCCAGCTAGCTGTGGTCTGAGTGCTCTTCTCTGTTTGCCCGTGGCACAGAGGGACTACTGGAAGCAAAGCACCCATGGCTCTAAGGCCTACACACACTCCAGGGAAACTTAGCTAGTGGCTTCCTGTCTGAGGCCAGAGGACCACGCCTGGTTTCCAGCAGAGGAGCGATGGCAAGTGTGGGGTCCCCAAGCCGACAGGGCTTTCCCTGTCACTCTCTGGCATGCCCATGCGCTCGCGCTCAGCACCTGCCAGTTGAGCCTGGAGAAAGCCCGGGCAACTTTGGAGTGCCCCGACCAGCTGGGCAAGCTCCTCGGACAAGCTGCGGAATGCATTTGCACGTTGATTTCCTCGTTGACATTCATCGAGCACCTACTGCCTGCCAGGGAGGAGGGGATGGAGGCTTCCATCCTCTCATTTCCATCCTCTCATTTCCCATCCTCCTCATCCTTCTCCTCGTCTGCCCCCAGATATGGGTAAAGCGTCCAGAAATGGTCTGGCCTGGACTGGAAAGAGGGCACACAGCCAATTCCGTCTCTCGCCTTCCTCAAACACCACATTCTGGAATCGAGACACTTGTCACTTTGGAAGTTATCTTAACCGATACAGTTTCTTGGAAAATCCTTTCTTCTCTCCCATTCCTTACGTGTCAAAATTGTACTTATTCTTCAAGGCCCAGTTCAAGTCCTGCGTCCTCTAAAAACTATCCCCTAGGAGACTTTCAGGCCCTTTTGACTGAATCTTTCTACTTCCCTGAACACCTCTGGTTCAGTCTAATGATCATGTAATTACGTATTAAATTCAAATACTCATTTAGTCATTGTTCCACAGCCTGAGTTGGGTTTACCTAAAAACATAATAAATTTATTCCTATTTTATATCTCCAACAGCCTGTAGCCTCTTGCTGGGCACACAGTTGGTGCGCAATAAATAAACGCCTGTGGGTTGTCTGCCCATCCTGTGCTGAGCACTCGAGGGAGGGAATACTGTTTCATTCATCCCTGCGTCCCCAGCACCTACCACACTGGCCCATGGTGGGCACTGGCGAAACATAGTAAGGTGCAAGGGATTAATGTGTCAGAAAGTGCCTTGGATGATGCCTGGCATACAAGAGGTGCTCAATAAAGGTTTATTCACGAAGAATTGGGTAAAACATGGCAGAACTGCTGAGCATTTTACTGTGGTAGCATCACCTCTAAAGACTTACCATTTCATTTAAGTTCTTTAAAATGGGTTTCTCCATGGGTTCAGCAAAGGAGTTGTACAGGACACTGGGGAGAAAAGAGAAAAAAACGGGCTTATTCAGGAACCGAATCTGCCGGTGGTGAACCTCCTCAGGCCCTGCCGGGTAATCCGGTTCCAGACCAGCAACTGCCCAGCATGATGCTATCGCTCACTTGAGTTCTCCGGAAAATGACACGTGGGCGTGGCTCACTTGGGCGTAACAGTCTTGGAGCTTCATGATTGGGTGACCAAAGTCGTTGCGGGCCAGGACAATGATACCGGTGAAGAAGACACCAGAGAGAAACAGATCAGCTCCTCCTGTGTCTTGGCTGTTGAGAGAAAGTGCAAGGTTACCCAGGGCTGGGCAGGGGTGAGATGGGTCATTTCTCTGACTCCCCGCAGCCTCTAAGCTCCTGGAGGGAAGGACCTCTGTCACCAAGAACAGGTAGGAGCAGAGTAGGGGCTGAGCATTTACCAAACAAAGGAAGTAATGAATATGGGGATGGGGACAGCTTTAGCTTAGCATTTTTATCCTGGGTGCTCTGGCCCCCACAGTGGCCGAGCACGTATTAAGCACCATTCATGTACAATGCTTGTGTGGACAGAGAACATGGGGTAGGCTTATTTAGGATGAGCACAGATGGGGACGGGACACTAGATGCAGTCTGTGAACTCTTTGAGGGACTGGAGTGTGTGCTATTCATGTCCACACCCCCAGGAGGAGCACAGAGCATAAGCGTTTTAATATGTGGCTGATGAGTCAGCAAAGAAATGAATGAATCCCTGAATCTATGTTACTTATGGGAGAATAAATATACCATTTCTTTACAGTGTATAAGTGTAGAGTTCTTGAGATGGGAATAAATGGTCCCTGGTTGGCACTCGATAAATGGTTGTTGAATGACCAAGTGGATGAGTAGATGCGCTTTCTGGGGAACTAACCGGGGTAGACCTAAACATTACCCCATGACCGTGACTTCCACGCAGTAATTGGTCTTTGAGTATGACTTGAATTTGATCCCTCCTTTCTCTGAGAGTGCGCAAAGGCCTTTTGGTGGGGAGAGAATTGGGCTCCCGATGACTATTATTCTCTAATCTCTTTGTGAGGTAGGAAGGCCCATTTCCCATCAGTTGCCCCGAGGATGGGGAAGTGTGTGGAACGGCCCAAGAACACACAGTGACTCACTGAAGGTCTAAAATGTTGAGCGCATGTCCGTTGCTCCAACGGTCAGGGACTCCCAGCTCTTAGGAAGTCTTAAATGACGCTTTGCTCTGTCTTTAAGGGAAGGATGCTTCTCAGCCTCCCACTCTCCCCTGCCCAGCCCCCAGCAGAGATATCCTGATTTAAATCTCTCCTGGAAAATGGTGCTCTTGAGAAAGACTGTTAGTGGCAGAGGGAAAGAAGCCCAATGTCAAAAACACCAGCTAAATTATGTACTTTCAATTTCGTTCCATTTCTCCCTAGAACAGCCACAGCAGCTTTGAGAGGAATACTTACAAGAGCGGAGACTTGACTTCCCAGTCGGTGCTGATGTTGGCGGTACCGTGGTTGGTCAGGGCCTTGATTCCCACCCCAGGCACAAAGGCTAATGAAGTATTTGGAAATGAGAAGGCATGGATTTTTATGCTGTAAAACAAAAACAGAGAGGTTAGCCCATGTCTTCTAGTGCATCTCTAAGTAAGGCAAAATCACAGAGGAGGTTTGTGGAACTCCCAAAAGCAATCATGAATTCCTATGGAGGAAGGAACTTCAGGTCGGAGGAGCTGTCTCTGGGCACTGCCTTCTTCTTCTTCTTCTTATTTATTTATTTATTTATTTAAAAGATTTTTATTTATTTATTTGACAGAGAGAGATCACAAGCAGGCAGAGAGGCAGGCAGAGAGAGAGGAAAGGAAGCAGGCTCCCTGCTGAGCAAGGAGCCTGATGTGGGACTCAATCCCAGGACCCCGGGATCACGACCTGAGCCGAAGGCAGAGGCTTAACCCACTGAGCCACCCAGGTGCCCCTTCTTCTTCTTTTTTTTCTGAACTCATAACCCTAAGATCAAGAGTCAGATGCTTAACTGACTGAGCCCCCCAGGCACCTCTGGGCACTGCCTTCTAATTCCCCATTAACACTTGCCAAGAAGCCCCTGGTGTCTAATTGAGGGGGAAATGAGCAAGTATAGAAACAAATTTGAAAATAACCAATTTTTTTAGCTTCATTAAAGACAGTATGAGGTACAACATTGCCATCATGGTTTTTCCCTTCAGCTGCTCCAGTGTTTCTCGGTAAGGGGGGATATTATTTTGGATGGGACAACTATTTGGTCTAGAGGACTGTCATACATATCTCCAGGTACCGGGCTTATTTGCCAACTAAATGCCACCAGAGCCCCTCCCCCCCATCATGGGACAATCACAAGGGCGCTTTCCCTATTCCCAGATGTCCTCTATGTGGACACTATCTTCCCTGGTTTAGAAACTTAGAGTTTTACTTCCCCTAGGACTGTCTGAGCTGTCAACGGTAGGCAGGAGGCAATGGGCTGCATGGAATCTGTATAGGTAGGCAGCTCATGTGCTAAGTGATTGCTCCCTACCAGGCACTGTGGTAAGCACTTTACATGCATTAGCTCATTTTAATCCCCACAATAATCCCATGAGTTTGATGCTGGTTTTGCAATCTGCAATCCAGAGATGAGAAGATAAGGAACGTGGCTGAAGTCATATATAAGTGGTAGAACCAGACCTGGAGCCCTCCTCCATCTGTCTCAGACGGTTCCTAGCCAGTAGGCTATGCCACTTCACGTATTATGCAAGGGGCCCTTGACTTGGAGCTGAGTTTTGTGCTAGCCGTGCAACCCTGGGTAAGACACTAATCTCTTTCAGTTAGTCACCCAGAGGAAGGGTTACTCATGGGTACGTCGAGAAGACAAAATGAGATCATCTGCTTATAACTGTGGTATGGGAGGAAGGCATCCTTATGAACTAAGATTAAGAAAAACGTAAAACATAAATGGGATAGCTGATCACAAATGCTTATTTACTATTTCTTCTACTTTGCATCCTTTCCTACATGTCTTTGTCATACACTCTGAGTCCACTATGGGGAGAAGATGGTAGACATTCATTTAACAGATCTTGGAAATATTTTCAGTTTGATATGTATAGGTCTAATGCATTCTTTGTAGTCAAGCTATGGATATATCATTAAAGAAAATAATTTATTTTTGCTGGACATCTAGGTCATTTCCAGCTATTTCTGTGTTATAAACAATGCCATACTGAACATCCTCAAACATGCTGTTCATGTGTGTGTCTTTCTAGTAAGGATGCTGAGAAGTGGGATTGGTAGGTTGAAGGGCATGCATTAAAAAAAAAGTCCTTGTAAATAGCTCTAATAGAAATGGTATATGAGCCACATATATAATTAAAAATCTAGTAACCACATTTAAAAAAGGGAAAAAAACAGGTGAGAGTGATTTTATTAATATTTTTTACTTAACCCAATATATCTAAAATAGTATCATTTCAACACATAATCAATATAAAAATTATTGATGGGATATTTTGTTTTCTCTTTTTCAAAATAAGTCTTCAACATATGGTCTTTTTTTTTTTTTTACATTTATAATATGACTCAGTCTGGACATTGAATTTCATCAGAAATCCTTGCCCTATATTTGGATTGGATAAAATTGTCAACCGAAGAAGTGCATTTCCATACTCAAATTGTTCCATGCATACCTAAAAGTTTTTCAATAATTGACTTGAGTACCATTTTTTATTTTTAAATTAATTAAAATTAAATAAGTAAAGCTTCACTGCCTCAGTTGCACTACTCCCATTTCCAATGCCCAGTAGTCACATGCCCAGTGGCTCCTGTGTGGGCAGCACAGGTCAAAGAGTATTGTACCAGTTTCTCTACTCTCATTAGCAATCTTCACCTACAAATCATAACACATGTTTAACTCTGGATTTTTCTGCTGGGGCATTATCGTCACTGTAACTAAATAATTCATTTTGTAAACATATTATGTCCATCTCTCTTATTGGACATTAAGGGCAGGGGATATCTGTGTTCCTCACTACAATATCCCCTATGCTTAAAACAAAGCCTTGGTACCTAGTAGGTACTCAATAAATACTTGTTGAATGGCCGCCTCTATTAGCAACTAGAGCATTTGCTAGGAGCTTTTCCTAGATCACATTCTTCTCCCCATCCCCCCAACCCTTCCAAAAAACTCACGGTTTTATAGAATGTTACCCTTGATAACAGGGAAAGTATTACTCCAAAGGGTTAGAGCAGCAGGGAATTATCACTGGATTGATAAAGCCTTGGGGGCAAATTGTGAATCACAGATAATTCCTTATAAAATCCCGACTCTGCTTTACCTTCAAGATTGAGCTGAAACTGACAATGATGTTCTCTCCCTGAATCGTGCTTTGGGGCTTTTGTTGGCAACTACGACTGCCAACTGCTATCTGAACATCCATTCCTCCTTCTTCTGAATCCCTGAATTTGTTCAGGATGACAAAGATATGTGCTTGGAAAATGAATTTTTCCAGTCTCTCTGGCTAATACTAATAAGTATGGTCATAAGACTAAGTAAAATCCATCCATTATTGAGTCCTCTTATTTCTTCTTGGGACTGGAATATGGGTTTGATGGCTGAGCTGCAGTGGCCATACTGAGCCATGAGACAAACGTGAGGACAGAAGCCAGAACTGAGGGTGGTGGGGCAGAGAAATACAAAAAGGCTGGGTTCAGATAAAATTGTGGGGCTTCCATAGGATCCCTCTATCCTTTCTTTTTCTTTCTTTCTTTTTTTTTTTTTTAATGTAGGACTGAGATCAAGACCTGAATGGAGATCAAGAGTCAGACACTTAACCGAATGAACCACACTCTACTCTTTCTTTCGACCTCCTTATTTGTGGCCCATTTCTATAACCTCTGATATCTCAACTATGTACCGCTAAAGTAAGGGAAGCCTTGCTGAGGATAGATTTGGTTTTGAGACTGTGACTGAATCCTGTATCTAGGTTTAAGGGGTGGAGGCAGCAACGGGATGGGTAAAAATTTCTCTTCTTATTCAAGGAGCAAGGAGTTCTCCTTTTAGGAAAGAGGCAAGGAAATCGAGACTCTGAGCAGATTCACCAAGTGCCACAACTAGTGTGCAGTAGGGGTAGGACTTGGACCCAGGTGTTCTGACCCCAATCCTCCACTCTTTGTCAGCTTTGTGACCCCTCTTTCTTAATGTCACTCACCTGATAAGCCCCTTACCAAAGATGGGTTAAATTCTACACTGCACGTCCCTGGTGTTACACCAGAACACCAAGGGGGCATAGCCACAACCTGAAGGTTTTAAAGAATAATTTCACTTGCTAAAAATACTCTTCTACTTACTTTGAAAAATTGTAGTTCACATAATCAACCTTCAGAAATTCCAGAGATTCAGAACCTTCTAGGTCTGGGATATTTTTTTCCTTAACCATTTGCTCAATCATCTCCATCCCAGCTAGAACACCTATGAAGGAAAGAGAGCATTTACTGATAATGATGAAGAGACAGTGGCTTACTACCGTAAACATACATGCGAGGTTTACTGAGTAAGGCCCGCTCTTAGAAACTTAGAAAGCAGCAACCCTAAGAGTGGGTGCTACTGTCCCAGTTTCACAGATGAAAGCACTGATCCTCAGAGAGGCTAATGAAGACCCCAGGACCCCAGACCTAACAGCATGAGAGATTCTCATTATGGGGCCAAAGCTAAAGGGTTCTACTGCAGGGCGCTGTGATAGGAGAAGCACAAAATATTACCATTATCCACATTTTATGTATGAACAGACCGAACCCCAAAGAGATGAATTCTCACCTAAGTCACACAGCAAAAACCTGGGGTCCCATAGTCAAATCTGGGTGATTTGGCTCCAGAATTCTTGCCTTATTAGAAAGTTATTCCACATTCTCTCCTTTCCCCTAGATTCTTTATTTTTATTTTTATTTTATTTTTTTTTAAAAGATTTTATTTATTTATTTGACAGAGATCACAAGTAGGCAGAGAGAGGAAGGAAGCAGGCTCCCCGCTGAGCAGAGAGCCCGACGCGGGGCTCGATCCCAGGACCTTGGGATCATGACCTGAGCTGAAAGCAGAGGCTTTAACCCACTGAGCCACCCAGGCGCCCCAGATTCTTTATTTTTTAAAAAGGTTTTATCTATTTATTAGAAAGAGAGAGAAAGGGAGCATGAGTGGGGGGAGGGGCAGAGGGAGAAGAAGACTCCCCACTGGACAGGGAGCCTGAAGCAGGGCTTGATCCCAGGACCCTGAAATCACAACCTGAGCTGAAGGCAGCCCAACTGACTGAGCCACCCAGGCGCCCCTCCTCTAGATTCTTTCAGCTTAGCTATTTTTGGCCTGAGGTAAGTGGACTGTTGGGCACTCTTAACCCTCCTGAAATCCTAGTAAAAGGCTGTGAGTAGGATATGTATGTGCATGTCATCTGTGTCTCATTTTTCAGTGGAGAAGGTCCACGTTCACATCAGATTATCAAAGGATCCCAGGACTCCAAAAACATTATTAAGCCCCGCTTTTGTGCAATTCAGGAATAAATCTGTCTTTACATGGTACCACCACAGGACACATTTTTCCGAGTTCATGGAGAAAAGGAGCCCCCTTTCACATAAAGAGCTTGAGAAAAGTAACTGACACAGTAATGAAGAACGATCTTTTCATTTCAGCCTTTTAAGGAGGAAGCTTTGCCTTTACCCCTCATTTTGTGGCTTAGGCTCATTTCCACTTAGGCTGTCCCCGTGGAGATTCAGAGCAGATCTTATCCTCCAGAATACCATGAATAATACTATAATACAGGGATGCAGGGACAGGATATAAAGGATATAAAGATGGAAGCAAAGGCACTAGCAGACAGCTTAGTTTCGAATCCCAACACTGTCGTGAGATCACAATAATCGTGTGCCTGTGCGCACGAAGCCTGTCTACGCACTACACATATTCTGTCCCTTGATCCTCAGAGCACCCCAGTGACAGAGACATTATTATTCCTATTTCACAAAGGATGCAGCTGAGGGTGAGAGAGATTCATAGGCTTGTCCCAGAGCTCACAGCTACCGCGTGTCATCAGCGAGGCTCTGGAGGAACGTGGAGCAGAGAACAGAACATGGGTTTTGACATCAGGCAGAGCGGACCTGAGCTCCGATCCTGCCTTGCCTCCTTCCTAGTATGTGATGTGGCAGATTCGGTCCAGCTCCTCTGAGCCTCAGATCCCTCCCCCATAAAATGACTATCTCTTCTTGTAGAGTTGTTGTGGGAATTAAATCAAACCAGAGCCCATGAGGCTCGGCCATGATAGATATTCGACTAGGACATGGTTCTGACTTTACAGCCTGTCCTTTCCTGGGCGCCTGGATGGCTCAGTAGGTTAGGTGTCGGCCTTCAGCTCAGGTCATGATTCCAGAGTCCTGGGATTGAGCCCCGCATCAGGCTCCTTGCTCAGCGGGGAGCTTGCTTCTCCCTCTGCTTGCTGCTCCCCTTACCTGTGCTCTCTCCCTCTCTGTCAGATGAATAAATAAAATCTCAAGAAAAAAATAAAGCCTGTCCTTCTCCACCACCCCACGCCATATCTCTACAGATGATCCCATCTGGTCCTCACATCATGACAGGGGGGCACCATTATTGTCATTCTCCCTGTTTTCCAGATGAGAAACCCACTGGGCCAACCCTGCAAGGGGCAGAATTGAGACCCATCCCGTGGGAACTGATTAGATCTGTTTTTTTAATTGCTCTGATCTTGAGAGTGGAATAAACTCTTCTCACAACTTCAATAACGTTGCAAGATTTCTATTTCTGATCCGTATTTCTGCGCACATGAGTATATCAGTACAGTAACAAGATACACACACACACACACACACATGCATATAGACATGTAGATACTGACATACATTCCTGGCATGTATTTCTCAGTATATAGCCAGCTCATACGGCAATTGTGCAACATGGATTAACCTTAGATTCGTTGTTCCAGATGAAGTACTGGGGGAAGGACAAGGAGTTGCCCAAAACTCAATCTTTCCTTCTTCCTCCCCTCCCTTCCTTCCCTCTATCCTTCCTGTGTTTCTTTTTTGGTACAGCAGGTGAGGTGTTTCCTGGTCACACTTAGGAGTTTCTGAGTTAGACTAGCAGTACTTGGGCTGACTGCTTTAGTTAAGAAGGATCGAAGTGAATCTATCTGCCTGTAGTCAGCTAATCTTGGGCCAAGATTTATAGAATAGAATTGGGCCCACACACTTTGATTTTGCAGTTCCTTTCCCATACACAATCTGCCCTCACCCCAGCTCTGCTAAACATTTTTCTCTCCCCATGTTTATAAACACCTCTAAAGGAGTTTTACTTAATCTTTCAGTGTCCCGGGCTCCTTTTTGCATGTAATGAAAATATGGAGCCTCTCTCAAGAAAAATCCCCAATCATCATCTATATTAAACTTGGCGCACAATTTTAGGGGATTTTTAGTTCCTTTTGGAATTAAGCCCTTTCTGAAGTTCTAAGATGTTACTTTCACTCTCCCATCTCCTCCCCTCTAGACTATGATGTATCCTTCTTTACAGCATAGATGTTCGTTGTATGTGCATGAGGGGGTACAGGGGGTAGGGGGTGGGGAGAGAATGAGTATCTGCAGTCAAGTTTGGACAGACCTACCAGCAAGGTGATTGTTTTTTGGACAAGACTTCCTTCCCAGCTGTCTTAGCAGTCTCCATATCATTCTACAGGAGAGCTTGCCTCAGTCATGAGACAGTCCAATATGAGCTTGGAACTCATATAAACTCCACCTGGGGGGCTGTAGCCTGGCTTCTGGAAGCCCTTGACTTACCATAGTCCAGAGCCTGCTGAGTAACCCTGGCCTTGATGCCAGGGTAAACGGCCTGGGCGGATGAGATGTAGAGATTCCACAGGAAGAAACATCCCCAGAGGAGTTGGACTGCCTTTGTATGCATCTGCAATTAACCAACATTTATGGTTCCTTTACTATTTTTGACTTTTCATTGGTCAATTCCATACAGTTTTCTATGATTTCTTATTCATTGCTCATGGCCAGAACTTACTCTATCCACCCATCAGTCCATATATCCATCCATCCATCCAACCATCCATCCAACCATCAATCCATCCATCCACCTATCCAGTAATCATTTATTGAACACACCAGAACATGTGCTAGGTGCTGAGGATGCAGAGATGACCTCTGTGTGTCCTTGGCTTCTGTTTCTCACAGATTAGTGGGTGAGTCAGACACACACACAGATGATTATGACTCAGGATAATACAATACAATGCAATGCAACACAAGAGACTTACTGTAAAAGTAACACTGGTGATATGTCTTGGGAAGGATAAGGGATGGGGATGTGGGATTTTAGACCATTTCAGAACACGAGTCGGTAGTTTAGAAAGGTGGCTTTAGGGAATGTGAAACAATCAGTCATCTGCTTAGAGACCCTTAATGACTCCCCTTTGCCCACAGGACAGGGTTTAAGCTCGCAGCCCAGTGGCAAGGCCTTGCCCTGCTCTACACTTATACCTCCTCAAAGACTTCCTTCTTTAACACACATGCCAGGCTCACCCCAGAATCTAGTACAATGCCTGGCCTGCATAGATACACATATACAAAATCTTAAATAAACATCTCCAAGGAGAGGGAACACATCTTTTTTATTTTTGCTGTTATATTGCTGGTGCTTGGCATATGTTAAATATTCAGTGTATACTTGTTAAATGAATGGACTCAATGAATTAATGGCAGTCTATTTTCTTTCCCTTTCTTCCTTCCTACTTTCCTTCCTTCCATCCCTCCTTCCTTCCTTTCTTTCAAGTAGGCTCCACACCCAGCATGGAGGCCAATATGGGGCTTGAACTTACGACCCTCAGGCTGAGACCTGAGCCCAGATCAAGAGTTGGATACTCTTGGTTGGATACACCCCTCTGCCCCTCAGCCCATTTTCTTGATGAATGAAGCACAGGTTACCAATAGCAACGGTGACACGGGTTTCTTTTAATGACAGGCGAGTGAGTAATATGTTCACAGGCCTTGTTCCTAGTTCTGGCAGCTTACAATCTGGGTGAGCTACCATCGCTGCGTTCATACGTGTCAAAGACCCACAGGTGACAGATTCCCACTGAGTTAACATACAAACATGAAACAGATCAGGGAACTATTTGTGGGGGTGATGAAGGAAGAGGAAGTTGTGGGAGCTGTGCAAAGGGAGGGGTCAGGCCAGGTGGGCAGGGAAGGATTCAAAGAAAGGCTGGGACTCAGGAGTAGTCTGGATGAAGGAAACAATCATTTCAAGAGGTGTGTATGGAGTGCTTGGCCAAAAAAAGAAAGAGGTTTGAAAAAGGGGGTTGTGTGGGCTTTATGGATAAGGCCATAGAGATAGGAATGGAATGTGTAGACAAAGGGCTGTTCCAGAGAATTTACTTGAGAGGAACAGAACAGTCTGACCAGGGAGAGGAGTATCCGTGCAGGGCTGTTGCTAGCCTATCTTGGCCTTCTGTGTGGAACGGGAAAAAGTTCCCTTTGGAGATATACCAGCCTTCTAGCACAAAGTGGGGCAAGCAGAAAATGTTTTTTTAAAAATCCCATACCATGTGCCCGGCTAGATCAGTTGGTAGAGCACGGGACTCTTAAAAATCCCATACCAGTGTGCCCAGCTTGGTAGGGAAAGCAAGGGCTGCCCTACTCACCCATTGGGCTAGCATTTTTTAAAAATATTTAGATTTCGTTTATTTATTTATTTTTGAGAGAGAGGGAGGGAGAAAGAAAGAGTGTGGAGCTTGACACAGGATTCGGGATCCTATAACCCTGAGATCATGGCCTGAGCCCAAACCAAGAGTAGGACACTTAACCCACTGAGCCACCCAGGCACCCCATGGGCTGTTTTGCATTTTGTCTAGTATACACATCGCCCAATTTATACAGGGGACTTATGTACAGATTAGTGAATGTTCATGTGGGTATTTTGCTGGAGGGCCATGAGGCTGAGACTTGGGGTCTTGACTTGTCTGTTTGGTGGTGTATCCATCCACCTTCAGGTGTGAGGAGTGGCTGGGTCAGTCAACTTGCTTACATTTCTCGTCTGATCTCCCAGGAGCCCTCTGTCCAGACCAACTGGAATCCTGGTCCCTAAACACTCACCACGCTTCCTGACTAAAGCCTGTGCTTATGCTGTTCATCTTCACCTGGGCCTGCAGACACCCTGCACCTCCTTAAGGTTCATTTTAAATACAGCCTTCCCTAAGTTAATCATATTTCCTTCTGAATCCTTGGTCAAAACAGATACTTATTCATGTGTTTATATTTATTTTCTCACGTGCTGTCTGTCTCCTCTGTGAGAACGTAGGTGCCATGACGGCAGAGACCTCATTTAGTTTGGAGGCCCTAGAGCCTGGCTTAGTGTCTCAAACATAGAGTGACTGATAATTATTGGTAGAATGACTCAATAAATCATAAATTAAGGAAGAACCCTTACTTCGCTCTGCATTATTATTATTTTTAAAAAGATTTTATTATTTATTTGGCAGAGAGAGAGATCACAAGGAGGCAGAGAGGCAGGCGGGGTGGGGGGAGGAAAGCGGGCTCCCCACCGAGCAGAGAACCTGATGCAGGGCTCGATCCCAGGACCCTGGGATCATGACCTGAGCCGAAAGCAGAGGCTAACCCACTGAGCCACCCAGGCGCCCCTCCCTCTGCATTATATTACAGTTCTTTGCAGAGGTGATTCACAAAGCTTTTGTACATTAGTGGAGTGCATGCACCCATTAGAACAGATGTGGGCCACAGTCCAGAAGCAGCATTGGGGAGGTTAGGTACTGGATCATGGGGACAGGAGAAGTCTTGGGAGGACTGGCCAGTGTGGCTGGGGTACTGGGGATGGGGTGGGAGACTCAGAGTATTGACTATTTACTATTAGAAATGGGGGCATTTTGGGGCACCTGGGTGGCTCAGTGGGTTAAAGCCTCTGTTTTCGGCTCAGGTCATGATCCCAGGGTCCTGGGATCGAGCCCCACATTGGGCTCTCTGCTCAGCAGGGAGCCTGCTTCCTCCTCTCTCTCTGCCTGCTTCTCTGCCTACTTATGATCTCTGTCTGTCAAATAAATAAATCTTAAAAAAAAAAAAAGAAATGGGGGCATTTTAATATCTTAACACTGCTGTGGTCTTAGCATTCAGTATGCTGTTTCAGCCCTACAGAGTTGGTCTGGGTTATACTGGACAATGTGCAGAAAGAACCTGGGCAGTGCTGGGGGCAGGGCTATGGAGTGGTGGCTTGGGGATGGTCGGGTGCAGAGAACATCAAGGGAAGCACGGAGCAATGACAATAAGAGCCAAGGGGGCGGGGCTTGAGTAGGAGACCTGTCTCTGGTAGGGCAGCAGGTGATCTGAGTGAGGAAACGTGAGGAGTGGGACAAGCAAGCAAGGGGCCGGGTGATACTAACATCTTACACTCAGAATGGATGTAGAAGCTAGGGCCAGTTGCCATCTGTGCTAGGCCCTCCTTGGTCCTTGTTATTCTGGGTTTGGGGGGTGGGTGGTCAAGGGGTCCTGGAGAAGGGGATAGGCAGAGATGGATGAGACTATGGGAGTCAGGGAAACACTCCTGGGGCTGAGATTCGTGGCTATTCACAGCTGATATAAAAGTATGTCCACATTTTAACAAATGGTGAAGCCATACGGATGTGCATTCACACTGACATTGCTGTGGGCAAAGAATTGTAAATGATGTGTCAGGCCAAGGCAGGCATGAGAGAGATTTTCTTTTTTTTAAAGAGGAAAATATTTTCATAGCAATGCAATGTGGTGGGAAAAAAATTAGACCAAAAAGTTTGTACACATTAGACTGTATATTGCAATTAAGGTTGACGTGATCTCTCTGCCGGCATGTAACTAGGATCTCAGTAAGTATTTGCTAACTGACCAACTGACTGGGTTACAAGATTCTGGCTAACTAAGAAAGGTTCTAGAAGAGTGTGAAAATAGGGGAGAAAACCAAACCATCATAAAAATAACTCTCCATTTCTACAGTGAAAAAGCATAAAAACCAGAGCAGAGCTATTTCCTGTTAATGGAGTAACAAGTAAAATAATGAATTTATACACACACACACACACACTCTTACCATTTACACAACTCACAATCCTCCTTGGAGGCAGATGTTACTATAATCCTGCCTCCCTCTCAGGCATGTGAACACAGAGACTTGGAGAGTCTGAATGTCCTGTCCGAGACCACACGGTAAGTCAGGCACCTGGGAACCATACCTTGCTCTTCTGGTTCCCAATTCTAGTGTTTATGAATTTAATTGCTTGATAAGTGCTAGATTTTTCATTTTCTTCTGGGAACATTAGGAGATGCCTGATGCCATCTTCTATGTGGAAAAAAAAAATCAGGAAGCATCTGGAGATTTTCAAGTGTCAAAGTGCAAATCCTTTTGTATTTTCTTGGGCACAAATGGAATTTTAATGTCCTTCCAGCAGCAAAAGTCTATTTTCCCTTCTTCAGTAAAGGGAGTATCTGAAATGGTCTACACTGATGGAGATCCAGGAACTCAAAATTGCACATAGAAAAACACATTTTTCCTCTAGAAATTTTATGAGTGAATGAAATTACGGGGCTATAAAAGGATTGCATGTAACTTTCGGCTGAATTGTTTGTTAGGATGATAATTTATAGGCAGAGGAGGGAACGAACCTTGTCAAGCAAGGAGGTGAGTCCTAAAAGGTTAAGTAATTTGGCTGACAAGTAAGGGCAGGATGAGTTGCCTATGAAAAGGAGGGATCCAAGATGACTTAAAAACCCTGCCCACAAGTTACCTATTTTGTTGTGTCTAAGGAATTGTTTCTTCCACGATTCAAAGCCTCAGAAGTCATTACATTTCCATACCAATAAATGGACAGAATAACCCTTCTAAATTAGATGGCTCTGCATAACAACAATTTTTTCTAGTTTTGTCTCTTGAGGCAAGGGCAACAAAAGCAAAAGTAAATTATTGGGACTTCATCAAAATAAAAATCTTCTGCACCATGAAGGGAACAATCAACAAAACTAAAAGGCAGCCTATGGAATGGCAGAAGATACTTGCCAATGACATATGCAGTAAAGGGTTAGTATCCTAAATACGTAAAGACCTTATACAACTCAACACCCCAAAACCTTACAATAATCCAATTTAAAAATAGGCAGGAGACATGAACAGACATTTCTCCCAAGGAGACATCCAGACACCCCACAAAACACATGAAAAGATGTTCAACATAACTTATCATCAGGGAAATGCAAATCAAAATTACAGTGAGATATTACCTCACACCTGTCATAATGGCTAAAATCAATGATACAAGAAACAATAAGTGTTGGCAAGGGATGTGGAGGCAAAGGAATCTTTATGCACTTTTGGGAATGCAAACCGGTGCAGTCACTGTGGAAAACGGTATGGAGGTTCCTCAAATAGTTTAAAATAGAATTACCATATGATTCAGTAATTGCACTACTGGGCATTTAGCCCCAAAATACAAGAACACTAATTCGAAGAGAAACATGCACCCCTATGTTTATAGCAGCATTGTTTACAATAGCCAAACTATAGAAACAGACGAGTATCCATTGACAGATGAATGGATGAAGAAAGTGTGATACAAACACATACACACACACACAATGGAATTTCATTCAGCCACAAAAAAGAATGAAATCTTGCTGTTTGTAACAAGATGGATGGAGCTGGATAGTATTATGCTAAGTGAAATAAATCAGTCAGAGAAAGACAAATACCATATGATTTCACTCATATGTGGAATTTAAGAAACAAAACAACTGAGCAAGGGAAAAAGAGAGAGAGGTAAACCAAGAAACAGACTCTTAACCATGGAGAACAAACTGATGGTCACCAGAGGAGGTCGGGGGGAGTGTGCATGAAACAGGTGATGGGGAGTAAGGAAGGCACTTGTCCTGAGGAGCACTGGGTGTTAGAGGAAAGTGCTGAATCACTATTTTGTACACCGGAAACTAATATTACACTGTAGGTTAACTAGCTAGAATTAAAATAAAAACTTAATATATAAAAACATACATGTGTCAGGTGGCCCTTGCCTGAACCATTCTGATGACCAGAAATAAGACCACTCTAGTATAACTTGGGAAATTCCTGAGACAGGTCGACGTGCCATTGGTATTTGCAATGGTGAATACCAGACAGACTTTGGGAAGATCAGTTAACGCAGGTGATAAATGAATGAAATGCAGCCTTTAAAACAGGGGCAAAGGTTGAAAAATTAAGTCCAGTTGGTTTAAAGACGCCAGGACTACGAGACTATTCCAACCTAATTGTTATGACAAAATGTGTAGAAGGAGTCTAAATCAACAGGTATAGAATATGGGTAGAACTGGGGGCTGTTTCAAGGGATTCAGCTCACACATCTGATTTTTACCAAGATCTCAAATGACAAGGTCATTAAAAATTTACACCGAGTCTTCCCCAAACTCCATACTTAACACAAACAGGTTAAACAATTCCTGCGAGTGGGAGGGCCCTTTGCTCTGGCAGGATGTAGGTCACTTGATGTGGTTTAAGACCTGGCCCCAAACACAGAGATCAGAGCAGCCCCTTCTTCCTAGATCCACACTGGTTTGACTTAGAGACAAGTTAGAATTTTCTGCCACTGAGCTGGGTTCCCCCTTGAAATGAAGGTAAACATAAGTCCAGAAGATTGAGGGACCGTCTTAACGTTGCTGAACGAAGCAAATGTCAATCACATGTCCATACCAACTCTCTATTCTTTCTCAGACCTTCTCAGAACCTTCTGGGTGGGCATGAGTGACACAAAGGACAAAAACAAAACAGAAAACCCTAGGCAGACAGCAAAGACTCAGGCTACATGACAGCTCACTGAGCTGGGGCGTCACCAGCGGAAGGGTAATCCCTAACCGGGAGATTTTGCACTGGCAGAGACCAAAAGTTTGTTCATGATTCTTACCTCAAGTAGGGGAAGTGTTCAAAGCTGGAGAGCACCTTCGACTCCTTCTGCCTCTGAAGCTATGTGTTCTCCACTTGAGCCTTGAACTCAGCTGCTGAAAAGACAAGATAATTAAGTGTGAATCATCTAGTGGTGGATTTTTTTAAATGCCTCTTTCAAAATGTGATACACGATTGCTACACTTCAGTTGCCCAATAGCATGAATGAACACTACAGCTTCTACCTAGATGAGCAGACAGTGCCACCCATGCAGTGATTACTCCCTGTAACACACACACACACACACACACAATTATGACGACGTTACCAGAATGATTAACTCAAGTCATCCAATGTACTTAAAATGGTGTCAAGTTGGACTGAGTTGGAAGATGAAGAATTTTCCTTTCTGGGATAATAGGCCAGTTTCTCCTGGTCAGGGTGCCTGCAGTAAATGGCCCCACCACTGCCCAGAATACCTTTTGGGACTTTTGGTGGATCAGATTCAGTCTGAAAGCATGAGGCTTGATAACTGGGCTGACCTAGTTACTACCTTTATCTTTCAGGGTAGGAGCAGCGCGCAGATGGTATCTCTAAGTGCCTGTTCCTTTTCAGGCTGTTAGTGCCTTCCGCTGTCAGCATTTCTTTGAGGTTCGGTTGGGTGGGCGCCTCAGCTCTGACATGACTTCACACCGGTAGGTTCTAAACCCTGTCTGCCCTCCCATCCCCCCACGCTTTAGTCTTCACATTTTACATGGCCAGGGATCTGATGGCATGAAGTATCTAAGGTCTGATTTACAGTTTTCTGGGTAAGATAGGGTGATCCACTGTCTTGATTTTCTCAGGAAGCAGGATTTCCAGTACTTAAACCAGAACAGTCCTGGGAACAGGAGACTGGTAACACTAAGAACAGCAGGCACGCTCATTTGGCATTGTCCGCACTCCTGAGAGCTCTTTGGGTCTCTGACCCCGGGCGCCTCCCGTTATATTTACCTATTTAACTTGTGCTTCCTTACGGGCAAAATGGGGATAAAAAATAGTATCTACCTTGGGACGCCTGGGTGGCTCAGTCAGTTAAGTCACTGCCTTGGGCTCAGGTCACAATCCCGGGGTCCTGGGATCGAGTCCCGCATTGGGTTCCTTGCTCAGTGGGGAGCCTGCTTCTCTCTCTGCCTCTGCCTGCCACTTTGCCTGCTTGTGCTCTTTCTCTCCCTGACAAATAAATAAATAAAATCTTTTAAAAAAATAGTATCTACCTTGATAGGATCTGGTGGAAAAAAAGAAGTTGAACATCAGCCGGTTGGGGCTGCTATCGTGTACAAACAACAGACACTGCTCACTGTTCTGGAGGCAGGAAGTCCAAGATTAAGGAGCCTGCATGATCACATCTTCCTGGTTCACAGCCAGCGCCTTCTGGCTGTGTCCTCACACAGTGGCAGGAGCCAGGGATCTCTCTGGAGCCTCTTTTACACGGCATCTGTCCCATTCATGAGGATTCCACCTTCGTGACTTGAGCACCTCGTAAAGGCCCCGCCCGCAGATACCATCACCTTTGGGATTAGGATTTCAACATGTGAATTTTGGAGGGATGCAAACATTCAGACCATAGCCATAACCTGGAAGAATTTGCTCTTAAAACTGAAAAATGCTGTAAAATTTTATTCATTGGTATGTGGCCTTACCAATGGTGACACAAGCCTGAAGACACTTTCTTCATTGAATCATTTATTGTCAGTCATTACAGATTCCCCTCATTCAGTCCACAAATATTGGGCAAGGACCTCTTCAGTAAAAAAGACAGATTCCCTGTCCACATGGAGTTGATTAGATGAGGCTATAAAACAAACAAGCAAGCAGCAAAATGAATAAAAAGGTAGAGATTGTGTCATATGCTATGAAGGAAACAAGGGACCGTGTTGGTGTGGTCTTGTAATGGACAGGGTGCTGTCACTGGAGGAGGCCATGCTCCCTTGGGGGATGGCCCAGGAAGGCTTCTCTGAGGCGGTATACTGGAGCTGAGATCCGAGCTCTGAAGGGAATACAGGTACAGACCGCTGTACTGTATGAAGGAGAGACATACAGGCATTAGGCATCTGAACAGCAGGGTCTGGTGGGGAGCTGGAGTTCTGGGGAAACCTTGGCTGGAAATGTGAATTTCTAAATCATCATGTGGTCCAAAAATGCAACAGAATATTACTCAGCTGTCAGAAAGGATGAATACCCAACTTTTGTATCAACATGGACGGGGACTGGAGGAGATTATGCTGAGGGAAATAAGTCCAGCAGAGAAAGTATATTATCATATGGTTTCACTTACTTGTGGAGCATAAGGAATAACATGGAGGACATTAGGAGAAGGAAAGAAAAGGGGAGGGAAGGGAATCAGAGTGGGAGACGAACCATGAGAGACTGTGGATTTTGGGAAACAAACTGAGGGATTTGGAGGGGAGGAGGGTGAGGGGGGTGGGTTAGCCTGGTGGTGGGTATTAAGGAGGGTACATATTGCATGGAGCACTGGGTATGGTGCATAAACAATGAATCTTGGAACACTGCATCAAAAATTAATGATGTACTGTATGGTGACTAATGTAATACAATAAAAAGATTCTATTAAAAAGAAAAATAAATAAATCACCATGTAAAATGAAAGCCCAGAAGTTGGCAGGTGCACATGGAGCAGTTTCTCATGGTGTAAGGGCTACTGAGGGCTGCGGGATGATTTTAGGTGCTTGACGGAGAAACACTTGATTGTCATTGTTTTAGTGTTTTTAGTGTATGAGGGAAAAGAATACACAACTAGACATGGAAGCAGAGGAATGACATCACAGATCACGTGGACAAAATTCACAAAGTACCCCAAATATTTCTGTCCTTTCCTCAGAATCTTCCCTGGGTGGCAGTATCAGTTTCGCACCCTGCCCCCCATCTCTCCTGCCCAGAGCAGCGGCTTGGCCCTAACTTCCTCCCCTGCTCGCCTACCCTCCCCTACTGCCCCATACCTTTTCTCCGTCAGTAAGATCCCCATCCTCTCAGCCCCCATTTGCCTCTCCCATCCATTAACCAGATGCATAGGATCTGCTAGACTTACAGAGAAGCTGATCGTTAAAACAGCAGTATTTTTCCTGAAGCAGATATTAATTTTTCCTTTTGTACTGGAAAACCTGAAAGTCTTGGTGGAAACCTGAATCACTGTTGTCTATCCTGGGGCATCTGGCACGGGATTTGAGGGGAGTTCTCAGGAAAGGTGGCCTGGAGAAAGTGAACTCGACTCCGTCCTGCAGTGCTGGACCTGTCCTGCCCTCCCCTCCCCACCTGGGACCCTGGGCAATTTGCTCCATTTGTGGGTCTCTGCCATCTAGAGTCACTGAGAGAATGAAGCTGAATGAGCTAACACATAGTTTTTCATACAGTATTAATAAGATGCATCATTATGTTTCTCTATTTTTATCTTAAACATTCAGAGTTTAGTTTCCATGGTATTTATTTTTTACATTTACCCTCTATTTGGAAATTAATAAGTTTTCTCTTAATATAGCTTCCCCCTTTAAACAAATGTACATACAGCTTTTAAAAATTATAATTTTTTTAGAGAGGGAGAGAGAGAAGTGAGAGAGAGGGGCAGAGGGAGAGGGGGAGAGAGAATCTTAAGCAGCCTCTGTGCTGAGCGTGGAACCTGACGCAGGGCTCAATCTCATGACCCTGAGATCATGACCTGAGCCAAAATCAAGAGTCAGACACAACCAACTGAGCCACCCAGGCACCCCTAAACCAATGTACATACAATTTAAGAAGTGGACTGATTTATGGGGAAAGTAAATAATGGTGCAGCTCTGGTGGGACATGGAATAATTCTAGAAAAAAAAAAGGCCCAAATAGTTTGAGTTTAGGAAACGAAGGTGGAAGAAGAGAGGGCAGATAGTCTGTTTTTATTTCATTTAGAAAGGGCCTGAGATTTCAGCTCCTTAGTGTCCTTTCTGCTCAACAAGTGGCTTTAAGACAAATTTGCTGAATCCTTCATCACATCACAAGCCAGTAGCACTATGTCCAGGGTCACTATTTATTTTAGTTTTTCAGATTTAACTGAGAAAATGTGCTGGGAATTCCTGCTTATCCAGCCTACCCACAGTGGCAATTTAGAAGGCAAGATTAATTATTTACTTACTAATGGCTGACAGCATGTTAGTCTCTACAGATCAAGGGACACCTTTAATTAAAACTCCAAAGAAACATCATAATTAACTAGGTAGAATAATTGTTCACTAAAGAAAAATGTCAAGATCCAGTGTTAAGGAACTGAGCACCCTACTTCTTGGTTTCTAGAATGTCTGGGCTCTTCCCATATAGAGCAAAAGCTATCTGAATACCAGAGTTTTTTGCGCTTGGAAGACAAATTATATTATTCTTTGCAGGAGAATAAGAGGGGACAGGGATCATCTATACGTTGGTGGGGGGGAGAACCAATATTTTGTGTTGGTGAAATCTGGTTAAAAGGACACCCCAAAGAGGGAATAAGAGGTAGGGAAAAAGAAGAGCTAACATTTTTGTTATATTCTGGGCACCAGCCATATATTATCTTATTAATTCCCCACCAAGATGGTATGAGGTACTAATATTATCTCAATTTTATGGGTAAGAAAATGAAGGGGGTTCGGTATATGCCAAAGCTTAGGTGTCACAGCTAAAGTTGTAGAGCCAGGACTCAGGACCCAGATGTCCTGGTTCCCAGAGTCTGTGCTCTTAACCACTATGCCATCCTGCCTCTTCAGGAAGGTTGCTAACGGGCAACGCACAGCCCACAGGGGATGTGGAAGGTGAGGAGAGAGAAGGATGCTATTGATAGGCAACACATCTGGTTTTCCAAGCCGCTAACTGGATCTGTAAGAGTGACACAGATAGATGTGTTTGTTTGAAGCTGCAAGCTTATTCCACCAGAGGAAGCTGTCTGGAATTGGTGTGGCTCTCAAGAGAGATCGGCGGTTCACTCTGGACGCCTGAGGAGACATCTGGCAGAACTGCCCCGTCCCCTGGCAGCATCTCCTCGTCTCTTCCCAGCTCTGTCCCAGGCCACCCTCTCCTGATGCCTGTGACGACTGACCCAGACCTTCGCTCTCCCGCTAGTCACTCTCTGCAACAGTTTACAGCATGGATTCCCTCCTGGTTTTGAAAAATAAACAAACCCACTTATTTACCTCACTTATTATCAGTTGTCTAAAAGGGAGTTACATTTTATTACTTGCAGTTCAAACTGAATTTAAATTCATGTTAAATCTGAAATGAATATACATATGTCTTTTATAAGACATGAGAGATACTGTGGAACCAAGCAAGCAAGATAATGTGATACAATTCTGAAATGTCTGAGAACCACCAGAGTGAGCCCAGTTCAGACAAGAATTTCTCTACCTCGACGCTTTGACACTTTGGGCAGCGTAATTCTTTGATGTGGGGGCTGTCCTATGCCTTGTAGGACACTTTGCAGCACCTCTTGCCTCTACTGTGATGTTAGCAGCACCACTTTCTCCTACCCTCGTTGTGACAAAAATGTCTCTAGACTATGCTAATGTCCTTGGACAGGCCTTGGTTGAGAAGCAAGAAAATAAAATATATTCAAATATTCTATCTACCTTGCTGTAGAAGCTGGCACACCTCTGGAGGGTCAGATTCTACTATTCCTAATATTTTTCTTACTTACTCAATACATATTTGAATACACTCTCTTGGTGACAGATTCAAACAACACTGAAGTTTACATATTGAGCTGTGAAAATCCCTGATACTCCTTCCACCCCTTATCCCTGTCTTCTGTATGCCTGCTTCTAGTTTGCTTTCCAAGAATATTTTTCTTTCTTTCAATAGATTTCAGACATCTTCATTTGGACCCTGGATAGGGTTTTAATCATTTCAACAACTTCTGAAGATTCTTTTCCTAATTTGTACGGCTTGAATTTCCTTTCACAACACTTTTTTTAAGGTCCATTTCCATTTCTTACCAATCATAGCAGATACCTCAAAGTACTTTATAAGTGTTAAGAAAACCAAAACAACCACAGCAAGACCACATGGTATAGACCAGTGGTTCCCAAAGTGTGGTTTCATAGTGGCATTACCTGGAAATCATTAGAAATGCAAATTCTCAAGCCCTTCTCAAGACCTGCTAAATTAGAAAACTGTATAAATTAAAGCTCAAGATTCAGGAAAATGGATTGGATTTAAGTAAACACTCAAACGAAGGCCAACCTGGCTTTCTTTGGTAGAGACAGAATGAAAATCTTAATTCCAAACAGATACATCAAAAACTTAGAGATAACAATGGATATCTTTATACCACTTTAAATTTTGCTTAATTAGTCCTAACAAGGAGGTGGGGACTGAATGTTTTGAAGATGGATTAAGACCTGTCTTTTCCCCTTGAAAAACTCATAACCTAAGACTGGAGAAAGCCTGATGTGCAAATAATTGTACTATGATATGATGGATAACATTGAAAAGCATGTTCCAAGTGCTCTTGGAACAAAAGGAAGGAGCAACATACTTTCCTTGAAAGAAGGAAAAGGAAAGTATTCCAGGCAGAAGGATCAGCATGTGCAAAAGCACAAGAGCACACAAACTTACTTGGTGGGAGAGGATGTAAAGTAGGGGGAGAGGCATTCTGGAGGAGGGGCAGTGTGAGTAGTCTACAGGGGTCATTGGGAAAATTGAAGAAAGTGATTTCCAGCTGGACTAGTAAGGGTTTTTATCATGCACAGAAATCTGATTTATATTCAGAAAACTATAGCAAACTCAACAATAAGGAAAAAAAGAATTAAAAAGCGGGCAAGAGATTTGAAGACACCTCACGGAAGAAGATCTATAGATGGCAAATAAACATACATAAAGATGCTCAACATTGTTATTAAGAATTGCAAATTAGGGGCACCTGGGTGGCTCAGTGGGTTAAACCTCTGCCTTCAGCTCAAGTCATGATCTCACGGTCATGGGATCGAGCCCCACATCGGGCTCTTTGCTCGGCAGGGAGCATGCTTCCCTCTCTCTCTCTGCCTGTCTCTTTGCCTACTTGTGATTTCTGTCTGTCAAATAAATAAATAAATAATTAAAAAAAAGAATTGCAAATTAAAGCAATGAGATACATCTATTAGAAGGACTAGAATCAAAAACAACCTGATATATATATCAGTGGTGAGGATGTAGAGAAACAGAAACTCTCGTTCATTGCTAAAGAGAACGCAAAATGGTACAGCCATATTGGAAAACAGTTTGGCAGATTCCTACAAAATTAATCCTAGTCTTGCCATACAATCCAGCAATGGTGTTTCTGGGTACTTATCCAATTGATTTGAAAACTTAGGTCCATGTAAAAACCTGCTCCAACTCAAATGTTTATAGCAGTTCTATTCATAATTGCCCCCAAATGGAAGCATCCAAGATGTCCTTCAATAGGTAAATGGATAAACTGTAGTACATCCATACAATGGGATGTTACTCAGCATTACAAAGAAATGAGCCAGGAGCCGCAAGAAGGCATGGATTAATCTCAACTGCATATTGCTAAGAAGTTAGTCACGAAGCCAGAAAATGTTACACAATAATTCCAGTCATATGACATTCTGGAAAAGGCAAAACTAAAGAGATGGTAAAGAGATTGGTAATTGGTAATTGGTAAAGAGAAGGTTGAAGGGCAGGGGACTTTTAAGGTAGTGAAATAAGACATTATGCATTTGTCAAAACTGATAGAACTTTACAGGTCAGAATAAATCTTAACGTACGTAGTTTTAAAAAAATCACACAGGAGGGACGCCTGGGTGGCTCAGTTGGTTAAGTTGCTGCCTTCGGCTCAGGTCATGATCCCAGCGTCCTGGGATCGAGTCCCACATCGGGCTCCTTGCTCAGCGGGAGCCTGCTTCTCCATCTGCCTCTGCCTGCCACTCTGTCTGCCTGTGCTCACTCTGACAAATAAATAAATAAAATCTTAAAAAAAAAATCACACAGGAGATTGAGGGGGTCCAAGACAGAATGCAGAATATGAGAAAAGAATCTAAATGCATTACAAGTGTATGAAACAACCTTGGTGAAGGGGATTGGAGAACAAGGTGCTGACCGGTGTCGCTCTGGGAGCAAATGGAAGCTGTACGATGGAGGCCAGCAGGAGCTATTGTTGAAGCACCGTACTCCAGCTGACAATGTTGTTTTTGACAAGGGTATGGGTTGAGAATCCTGAAACCACGACACATAGCTGCTGGAAATGAATGACTAAGTAAATGGATGGTGGATGGGGGGAGCTAGATTTGTCACATTTGGATTAGGAAGTTACAGATAAGCAAGAGAGGAGAACAGAATGATGGTGTGGTAATGGATTAGAGCTGGAAACATCAGAATGAACTCATGCTCAGTTTAATATAGAAATAGATGGTTATGTATGGAAATAGTGTGTACATACATGTATCTTCCTGCTCTGTCAGCTGAGAAGGCTTAGAATCAATAACACCTCAATAGCAATGAGCACCGCTAGCACCCAGATCATGGTTTCTAATACCACTCTCCTGTAAAAAGCACTAGGGTACCTAGGAAAAATGGTTGATTCTAGGGTTGGGGAAGGATATATACAAAATGATCCTAGAGCATCTTACAGTGCCAGAAAATAAGAAAGTGCTAAAGAACAGAACAAATGAACAAAAATCCACAATAATGTAAAATGGATACAGTAGCCAATGGAAAGATTTCCCAGTGGTCAAAGCTGGAACAACGTGAGCAACAAAATAAATGAAGCAGTATTGGATTATAAGCAGAAGTATAAAATAAATATAAGTCCACGCTGATATAAGGGATTGAATAGACAAATCTCCTGTACAGAAGAAATGCAAATAATTTATATAGATACTCCACCCCTAAAATCTAAAACTCTAAGTGTGGGCTGCACATAGTGACTTTCTTCCAAAGGCTATGGTATGAAAAGGAGAAATAAGGAGTGCTCTTACTGTGGAGAAACCAAGTGATCAGGATTAACAACAGCAGCGAGAAGTCATACTGACAGTTTACACTGTTGATGTGCTGAGCATGGTACCTTGACTTCAGTGGTCTTCTTCCCAGGAGCATGTTACCTCGGTCTAATCATGAGAAAGCATCAGATAAATCCCAGTTGAGGGATGTTCTACAAAATCCTTGACCAATAATCATTAAAACTGTCAAGGTCATTAAAAAAAGGAAAGTCTAAGAAGCTGTCGTAGCCCAGAAGAGCCTAGGGAGACATGATGACTAAATGTAATGTGATGTCCTGGATGGGATCTCGGAACAGAAAAAGGACATAAAGAAAAAAACTGAGGGAATCTGAATAAAGTATGGACTTAGGTTAATACAAATATGTCAACATTAATTCATTCATTTTGATAAATGTTCTACACTCATCTAAGATGTTACTTGATAGGGTTACTTGGGTGTGTGGTATATTCTTTAAATTGTTCCATAAATCTAAAACCATTTTAAAATAAAATGTTTTTTAAAAAAAAAAAAGTCTACAGGGAGGGTATGTATTCCCATAGAAGAGTGATATTGTCCCTTTTCATATTCTATGAAATGGTCCATTAAAAAAATAAATTTAACTTTCGGAACTCTTTGAGAGTTACAGTAACTGTCGCTTGCAGACATTAAAGTGACATCCTTCAAGAAATTTAAAAAAATTTTTTCAAGGAGAGAAATAGTTGAGAGAAGAGGTATATAACGTTTTCATGGATCTTTGAAGTTTAGGAGGATTAACCTCCAGAGTACCTTAAATCTTGGTGGTGCCTTGTGGATGTTCTGGTTCTCTTCCAGGACCCTTCTAAACCCCTGTGTTTGGATGACTTCTTCCATGCCGATGGTTATGCCTAATGGGCAAAGGATTGAGACAAGGATCCTGGTTAGATTAGTTTTCTAATCTATTAGAAATCTATTGCTTTAACAAATTATCACAAATTTAGCGGTTTAGCATGAGAGACTATGGACTCTGAAAAACAATCTGAGGGCTTTGAAGGGGCGGGGGGTGGGAGGTTGGGGGAACCAGGTGGTGGGTATTAGAGAGGACACGGATTGCATGGAGCACTGGGTGTGGTGCAAAAACAATGAATACTGTTACGCTGAAAAAAAAATTTAGTGGTTTAGAACAAAAAACCAAGAAAGGTATTATCTCACTTAATCTTTACAACACAGCTGTCTGATACATTGTTAACTTTCCATTTTTTTATAAAGTATTTTTTTAAAAGATTTTATTCATTTCTTAGACAGATATCACAAGTAGGCAGAGAGGCAGGCAGGGGGGTGGGGGTGGGAAGCAGACTCCCCGCTGAGCAGAGAGCCCAATGTGGGACTTGATCCCAGGACCCTGGAATCATGACCCAAGCCGAAGGCAGAGGCTTTAACCCACTGAGCCACCAGGCGCCCAACTCTTTTCATTTTTATAGATAGTCACTTATCCAGGTTTACATCGTACAGAGAGGTAGACTGTGGTAGGTGGTCTCCAAAGATGGCCATCGTTATTAGCCTTGCACTGCTTTCTCCAAGAGTGGTATCTCAGAGAGAAATAAATGTATCTTGTCTAGGTCACTATTATTTCATATTTCTTAAGGCAGCTGAAGCTACATTCTAACTAATAAGACCTCCAAATATAGCCATTTTCCAATTTCTATTATTTCTACTTCTGTAACATCATCTCTGCCCACCCATCATCTCCATTCTTACCGTCATTCCACTAATTCCTTTCTTCTCTCAGTTACCAAAAGAGCCTCCAAACTAAGCTGGTTCCTAATCCAGCGCTTTTCAAGGCAATTTCACCCTCTAGGGAGTATGTGGCCAAGTTTGAGGACATTCTTGCTTTTTACAACTGCGGGGGAGAGGTTTCTAGTAGCATTTGGTAGATTTAGATGCTGCTAAATATCCTGCAAGGCCTAGGATAGTCCTCCACAACCAACACTCATGAAGCCCCACCTGTCATCAGTGCCAAGGCTGAGGAACCCTGACCTAATATATCCGCTACACTCAACAGGTGATAGATTCAAAGTTCAGATCTGACCTATGTCCCTTGTGGTGTATACCTGTCGGACTCATGGCTTCCTACCGTCTTTTGAATGACCTTTCTACATCCGGGGACATTTGCCTTCCCAAGGAAGGAGTTCAGACCCCACAGTCTCAGTCTCCTTTGCTGCCAGGACTCAGGCAACTCCCGTCTCCCTCAGTCAGATGCCTTCCTACGAGCCTTTGATTTAGAAGTGAGCAAGGTGAGGACACAGGTTCTTTCGGAAGCTTTTCGGAAGCATTTTGTTGGTGCGGGAGGCTGCAAAACCGTGTGGCATTTGAAGGTGGTAGCCATTCCGCAGTGGTTCCTGTCAGGGTGACAGCAGTTTCCTCCAGGGCGGGGTGGGGTGACAGCAGCAATCCCAGTCAGTCCGGATAGTGTCCTCATCAGGCCAGTTCTTCGGCGTGGTTCTGAGTTTCATTCCTTGAATTAGCCTGGAACCACTTCTTTAGTCCTTCCCAGAATTCCCAGTACCCTTTTTAACATGTTCCAATTCTTCTTAGTCAGCCAGAGTTAGTCTCTATGGCTCAGCAGTAAGAAACCTGATAAAGAATTCCCTGCTTGGGGCGCCTGGGTGGCTCAGTGGGTTAAACCTCTGCCTTCGGCTCAGGTCATGATCTCAGGGTCCTGGGATCAAGGCCCGCATCGGGTTCTCTGCTCAGCAGGGAGCCTGCTCCCCCACCCCCAGCCTGCCTCTCTGCCTACTTGTGATCACTGTCTGTCAAATAAATAAATAAAATATTAAAAAAAATTCCCTGCTTAAAACTCTCCCTTGCCTTCCCATGCATTCTAAAATATTGTCTCGAATCCTTTGCCCAGCTCAAGACTCTTCTTTATCTCAGATGTACCCACTCTGCCCTTCCCTCTGGCCACACTGAGCCACTCTGGTCCTGCCACCCTTCCTCAATCCCAGATTGCTTGCCACTAAAGGATCCTACTGGCACAACCACCCTTCTCTGTGTACACCAGTCCCCAGGATTGCTCTTACCTCTGTCATAAACAAACAAACAAAAAAAAACTCACTATGCTCTACTACAAGAGTTGATTCACTCAACTGTGAATTCACTCATTCTTTGCGTCCCCAGCACCTGGAATAATATCTAGCACAAAGCAGGTGTTTAATACATGTTTATTTACCCAAGGAAGATCAGGAAGTGGACCAGTACTGCCACCTACTGGTAGGAAACTCCATTGGACTCCTTCATAATGATTTGGACAGTGGCTCTCGGACAAGGATGAAATTTGACGATTCCCTCTCTCTCATCTAAGTTATAATCGTTATCAGCATTGTCAGACTCTCCATGGTAGTCGGCCTCCCGGGTGGCTCCCAGCGCTCCCTGTCTATTGGTATTCATACGTTTGGGTTGATCCTCCCACACTGAAGGGTTGTCTGGAATAACAGTAGTGATGGTATGTGACTTCTGAGGCTTGATCACAAAAGACACTGTGGCTTCTGCTTTGCTCTCTTGGGGACCACGTGTTGTGAGAGAAGCCAAATGCCAAGTCATGGGGACACTCAATTCACCCTGTAGGGAGGTCCATGCTGTGAGAAACAGGCCTCCCGCCGACACTCAGGTGAGTGAGCTATCCAGCAAGCAGGTTGTCCGGCCTGCTGCAGCCTTGGCCTACATCTTGACTGGAATCTCAGGAGAAACCAAGACAGAACCACCCAGCAACGCCATGCCCAAATCCCTGACGTCCGGAACCTGAGGGACACTTCACCTGTGTTGTTTCAAGCTGCTAAACTTTGGGGTGATTGCTATGTAACAGATTACTACTATACTCTGCGACATAGATCAGGGACTACAAGCTGTTTCATACTTTGCTGTAACAAGAGGAAACTAGGGGAGCCTGGGTTCAACTAAGGCTTCCAGAGCAGATGCCTGCGGCTGGAGCTGAGCGCCGCGGAGGAAATGAGTAAAGAACCAGGCACTGGGGCTTGCGGAGCGGCGAGTCCCGTATTCTGCAGCCTCTCTCTCGGCGTTAACTTTCTCCGAGCACGCCTGGAAGGACTCGGCACAGCCGCCGCAGAAGAATCCCCATGGCCGCCAGAGCCTCGACACCCGCAACCCGCAGCAGTCTCGGCACCTGCGCACTGTGCGCCTCTTACTCCCAGGCGGAGCCGTTGCGCGCCGAGTCATCGATCACAAGACGCCAAGCGGCCTGGCTGGGCAGCTGCCCGCCCGAGGGGTGGGCTCTAGGGGGCGCCCTCAAGAGAGGGGCGGGGCGCTCATGTTACAGAGACCGTCCGGCAGGGGCCGTGGTAGGTCCTTGTCGCCGCTCGGTAGTCCTCAATAACCCCCGCGGCTCCCGTAGTCGCCGCTCGGGGCCCGTCGCCGCGCGGTCATCACCGTCGCCGCCTCCGGGTCCGGGCCCCCGGGCCCTCGGGCCCTCCCGCTGCCACCATGAAGCTCCGGGTGCGGCTACAGAAGCGGACCTGGCCGCTCGAGATGCCAGACGCGGAGCCGACGCTGGGCCAGCTGCGCGCGCACCTGAGCCAGGCCCTGCTCCCCACTTGGGGCTTCAGGTAGGAGGCCGCGGCGGCCGCGCGCCGCGGGCCCGGGAGCAGTGCGCGGGAGCGCGCGCCCGCCGCGGGCGGTCACGTGAGGTCGGGCCCCAGCTGGGCGTAGCGGGTCGGGCGTGCCGGGGACTGCGACGCGCGCAGGTCGGGCGCGGCGCGGGCGCTAGGGCTGCAGCTCGCGGGCTCCCGGGTCGCGGAGGACATGGCCCGGCGTCCGGGGGACCCCCTTCCCTTGCAGGGTGAGCCATCGCTTCCGTTTCCGCCTCGGAGGAAACCGGGGACGGGGCGGGGCGCAGGGGTTCGGCTGGGGGCCGACCTTTCTAGGCCCTGTGGGATTCAGGTTTACCGTTACCAGCTATCGCAGTGTCCCAGGGAAAAAGTCAGGAAAGTTCTAGAAGTTAGAAACCGGTCCTCCATCCGAGGCCACCTGTGAGCGGGGCCGCTGCTGGGGTCGCCGTAATGTTGAGGCTGCGCTGAGTGTGCGGGGTCCCGGCCCGCGGGGAGCACTTTGACTTCCCCGCCGCAGAGTTTTACACAGTACGAGATGTCGGCGTGGGTCAGATCCTTTTATTTTCCTGGCGAGCTGTTGCTTTTTTGCTAAAACTAAGATAAACGTTGGCCACGGGATGACCCTGGAGGGCTTACAGTTTGGGGGCAGTGAGGTTGACAAACGACGGACCAGATTCCGCTATTAATTTATGGGACTGCAAATGAGACTGCTTTGTTTCCACAGAGAGTATTTTCTGGGGACAGTAATCTGGGGGTAGAGGGACAGACATAGGGCGGACCTCTTCACATACTGAGGTAGCGAATTTGGAATTTGAGGGTACTAAGAGAACAGAAAAAGGCGGTCTCGGGCTTTTTGGGTGAATTCGTCAAAAGAAAATCTTTCTGTTAATTAAGTGGACCGTTTTTTATGAGACTTTTATATACTTTGACTTTATTTTTAGGGAATAGAGTAAAATGAGGTCATATTATGAACTTCTCACCTTTCATTTTTCAGGTAAAGGCACGATATTAAAAGTAAACTTGTCTCCAAATTAAAAATGAGATATTGACATCACTGTTAAGGGCTGTATTAAGTGACATGCCTCTTGTTATTTTTGATGTTAAACCTAAGCGTTTTGTATGCTGAGGCCATTACCCCACCATAAATCTTCAAAAGCAACTTTTTAAAAAAGATTTTTTTGTATATCTGTATATATATTTTATTGATATTACTTTTTAAATTAGGGGCAGTCTTGAAAGGACTTTACAAGAGCCCAGGTTAGTTTCTTCTTTGAGTTTTTTTTTTTTTTTTTAAGATTTTATTTATTTATTTGACAGACAGAGATCACAAGTAGACAGAGAGACAGGGGTAGGGGGAAGCAGACTCCCCACTGAGCAGAGAGCTGGACCTGGGGCTTGATCCCAAGACCCTGAGATCATGACCTGAGCTGAAGGCAGAGGCTTTAACCCACTGAGCCACCCAGGCGCCCCTGAGTTTGTTTTTATAGTTGAGGCTGGTTAACTGGAAGGAATGTAAGCTTCAGCTTCTGAAAGTAAATTCATTCTTCTGAAAGTACCTGCAATTTATAAAAATGGGCCGTTTTAATTTTTAAAGTGTCTTCGCTGAGCAAGTGCATCTGGGATTGACATAAAATATTTTTAAAAGGCCTGGTATTTCTAAAGTGGCATTTTCTTCTTTTTTTTAATTTAAAGAATTTATTTATGTATTTGACAGAGATCACAAGTAGGCAGAGAGGCAGTGGGGGGGGGCAGGCTCCCCGCTGAGCAGAGAGCCCAGTGCTGTGGTGGGGGGGTCGATCCCAGGACCCTGAAATCATGACCTGAGCTGAAGTCAGAGGCTTAACCCACTGAGCCACCCAGGTGCCCCTAAAATGGCATTTTCTGATGAATTAAAATGTTTTTTTTAGTTTCAGAAAACCAGTTTTAATGCCTCTGCGGAAAAGCTGTATGTTACTTTTTTTTGTTGTTGTTGTTTTTTAAAGATTTTATTTATTTATTTGTCAGAGAGAGAGAGAGAGAGAGAGGGAGAGAGAGCGAGCACACGCAGACAGAACGGCAGGCAGAGGCAGAGGGAGAAGCAGGCTCCCCGATGAGCAAGGAGCCCGATGCGGGACTCGATCCCAGGACGCTGGGATCATGACCTGAGCCGAAGGCAGCTGCTTAACCAACTGAGCCACCCAGGCGTCCCTGTTACTTTGTTTTTAAAATTTTATTTATTTACTTAAAGATTGTATTTATTTATTTGAGAGAGAGAGACAGCAAGAGAGGGAATACAAGCAGGGGGAGTGGGAGTGGGGAAAGCAGGCTTCCCACCAAGCAGGGAGCCCAATGCTGGACTCCATCCTAGGACCCTGGGATCATGAGCTGAGCTGAAGGCAGACGCCTAATGACTGAGCCACCCAGGCGACCTTGTATGTTACTTTAGAAGTAGTTCTTCTGTTTTTCTAAATGGGGACAGTAGGCCAACACTTTTATTCATCATATAATCCTTTAGCTTTTCTACAGATAGATGTTTGAATTAATATTTTGTTAGGTACTGTTAAAAAAAAAAAACCTTTTGCTATGACGGATGATCCATAAACACACAGTACATTTGAGGCATTTTTCTCTTTATCTGTTAGGATGGTGTTTTTTGGGGCATCTGGCAGATTTTCAACATTTTTCAAAGGGTTTGAAAACCCTTGATAACAGAAGCATAGCAGCTTATTTCCTAATAAGCAAAACTTTGGCAGTTTCTCCAACAAAGACACCGTAATTGGTAAGAAAAAATGTCTTAACATGTGAAAGAAAAAGAATTACTTTGAGCATTTTCGAAAATGCAGCATTGCAAGAATCCCGTTTATTCATGGTTTTCAGTAGACTTCATCCTTGGTTGACCTCTCAAAAAGTTAATGTTAAGTCAGCATTGTTGAGTGTAAACGCCTTATAAAATGTGCACTGGTTTGCTAGTTACTTTTCACCACTATGTGATGAAATGATGGTTATTCTCTCAGATCAGAGGAGCTATGATATGGAAGGGAGAGTTCGTTGCTTCGGGCTGATTTGAGCTCTTACCTTGTTTAGCCGTGGGTTTTTGGATTTGTGCTATTTTCATTATAAAAGGCATTATACTTGGGGTACCTGAGTGGCTCAGTGGGTTAAGCCTCTGCCTTCAGCTCAGGTCATGATCTTAGGGTCCTGGGATCGAGCCCCGCATCGGGCTCTCTGCTCAGTGGGGAGCCTGCTTCCCCCGCTCTCTCTCTCTGCCTGCCTCTCTGCCTACTTGTGAACTCTGTCTGTCAAATAAATAAATAAAATCTTAAAAAAAAAAAAGACCTCATACGTAACTGGTCATCAGTAAGAAAGGTGACCATGTATTTAACAGTGGGAGGGGAGAATTCATACTCCGTCCTCTACATACTCATCTTCTTGTGATTGTGAATATTCATCTAGGACATGGGTCTAGTATTTTGGAACAGACATAAGCTGACAGTTCTGTTGAGACAATGACTAGGGAGCCCTGATTACACTTTTCATCACCTTCCCAACTACTGTTTGTTGGTTGCATTTATTCCACAAATACTTTTGTTTGCCAAGTGCTGGAGAGAAATAGTTTTGAAATAGACAAGATGACTGACCTTATGAAACTTAAATTGTAGTGGGGGTGGAGAAGAGATGATAAATACGGAATTTTCAAATAGTGATGTAGTAATAAAAATAAAACATGACAGTGGAATAGAGTGATGGAGGCTAGGCAGAAGGCATCTCGGAAGAAGTGGCACGTGAATTGAGACCCAGATGATGAGAGTCCATCCTCGGAAGATCTGGAAGAGCAAATGCAGAGGCCCAGAGGCTGCAGTGAGGTTGATCTGTTTTGAGGAAGGGATAGAAAGCTTGCATTGATGGAGAACAGCGATTGAGGGGATGAGGTAGATGAGGTAGGAGAAGTGGGTAGGGTTCAAATGGTGGGCGTCGGAGGCCATGTTAGAGATTCTGTTCCGAGTTCAATAGAAGCCATTGGAGGATTTGCAGCAGAGCAATGATGTGACGTAGTTTGTATTTTGAAAAGACTATATTTCATTGACTGAATCTTAAGTTAAGATCTTATCAATCTTAAGGTGCATACTGTTTTATGTAACACTAGAGGAAAAGTTGCCGGCAATTACCCTTTGATGTGTCATCAGTTTTAAGAAGCACCCCCGTTTCAGAGATACCAGAATTACAAAAGATGTGAAGTGTGTACCTTAGAATTGGTGGGAACATGGGTTAATGATAGAGAATTACTATATCCTGCTCCCTGGGCTGGAATTGTAGCCATTAGAAATCTGTAACCTAGGCATTTGGTGATAAGAACAAGTAATTCGGATAGTTTTTACAAAACTTTGGCTTCCTTCTTATTTTTGTTTTGATTTCATTACTTCATTCTTCCAAGATCATACCGTGTACCTTATATATGTTCTAAGTGTATTAATTGAGGGTAATGGTAGCAGGTCATGGTAGGTAGCTCTTACAATCCTTATCCATCTTTCTTGGCAGTTCCGATACCCGGTTTGCAATCACATTGAACAACAAGGATGCCCTCACTGGAGATGAAGAGACCTTGGCTTCATATGGGATTGTTTCTGGGGACTTGATATGTTTGATTCTTGAAGATGCCATTCCAGCACCTAACTTACCTTCATCCACAGATTCAGAGCATTCCTCACTGCAGAATAATGACCAACCCTCTTTGGCCGCCAGCTCCAATCAGTCCAGCGCACAGGATGAACAGCCCAGTGCTTCAGTCCAAGGACAGGCAGCCCAGACTGGCGTCTGGAGTGATGACAGTACGGTAAGTATTAATACCAAGATGAGAAATGGGGTAGTTGAGAAAGCACACTGAACACCTCAGTTGAATTCTGTGTCCGTCAGGATGATTATGATTGGTAGACTGCAGATTATATTCTTAAAGATTTTTTTTTTTTTTTTTTTTTTTTTTATTTGACGGAGAGAGAGATCACAAGTAGGCAGAGAGGCAGGCAGAGAGAGAGGAAGGGAAGCAGGCTCCCTGCTGAGCAGATAGTCCGATGTGAGGCTCGATCCCAGGACTCCGGGATCATGACCTGAGCTGAAGGCAGAGGCTTTAACCCACTGAGCCACCCAGGCGCCCCAGCAGATTATATTCTTGTAGAAAATCTTAAACTGCTGAATGCCTGGACCAGTACTTGACTGGGATTCTGAAGAACTCAGATTTTACGTATTTGTTTTGTTCAGACATTTACTCCTCCAGCCAAATTGTCCCTTGGCTCCTGTTGTTGCCCCCGGGCTTGTGGTTCTCTAGTCTGCTCCGCTCACTAAGGCTGTACAGAGTCCGCTTACTTCCAGAGTACTTGCAGGACGCTTACACCTGGATTCCGAGTGTTGCAGTCTCACACTCTGTGCTGACATGAATTTGCAAATAGGAATGTTTTCTTCTTCCCAAACCAGCTGCCCTTTCTGTTGGTGGCATCGCTGTTTTCCTGAGCTTGAAACCCTGCAATGATCTTTTGACTCCTTTGACAAGCCCTGTCCGTTCTTCTTTCCATTCCAGGCTTCCAGTGTCTGTCCTGCGGTCTACCTTCTGGGTTCATCTTTTTCCTGCACATTTTTGATTATGTTGTTCTCTTGCTCTCTAGTAACTCTGTGTCATTAATACACCTGCGCTTATAATTTTTGAGCTGAAAAAGACCCAATTATCTCTAGTTTAACTCTTGTCATATTACAGAGAGGGAAAATTTTGTCTCTCTTCCTATACCTAGTTTTTAAGGCTTTTCAGGGCTGCTTTCTGTTCTTCCCGCCAGTAAGCTATCATCTCCAGTCAGACCTGACTCCTTATCATGTCTCCTGTACCAGCTGGCACATTCACACGTTCCCGTGTGCACGCACACACACCCTACCTGCTGCTTCATGCCTTTGCTCTTGCTGTTTCCCGAGCCTGGAATGCACCACCTTCCCTCCCTCTCCTGTCTGTGCCTGTCTTCCAAGGCCCCGCCAGCCACAGTCCAATGATCGTCTTTAATTTCTTAGTATTGATTATCTTTACTGCCTTGTAAACACCTCATTATTTATTATCGTGTCTTTTGATTTCTTTTTTTTTTTTTTAAAGATTTTATTTATTTATTTGACAGAGAGATCACAAGCAGGCAGAGAGGCAGGCAGAGAGAGAGGAGGAAGCAGGCTCCCCTAGAGAGCAGAGAGCCCGATGTGGGGCTCGATCCCAGGACTCTGAGATCTGAGCCGAAGGCAGCGGCTTAACCCACTGAGCCACCCAGGCGCCCCCTGTCTTTTGATTTCTTGTATGGCACAAATGATCACATATATCACTTAATTTTTTAATACTACGTATCTGCCATCATGTTCACAGTTTTTTGTGTGTATACATGTTACTTCAGCTTAGTTTCCCCCCCCTCCCCCCAGGCCTTAAACATTTGTGAGCATTAAGTATGCATTGTGCCTGTCATGTATAGACAGGTATTAAGAAATGCTTTTTAAAAGATCGGTAAAGTACGAAAATCATCTATGTCGAGGTTTTTTTGTTTGTTAGTTTTTGAGAGAGTGCACTTGAGCAGAGGGATGGGGGGAATGGCAGAGGGAGAGAGAATCTTGAGCGGGCGCCACACCTAGTGAGGAGGTTGACTCGGGGCTCGATCTCACGACCCTGAGATCATGGCCTGAGCCGAGATCAAGAGTCGGATGCTTACCAGACTCATGCGCCCCAGAGATTTTTTTAATAATAGTATTGAAAGAGATTAAGCAGTTTAAAAAAGGCTTTGTAAAGCTCAAAGTATTTTTATGATTTTTTAGAAATTATTATCTCTCTGTTTATGTTTCATGGAGGTTATCTAGGGAGTAATTAATAGACTATTTAACCACATATTTAAATTATGTTTCTGAATCTTCTTTGTTGATAAACTCAGAGATTCTGGTAGAAGGGTCCATTCCTTGTACTTGTTACTTGTAAAATGCCCAGCAAGAACGTTTCATAGCGTATATGACACTTACTTTACTAGTTTCCTTTTGGAAAATTTTGACAAATTAATATTGCTTCAGGTTAGTCATTTCAGTTCTAAACGCATGTTGTTTCGTATTCTAAGACTTGTACAGGGTGACTGTAGAGTCTTAGGTGGAAGGGGAGCTTGAAATCTCCTGTACGTGTGCTGTAAGTGCTTGCAGCAGCAGGTGATCTAACTCACTGTAGAAGTCTTAGTAAGGGAAACAGCTGGGTACAACAGGAAGCAATGGGAAGATTTTACTCTTGTAATTAAGAATGAATTAATTTTCTTATTTCATATATTTGGGAATTCTAGTACCTGTTGAATCTTTGATGGAAAATGGGGATAACCTGGTATCAGACCCTAATGTTAGACCTAAACTGAATTTTAATTACTTGTTCCTATCATTTGTAAATGACATGACAAATGATCTGTCTGGAGAGGTGGTGCTGAACATTTTTTCCCATTTCTGCAATGCATGAAAAATATGATAAGTATTCACAGTCGTATCAGAATGATGCAGAATGTCAGTGGTTCTCATGGAGTGGGAGGAAGGTTACAGAAGCTCACCGGGGATTCTGATATCTTCCTCCATGGCGTTATCAGTTTAGGGTAACTTTTAATATTTTTTTCACATGTATTGTCTTACTGTTAGTAAGTAGTAAATAGCTAAAAGTTGGATAGATGAGTAAGAAGTGAAGAGCTTACTTCATACTTTAGGTGTTAAATGGTTTTAATAAGTAGCTCTATTCAGAAATGTGATGGCGCCTCCTTTTTAGGTAGTGCAAATTGTCATTGGCCTCTAGGTTTTAACAAATTAACAGATGAATTTAGATCTTTCCCAGAAGTTAGTAAGGGCTAGGTCCTCAGGGATTTTGGAAGATTTTGGAAGAACAGCCTCTTGCTTCCCTATATAGTTCTACCCTTTCATCCGTCCTACATAATTTTTAATTTCCTCTGTCCCTTCTTTCATGGAAATATGAACTGAAAGAGAAGAACCATGTGTTTTGCATCAAGAGTTGAGCACATGTGTAGGAAACAAACCTGATCAAAATTAGTATAGGTCACATAGTCTTCCCGAAGCAGCATATTGTGTCTGGAAGCCTGAACTGCGAGTCTGCAGATTTTGGTTCAGTTCAGGTTTTTATTAGCTGGTAACCTTGATTATGTTATTTAATCTGAATCACAATTAAAACATGTATAAAAGGGCAACATCATCTGACTTGCCTGTTTTATAGAATTTTTGTATGGTGCGAATGAGAAGACCCTGAGAACAAAGCAATCATTAGGAGATTGTAAGATACTGTCCTTAACACTGGCTCAGCAAGCGTTTGTCGAGCACCGACTAAGTGCCAGGTACGGTGCTGGGATTACAAAAGTAGCTGACGGGGAGTCAGCTCTAAGCTTGCAGTCCCGGTGGGATGTAGATGTGTAATCAGGAAGGTGCAGTGCGGTGCCGTTGTGTGCAGTAGTCAAGGCCTTTGCCGGGCAGGGTGGTAGTCGCTGCTGCCTGTTTGGCGCCGGTGGAGAGTGCTGGTGTGGGGAGGAAGGGCCTGGCAGGACGTGGGCTTGACAGAGTCCGGGACCCAATGAAGTGATGAAGGGCCTTGTATGCTAAGGAGGTTTAGCAGTTTGGATTTCATTTTCTCGGCCTGTGTTTCTCAGCGTGTTGTCTACGAAACACTTCTTTCCTGCGATTGTGAGTACGTGTTGTGGAGCATTGGGGAAGAAGGGTGGTGTTTCTTGGCTAAGTGTTGTACATGTTATTACTGGAATTGTCAGCGCTCTGTAATGCCGTGTGTGTGAAATGTAATGCTGATTGTGTGAATGCGGAGGGTGAGCGTCGGTGGCTGTAGCTTCCAGTAGCATTTTCCAAACTTCATTGATCGTGGAACTCCTACTTCCTGCGGACGTCTAGGGTTACGTTCCAAGGCACAATTAAGGGAAATGCTGCTGTCTGCATTGGGAGAGTGCTGGGAAGTTTTAAGTTGGACATGGGACACAGTTGGATTGTTAATCATCAAAAACTCTGGCAGCAGTGGGTGAAATGTCTTAGTAGAGAGTGGAGTCACGGATACTTGGGGCAGCCGTTGTCGAGGAGCCAGGCGGTAAATGGGTCTGAAGTAGCATTGGGGAGCGGTAGGGGCAGAGTTTGGGGTTAGGCAGGAGGTAGATTCAGTGGAACTTGGAAGACCGAGCACATGGAGTTGAGGACAGTGGAGTGAGAAGGCTGGGTTGGTGTCCAGGTTTTGGGCATACTGACCAGAACTTGCGGAGGTGAGCGGTTCAGGCTGGGGGAGTAGATGGCGGCTTGTTTATTTAGGAGAGCTCGCTTAAAATGTGTCCCGTTTCTGAAACGAGAAGTGCTGTGGCTTTGAGCACAAATCTGAGTTCACTTTAGGGTACAAAGTAAACTGTAGAAATAAAAGCCTGCTTAATGAATTCATGCTTTTTGTTTTCTTTTTCAGTCAGGGCCTAGTCAGACTTTTGAAGCTGGGTCAGTTCAAGATGTTGTGGATATGGAAGAGGGCACAGGTGTCTTTCCCTCAGAACCCATGCTCTGCAGCGAGTCGGTGGAAGGGCAGGTGCCACATTCGTTAGAGATCCTGCATCAGTCAGCGGACTGTTCTAATGCCAACGATGCCTTGATAGTATCGGTGCATCTGCTCATGTTGGAGTCAGGTTACATACCTCAGGTAAGACGACAGGCAGAAATCAAACCTGTTAGGGCTTCAGTTTCCCATTGGGAGTGGGGCGTATTGATAAACATCACTAGGGTATTGTGGTTTTTTAGATTTCTGTATTAAAGACAGAAGATTATGTCTGGTGATATGTAATAAACTACGGTCAAGAATGTGGGATGGGTATGTCTAGATGGTTTACTCACTGGGTTTTTATGTTAATGGCCCTGAATTGCCAGTAATCTAGTAAGATTCAGTTAGGAAGAGGGACATTGCTTGCTTCCATACTTCCTTCCTTCATTCTCCATTTGGTAAGTATGTGCCCGTGACAGGTGCAGTGCTTTGTCCCCATTGTCAGGTTGCTCCCAGTCCAGGAGTGGGGGAGAGAGACAGCTTATAGTCTATCATACTGTATTGGTGACATCCTAGGAGAGATGTCTAAGTATGTGGGATGCCAGAGAGTCACAGAGGAGAACAGTTAGAGCTTCTCCAGCCTTGGTGTGCCTAAGAATACTTGGGGATCTTACTAATGCAGATTTTGATTTATTTACTTTGTTTTTAAATTTTATTTATTTGAGAAAGATAGAGAGCATGAGCAGAGAGAGGGAGAAGCAGGCTCTCCACTGAGCCAGGAGCCCGATGTGATGCTCGATCCCAGGACCCAGGGATCATGACCTAAGCTGAAGGTAGATGCTTAACCGACTGAGCCCCCCAAGCGCCCCTGCACATTTGGAGTTAATAAGTCTAGGGTGAAGCCTGAGACCCTGCATCCATGTTATGAGTGACAGAGATGTAGAGAAGTTCAGTGACTGTTGTGTCCCCGCAGTATGCCATGCCTGGGGCCAGGAGTTAGGATGTAAAGATCCTGGGATAAGTGCTTGTCTGCAAGGAGTCTGTAACTTGGGGAGAGAAACAAAAAGAAAATTATGATGTTTTATGATAGAAGCGTGTAACGATAGAAATATGAACAGAATGTTGGGATAAAAGAGAATGACAAATGATTTTTTTTTTTTTAAATAAAAGGCCTCACAAACAAAATGGTAATTGAGCTATGGGTCTTGAATGATATGGCTTTGCTGGGCAAAAAAGTGAGTCTTTGACAAGAGAAATCAATCCCTGTCTCTGATGTTATTATATCTACTCGAACAAACGTTTTGATGGAGGATAATATATTGTAACATTTTCTGTCAAAATTTTATTAATGACGGTAGTCATGATTTGGCAAATTTGATTAAGGGGTCTGTATGGAGTGCGTATTTCCAGACAAGTTAGGGGCCTCTGGGATTTTTAGTCTTTTGAGAGGAACACTTTTCTTCCTTACTTGTTTTTCTTTGCTTTCACTCCCCAGGGGACCGAGGCTAAAGCCCTGGCCATGCCGGAGCAGTGGAAGTCGGGCGGCGTGTATAAACTGCGGTACACGCATCCTCTGTGCGAGGGTGGCTCCGCTGCTCTCACCGGTGTGCCTCTGGGAGCCCTGCTTGTCGTAAACGGTAACTGGCTGGCCCACTCACCGCTGTCACTTTACCAGAGCTGCCCTGTTCTCCAGATGTCTAGCCGCTTCGGTGATTAGCGCTCACGGTCTAGTCGAGGCTTTCCCAGCTCCGCTTAGTCCCTAGGCCGCTGATCACACGGTCGGCAAGGTGCTGGACGACGTGGGTCGCCGTTGTGGCGGCAGGCTTCCGGGCCAGGGCAGCCGCGCCCGTCGGCTGTCTTCATCTCGTGGTGTTCTTGCTCTGGGGGTGTTGCGATCATCGGAATGAGAGGATCTCTTACGTATGAGCTCTTTGTGCTGCGGGGGACTTTTTTATGTTTGTATTTTTGACCAAGGTCAGGAAGTGAGCGATGGGAAGAGGTGAGATTGAGTGGGGGTCGCTTTTTATCCCGTTTGGTGTCTCTGAATAGTAATGTGTAGACATGCGGCTGAGCACTGCGTGTGTGTGTGTGTGTGTGTGTGTGTGTGTGTGTGTGTGTGTTTGCTCCCCGACCTGAGCTGCAGGAAAGTCACTGAGTAGTTGCTTTTTCTGCTTCTCTTTCCTATTGGCAGTTTCCCAAGGATGGCAGTCCGTTCCATTTTTGTATTTCATTTGAACTCAAATGCCACCCACAAGTTCATACGTCTACAGTGGTCTGTGGAATCATCCCATAGTCACATGTTCCGGAGAGCCAGTGGAGTGACTAGAATCTTTCTTTTCTGCTCTCTTGATTGTTGAGATTTATCCCTTTAGCTAGAAAAGATAGTATGATGAGATTGGGATGACTGCATTTTTGATTCTTCAGGACACCCTGCCTTTTGTGTAGCAGAGACAGTTGCCTCGATGTGCCTTCGCCCCGAAGTCTCAGCAGCTGCTGGTTCCGCTGAGGCTGGGGGGAGGCCTAGTGGGGCCCGAGTGAGCACTCAGACCTCAAGCCGCGCCACGTGCGCCTGTTGCGTTTATCGAGGTCCCTTGTAGGACTTTGTTTGAAAAATGTTTGTTTCCGCAAAAATTTATTTTGAAAACCACCGTCCTACCCTGTCTTGATTTTGGAAATGAAAGATCGTTCTTGGTCCCCTGTGATGTGATTTCTGCTACTTCCCTTTAATCACTAGATTCTTTGAAATGCTCCTTTCAAGGCTCAGATTTCAACAGCTTTAACAGCTTTGGTGGCATTCCACGTTTGTCAGGATGTGGCTCTCTGATGCAGGACTAGCCGTGTCTCCTCGGCGTTCCTCCCAGTGAGCCCGAGAGACGTCCAGCTGAGCGTTCTTGCACACGCAGGAGCGACCCTTTCTGCCTCTCCCAGTGGCTCTGCTCCATCATGTCGTAATTTACAAGGCTGAGGCTACCCGGTCGTGACCCTGAGGTGGTTTCTTACAAAAGCACTTTAAGAACATGTATAATGGCTTCTGTTCACTGGTTTCGGGCTACGTAGCATACAGAGAATGGCTGCTACGTCTGGCGATGGTTTCTTAGTTTGTGTTATCTTGTTCTTTTACTCTTCTCGGCACATCGGCTGCTCGCAGACTTGGCGTGGCAACCGGCCATTCCAGGCTTCATTCTCTGAAAAGGAGCAGTGTGTCCTTAAGTTTTTGCTTCACCCAGGACCTCCTGCTCAGTGCACATGTGCATAAGCACAGCCCGGGCTCTTTCATGGAATGAGATAAAGTGTGCCTTTGTTTACATGGTTAAAACTGAACCCTCTGGTGATATCAAGAATAGTGGTTCTTTGCGTCTAGAAAGAGATAATGTTGTGAAAACTAACAGGATTCTTTTAATAAACAAGGGAAGACTCCTTGCCAACGGTTAAATAAAAAAAATAAGTGGAATTTTTAGTGACTTTATTAGAAATAATGATTTTATTATGTTTAACAGTCTCCTGTTAACCTTGTTGCATATCTTTCAATTACTAGTAAGCCTTCAATTACTAATAAACCTTTCAATTACTAATAATCCACTAATACGTAGTGGATTTTTTTTTAAAGATTTTATTTATTTATTTGACAGAGTGAGAGAACACAAGCAGGTAGAGCAGCAGAGGGAGAGGGAGAAGCAGGCTCCGCACTGAGCAGGGAGCCTGATGCGGGGCCCGATCCCAGGGCCCCGGGACCACGACCCGAGCCAAAGGCAGTCAGTTAACCAACCGAGTCACACAGGCGCCCCTACCTAGTGGATTTTATATAAAGGGTGCATACTTCAGTTTTTTTTTTTAGAAAGAGAGAGAGAGAGCGAGCGAGCACAGGCAGACAGAGTGGCAGGCAGAGGGAGAAGCAGGCTCCCCACAGAACAAGGAGCCCGATGTGAGACTCGATCCCAGGACTCTGGGATCATGACCTGAGCCGAAGGCAGCTGCTTAACCAACTGAGCCACCCAGGCGTCCCCATACTTCAGTTTTTAAGGGTGTTGTAGAATAATGAATTTGGTGTGGTGGCAGGTTTACACTTTGCTGTGAGGGAAGGAAATAAACGTAGAGCAGTTTGTTTTCTGTACGTGTCCTTCGTATGCTGGGGCAGGGAAGTGCAAGCCCGTGCTAAGACGTGAAGGCCATTGGTGAACTGACGAGTTCTTTGTCTCTGTTGCTTATTTACAGCCTCACTAAAGATCGGCGGTGAGCTCAGAAGTGTGAAAAGGTTGCAGCTGCTGCCGGAATCATTTATTCGCGAAGCTGAACCAGGTAGGAAAAGCATGATCGAACTTCGGGGGTGAAGCTTTGAGAGGTTCACTTTAGAAAAACTGAAAGGTAATGTCTGAGAGACTGAAAATTCCGGAATGAGATTAAAGCAGATTTAAGACCTGTTGCAGAGTATCTGTTTCTTTCCTGCTTTTCTTAGGGTCTTGGCGTGCTGGGTTTTACGTGTGCCGCCATTACGGAATGACCCTAGTATGTAATTCATCCCGCGCTATACCGGTGCGTCCTAATTTCTGAACTAATCTTCGGATTTTTCGAGCATCGTCTTTAACCACTATGGAGAGGATCTGTGTTTTGTGGAAACCATACAGGGCACCTTCCTTGTTGAAGATTGCTGGAGGAAGAACTATTCAGAATCGTTAGCTTCAGCCAGCCTAGATGGGGTGGCTGTTGGATCAGATTGGAGATTCCCCAGACGTTTACATTCTAGGCATGGTTTTGCTTGTATTCTGTAAGATTATAAGTAGATGCAGAGACAAATTTTCCCTTTTATTTTTTCAATTAAATCCGAAGTATGAGAAGCAGGAGGCAGTTGAAGGAGAGGAGATGGATGGAGAAGGGAGCTCACATCTCTAAGTGCTGGTTTTGTGCTGAGTGGGCGCCTTGACAGACATCATTCCATTTCTTCCTTGTAGGAAACTCGGCAGGGTTTTACAGTCCTCCTGTGGCCTGGAGCGGTGCCGTGGGGTGGTGGCGTTGACAGCAGGGTCTTTGAGGGAAGGCTCCCTAGATCAAGGTCTTTGCTTGAAGGCCTAGATACTTACTCTTGTTAGTTCCCTGGAGACTGTACCCCTGAGGTCCATGAACTTCCACAGACCAAAACTGATGAGAAAAGGGGACGTCAGGAAGCTTATTTATAATGGTCTCTGAACACTTATCGTCACGCCAGACCAGTTTTGTTACTGCTTTTTTTCTCACATCTTAATTTAATTTTATTTTTTTCAGTGTTCACAGATTCATTGTTTATGCGCCACACCCAGTGCTCTGTGCAATATGTGCCCTCTTTAGTACCCACCACCAGACTCACCCATCCCTCTACCCCCTTCCCCTCCAAAAACCTCATTTTGTTTCTCAGAGTTCACAGTCTCATGGTTCATCTCCGCCTCTGATTTCCCCAATTCACTTTTCCTTTCCTTTTCCTAATGTCTTCCATGTTATTCCTTATGCTCCACAAATAAGTGAAACCATATGATAATTGACTGTCTTTGCTTGACTTATTTCACTCAGCATAATCTCCTCCAGTCCTGTCCATGTGGATACAAAAGTTGGGTATTCATCCTTTCTGATGGCTGAGTAATACTCCATAGTGTATATGGACCACATCTTCTTTATCCATTCATCCGTTGAAGGGCATCTTGGCTCTTCCCACAGTTGGGCGACTGTGGCCATTGCTGCTAAGAACATTGGGGTACAGATGGCCCTTCTTTTCACTACATCGGTATCTTTGGGGTAAATAGTAGTGCAATTGCAGGGTCATAGGGAAGCTCTATTTTTAATTTCTTAAGGAACCTCCACACTGTTTTCCAAAGTGGCTGCACCAACTTGCATTCCCACTAACAGTGTAAGAGGGTTCCCCTTTCTCCACATCCTCTCCAACACTTGTCGTTTACTGTCTTGTTAATTTTGGCCATTCTGACTGGTGTAAGGTGGTATCTCAATGTGGTTTTGATTTGAATTTCCCTGACGACTAACGATGATGGACATTTTTTCATGTTTTCTTAGTCCTCTTTACATTATCAGTCCCCTGAGGAGCCTTTGTACAAAATTCATCCCCCACGCATTCTCTTCCCATGGAATTTTAATACCATAGATACAAGTATTTTCATTTGTGTACTGTGACTCTTTGGACAGTCACAAAGCAATGGTATAGCTAGGGTTTTGTTTTGTTTGCCAAGAACCAGTTTTGGTCCCGTTGTGGACGACACTGCCCCTGATACGGGTAGATGAACTAGACTGATAAATCTGTAAAGACGGTCTTACCACTGGGACCAGAAAAACTTGAAATTCCTTGGCCACAACACTTTAGTCCTCTTGACACTAGGGAGGACCTGCTATGGGGAGCAGAAATACTCTCTACTCCACAGTAGTAGAGGTACCATTTTACAGATTAGGAGATAGGTCTAGAGAAGGTTAAATTACTTTAAGATCACAGAGCTAATAAATGGTGGAATTTAGGATTGGAATAGATTTGACTCCTGAGCCTATTTTTTTTTTTTTTAAAGATTTTATTTATTTATTTGACAGAGAGAGATCACAAGTAGACAGAGAGGCAGGCAGAGAGAGAGAGGGAAGCAGGCTCCCTGCTGAGCAGAGAGCCGATGCGGGACTCGATCCCAGGACCCTGAGATCATGACCTGAGCTGAAGGCAGCGGCTTAGCCCACTGAGCCACCCAGGCACCCCTGAGCCTATTTGTTTTTGAGAGATTTTACTTATTTGAGAGAAAGAGAAAGAGAGAGAGCACAAGAGGGGACAGTCAGAGGGAGAAGCAGACTTGCCGCTGAGCAGGGAGCCCAACATGGGACTTGATCCCAGGACCCTGGGATCATGACCTGAGCTGAAGGCAGACGTTTAACCGACTGAGCTACACAGGTGCCCTTCCTAAGCCTATTTTTAAAAGACAACTTCTAGGGGCGCCTGGGTGGCTCAGTGGGTTAAGCCTCTGCTTTTGGCTTGGGTCATGATCCCAGGGTCCTGGGATCGAGCCCCGCATCGGGCTCTCTGCTCAGAGGGGAGCCTGCTTCCTCCTCTCTCTCTCTCTGTCTGCCTCTCTGCTTACCTGTGATCTCCGTCTTTCAAATAAATAAATAAAATTAAAAAAAAAAAAAAAGACAACTTCTATAGGAATATAGCTCAGATTCATATTCCTCATCTGGTTTCTGTTAAAGAGGAAGTAGGGGCGCCTGGATGGCTCAGTTGTTAGGGGTCTGCCTTTGGCTCAGGCCACGATCACACGGTCCTGGGATTGAGGCCCACATAGGGCTACCTGCTCCACCCTAAGCCTGCTTCTCCCTCTCTCACTTCCCCTACTTGTGTTCCCACTCTAGCTGTCTCTCTCTGCCAAATAAATAAATAAAATCTTTATTAAAAAAAAGAGGAAGTAAAAGGGGAGGAAGAAAATTAATACTGTTCTATTACAGTAAGTTTATGGACTATATTAACTAAATATTTTTAATATAGTACTTTTATGTTGGGTAGGGTTATATAACTGCCCATCTGACAAGTCATTTTGATTACTTTTTACTGTGACTTATAGTACAGTACCTAATATATACTTATGAATAAGTTCCTGGTTACTTTTATATAATAGATAACTGAAGGAAAAAGCTTGTTTAAAAAAGTCAGTTTTCACACTTCAAAAAAGGCCGTGAACCAAACTGATTTTTTAAATATCTTGACATTTGAGTTCAAGTTCATGGTAGTTCATGCAATGAAGATACCAAACAAATTACGAAGAGTGTTCTATTTCTTATAGATAGCGAAGTGTGCCTAGTTCCAGGATGGGGGGAGCACACATGTACTGATGATCTGTAATGCTCCTGGCCCCGTGCACGGATCTTTACATTTTAACCACTCTTAGGTGCACCGGTGGTGTCGCCTTTAAGTAGGTGAGCAAACAGGTGTGGATCAGGGGGGTCAGAGCCTGGTAGAGCTACACCAGAACTGCAGTGGGAACGTGGGTGGCATTCGGCCGGGCTTCCCATGCTGCAGGGTATGTACAGGTGAATCATCCGGGGATCTTAGGAAAATGCAGGTTCCAGTGTGAAAATGTGGGTCTGTGGTAGGGCCTGAGATTCAGTTGTGCTCCTGAACAGTTTCCAGGTGATGGCCATCCTGGTGGTCCGGACCCACACTGCGGAGTGGCAGGGGAGTGACCTAAATGTATTGGAGCCAGACTTAGGTGTGGCTAAGACTTACGGTGAGGCCTTGGGTGTCTTTCAGTATCTGTCCTGTTTTTAAAATGGGGGTCAGGGTATTTGTCTCCTACTTCGGGGGAACTACTGATGTGAAAGAGCTTGAAGAATGCTTGACACAGTTCCCGACACCTGGTCCTCACGAGACGGGGACAGCTCTCCTTCTGCTGGGACCTGAGGAGCGGTCCTCCGCTGGACTCTCCCAGTGCCTGGGCAGTGGGGCAGGTGCTCAGGAAATCATGTTGGGTCTACAATTCTCATCCCACAGTTTGTCCTACTATAATTGTAGCCTGTGAGCTTGTACGTTGCCTGTAGCTCTGTTCGAAATGGTGAGATTTCTAGCTTTACATCTAAGAGTTTCCAGAGTGCCAAATGATGTATTTCTTCATCTGCTAGAGACTGTGGTTCATGTCTCTCCAGGCAGGAATCACTTGTGAAAATATACCACTTTGATTTGGCAGAAGTAGAGGATACCATTTCAGGTTTTGCCATTTCAGGTTATGCCACTTGATTTTGTGTTTTGATTTTTCATTAAAAAATATATTTTAGGGGCAAGTGTAGCCAAGATATACAAAGATCTTCAGAAGCTCTCTCGTCTCTTCAAAGACCAGCTGGTGTATCCTCTTCTGGCTTTTACCCGACAAGGTGAGAGATGATAAATGATCCCAGGTCAGACGGCTAGAAAGAACAGTAGTTTACATGCTAAGCTTGTGACTCTGATATAAGACTTTGCCTCTTTTCTCCTCTTAGTGAAGTTCTGATCTTCTACAACTAAGCATTAATGTTAATTCCTTAAAATTATATACTTCCTTTTTGTATTTCCTCAGCATTTTGTGCATCTCTGTTGTAGCCTGTCTTCCATTGTATCATAATTGTTGACATGAGTTCTTTCCACCTGAGGTTTTAAATATTTTGAAAGTAGGGAACAGGCCCTGTCCACTTTTGTGTTCTCATGGCCTAACACAGGGTCTAGTCCATAATAGGTGTTCAGTAAATAATAATGGAGAGTCTGTAAATTGGTTCTTAAGTTTTTTTAAACCTGATTTATTGGGGTTCTATGCTAGGTACTGTGGATATTTCACATGCATTCTTTTTTTTTTTTTTTCCAAGATTTTATTTACTTATTTGACAGAAAGAGAGAGATCACAAGTAGGCAGAGAGACAGGCAGAGAGAGGGGGAAGCAGGCTCCCTGCTGAGCAGAGAGCCCGATGCTGGGCTCGATCCCAGGACCCTGAGATCATGACCTGAGCTGGAGGCAGAGGCTTAACCCACTGAGCCACCCAGGGACCCCCACATGCGTTCTTTTTTAATGCTAACAAGTTTGAAGGAGATTTTAATCTCATTGTATAGGTGATGAAACGATTTTCGTGAGGTTTTGTAATTCATTCAGAGTTCTCATATTAGCGAGCTCTTATTTATGTTGTAGGAAAAAAACACTTTAAAATCTCAGTGACGTAAAGCAAATAATGTACTCTTCTCACTCACGTATGTGTTGTGTAGGGGTTAGCTATGGTTGAAGGAATAGTCCTTCTCCAGGATATGCTCTTGTAGCAGAGGGAAAAGAAGGCCAGTGGCCCAGCTGCATGTTGGTTCTTTAAGCTTTTGCTTGGAGGTGATGTTCCACTTCCACTCATATTTCACTGCACAAAACCAGTCAAAATGGCCAAGCCTGATGGCAGTGCAGTGGGGAAGTGTAATTAGAGGCTGGAAAATGAGAATCCTAATCTACTACAATCCTTTAGCTGGAAAATAACTTCAGATTTATACAAATAAATATGTGGCTTTCATTAACTCTCTGTATATTGAGATATTTTAGGTCTCCAGTTGCGTGGGCCCAGGTGGCTGTTACCATAGTTTTCTTCTTTAGGTGGTGGTAATAGAAGAGAAAAATAGGAATTTTAAAACCCTTTATTGGATTTCGGTTATCTTTGCTAGTGGAGAACAATATCACATCTATTTCAGGGTGCTAATACTAAACCATTTTTGTTTGACTTTGGAAGATGATGTTATTTTCCTTTCTTGACTTGCCTCTGAAATTGATCTACTTCCTTTTGTGCCAGCCCTGCTAGACTGCAGAGAATATTGCTGCCTAACACTTGAGTGTTTGTTCTGACCACTCTGTGTGTATCCAGACATTGAATTCTCCTCAGGGAGGTAGGCAGTACTAGTCCCCCATCTTACAGATTAGGAAGTTGAATTATAGTTTAAGTATCTTGTCCCAAGGCACACAGCTAATAAGTGGCAGCATTAGGAACCAGTTACAAAAGCCATCATCCGTCTTTCGTAGTTGAGTAGAGAAGTTTTTGTTGCATTGACTATTGCTCAGAACAAGGGAGGCCATTGGCTAACATTTAGAAATTGTCAAAGTTACTCATTTGGTCTGTATTAAAAAGTATTCATCTTTTCAGTAAAACGTTGAGGGAATAAGGGACTTAGTAGTAGCCATCTGGCTGACCTGGGGTTAAAAGTTTGTTGTAGGTGTCATATACTTGGGTCGTGGAGACAACCGTCTGATTTGTCACTTAGGTGTAAGTTGGTAGCTGTTAAATACATGGGAAAGCTCGATGTTCTTTACTTAGTGATACCTCTTCTTTTTTCTTTGTAGCACTGAACCTACCGGACGTGTTTGGGTTGGTAGTCCTTCCTTTGGAGCTGAAGCTGCGGATCTTCCGACTTCTAGATGTTCGTTCTGTTCTTTCTTTGTCTGCAGTTTGTCGTGACCTCCTTATTGCTTCAAACGACCAGCTGCTGTGGAGATGTTTGTATCTGCGGGATTTTAGAGGTGATTGTTACGATGACATGTTAATCTCTTTCTTACTAAGGTCTTAATTATTTAGCTCACCAAGTTTTTAGTTGTAGCCTCTTTTTTTTTTTGAGCCGTTGCAAATAATCATAACCTATAACCTTATCGGAAGGAGATTCTAAGCCTCATATACTTTTGCCTATATCCTGAAAACTCTTCCTAGTCTTATTTGTGTTCTCCATAACACAAGTAGACTAGTAGACGAAGTAGAATATTTCAAGAATTTCTAAAATTTTGGAAATTAGAAAAATTTCAAGTTTATTCTTTCTTTTTAGACCATCCTCCATTTGTGACTTAGTCTGGTGCATTTCCAAGCTCCCATGGTTGTGACCATGTGCACAAGTTGAGAGAGCCCTGCTTACTTCCGTGTGGCTTAATTTCCATATAGTCTCATTTATGGTGACCTGGTGATCACTGTAGCAGTGATGATAGTGGAACTCGGGGGTGGGGAGAAGTTACCCCAAATGTAAAAGCCCTTTGCCTGGTGTATCAAGATTTCCAGATACTAGCCTGGAATCCTGATAATGGAATTTCTTTTCTGTGTGTCAGTGTTCTGTTCTGTTTTTTTTTTTTTTTTAAACTGATGTGACCCTGAGGTGGGTCATGAAATCAATGCAATAAAAAAAACCCCCAAAAACCATATGCATTTTATAAAATAGTTGTAAACTTCTATTTTAGTATATGTATATATAGGTATATACTGCATTGTGATGTAAAAAATATTTGTGGTTCCCATCAAGAGAGTGTGAATGATGGTGCTATGTATAACATACCCTCTTGGGAACTGTAAAAATCTAGTGGGTAGACCCCCTTCCTTCTTTTTCGTACTGAGAATGTTATATAGACTCATTTGGATTGATAAAAAACTTTTTTTTTTCTTTAAAACCTCAAAATATAAGAAGTGAATGAGCTGGTTTTTCTTTGTCCTCCTCCTTGATTCCTAAGGCCCTACATTATTCATGCCTCTGAATCTAGAGTTCAAAGTATCATTTTGTGCCAGGACAGAGCAAGTATCATCTCAAATTTAAAAAAAATTAATTACAGTCAAAAAGAAAAGATAAAATGACCAAAGTATATAGAAGAACCAGCTGAAAAACAGGCTGTGATAAAAAGGGGCAAAAAGCCCTTTTACATACATTCTCAAATTCAGATATAAAATACAGTCAGTCTCTATCTCATTTCCAGATTGTGGTCCATAAGCTGAGGGTTCAGATTTCATAATAAATTTCTCTATGGGCATGATATTAGTTGTCCTGGTCATACTATTACGAGTTGGGAGAAGAAAACCCAGATATGGAAGAAAACTTTAAGTCAGCTTTCCCTATGGATGATGGGCTGTGATGCACACCCGGAGATTGTCACCCAGACAGTGTCCCAGAGACTCGGGTTAGATGAAGCGGCCACACCCAGATGAGTCGCGGGACGGGGTGGGGGGTGGCGCAGCGAGGGACAGCGCAGGCAGGGAGAGCGGTCCGCAGGCCTCCGTATTCCTCAGGACATCCATGCACGGACTTCCCATGAGCAGCGACAGTTGCCTTCAGCCAGCGAGAGTGGTTTGAGTCCGGTGCAAGGACAGGCCCTACGGTGTGTGGTAAACAAATGATTTGTGTTCCTTTTTGTGCTTCGTGTGTAAGCTTCAGTTTCCTTAGGACAAAAGCAGAAGTGCTGTTTAATGCTGGATGCATGAAGCATTTTAAGTCCTTATTTCTATTTTATTTTATTTTTTTTCGTAGATGGGACTGTTAGAGCTCGAGACACAGATTGGAAAGAAGTAGGTATTACTATCGAGGCTAATGTTAATATAAGCACAGAAATAACTAGTGAGTTAATACATTAAAGGCATATTATCACTTTTGTTGTGTGATGAAATCTGTTTTCATTACGTTTGTTGCTAATTTTCAGTAATTGAAAGCGTTCTTTAACTTTTACCTTAGACTCAGTCCTTTTCTTAATTACATAGGAAAAGAAACATTACCTCAATGATTGTTTTTCACCTTTACTTAATATAAAACATTCTCTCTTCCTCTGTTGCAAAAAATGTTGAGTTTCTGTGCTGGAGTGGTCCAGCTGTTCAGCTCATTAGACGTGTGTGCTGGGACAAGAGTAAGTGTTGTTTGACATGCAGACACCTACTGTACAAGAGGGGGGCAGGGCTCCCGAGAAATGGGGGGGCGACTAGAGAGGGGTCCTCAGCTGTGTCCGCTCACAGCCCCGCCTCTGAAGCTGGCGTCCCTTTTGTTGCAGTTTAAGTTGCGCTCCATTAGCAGCGTGGTTTAGGCGAAAAAATGTATTTAAATGCTGTCCTCCCGCCCCCCAGGACCTTAACTTTGTATTTGGGGGTATGATATTCTCAACGGATATTTAAATTTTCCACTTTCAAGAAAACCTGACCTAAAATTATATATGAGTCCGAGTGCTCTACACTGCAATCTGGAAGTACGTGTCCCTCAGTGATCCTGCCTTGGGATTGAGTGTTTCTCTAGGGCGACACAGTTGCTCAGTTGCGGTGCGGTTAGAGGACACTTTGTTCGGCCTTGTCTTCACAGCTACTGCCTTATTCGTGCAGACGGAAACTGGTAAAAGTTCTCTGTGTGCACCGGTTCCTTTGTCTGCTCCAGAGTGTGGGCAAAGAAAAGTGTAGAGAGAGCAGTGGAAGCAAATTGGGACTTTGGAGAAGCCTCCAGATCACTTACCGCATCTCGTTCTTGTGTTTCTGCAGCTCTACAGGAAGAGGTACAGACAAAGAAGAGAAGCTCAGAGAGGACACCATGTGTTGTTCCCACCATCGTCACCCCACCCCATGCCGCTCGGCCCCAGCCCCTGGCACCCCAGGCCTTTTCCTCCCAGCTCTCTCCTTCCTCCAGGAATTATTGGTGGAGAATACGATGAGAGATTAACACTTCCCTTTGTTGGGGACCCCATCAGTTCACTCATCCCGGGGCCGGGGCAGACACCAGGCCAGTTCCCTCCACTCAGACCACGTTTTGATCCCATTGGCCCGCTTCCAAGACCTAGCCCCACCTTGCCAGGGCGAGGTGGCCCGAGTGACAGATTTCCCCTAAGGCCCAGCAGGGGTTGGCCACCCGACAGCCGGCTACCATTCATATGATTGATTTGTAATCTTACTTCTGGAGCTTGTTTGGTTTTTCGTTTTTAAAACTGCAGATGTCGTCTTGCCAGGGTGCTGATCTCGTGTTCACTGATTGTGATGCTGAGGAATGCACTCCCCGTGGCCTTCCGGTAGATACTTACAGCTCCAGGGGTGCTGGGGCCCACAGGGTCCTGTAGGACCGGGTTGGCTTGGAAATAATTGGCTCCTGACCTCCCCCCTCTGAGTTCTCCTCTTGAGTGAAGGTTGTTCACTGATAAATGTTCTGCACCAGATTAAAAAAAAATTAAGTATAAATCACACGGCAGTCTGAATTTTTATTAGAGAGCATAAGTACTCAGAACAGCTTCACAACATTACTTGGAGGTTTCAGAGTGATCAGAGAACCCATTCAGTGCCATCAGATTGTGGTGGGCGATTTTGTAAAAATTGTTTTTCAGGGGCACCTTCTCTTCAAACAAAATCATTCGCAGAAGCCTGATTTATAAAATGAATAAAAGCCAAGCTAGCTCGGTTGAACTGGACTTGGGGTGGGTGCTTTGGACACCCACCTGCTCCGTCCACCTCCTCTCTCTGCAGCGCTTTCTCAGCTTCTCTGGTGGGACTTCTGGGCTCTGCAGCAGCATTGCTTGACAACTGTTGGGTTATAGGGACTCTGTTTCTGGCTTCTGAAGCGGAGTTACGATTTTTTTTCCTTGTGTTTGGAACACTTGGTGCCTAATTTGTAATCTGAACAGGTGACAGCTTTTAACATCCGTTTCACTGCTTTGAGTGCTGGTCAAATACTTGTTTTCAAAGACAGCGTCTTATTCTTGGAAGAACATTTTGCTTTTAAGATTTAAAATGCACAAAATTCAGGATTTATTCATCTTACAAGAAAAAGGCCAAACACACATGTCTTATCGTACAACTATACAAACATGCTATAGTGACAAATGAAAATCTGAATCACAACACAGAAATAAAACCCTATTAGTATTTGCGGACAATATTTAGGAATATTGTCAATGTCTTCCTGCTTTTTAAAAAATCTGTTCTGCATATAAGGAAATGGCTTGGAATGTTCTATGCCGCAAGAATATTTTGAGTCCTACATACATGTGAAAATATTTTTTTTTTTGCTACACATATAGTCTTTATTCCCATCACAGTGAAGAAAATTCAGTCAATAGGATTTTCTGGAGGCCACGCCGCCTATAGTAGCTTAATGTACATAGGCAAAGGATTGGGGCTTTGACATTTCTTTCTGTGGTATTTTGTGATAGCTGAGCTATAGGACAGCTTTTCAAAAAAAAAAAGTGTCCACTAGATGCAGTGTGGCCCTAATTGGGCCTGGGCTGAAGAATTACCTGAAGCTTTGGTGGGTCCAAGTACACCCTCCTCTATCTCTACACTTCTCCGTGGGCATCTGTGGTGTTAGGCTGCAGTGCATGTGTGTGTGTGTGTGTGTGTGTGTGTGTGTGTGCACGCGCATGTGTAGCGGGAGAACATAGTGATGACCAGAAGCACCAAATACTATAAAACAATGAGTTTGCAAATTGCAGTCGTTTTTGAAGGGCCCTCGAGAGGTCCACGAATGGTGCTGGTGTCCCGTGGCTGCAGGGGCTCCTCCCTCCGACACACCGCCGGCTTCCGGGCCAGCGTGACACACGTCTTAGGGGAGCATATTGGCGGTGTGCCCTATGCCTGGATTTGCAGTCCTCGAACGGCAGTTTGTTCTAAATCCTTAAACCAGCCTCAAAGCTTTTCCTCTTGAAGAGCTAAATTTATAGTTTAGAAGCTTGTAAACTACATTCTTTTCATTCGGCTGAAACTGTGGAGCCCTGTGTATTGCTGGTGGGTCATGAGGGTGAGATCACGGTTTGGCAGCGGCATGTGCACTGTGTGACCTGACATCACTTCGATCCTACTGGGTCGGAGGCGGGATAGCGTCTAGCGCCACTGGAAGCGTTGCGTTAAGATGGTTCTTCGGTGGCTTGGAGCCTTAACGACTTTCCGTGGCACCATATTTTCCTCCTACTGTTAATTTTACTAACAGGAGCTCACTCTCTCTCTCCCCCTTCTCTCTCTCTCTTCTCTTTTAAACTTAGTTTTATTGTTTTTTAAGACCGGCAGGTGGAGGGACAGAGGGGGAGGGAGAAGCAGGCTGAGCAGGGAGCCCAACATGGGACTCTATCCCAGGACTCCAGGATCATGACCTGAGCCGAAGGCAGACACTTAACTGACTGAGCCACCCAGGAGCGCCCCCTCCCCTTCTCTTTATAAATGGAAGATATGGTTTGGCACGGCTGGACAGCAAATCATGGGAGGTATCCTTTCCCTCTGATGGAAGGTTTTGTGGTTCCCTCTGTAAAAATGGTTAATTTTGCCCTCTCACTCTTGGCGCTCCAGGTTCTGAGATCACTGCTTAGCCTCAGATCTCCGTAATTCTTATTTTGACGGAGCCCGACTCTCCGCCCTTTGCTCCCTGGGCTCGGGACGGGCGCCAGGACTTTACTTTCTCCTTCTCTGGGCGGTGGCTGCCAAGTGCTAACTTGCTTCTGCCCGAGACTCGGCGGAAGACCACAGGTAGCAGATGCTGACACTGTGAGAGTTTGGAAATGGGAACCACAAGTGGGAAGACCGAGTAATCGGAACACAAACCATGGAAGGCAAGGGGGAATTTAAAGGATTCACACATGTGCATTGTAGAAGGAACATTTCATTTTTGACTGGTTTTCCCTTAAAGGAATGCTGCCCTGATTTCAGAAATCACGTCCTGGCCATTCTCCTCTTCCTCTCAGCTGGCCGGTCGAGAGAGCTCTCAGCCCAGCATCTAAGAATCCTGATCTCATCCATTTTGTCTATTTTGTCATCTCTTTGTGCGGACACACAGGGGAGCCTCTGCGCCCTTTCTGCATTCTGTTTGGTTAACGGACCGATCTGACTTGCTTGTGCCCAAACTTCCAATTCCTCTCCAACCCAACCCCAAATGCTTTCTCTTAGAGTCCAGATATTAGACTGAACCTCGGAATTTTATCACTGACTGCGTGGGAGTCGGGGACAGTTTCTGACCCTTGTCAGTAGGGTTAGTAACCAGCCAGTGTGCTCTCCAGGATGAAGAAAGTGCGTGATACAAGGAAAGTGCACTTAGGCTCTGAGCTAGTCCTCCAGCTGATTCCGCGACTGTTGCCTCCGCCTGCCTGACTTAACCGGCTTCAGCTCTGACTCTGACCCGTGTCCTCTCACCTGTGCTAAACACGTAAAGCAGAATGAGCCCCCGACCTGTCCCATGACGCCGAGTGAAGCACGAGCTGTCTGCTCCCTGGTGCTGGGAGGGGCGGGCTCCAAAGGGACCCAGTGTGCCTGTGAGAGGCCTGGAGCTGGGGGGGCCCGGCTGTCTGCGAGGCTTTGCTGGGCTCTGATGTGGTGCATGGTCTGCAGGGGGCCTCTCAGTCTTGGTCTCTGCTGTACGAGCCATCGTATTGTCCCGGTCCACTCGCCACGGCCTCTTCTGACTGTGCCGATGCACAGTCGGCTGTCCCGCCAGCTCCTGGCCCCGGTAGCCCTGTGGCCACCCCTGCCCCCCTGGCCACGTGCCCCATGGGGGAGGCCTCCTGGCCCCCTGATTCTGCTCCCATTCCTTTTCAGACTCTGATTCTTTTCCTGGGCAAGTGACTTCCTCGCACGGAGGCTCTTCTGAAGACAGCCTTTTTCTCCAATCTTCACACTTTGTGTACGTTTTACTAGTACCTAAAACATGTCCTGGATACCTGTGTGCCAAGCAGTGTGCCCCGTGCTTGACTCACGTAGCTGCTCCTCAAGCTGCCTTCGCCAGCTTGATTTCCCTAGGGCTCCTTCCACCGCAGACTCCAAGGGAATGTCAGGAGGCGGCCCCCTGGGCTTTGCTACGGTGTTTGTGACCGTGTGAGTGAGGGCCCATCCTCCCTGCCTCCTCCGCAGGCATGATCGTTTGGAGGGAGTGCAGTGATGGTGAGGAGAACCCCGGGAGGTAATGGAAGAGAGAGGGTGTGTATATTCAGTGTCCCTGGAAAGCGGACTTTACACCTAAGCCACAGAACCATCTCACCATGGCCACAGGAGGAAGACCATGGTATATTCTCGCACTGGTGACAGTGTCCCCTGAGGCTACCTCCTTCAAACCCCATTGTGCGTCACTTTAGCACAAACCAAAGGGCTCTTCCTCAAGTTTCAGCCTCATTAAGTCAGCCTGGAGGGACAATGCTAGGCCTCCCTTGGGTCAAAAGCAAACCAACATACAACCTTTCAGAACCTCCACAGAGTGACTCCCTTCCTCACTTCCTTTTGTCCTTTCCCATTCCAAAATGTCACAGCTATGAAAGGTGAAGAGTTTGGAAGGGACACGTGCTAGCCCATGTGAGCAAACAGCCCGTTTTGGGGCTCCGTGCTCTTGCCAAGACCACTCTTGGTCTCAGTGCTCAAATTTTCCAGTGGAAAATTGCTTCCGATGTGCTGGCTACCACAGACAGTGTTATTGTCACGGATCACGTGTGCACGGTTCTAGAAATCGGGATGCCTGGCCGGATGAGAAAAGTGTGTGGTACTGTGGCTGGAGTATCTGGGAGCTCGAGCTTGAAAGTTGAGATGTTTTTAGGGAAGGGACAGATTATAGGGAAGTGGGAACATTTCAGCCAGGCAATCCTGTTCATGGAACCACGGGTTCAGCTCACCAGAGGACCGGGTCCCTGGGTGTACGGCATCCCTACCAGTGCTGCTCTCGCCACGTGGCCTTCCTACGCCGCTCAGCAGGGGCTGCTGAGCTGACTCCAGTATGCACTTCAGTATGCGCGCAAACTATGCAGGGAGACTGACCAACATACGGGTCTGGGCCTTATGACCAGAAATCCTGACTCCTTTGGTCTGAAATGAAGCTAGCTGCGCCCACACTTCAAGAAACTTTGTCGGGCCTATGACCCCTGTGTTGCGTGTTTTGGGTTGCATTTGATTAATTACTAAGTGAGAATCAAGTGAGGTTGACTTTTTCAGATCTGAATCTCCCATGCATGTGAGTGATGATTGCCTCGGGTGGTTTCTGTGTTCCTGATCTTCCAATCATGTGGGCTTGGTGGTGGTGGTACACCCTGTCCTACAAGCTTCCTCTCCTCTAGAATGTAGCTCCAGGCCAAGGACAAGTTCAGTGTCACCTCCCTCTCTCTTTCTCTGTCAACAGGGAGGGGAAGACATGTCTCAAGTTGCAAAGTAGGCTGTAAGGGGAGAGCGCGGTGGCTATGTTCTAACGTCCTAGGCTCTTTTGAAGCCCAGGAGGCTGGTTCTGGCACCTGCAATGTTTATAGCACCGGGTGCGTGGTAACGGGGGGCAGCCCTGCACCCCGTCTGATTACGGGAGGCAGCTTGATGTAGGGAAAGAGCTTTAGGAAAGGAGTCGGGACCTTTGCCAGCTCCGCAGGGAACTGGTATTGTCAGATAGGTTTGGGCTAAGCAAGGTGAAAGCTCATTTCTTTACTGCAGGAGGCCGGAGGGCCTTTGACATGTAATGTGTACTACCAACCTCAAAACAAGAAATAGAAACAGTGTTTCCTAAACATATTTGACCATGGGACCCTTTTATAACTGAGTAACCTACCGGGCCTTGCTGGCAACAGTCCCTGACATGCCAGCCTCGAAGTTGCTGTCACAGCCCTTTCTCAGCCTGAGCCATTGATCCGCGGACTCTCTCTGGCTCGTCCTCTATCTTGGAGGAGGGGACAGCGTTCCTGGCGGGCATTCAGAGTTACTCGTGGTGTAACACAGAATGGCTGGGAGGAACCCTAAGCTGACTCCCACCTTGGGAAGTTGAAGGCATTTTCCTCCTCTTGGAACTAGAGATGATTCATCAAAGAACCTGTGGTCTGCTCTTGGCTGTCCAATCTGGGCGTGAGCAGCTCTTCAAGACTTCCCCTCCATTTCTGTTGTGTTCTGGAAGGCCCCACTTGTCACACAGGATCTGATTTCTTTCCACGGTTCTCTAGATCCCACCGGTGGCCACGTGGGATGGGGGGTCATCTGAGGGGTGATCTCGAGCCTGGATGGAGTTAGCATGGGTAGGTAGTAGTGATGGAAGGCAGGCCAGGCCTAGAGGGGGCCTTTGCCTGAAGGCAAGCAAAACACTAACAAGAAATGTGAAAACTAGCCACACACAGACATTTCACTTGGTTATCTGAGGCAGGGGAGCAAGCATGTGGGTGGGCAGGGTGTGATGCCTTTAGGGCCTGATCTGAGGAACCTGGAGGCTCTCAAAGGCCCACCACTGAGTTGGCTGACGCTGGAATGTCATGGTAAAGGGAGGGGGAACACGTGTACATACTCAGTTCCTGGGTCAAAGGCATTTAGAGAGTATATTCTCAGTCCCTCCATTCTGTTCCCATCGGGAACCAAGGCTGAGAAGGAAGGTGAGACAGGAGAAGGGCGAGTGGAACAGAACACTCCCCTGTCCCAGCCCCAGCTGGGTTAGTCAGAGAACAGGCTGGCAAAGGACTTCCTCAGGTTGCGGATGGTTTCAGCCTTGGCCTCATCTTCACTTGGTGTCCCGCGCTGGGAAGCATCAGATGTGCTGAGGCTGTTAGTCAGGGACTGGGATTTGCTGAAACAGAAAGGTGAGGGGGGTTGGGGGCGACCAGGCCTGGGACACCAGTCGCTGCGGCTTGCCTGGAAGCCGGCTGGGTGAACCCAGTCATCACAAGGATGTGATGACCGGAAACCAGGCATCCCAACGCTTACGTAATGCTAAATGCATGACACACAGCCTTTCACCTGTACAGTGGTGATTGGTGCAGAAATCGGGGCTCACACCAGGTAACTGGGGAGCACCCAAGGCTGACATTCTGCCCACTAAGCCAGGCTGCTCAGAGGGCAGGCGTTCCCAGCCGGCACCTCCGTGCACAGACCTGTGTGGCCAACTGTGAATTTTCTGGATCAGCATCAGGCTGTGGTGGCTCCTCCTGCCCTTCCTCGCACTAGTTTGGGAATCAGGAGGCCCATGTCCTGGACCCCGCTCTGCCATCTGCCCCCTCGGCCTCGCCAAGTGACCTGCAGCTCAGGGCCTCCTTCGATGAAAAGGACATCGATGAAAAGCAGGGCCAGTGGATCACCCCTGGGCCTCTTCTCTCCCACTCGGGGCTTCAATTCCCACCTTTTCCCTGAAGCCTTTACTACTGATTTTGGCCCGCCTCGGGATTCTCAGGGTGCCCACTGTTTGAGCCTTGGTGCCAGCCTAAGTCTTGGTGACGGGGCCGTGGAAATGGATGTAACTGGGGCCTTGCTCTCAGGAGGCCCACCCTCTGGTGGGGGTGACACACACAAGAGCTGCTGTAAAAAGGCCGAAGTGTGAGAAAGTTCCGCACAGTCTTGTCATCACCATAAAACCCCCATCCTCTCCTAAATGGGGACCATCTTGTACCCCTTGCTTATCCCGCAAGGGCCTCGTCCAGAACTAGGTGCAGACTGGGGAGCTGGCAAATACTCGCCAACTTGAACGGAAACAAATAAGCAGTAAATCAGGAGTTTCAGTGTTTTTAGCTGGATTGCTATAGGGTTGGTACTTACTATCCCCAATTCCAAAGCCCCCACCTGTCCTGGGATGGGCTGAGTGGAGAAAGGCTGTCTTAGATACATCTATAAATTGCCAGACGCATTCTAAGCACTAACAGTGTATAAGCTCATTTTAATCTTTGTAATAACCCTGTGGGGTAAGTACTGTTGTCCCCATCGTGCGTGTGAGGAAGTAGAAGCACAGAGAGGTTGAGCCATGTTTCTGAGGTCACACAGCTTTCGAGGGGGGAGAGCTGGCATTCGAAACCAGGTGGTCTGACTCTGGAGTCTGAGCTTTCAACCACGGGCCATAATTCCTAGGGGACCTCTTGCTAATACCCATCAAATTCAGAATGCCTTTCTCCTTGGATCCAGCAACAGCCTTGCTGGCATCTTCTCTACGGCTGATCCTGCATATGTGAGAAGCAGTGCGTGTGCAAGGTTATTCCCTGTAGCCTTCTCCGCAAGAGCAAACCAAATTTCTGTTTGCGGTGGAAGGGTTAGACTGTAATTCAGCTCTACAGAGGAATACGTATGACAGCTGTGAAAAGGAAGCATTTTCAGTGAACTGATGGATGAACTTTAGGGTTTATTGTTAAATGTGAAAAGCAAGGAGGCTGGGGTGGATAGGAAGCACTACCATTTGGAAAAAGCAGGGCTGGGAACCAACATGTATTTTTGTGTTTGTGCGAGGAAACATGGGAGGGGCGCACAGGGAGCTAACAACAGCGGTCACCTCTGGGGAGCAGGGGGCAGAAGGTTCTGGATGGGAATGAGGTGGGAGGAAGGTGTTTCATTGTGTACCTTTGCTATTGTTGATATCTTTTAGATCTCTGAGCCACGAGAATGGATGACCCATTCAAACACATTATGGTTAGCCCAATCCGCGGACTGGCCCTGTGCTCAATCCTGGCTCTTCCACTCTTCAACAGTGGGAACTCTGGCAAGTTATTCATCTCCTCCTCATTAGTAAAATGTGGATAATAACAGTTACTAACTACTAAGCTGTGAGAATTGATGAAAAACCTCAGTTGGGTGAAGTACTTGGAATGTGGTAAGTGGGCAAGGGCTGCTGGGAGTGAGGCTATGCTTATCGACATCAGTGCTTGGCGCTGAAGGAAGGAAGGGGCTTTCCCAAGAAAAACACATCTGGGACCTCTCTGACCTCAAACCGAGGGAGAGGCTTGAGAGGAAAGGGGACACGTATGTGTGTCATGATGAGTTGTTTACAAACATGGCATGACAGCCACAGTCCCCCCCATGCCTGGGGTCTAGCCTTTCCCAGTGTGGCTTTGCAGGCCCTCCTACCAAGGGTCTCTTTGGCCATGTGAGTTGCTTTGACCAAAAGCATGTAGTGGGATGGAATGACCTTGTGTGCCTTCAAAGCTGGGCCTCAAGAAGCCTTGAAGCTTCTACTTGTGCTCTGTGGGGATGAAATTCTACCATGTGAGGAGGTGGGACCCAGCCTTCTGGAGGTTGTGGCCCATGAAAGAGAGAGAGAGAGGACCAGCTGACAGCAGATGTGTGTGTAAGGCCCTCTTGGACCATCCAGCCCCAGTGAAGATGCCAGATGACCGCAGCCATATCAATGATCCCAGGAGAGTAGGGTTGCCAGATTTAGTAAACAAAAACACAGGATTCCCAGTTAAATCTGAATTTCAGATGAAGAACATACTTTTTTAGTATAAGTATAGCCCATGCAATTTTGAGGATATACTTATACTCAAAATTATTCATCACTTGTCTGAAATGCAACTCTAACTGGGCATCCTGTATTTTATCTGGCAACTCTGTAGGAGAGACGAGGAGAAGCACCTCCCAGTTGAGTCAAACTCAGCATAAAGTGCTGAACCAAAAAATTACGAATACAGAAAATGGCTGTTTTCTTAAGCTACTCTTTCAGGGAGGTTTGTTATGCAGCAAGAGATAACTGGTGTGCGTGTGTGTGTGTGTGTGTGTGTGTGTGTGTGTGTGTGTGTGTATCTGGAGGACCGCGGTGGGAACTATGCTGTACTCTGACCTCCTGAGCCCTGCCGGCCATCCAAGTTCCATCCTCTAGGCTTTGGACCATTTAAAATCTGGGTGAGGCCCTCTGTCTTCGAGTCCCAGCCCTGAGTCAGCCCAGCTCTGCCCCCAGCCCAGCTCCACCCTTGACCCTACCCAATCCCAGAGCACTTACTTGAGATGAGGATGAGGTGGTGCTGGCTTCTTGGACTCTTCGCCCTGTTGGGAGACGCTTCGGCCTTGAACGGGGGGCCGGGGCTGGGAGGCGAGGGGGGCGCCTGGCTTGGAGGCCTGGTTTGGAGACGTGCCACTGGATGCCCGGGACAGCTGCGGAGAGCCTGGTGATCTCTGCTGCTGCGGAGATCCGGATGGGGGGCTCAGGGGCTGCTGGCCTTGCGGGGAGAGCCGCTGCTGGGACGGGCTTCCGGATCGCACGGGCTGCTGGGTCGGAGTTTGTCGAGGGCCCCCTACAGGGGGAAAGATGATGATGGTCAAGTTTTTAAGATAAACCTGGTTGCTTCAAGGATGTCCATTACAGTTTTTTATAACAGTGAAAAGCTGAAAACAATATAAATGCCCAATTGCGCAACTGATCGACATTAAGATACATCTCTATAATGGAATATGCTGTGGCCATTATATATTGTGGCAGAATCATAGTAAATGACAGAACATTGTTGATAATATGTGCTGAATATATACCACGGAACAAAAAGGCAGCTTACAAAATAGCATGTACAGGCTTATTCCATTTTAGCACACATGTATGGATATAGCTCCATAAAACATGAAGACTGGAAAGTTGTCCCCTTGAACCAGCGTGTCTCTCTAATTTTAATGTGCACACGAATCACTGGGGGATCTTGTCAAAATGAAGATTCTGATATAGTAGGTATGGGAGGGAGAGTGTTGTGGACTGAACTGTGCCCCACCGCCCCATTCATACTTTGAAGTCCTCACCCTCAAAGTGAGTGTGTTTGGAGATAGGGCTTTAAAGGAACAAATTATTGTTAAATGATGTCATAAGGGTGGGGCCCTAACCCAATAGGACTGGCGTCCTTAGAAGAGAGAGACACACACACACACAAGCCTAGGGCCACATGTGGAAAGGCCATGTGAAGACACAGTAAGAAGGTGCTGTGCACAAGCCATGGAGAGAACTTTCAGCCCTGCTGGCACCTTGACTTTGGACTTCAGCCTCCAGAACGGAGAGAGGATATATGTCTTTTGTTGAAGCCACTCCATCTATGGCATTTTTATGGCTATGGCTACCGGCGGGCTCTGGGGTTCTGCGTCTCCAACAAGCTCCCAGGTGATCCTTCTGCTCTCTATGCTTTGAGTAAGAGGCATGGCTCAATGATTATGAAAGCGGTGGGGTTAATTCTCTTCCTATTGCTCACTGATGTTTTCCACACTGAAGATGTATTGTTTTTGAGACAATGGATTATCCCTTACTTTCCAATAGCTCTTTAAGCTTTTCTAAGAACTTTCAAAGACCTATATATCATTTGATCTAGGGAGGGGCTGGTAGGGAAGACACCATCCTTCTCAGGGAGAGATGCACACTGAGCATCCCCAAGGTCTCCTAGCTAGTAGGGGTAGCCGCAGGAAGCTCATGGGGTCTTGGCTTCTCCCTCTCACTGCACAGAGCCTTCACGGACAAGCAAAGGGGCATCGTAAGCTTGGGGACATTTTAGCCACCCAGAAATGACTTCCAAGTGGAACTCCAAGGCCCCAGGCATGCAAGGTGCTCTCTCCTCACTCTGGAAGCCTGAGAGTATCGGGGATCCTGACTGTGAATTGCATCTTGCCCAAGCAGACGGTGCCCTGCTCCTGGGAGAATGGGCAGCACCATGGTTGTCCTCGTCTGGCTTTGTTGAGATAACTTCAGACAGGTGAGGAGACTGGGAGGTCAAAGGGACTGGGGCCCGTCTCTGGGGCCCTTTCATAATACGACTTCTGCTCATCTGCCCTCCCCGGGTCTTACTGAACACACTATACCCCGAACCTAGGGCTGGGCAGCCGGGCAGCAGGCATGATCCCCACAAATGTGTCCCCATTTTTCAAAGAGGCTGAGCCCCAGATATACTGTGACTTGCTCAAGCTGTTGCTTCTAATCAGAGAGCCAAGATTCAAGCTTAGCTCTCTTTGACCCAAAAGCTCTGTTTCCTTTTCTTTTTTTCCTTAAAAACAACAACAAAAACCCCCAAACCCCACAAACTATGCCATGCAGGGCTGCCCTCAGTCCTCACATCTTTGTGCAAATGAAGAAAAGGTGCTATCCTCCAGGGGTGGCCCCTCTGAGCCAGGTGCAGGAGGAGCTGCCCCCCCTCCCCCATGTCATCCCAGCTGGCACCTTTGCAGAGGGCACGCCCTGCATGTCTGGTGGCTGGTGCACCACACTGGTGGCACCAGGAGCCTGGGGTCTTAACTCCATTGTTGCTTTAACTTGCTATGGGGCCATGAGTAAGTCCCTTTTCTCTGGATTTCTGGGTTCTCCGGGTTTCTGGGCCCTCGTCTGTAAAATGAGGCCCTCAGAGCAGCCACTCCACAGCCCCAACCCCCGCCCCACCCTCGCCCACGAACGTTCTTGGGAGCCCGGGCAGCACCTCGGACACTGGACTGAACGGCAGCAAAGAGGAAGCAACTGGCCGCACATGGCCTTGATTTGCTGTGCACCCGCCTTTGTCACCATCTGTCCCAGGGGCTCGGAGGGCCCAGAAATCTCAAACCCAAACAGCTCAATAAATGAAGCAGGCAAATATCCAAAAACCTCTTGGCAGCCCGAGCAGATTGCTACTTTAAATTTTTAAAAACATTTTCCCCTTGAGATACAAACATAGGTCGGAAGATGCAAGCTAAAGGAGATAAGGATCGACACTATAGACACAGCTGTGAAGGTGACAATAGGGAGGAGCGGGGCTTGAGGCAAACGGCGGAGTCCTGCTGTCCCAGGGAGCCTGTGGGATCCACTGTGGGGACACTGGCTGAGGAGGAACCCAGGCCCCTGGCTTCCAGAGCTTCTGCTCTATCCAGAGAACCTGAAATCCAGAGATTTGTGCCAAAGTTCCTGATTTCTAAATGCTGGCTTACTCTCGTGTGTTTTAAACCCACTTCCGGTCAAAGGAAACCTCTGTTTTCTACTTTTATCTCAAGTCGTCCCATCCTCACCCCTATCCCAGGGCCAATAATATCTTGGAGAAACCTGAATCCTCATTCATTCATTTATTTATTAACTATTTGTCGAATCCCACTTAGATACCTGGGCTTCCTCAAGAGACACTCATTTCTTTCAGCATCTTGGCAAAGCAAACAATTTAGTATTTTTAATTTCAGCACATACAAAAACCCATTAACTTATATATAGAAAGTATTTGCCCAAGCACAGGATTGGTGCTAAAAAATTATGAGGTTCTCTAAAAGAAAACTTCACTTTTTACGATGAGTTCAAACAAACAAGTTAATAATGTGATCCTGTTATTTTGGGAACTCAGTGAGAGCATTGTTTTTTAATTAGCCTTGTTATTTTTAATCTGAATGTTAATTCAATGAGCATTTGCTTTAATTATCTTAATTGGTTCTCAATTGATTGTTTTTCAACTCACTAAAAGTGTGTTTAGCCCCATGTCCCTTAAAATAATATCTCTTTATCAAGCATGTCTATACTCTGGGCGGGAGAGGAAACCAGAATATAGTAGCCCTCTGTTTTAAAAGTGCTCTGTTCAAATGTGTTTTAAAAAGTAAGTCCTGGGGCAGAGCGGGGAAGAAGAGGGCAGGGCGGAGGCACAGCCAGGAGCCTGGCAGGGGGATGAATAAATTATTTTTGAACATTTATAATGATGGAATTACCGCTAGGCAGGAGGGGAGTGGGGCTGCTTTCCTTCTAAGGGTGGTTAACGGTAGTGATCATTAAGAACAACACGGATAGTTTAACTGTTAATAAGACCCACATTGTTGATTGTAAGTGTTACACGGTGAGAGTTATATAGCTAATTATTCCTAGTAAACTAACCTAACACCTGCTGGGCCTTACCCCCGCCCTGGGCACCTTGCTAGCCGCTTCGGCTGCACTGCCCGTGGACAGCTCCCCATAACCCCCCAGGGCAGCGGTTATACCGCTGGGGAGACCAAGGCTCAGAGAAACGACGTGACTTTCCTAAGGCTTAAGGGTACTGAGATGCGGAGGAGGATTCAAAACCACATCTATCTGCCTCAAGAAGAATCTTGACGTCCAAGTGCATGGTGATAGAAGTTATGCAATTTCCCTTTTCTTAATTACTTTCTGGTTTTCTGAGAAGAGACACAGACACAGGAAACATGGACGGGGCACTTTATCTATTTAATGTCTATGTCTTTAAAGCTATTTAATGTCCAAGGCTGATTTTTTCCAAGAAACAATGAGTATGTTACTTTAATCAAAGCTACTGGAAAGGCCACAACGTGAGAGTAAGGCTTTTCCTTTCTGATAGGTTCTAAGCTGGCCCTGGAGCAATGAGTGCGCCTGGAAGGTTCTGGCTGTGAGGATGGCAGCGGGGCATGTGTGTCCCCCCAGGCCTGTGCAGGAGAACACCCAGGCGGTGACATTCCGTGAGAAAGTTATTTATTGCCTCGGCTACATCCTGTCATCACTAACGGATCGTTCTCTACTAAGTGGTGGCATTTACACAGTAATGCTGGCATAGTTTTTGAGGGAGAATTTCCATCAACAAAGTCATATATAATGTTCCGTGTTTCTTTCTCTCCCACTCTGGCTGCTTGGCTCATAAATCTACAATCAGGCACCACCAGTGGGTAAGAAGCAGACACTTCCTCAAAGATCTGAAAAGCCAGACGTATAAACCTGCATTTTCTCACTGTGCTCCTTTGGGCAGAGCCTCCACGTCCACCTCTGGAATGAAGAGGATACTGATGTTTTCACTGGGGAGTGCTTGGGAGACAAAGGAGAAAAAAAAAGGTGGGGGGGATAGATGAGAAAGTCCCTCACTGGGGGCCTAGCACAGCTGAGGTACTCAGCAAATTCCCGTCTCCCCGTCCTTCCTGTCTGAGTTGAAGGGGGTGACAGACATCACAGGCTCGTTCGTCCCGCACACAGAGGGAGTGCCCATATTCTGTGGACACAGTATTAAGATGGATTTTTCCAGAGTGCCTTCTGGAGACCATACATGGACCCCTCAGGGCGTTTCAACATCCCTGTATAATCTCCCTTGGTGAGGCTTGTTGTGGCTCCCTTGTTGTGGCTCTTACCTTGTGTAGGTGGCCGTGGCTGTGGCTGTCCAAGCAGAGGTCCCATGTGGGCCGGCCCGGGGGATTTTGCTGGTTTGGACTGTGGAGCCTAGAGCAGGAGAAGAAAGAAGCGTGCTGTGATCGCCACAGCCCTCTGCTTCCAGGGTGGGAGGGCAGGACTTACAAAGATCTTGTTATCACTGAGGTAAAACTTCCGTCAGGCTCACGATTCTTAAGAGTACACCATCGTGACTTTTTACGTGTGCATACATCTGTGTGGCCACCACCGGGATCCGGACAGAACATTCCAGTGGAGAAGGCTGCCCCACACACAACTTCCCAGCCAGCAACCCCCTCAGGTATAACCACCATTCGACAGCTGTCATCATAGATCTGTTTTTGTGGGGGGCAGGGGGGAGCAGGTTTTGAGACTTGCTTTTCCAGAAAGCTGAGAGCTAGCAGATTCTTTGGAGAACGATCTGGTAATCTGCAGTGAGGACCGTGGAAGGGAGCTGTGTGGGAGCTTGTTGAGGTTGGGGGATGGAGAGACAGAAGACACAGTAATCTCTATTGACTGTTGTCCTGGGAACACACAAAGGGCATGTGTGTACACAGGCCCACGCGTGCATGCACACAACAACACACACGCCCACACGCACCCACCGCTCCCTGCTCAGGCCCTGGATGGAGGGCACAGAAGGGACAACCAACTTCTTACATTAATAATCTCTGCGTGCAGGTGCAGTCGAGGCAACGTTTCTCTACCTGTGACGGTGGAAGGAGGAAGGTCTCAGAGCCTCCGAAACTCCCCTGCGGGCGCTGGGCTGCAAACTCACATGCCCAGCCTCCATCCACACCCCACTCCTTTCTCCCCAGGCTGGTTCCATTCTAGAACTATCTCCTTTGGATCCAGGGACTCCCCAGTCCCAGAGAGCCCAGCATTTCTCACAGGTACAAAGTCTCCTGTGCTCCTGAGAACCTTACCCAAGGCCTCAGGGGCGAGGGCACTGTGCCACCCGGTATCAGGAGTTGGCTCATTTTGGAGATAACGAGGTCAGCCATCAGCTGTCTGTCCTCTTCCACGTGCTCTCCAATCAAGGGCATTGAGCTGTCCATCACCTGTGGGAGAGAAAGGAGGCCTGAGGGAACCCCATGCCAGGGTAGCCGGGCAGCCCGGAGGGCAGTGTGTGTCCCTGGAGGGCTGGCTCAGGGCTCGGGACAGAAGCGACCACTAGATGGTGATGTTCTCCCGGCAAACACCTCGCCCCGCGCCTCCAGCTGGGAATGGTTGCCACAGAGACACCCAGATCCCCGCAGTTCCGTGGAATCAGCTCTCAGGATTCGGTTCGATTCAGCCTACATTTGTTGGGCTACAGAAATGTGACCAAGGGTCAGGAAGCCTTTGCTGACCTTTTCTGCTCTTTTCTTTGGGGAGCCAGTCTCTGCCCCCTCCTTTCCCACCTTGGCTCCTGCCCAGGCTGGGGGCCCACCTCCTAAACTTTGGCCCAAGGTCAAGGCTTTCCACAAAGCCGGAAGCAGTGAAGGTGGGGGCTCACTTATGACCAAAAAATGACCTGGGCCAGAGCTGACCCTGTGTTCGGAGAGAAGAGAGATGAGGAAAGGCCTATTCTCAGGGGCTCTGGCAGACCATGTGCCTGGAGAGAAACACATTCCACAGGGAATGGCCTGCTTCTCAAGGAGACAAAGTGCTTATGTTGGAAGGGGTCCTGACATATTACATTTGTGCATCCCGCTCTTTTTGCAGATGGGGAAACTGAGGCCTAGGGATGGGAAGGGACTTGGCCAAAGTCACACAAGGCCATCATGGGTGATCTTCGTAGGCACGGGCATCTGTGGAAGGTCTGGAAGGGCAGTGAGGCCTAGGCAGGCATTCTCTTCCCTCCTCCACTGTGGGAATCCGGGCCTGTTCATCCACCCCACGGCCATCAAATGCACAGCCTTGTTTCCCCTTTTTCCAAGCTCTGGACTCGCCAGGTTCTCTCTTCCCACCAGGTCCTTATCTATGCCCATTCTCTCTGCTCACTCTTCACTGAATTCCTTTTCATCCTTCCCGGAACAGGCAGCTAAGCCCTTCTTCTCTATCTGGGCGACTTCTAACCAGGGACTCACCCATGCTCCTCGGAGAGCTAACCCACCGTGCTGACATCTCCTGTTTACCTGTGTCTCTCCAACCGGACTGTGAGTCCCTGAGGGCAGGGATGGGCCCTGGGTCAGGACCAACAGACAGGTCCTCAATAGTTCCTACGACAGAGAGTTGGAAGGTCCCTGCACTAAGTCCTGCTCATAGTGATCAGGATACCAGTGCATGCTGTGTTTTATTGAGCACTCGTTACGTGCCAGGCACTGTTCCAAGACTGAGTGTGCATGATCTTGGACCAATCTCAGAATAGCTCTTGGAGGCAGGTACTGTTACCATCTTCATCATCATGATGAGGAAACTGAGTGTCAAACAAGTAGTAAGTTCCAGGACACGTTACTAGCAAGCCACGGTCCTTCTGTTTCTCCCTGAGCACTGAAACAGCCCTCTGTGGTGAAAACCAGGAAGGGGAACCTGGAATCCAAGCCTGTGTTCTGCTCCAGACTTGCTGTGTGATCTTGGGCAGGTCATTTCCCCTGGGGGCCCATGTTTTCCTCAAGTAAACTGGGGGGTTTGGGGGCATTTAGGGGCTTGTGTGTCTAAAGCAGCCATGTGGTCGGGAGGCTGAGAAGCCAGTTCAAGGATGTGAATGTGGATTCTAGCATGGTCCTAAGAACTGTCCTCAGTTGAGCTCCCTGGGGGTTGGGCCTGAGTCCTGAGTCCTCTCAGTGCCCAGCACACGGAGAGCCTTTTGGTCTATGTGGGCTGAACTGAGTTATAACTGTGGAATCTGTCTGGATGGACACAGGCCTGTCCTCCTTCCTCCCCCTGACCCTACCCATCTTTTTCTGTTCTGGTTTCTGTTTCCTACACTCCCTGCAGTAGAAAACAGCCACCACAACAAACCTGAGGTCAGAGCATTTTGGAATCCCCATGGTGGACAAAGCCGAAGGAAGTGGATACTCTGGTCTCCCCAAGGAAACATTTTTCCAGTGAGCAACATCGTTCCCTGGACAGGCCATGGAGGACAAGGTCAAGGGTCTTTCCCCTGAGAATTCTACTGTGAGGATTTTCACAAAACATGTCATACAATTTTTATGTTCTCACCACAGAGGTTGCTGAAGAAAATTTTTGGATCTCTCCTGTCTTTTCTACCTGACTGGGAAAAAATACCTTTTATCTTCCTGGTAGCAAGCTCCCCATCTCCCTTAACCTCACTGTAAACCCAAAAGCAAGGGGAACAACTCTGCAATGTTTCTGAGAGAAAAAACAATTTGAAAAGTCATCTTTTTTCCCCCCCTGGAACATTTTGAGAAGTTGTTTACTTGTTTTTTAAAGTCCAAACCCACTAATTTTGCTTTAAACAAAAAAAAATGTAAGAGGTCTTTCATCCCTGACCCTCTGAATGTCTGGAGGCAGGGCGTCTGGGCCCACGAGTACAGTCTTTTGTTTCCTCAGAACAAATGTTGAGAAAACTCAAATAGGCAGGAGCTCTCAGGGCAGAGAGAATGCTAAACTCATGGGAGGGAGGGGAAGGGGAGTCAAGGAGCCCTTCCTCCATGATTGTTGTCCCCTCTCTGGATGGAAGCTCTAGATGGAAGGGTCCCTGCCGCCATGGCCGCTGCTGGATCCCCACCACCCGGCTTGGAGCCTGGCGCCCCGTGCAGGGGCTCATTAGTGAAGGACGGTGACTCCGTGTGTGCCACAGCTGAGCTCATGTCTGCTGGTCCCTGTGAGGAGATGCCGACGCAGGAGGGCCATGAGGGGTCTCAGGAGATGCAACGCCTCAGGCAGAGGGCCCTTGGTCCAACCCGGTCCAAAACCCCCAGGGCTTGCTCAGGAGGGCGGGAACTTGTGCTTCCAGGAGGCAGCCTGGCTTTGGCTCAGAAGCAAGCACGCGTGCCAGTAGTGCTCCTGGCCCCTCCAATACCACCTCCGAGAAGGGGTTCCTGAGAGGGGTGGTGGTTTCAGCTATGGTGGCAGCCAGAGGCAAAGTGGTTCCCAGACTTGAGAGGAGAGCTGTTTTCCAGAGCAGGACAGAACCTGCAAATACAGGACAGCTCATCCTGGGAGTTTTCTGGCCTCTCTGGGGAGGGTAGAGGGACCGTGTCCATCCAAGGGTGGCCCTTGCCCGGGGAGGGTGCCGACCCCTTCCTGGTGTGGCTGGCAGAAAGCAGGGCTCCTGCCCATGGAATCACCTGGCTCTGCCGTGCTCTGGGTCCCAGGGAGCGGTGCAGGCACGCGGGCCTGCAGGACGGGCTGGCTCCTGTGGTCGCCCAGCCATGTGCTTGCCATTAGCGGCCCACAAGCCAGGGCGGGGCCGGGGGGAGGCCGCAGGGCTCTCCCTCACGTGTCCTGGCCTTGTGTCAGCACCACCCATCCCCTGCGGTTTGAGAAGGCCATGGAAGGGGACCCCCTGCAAGGGGTCATGGGGGTGTGGCCTCGGAGATGTGCAGCTGGGGAGAGAAGGGAGAACTCTGAGGCCAGAGGGGCATTTTCAGGGAAAAGCAGTGAAGAGCCAGAGCTGTGTGTGTGTGTGTGTGTGTGCTGGGGGGGGGGGGGGGGGGAGGGGGGGGGGGAGGGGGGGGGGAGCGGGGGAGGGGGGGGGGCCCGGGAGGGAGGGGGGGGGGGCAGTCCTGGAGGAGAGAGGGGGATGGTGGGATTAGGAAAAGCACAGAGGGGAGCTGTGGGGGGAGGGGAGACTGTAGGACCAGGAAAGGACAGGGGGAGTCCTAGAGGAGACAGGGGGACTGTGGGATGGTCTGGGGGAAGCACAGACAGGAAGTCAGCGGGGGAAGGAGAGTGAGGGATTAGAGGTATATGGGTAGGTGACCCTCCTGGAGGACGGCAGGCGGCTGTGGGCCTGGGTGTGGCATGGGCTGCAGGAGGGGTGTGGAGAGATTCTCTCTTACAATTTTATTGCTCTTCATCATTCCTTCCATTCACACCCCAGCAGTGCTCTGTCCCCCGTGTTCGGTGCCCTCCATGACTTGTTCTTCATCCTCCTTCCTCACCAGCCTGCACACCCCATGCCTGTCTGGGTCACAGCTCTGTCCCCAGAGCCACACCCATGCCTAGCCCTGGGGAGCCCCTAAGCACAAGTGTGCTGAAGGGACAGAGGATGGAATTTCTGCGTGGGTAGGGAAACGTGCCCTGTTTACACACTTGGACGCAGGAAATTTCAGAGGCCCAATGGCCCACAGTCTTGCTGCCTCGTGGCCTGCTGCGCTCCCTCTCCCCTTAGGCCCAGGGGTCGTCAAACTTCATGTCTGGAGCTCAGAGGCTTGAGATGCGGCCGAGAGTGGGGATGGGGAGATGCGTGAGGCCGGTGGGTGAGAAGCCGTTGCGAGTCAGCCGCATGTGTCCAGACCCCCAGGGCTAAGGACAGAGCAGACCACGCTGGAGACTGCAAGTGGATTGTGTCCCTCTGGCATGCCTGCCCTCACCTCAATGATGTAATCTCTGCCGTCCTTGCTGTGGACGGCCTTGACGGCGCAGATGTCCAGACCGCCAAACATTTCTGAGCAGCTGTCCACCCACAGCCTGTACCTGCAGGATGGATAGACAGACAGTGAACATCGGGGGAGGGAGCAGGAAGCGGGAGCAGAGGGAGAGAGACAGGTAGAGACAGACAGAGAGACACAGACGCATGGATAAACAGGCCGTAGGACAGAGTGACGTGCGCATGCGTTGAGACGGACAGGCGAAATAACAAGAGACTGAGACGCAGCAAGAAAGACAGAAGGGAGACGGAGACGCAGCGGGAGGGACAGAAGGGCGTACAAACAAAGCAGAGACACAGATGGACAGAGAGAGAGACAGAGAAAGGAGAGGGACTAGAAAGGGAGCCAGGAAGCGAGAGAGAAAGAGGAAGGATGAGGGGGAGAAGGAATGAGAGGTGGGAGAGGTCTCAAGACCCAGCCCCTGTCCCCTCCCGACCAGGCTGGCTCCGTAGCAGTGGGGAGCTTGTCCCCACCCGGAGACATCCTGGACACCCGGCCACTCCCGAGATCTTTTTCCCTTGGGAAAGCTGCTTGAAGGGCTCCGAAATCCCTCCCAGGCCGCCCTCCGAGCCCCAGCGACCATGCTCCATGAGAGCCGGCAGGGGACAAAGGGTGCATTCTGCCCTGAGCCTGGGGCGGGCAGGCCGGGGAGTCTGGCAGGCTGCTCTCCCGGCCGGGGCCTGGCCCTCTGGACCCAGTGCTTTTGTTCCCTTTCCAGCCACTCGAGGGCTGCAAGGTCAGTTTGTTTTGCAGGGAAAGATCTCAATGCTGGACTCTGACCCTGCAACAAGGGGATGGTTGTATTTGGAGAAGTCTTCCAGGGCCTACACTTGGCTTCCCTTGTGGTGGCTGGATTTGGAAGTCACAGGGGACTTTGTGTCAATATTCTTGCTTCTCTCCTCACTCTCCAGGGTCACATGGGGCACGCCTGCTCTGAGATCTATTTGTGTCTCTGAGCCATAAAGCCTGGAATGAGGAGAGATCATGGCCGGAGGGTTCTTAGAACCAACTCTCTTATCCTCATGGCCAAGTCCGATTGAGGGCCAGAGAGGCAGAGAGGCAGAGCGGCTTGGCCAGGTCACACAGCAGGATGGTCATAGAGCCAGGATTACACAGATCTTCGGGCTCTTTGCTCAGTTCTTTCATTCAGCTGTAGCAAGGAGCATGTCAGATTACAGAAGGAAAAGGATGAAAACTCATACCTTTTCACCTCCTGATAGGCACCAGGCTGTCTGTGCGGGCTCACCATTCTCTAACCCCCACCACAACTCTGTCAGGAAGGTTGAACCCATCTTTCCGAGGGGACACTGAGGCTCAGAGAGCTTAGCCAGCCACGTGCTGGCTTCCAAACCTAGATTGTGTCTGATTCCACAATCCAAACAAGCCACCCTTCCTCCCAGTCGGGACACAATGCAGCCTGTTCTCTCTCAGCAGGGCAGACCAGTGACCTGGAGGCTTGCTAGTCATTTCCTCAATACTTTTGGGTAAGCGTCTTCTTCTTGAAGCCTCAGTTTCCTTATCTGAAAAATGGGAAGGCCTAGGTATGATTCTCATTGTGCATCAGCATCACCAGGAGAGTCAAGCAAACACACACAGAGTAAACATTCAGCTCTGGGGGCCCTGCCCTATGTTAGAACACTCTCTCCATGCTTTTAAAGCTTCTCATTGGATTCTTACGGCAGCCACAGTTGAGGATGACCTTTGGTCCTCAGAGCTCTAAGAGCCCCCCGGGCTCTCTGACCAGGGTCCCCATATTTGGCTGTAGTGGCTGACAGGTGAGGCACCTTCAGTTTCAGGAGACCTGTGCCCTGAGACACCTTCCTAAATCAGGTTTCTTCTCCATGGAAGATGGAAGTCTGGACCAAGACCCAGAGAAAACTGGTTTCTAAGAGGCTGTTTTCCAACGATGAATTTCCAGAATACCTACCAGTTTGCACCCCATGGGGCACAGACCCCTGCTTCCCTGGGCAAGGAAAGGGATTTATGGGTGGGGCAGTGTGGGAGAGACTGGAGACCATGGGTCCACGCTCCCCTCCAGCTGGGTGGGACGAGCACCAACCAAGCCACATTGCTGATTTTGCCAAGGAGTCAGGCTACTCGGCGAACAGGCCAGGTGGAGAGAGGAGCCAGGGCCTGTTGATGGGCCCCCAGAGATTTCCCCCATGGAGGTGGGATTGGGGAGCTCCGACCCAGCCTTTGGGAGTTCTGCCCATGATCTACAGAAGGGAAACTGAGTCCTAGGCCCAAGTGGACCCGGGCTTGAGGTAGGCTCTTGCAGGCCCACATGGCCGGGAACTGGGCAGAGCTGGGGATATGGTGGTCTGTTGGGGCCATTTGTGAGCATCTCATCAGGCATCTCAGAAGGCTGGGCTCACATTCTGGAAAGGCCATGGGGAAAAGGACCATGATGTCCTGTGGATGCTCAGTGGGGGAAGGAAATGACTGCCTCCAACCAGGTGATTCGGGTCATGAGCACACCCCTCCCTGAGACCAGAGGGCATAAGTGGACCCCCAGAGTGAGGGCCTCAGCTGCCCCCGGGGGCTGACGGGAAGGAAAGGCAGCCCCTCCCTGCGATGACTGCTACTGGGTGAGCTCCTGAACCTTCCTCTCCCGATCAGGCACTCTGGCTGATCACCTCCAATTAACGGCTGCAGCAGTTCACAGAGGTTAGTTAACTTGCCCCAGGTAACCCGGCCTGGAAGGGACAGGACCACTCACTTTCACTCGCCTTCAGCTTCTTTGAGCCCCTGAGCCATCAGTTCCAGGAAGGGAGACGACATGTCTGTCCTGTTTGCCACCGTTTCCCTAGTGCTTCCCTCAACATCTGGCTCCCAGCTCATGCTCAACAAATGACGGAAAGCCTCCCAACTCCTACTCATTCTTTACAAGGGGACTGCGGCTCCGCCTCCTTCAGGAAGACTTCCCTGACCTCACCCCTCCCTAGTCTGCGTTGGGTACCCCTTTCCTGCGTGCCCTCTGCAAGCACCCACAGCCCACTGCCACCCCTACATACCACACTCCATCTGCTACGTTGGCCGAGGAGCCCGGAGTGGACCTCTGTAATTTTAGTCTGCACAACATTGATGTCGCGTGGCGTCATAGCCCTTCCCGTCTCCCTTGGTCATGGCCACCACAGTGACTGGTCCCACAGCAGTCTCCAGGGGTGGAAACATGATGTGGGATTGGGCAGTCGCGCAGGTGCCACTTCTGGGCCATAGTGATTGGCTCAGGGATGGTCATGTGACCCAGGGCAGGCCAATCCATAAAGAAGGCTCACTTCCAGGCTTTGGTTGAGATGGCTGGGAAAGAGTTTTGTCCTGCTGGGCTTGACAGTGTCAGGATGGAAACCTGAGCCGCTGTGAGCTACCGGATGAACACAGTGGCGGGAATGACGCCGACGCAGAAGAAAGCTGAACTCAGGAGTGTGCGGATGAGCCCTAAACTCTTACCTAGAGCTGTACCTCTGGCATTTTCATTGCTACAAGCCAACCACCCCCCCCCTCTTGTCTCTGACCAATGAGATTTGTGTTCTGACCCCTGCAGTGGACACAGAATCTCTGAAGGGAAGGGCTGGATCTTTTCATCTTGACCCCTTTGGTACATGGCACAACACAGCATGCAGCAGGCACTCAACGAATGTTCACTCAACAGATCTTTCTGACCCCAAAGCCCACACTCTATCCATTCTCATTGCATGCCTGCACGCAGAGGTCATGGGGCCTGCAGGAAAGAACGTGTGTGTGCTGCTGGCCCCGGAAGCAGGTGACTGGCCCTCCTTCAAGTGAAGAGAGTTCCCAGCAGTGCTTAAAGACAGAAAGACCTAAGGAACCTTCAGACAAAGTGTACATGCTACATTCATGATTCAGTGGAAATAACCTCTTCCTCCTGACACTGAGCTGAAAAAAGAAATCTGAGAGAGGAATGAACATTCCAGGGCCCTGGTGCCCTAATAAGGATGGTTTTCGTGTACCTGTCAGAGCACAGAGGGGACTGGGGAGAACTCCCTGCTCTCTCTACAGTAGCTGTGCAGGGCTGGAAAGACCCCTGGACCTAGAGTTAAGACATCAGCGATCTACTCTCAGCTCTGTCATTGTTCAGCTCTGTGACCCCGGACAAGTCACTTTCCCTCTCTGAACTTGCCTCTGCCACCTGTAAGGTGGGATTATAATACCATCTACACTGTAGGGGGTGGTGCAATAAATGGTTGCCATGTCTAGGAAAGTGCTCGGTGGGTGGTGAGGCCCTGGCCAAAGAGTGAGGTGGCATTCCTTATGGGTCTCTTGTATCCCTCCCCCACCTCCTGCTAGGGCTGCTGCTGTGCCCTATTACACCTCCTCTGTCTCTTACCTCTCTGTCATGGCCACCTGCTCCAGCATGGCAGAGCCTGTGTTGGCCTTCCAGTTTCCAGAGATGGAGGTTCTCCTGTATCAGAAAAATTAACACCAAGGGCATTAGGACCTCTGTCACTGCTCTGCTTTTCTTCTTTGCTTTGGCTGTTAGGAGGCTCCAATTCAAATATCTGGCTCACATTCTGGCATGTATTGGTAGAAACACATCTTGCCCCCAGCTTTATTTGCCTGTTTTTATTTTCCTTTAGGCTGATTGTCGTATTGACTTGTTGGATCTTATGTATCTTTTTCTAGGCCACCTTTGAAGTCCAAAGATGATTATTTTTTCATTTAAATTCAATTAGCCCACATAGAGTACCTCATTAGTTTCAGATGTAGAATTCAATGATTCATCAGTTGCATATAATAACCAGTTCTCATCACATCATGTGTCCTCCTTAATGCTTGTAAAGCAGTTACCCATCCCCCCACCTACCTCCCTTCCAGCAGCCCTCAGTTTGTTTCCTAGAGTTAGGAGTCTCTCATAGTTTGTTTCCCCTCTCTGATTTCTTTCCATTCTGTTTTCCCTTCCTTTCCCTGTGGTCCTCTGTGCTGTTTCTTACATTCCACATATGAGTGAAACCATATGATAATTGTCTTTCTCTGATTGACTTATTTTGCTCAGCATAATACCCTCCAGTCCCATCCATGTCGATGTAAATGGTAGGTATTCATCCTTTCTGATGGCTGAGTAGTATTCCATTGTGTACATATACCACATCTTCCTTATGCATTCATCTGTCAATGGACATCTTGGCTCCTTCCACAATTTGGCTATTGTGGACATCGCTGCTATAAACATTCAGGTGCAGGTGCTTCTAAAGATTAAATTTTAAAAATGTCTACGCCATCAGATGAAATCCTCCAAACCTTGGCCTCTTGTTTTTGAAAATGAGACCTAGGGTAGTAGAGCCATTAGTGATTCTGGAATTTCTTGAGGACTCCAAAATGTAGGAAAAATGATCCATGGAGAGAAGAGATCACTTTTTCATGGCGAAAGGCAGGAAGGCCTTCTGGCCTCAACACCCCTTCTGTTCCTATGTCTTTTCTGCTCCAGCAACACCAACCTCCTTTGCCGTGCTCCAATGCCAGGGCTTTTTCCTAGGTCAAGACTTCCCTTTGCCCCATCCAGTCTTTGTCTCCATCTTTGCCTACCCACCCTTCGCATTTCATATGAGATGTGACTTCTCAACAGCCCATTCCCCCAACAAGAGTAGATGCCCCTAAACCAATGTTTAGTCTTGCTAATCTCACTTGGAATGACCGCTTTAGTGTCCAGTCTTCTCTAAGGGCAGGCAACATGTCTGACTCATCCCTTGTCCCCCCAGTGTCCAGAGGGACCTGGTATGTAGAAGGTACCCAGTAAATAACTCCTGGGTAAGGGACTGTGTATACTGGGGAAAATTAAGACAAATGATCTCCGGTGGTATATTTGGACTCAGCAAAGACTGAATGAGTGTAAGCAGAGTAGAGCAGGTAAAGCTTTTTGTTTCATGGCCAAGGGAAGGCATGTGCTTGAGATTAAAGGGTAAAGTGGGAGGAGGAATTTTCACACAAATATATCCTTCTAAAACAGAAAAGAAGGTATATCTGAAGACAAAAGGTGCTGAGAATTGCTGATGGCGAACAGGGGCTAGACTTGTCAAGGTGTGCAGTGATATTGATAAGCACTATGTCCTTTCCGTTCAGCCCAACTCAACTCAATTCAATTCAGCAAACACTCACTGGGCCACTCTGTGTCCTGGGTACTAGGTTTGTCTTGGTAACCCATCCTAAGGCTGCTCACTACCTGGAATTGTGGACTGGAGTAGAGGCACAGTAAGGTTAGCAGCATACCCGAGTAGTGAAGAGCTTGGGGAAAGCAAAGGAGAAACCAGAGTCAATCAACATGACCCGCAGAAAGTAACCACTGAATGTGTCTGGAAGGGTGGTAACGTTGATATAGTGGGATCTGCATGGTGGCAAGAGAAGGGAAGAACTGACTTGAGTCAGACAGATGCAAGGTTGAATCTTGGTTCCAGCATTTTCTGGCTGTATAACTATGGACACCATCTCTGAGTCCTTCTTTTTTCCATTGGTAAAATGGGAATGATCTCCATCCTTATATATTACGTGGACTAAAAGAAATAGTCCTACAAAAGTCTTAGTCCAATTATTTATCAGTCAGTGGAGACAAGAAAAGAAGGCATCACAATGCCAGAAGCAGCAGAAACACAAGCCGGATTGCTCTCCTGCCAAGAAAACAGTAATATCGAGAGTTGCTATTCGATGGGCATGTTCTCTCTCTGAGACATGGGTCTAAGGGTTCCATGAACACTGGCACGTTCAGGCTCATAGAACCTAATGAGACAGATATTACCATTATTACCATTTCTACTGAGTGGCAGAAACCACCAATCTGTATCTGAGAAACTCCATGCTCTTAACCATGACTCTTTACAGCAGAGCCCATCACAGCTGGGGGAAAAGACTCACTTGGCTGAAATGTGATGCAGCTGCTAGAATGTAGGACAGTATGTAGACTGTGCCAGAAGAGTTGACCTATATTGCAAATGCATGATGTCGACCTCCTTGCTGAAGAGGGTGGGGGTGGGTGGTAAGGTGTGGACCCAAATAATCTTGGACGAGAGTGGAGGGGAGCTGTACCTGAGCACCGCCCTGGAGTGGGTAAAGCTCTTTCCCATGGGGCTCCACATTCATGGTTCTGCACTTGGACTGGGACTGAACTGAAGTAAATGGATGGCGGCTGGTGGGAGCCAGGATTTTCCCTGTTAGAATGGGAAGTTATAGATAAGCAATCTGGGAAGGCCGAAATGAATCATGTGGTAGTAGAGGAAAGTCGGAGACATCAATATGAACCCTCTTTAGTTCTAGATAGAGCTGGAAATATATAGAAATAATTACAGATATGTGTGCACGCATGGGTTAAGGTACATCCATGAATTTCTGAGCTCCATCTGCTGAGGCCCGAGTCACAATGACCTCCCAGTAGCAACAGCACAGAGGCCTGAGTGCAGGGCAGGAAGTGGGCCAGAAAGGAGTTTGAATGGGCAGAGAGGATGCTCTACACTGAGGTCTGACATGAACCCCCCTCCCTCGGACAGGGGCCAACCCAGGGTCCAGGAAAAGCCATAACTAATGACAAGCTGGAGCTGCCAGGGCACAAAGGCTCAGTATAAAGAATGCAGCAATGAGCTAATCTTCAAGAAGAGAAACTGGGACAAGGTGTCGTCAATGTCAAGTGGAAATGTGAACAATGAGGAGAGGAGGGAAATGATATCATGACGGATGGTGGAGATCTCAGGAATGCACTGGACTGCTGCACGGGAATGTTCTCCAACCCAGAGGGGGCAGGGAAGAGCCGACCTTATCACCCCGAGGGCATCTGAGAGCAGTGACAGGTCTGGCCTGGTTCATGGGTGCCAGTGAGTAATTGGCAAGATAGGGCAGAAGTCTTCCTTGAGAACTGGCTCTGTCCCTTTCCTGGGAATCTTTCCTTAGAGGTAAGGCTAAAGAAAGTCTGCCTTTCAACTTCAAGGAAAGGGTCTGCCTCTTCTCTGGCTCCCCAGGCAATGGCAGAGTGGAGTAGCTGCAGTGAAGATTGTGGGACCCACTAAGCCTAAAAGGGCCATCTGGCCCTTTATGGAAAAACTCTGCTGAGGCCCAGTCTAGGCAATCCAGGTAGTGCAGAAGCAACCTGAGATAATGCACAAATAGATGTGTCTGGCTGTGGTCAATACAACTTTATTTACAGAAACAGGTGGGAGCTGGATTTTAGCTGGTGGGTAGTGGTTTGCTGACCCCGACCGAGAGCGAAAGCTCCAGAGTGCAAAAGCCTGCAGAGAGATTTCCAAAGGTCCCCAGCCTGCCCTGGCAGACCTCGGATGGGGAGCTGTGCACACGGCCAGGGCTCCAGGAACGCTTGGCAACTGGGCTCTGATTAGCTCTCTGAGGTCTCGTCATTTCAAGGAGAACCAACAATAACATTCCAAAATGAGACACAGAGAGCCTTGGAGCAGATAAGACCTCCCACCTTTTCAAGAAGTCTCATTCTCACGACCGCAGCAGCTCGAGCATGAGTCATCCTCTGCCAGAACCACCTCTGGGCTGAATGTGTGTTGGCTTTTCTGGCATTCATTCCCCTTCCCTTTGTCACAGCACCTCTACTCCCACTGGGGACTGACCCCGCCCAGATTGTGTATCATCTTGGTGGGACTCTCCATACTGGTCTTCTGCCCTTCTCTAACCAGTAAGCCTGTGATCCAAGTTGGATTAATCAGCACTGTTTCCACAGAATCACAACCTTGAGTTAAGCACTGAAAATGACTCAGGCAGATTCACTTTCCAATGGGGGTGCCATGAAAATTGTCTGTTGCTCAGGCCACGCAGATTCCTGCAGCTGCCTTGGATCGTAATACTTCTGAAATTGACAGTTGAGTGGTTTGTTTTGTTTTTAGGGTTTCTGATCATTCATGGCTTTCTAATAAATTCCCTTTCCAAACTCCATCAAAGTAGTCCGGTGTGGTTTCTGTTGCTTGCAGCTGGAGAAATCTGATGTCATCTCCTGATTGGTCTTACTAGTTCCAGGGAAACCCCTCTGCAGCCCATGGTCTCAGAGCCGGCTTTTTATAAATGCAGGTCAGATGATACCACTTCTCTGCTCAGAAAAAAATGGAATAGAACCCAAAGCCCTCAGCAAGGCATTCAAGGCCCTCCTTGACTTGTCCCCAAGTTTCTCTTTCAGTCTGGTCTCTTACGATATACATCTCATAGATACTTGAAGTCCCCCTCAAACATGCCAAGTAGCTTTCTTCTTCTGGGAGAAGCAGATCTCTTTGTGTAGACAGATTTCTACCCCATGATAAGGTTGAGAAAGCGTCAGGACTTAGCCATACTGACCAGAAAAGGGCAGTGAGTGGACATAAAGTGAGAATAATGAGGTGCTGAAGGGTCTCTATCCTGCGGTGGAGGAGACAGGGCTGGACCAGCATCTGTAATCTCTGTTCCTCCTATGTCCTCCTCCCTCCCTCCCAGCAACCCAGCCCCTGCCCAAAGACTCACATGTAAGCTTTGTAGTTGGATCCAATTTTCTGGATGCGGATGTCATACTTGGAGTCAATGAAGGCCTCAGTGGTGGCATAGGTTTTGGCCATAGCCACCATGCTGGTGATGTCCTGGTAGTCATGCTGGTTTTCTACTTTGATCTGTTTGGAAAGATCAGGGGGTGAGTGCCAGCCTGCCAGCATTCATGGAGCACCTACCCAATGCCAGGACCCAGTGTTTTGTGTATTTAGTGACTTTGAGAAAGTTACCTGCCTAGCAGGAGAGACAGACATAAGAAACAAGTTATTCCACTACATACCGGTAGATGAGGAAGGGAACATTCCATTGGAGTTGTCAAGAGAATCTTTACAGAACAGGTGAGCTCTGAACTGGGGTTGGAAGAATAAGTATAATTTTCAGCCAGGGCGTTTCTATGGAGGGTAGAGGGGACCGGCAAAGCAGAGGGCAGAGGAACCACACAGGGATGGGGAATACACAAGTGGTTCAGATTGGCTGATGGGGCTGGAGGATGATGGATGGCTGAGGTGGGTTGTCAGGGAACAGACCTTGGGGGACCTCAATTGCTTTAGTAAGGGACTAGAATTTTAGCTTGTGGGCTCTGGAAAATCACTGGAGGAAGTGGAGGAGTTTAAACAAGAAAGTAGCCTAATTTGTGTTTTAGAAAAATCCCTTGTGCACTGGGGGTTATACGCAACTAATGAATCATTGAACACTACATCAAAAACTAATGATGTACTATATGTTGGCTAGCTGAATTAAAAAAAAAATCCTACAAATATTTGCATGGTGGGTTGTAAGGTAGGTTGAATGTGACACAGGGTTGGGGACAGTTGGAAAAAAAGGAGTATATATAAATGTGTGTGTGGTGTGTACATGTTGGGTATGTGGATGTAGGTTATATGTATGTGCAGTTTGTGGGGGGACATGTGTGTGATGGGGAGTCCATGTGTGTGGCATAGGTGTGTTATATGTTATATATGTGGTGTGTTGTATGTGGTGCTTGTGTGTACAAGCAGTGTGTGTGTGCATGTGCACCTATGCATATGCAATGGGCAAGGCTGGTTGTGCTCAACCCAAGGCCTGGGAGAGAAACACACTGTTTACCAGGCTGAGGCCAAGAACATGAAGTGGTGCTTTGGGGTCAAGGAGAGGTCCCAGGAGAAGTTCCAAGGCCAAATGCAGGGGATGAGGCCAAAGTTCTGTGACCGTGACCTCAAGACAGAAAAGTTGACTGTCAGTTGCTGTGGCCCACTGGGAGTGCTGCCCCCTCCCCTTTACCCTCACCTGGATAGCAGAGGAGTCTGATGCTGGACCAGAGGTGGGCAGAGCCCAGATCCCCTGGAGGCAGGGGGTTGGCCAGTGCCGAGGAGCTTGTGTGGGAGGCTGTATGGTCCTTACAGTCCCTCCTCGCCCTCTCCTGTCTCTCTCGGAGCCTCACCAGTGCCCTGACCACTCCATCCCTGCAGCAAGTTGCGCACGCCCAACCTCACAACTTCCAAAGAAGCTTCACATTTCTCTCATGAGATACAAAACAGGATTGTGAGGTGGGCAGTGTGGGCATTATTATGGTCATTTAACTGATGCAGAAACATATTTCTTGCCTTGTCCAAGGCCATAGGGCAGCTAAGCACAGAGCTGGGAAGGAAGCTCAGGACTCCAAGAGCACAGCTGTTCTCCAAACCATCTTCAGGGTATCTTACAAGTGCACGCCTGCTGTTCCACCCTAACACATGGGAAACAATGATGGGGAGTGAGGCTTAGCACACCTTATCTCTTCTTGGCTCTCTCAGAGTTCCAGCCTCTCAGCCATGATGCTGAGTCCTACTTTGTGGAACAAATAAAAGCGACCAAGCAAGAGTTCCCTATTTGCCATCCCTTTCCAAGCTCACCAGCTTTCCCGCTCCTTCTTCTAGATGGTGGTGTGCCTCCTCCCACTCATGGCTGAACCTGCCCTTTGTTCTAGGTCTTCTAAGACTGACTGCTCACTGCCCCCTCCTCCTTCAGGAATAGGACCCTTAAGTTTTATCTGGGCATCTAGTCTCTCAGCTAAAGATGGCTTTTTCCAGTCTCCCTCCTAGATAGACGCAGCCAAGTCTCGGAATCTGGTCAGTGAACACGGGAGTGGATGCGCTATGAGCAACCTCAGGGTGGTGCCTTTACCGCAAAGGGAATCTTCCCAGTCAGTCTCTTTTCCCTCTTCCTTGGCTGGGATCTCAGACCACAGGATGGAAGCCACATGCTGAGGACAGCTGAGTAATAAGGTCAATGGAACCTGAATTCCCAACACCATGGAGTCCCCAATCTACCCTTGACTGTGCATGTCCAGACTCTTACATGAGAAAGAAATGGACTTTAATCTTGTTTAAGTCACTGTTATTTGGTTCTCATTAAACCATTCAAACTATATTTCAGCCTTGTACTTTTTGTCTTTTGCTCTCTGTTGATCCTTTGTCTTTTGGGTCAACATGATAATGGATCCTCCATTCTCCTCAAATTGTTCCTTCTTTTCAGTACCCCAGGTACTCCCTGCTCTCTCTCTATTTCCTCACTTTCCACTCATCCCCAAACCCACCATCTTTGGATGTCGCTCCCCACTACTCCACTGAAACTGATTTGGCAAAGGTCACCTGTCACCTCCTCACTGGCAAATCTGATAGTATTCTTTTGCTCGGCATCCTGTTTGGCATTCCGTGACATCTGAAATTGCTGAGCTTTTTGAAACTCAGTTTCTACACCACCGCTTTCTTCTGGTTCTCTTTTTTCCTGCCAACTTCTTCACTTTATTGCCTCCCCTTCCTCCAACTTCCCCTCTAATGATCAGAGCGTTTCATCTTCAGCCAACATTTGGGGTCTTGTGGAGAGAGTTAGAGTCACCACAATGAAAGAATGGGTGGTGGTGTGGGGGGAGCTCGCAAGGACAGCTTGTCTAATTCAGTTTTGTCCCTGGGTGGCTCTGGAAAGGACCAGAACTTCTTCCTAGACAGCACAGCATACATGGCCAGATGTCTTGGACACTTTGAGCTGCCCACAACGTCCATTCTCTTCTATGGTCATGAAGCACCGTGATCTGGGGGCACACGACCTCCCACAGAGTAAATATCACACTTCCCTATCTCCCGGGCCCCTGTGTGTGACCATGTGACCATGTTTTCGTCTTCTGCAAGCAGAAATGGAGTCCTAACTTCCAGGCTTACTATTAAAGGGAAGTGGGGGGGCGGTTTGCTCTTCCTGTTAGTTGAAGTGTGGACCATCTTTGACATTGTGGCTGAGGAGCAACACCCCAGGTATGCATGATCAACAAGATGGAAGGAGCCTGGGCCCTTAAAACCAAGGAAGTTCCATGCGAGCCCTGGGCTGCTTTCACCCAGACCATTGTGTGTGAGAGAAAGTTCTGGCTTATTTAAGCCATCTTAGGTCTTTTGTTACACAGCTGAACTTTGTCCCAGTTATTACAGGAGCCCTAAGTAAATATTTGTTGAATGCATCACACATGCATTCGTCTCTTCACAGGAAAGACAAAAGAGAGCAAAGAGAGACAGTGTAAACATAGGGGTTTAATGAATTAATTAGTTAACTAATTAGTGGTCAGCCCAACATCTCCTTGTGCACCTTTTCTGGGTGGTTTGGGGTTGCGGTGCTCACCCTACCCTCTCCTCGAGTGAGGATATAATCCTGGTTTCTTGTATACAGACTCTTCTAAAACCCCAGGACAAGCCCTGGCTTACGTCCCTGGCATTTTTAAGTTCTTTTCCTTACAGAGGGCTTTCAAACTGTGCATCTCTGGGCCCCGTAAAGCGTAGCTCCACTGATGTCTTCCTCCCATTAGATGGTCAGCTTCTCAAGGATAGACAATGAGTCTCCCCCACAAGTCATAACACAGGTGTCTGGCACAGATGCATCCAATGTGTTTGCTGGATTGAATTTAAGAAGACTGGATAAAGATCCACTCATAACATGGGAAGGGGCAGGGAAATGGGAGGAAGAATATGGGAGTTTGGGAAAAGGCAAAGAAAATATGTGTCCCCTAAACTGGTCTTTTTACAAAGTGAATTTTTCTGTAACTGCTTGGACTGGATTCTACCTTCTTGGAGGTTTCTTTCCATTGTGAGAACCTGATCAAATAAGAAACTGTGGGGAAGTGGGCAGGGGGCCTGGGGCCAGGTGTGATGGGTCCTGGAGGGGACTCTGGCATGGTCCTCAGGCAAAAGGATAGGCTGGGGTCAGGGGGCACTGAGGCCGGGCAGCCGCAGGGATGAAGTGGCTGCTGGCCTGGAGAGGGAGTCTTGGCACTCTGCTTTATTTACTAGCTGGAAAACCCTCCAAATGTTCACAGAGACAAGCTAAAAACAGGAAGCCCTAAATGAACTGTGATTTAAGATTACCCATTTGCTGCTCTGGGGACCTGCAGTGGGGTCACCACAGACTCCCTGACTCTGAATTCTCCCTTCCATGTCTCTGCCTCCCTCACCCCTCCTCTCCCTTACCTGTCTCTTCTTTCCCTCTTTCTCTGCCATGCTTGTCTTCTCTCCCTGTACCCTACACTGTTCTACCTGCTCTTGTGTGTTTGCGTGAATGGGTGTGGTTCGTCCTGAGGGGGAGCCTGGTGGGGGGCACGGAGACGGAGAGGGCAGAAAGGGAGAGAAGCAGGAGAGAGGGGTCAGGGTACAGTTCTGAATCTCCTTAATGGGATTCACCTCAGAGGTCTCCTATTCCAGCCTGAGATGGGGGAGTCCTCTTCTTCTTTGGTAGATTGTCTGCATTTGCTTAAACACCTCTGAGAACAGGGGGCTCACTACTGGGCAAGGAAGTTAATTTCCCCTTGGGGAGCTTCTGTCATACATTATGCCCAGAATGAATGAATGGTCCCAGTTATTGATCATGAAAGGGAATTCTCAGTAGACACACTCAGTGTCTACTCTTCACATCCTTGAGGAGAGTCAGCCAGGTATGCCTAAGTCATTCTCTTCTTTAACCCACCCTAACATGAGCAGGTTCCAGACCCTCTACTACCTTGAAATGCTCTCATTTGACAATCTCCTAAACTATGTGGTGTCCGGAATCATACCCAACTCCAGATGTGGTTTCACCAGCTGAGACTGGAGAAAACTGTCACCTCCCTCTACATGTAATACATCTGGCAGATGTACATCAGTCAGACTCCTGCCCCAGAGCCTTTGCACTTGCCATTCGTTGCCTGCATGGCCTGCTCCCTCACTTCATTCAGGTCTCTGCTGAAGAGAAGAGCAGTCTTCCCTGACCCGTAGTTGTGCCACAACTCCTCCCACCCAGCACTCCTTATCCACTGTACCCCGCTTAATTTTTCTCCATGGCACTCCCCTCATCCCACTTCACACCATTATCTATTTATTTGTTTGTCATCTCTCTTCCTTACCATTCTATTAGAATGGAGGCTCTGCAAGACCGCTATGGGATTTCAAGCACTGAAAACAGCATTCAAGGAGCAACAAGCAACCGACAGATTTGGTTAATGATTGAATAAATATAGCTAAGTGTTGCCAGGTATGTACTGAGTGCCCATTATATTCAGGTAATTACTGACAGTTTTTCCAGATACTATGCTGGAGCCTGGGGATGCAATAGGGAAAAAGAGATTTATGATTTTAATCCAAATGGAGCTTTGGGCCTATTCATTACTTGCTCCTATTAACTTGGCTTAATACAATGGTAGTTTTTCTAAGATCCATATAGAGCTCGCTTGAAGCTAATATTTTCAGGTCATTTGGAAACACAAGATCCTGATAATTCACATCTCTCCGTGCGTGGACCTGAATGCGTCCAGTCCCAGAGCAGGACTTTACATTTCCCCCTGTAAATATTAAAACTCTCATGTTTTCATCTGTCCCTTCACCTTCCAATATTGACTCTGTCATCTAACCTGTTAACTACCCCTCTCAGCTCTATGTCAATCATGATATTGGTGCCCCCGTGCTATACCTAATTCTAGCTGTTTGACCTGATTTAAGTCACTTCTCTTAGTTTTCTTATCTGTTACATGAGATAACAACTGCCCTGTAGGATTATTATGATCTTTAAAGAAGATTTTATGTATTTATGTATGTATGTATGTATTTTAGAGGGAGAGAGAGCATGTGCACAAGTGAGTGGGGGGAGGGGCAGAGGGGGGACGAAGAGAGAGAATCTCAATCAGACTGTCTGCTGAGCATGGAGCCCGACCGTGGGGCTCAGTCTCACCACCTGGATATCATGACCTGAGCCAAAATCAAGAGTTGGATGCTTAACTGACTGAGCCACCCAGGCACCCCAGGTTACTATGATTTTTAAATGAAATTATAATGAATGTCAAAGTATCTACTTAGCATGGTGTCTGGCACCCAGTAAGTACTCAGTAAAAGCTGGTTCTCTTTAATTAAATAATCGTTGTGATTCTTTGTTGACACTGAACCACCAATAAACACTTTTTATACAGTTATTTACATAATTGTTTATCCTGTAGCTACAATATCTACCTCCTGTATAATCACCCAAATTGATGAAGAGTTCTTTTTAGAGCAATTGCAGCTCATTAATGCAGAAGGAGTAAGATAACGAGGATATCATCCTTCTGCAACTACCCCCTTCATGCAATAATGGGTCTAGGCAACAGTGATCAATGCAAGACCTCTGGGAAAGGCTGATGGAGAACTTCCAAATGTGCGGACCAGGCAGACAGGACCTGAATTCACAGGTCAGTCTTTTTATTTTTTAAAGATTTTATTTATTTGAGAGAGAGAATGAGAGAGAGCATGAGAGAAGAGAAGGTCAGGGGGAGAAGCAGACTTCCCATGGAGCTGGGAACCTGATGCGGGACTCGATCCTGGGACTCTGGGATCATGACCTGAGCTGAAGGCAGTCGCTTAACCAAATGAGCCACCCAGGCACCCATCACAGGTCAGTCTTAAATCCCAAAAGACAGGCAGACATGACTATGTCTACAGATGTGCAAGGAAAACATCCACTACCAACTGGAAAGTATTGCCAAAACCCAGAACCTGAGTCACAGCAAGTCTCTATATTCAACCACCAGTTTATACTTGTACAGGCAGTAAGAGAACACCATTCATCTGTAATCAGCTATATTCAGACTGTAGAAAATTCTACAGGGAAATGACCTTTTCCCCCTTCTAACAAATAAGTGACCAACCAACCATGCCCAAGCCAAACCTCAGGAAAAGGAACTCTTGTAGATCAAAAGAGACTCACATTATACCAACCATGTCCGGTGTGAAGGCCTTGTTTGGATACAATGAGAATGAACCAATTAACAGGAGACTATGGAACACTGAATAGGTATTAGATGATATTAAAGACTTACTATTAATTTTTTTGTATCCTACTGGTATTTGTGTTAAAGGAAAGAAAAGGAGACCTTATGTATTTCAAATACATACTGAAATATTTATAGGTGAAATTATGTGATATCTGAGATTTGATTTAAAATAATCTGGTAATCCATAGAGACAGAAAGGAGATGAGGGGTTGCCAGGAGCTGAGGTGAACGGAGAATGGGGGATGACTTCTGATGGGTGTGGAATGATAAACATATCTTGGAATTATGTAATGGTGCTGGCTTCACCTTGTGAATATGCTTCAAAGTTACTGAACTGTACACTTTAGAAGGATGAATTTCATAAAATGAGAATAATATTTTAACTTAAAAAAATGAAAAAGTATCCAACGGCTTTTGAGAGGAAGTGTGGAGGAGTATGTAGAACAAAACTGACCATCAGTGAATAATGGTTGAAGTTGGGTGATTGGTAGTTGGGGATACACTTTACTGTTCTTTTCTTCTTTTGTGTATATTTGAAAATTTCCATAATAAAGTGTTAAAAAAAAGCAAGGCTAAAAGAGAAAGACAAATAAGAGTGAGAATGTAAAACTGTTCTTCAAATGAGGTTAAAAGCCCATTTGGTAATATCTGATTAGGGGTGTGACCCCATTTGGTTGTGTTCATTGCAGGAACCTTTGGTCAGTAACATAATTCAGTCTCCCTAAGAGGAAATGCAACCAGGTGCCTAAGAGAATTACAATCATTCATTCATTCTTTTTTTTTTTTTTAAAGATTTTTTTTTTATTTATTTATTTGACAGAGAGAGATCACAAGTAGGCAGAGAGGCAGGCAGAGAGAGAAAGGGGAGGAAGCAGGCTCCCTGCTGAGCAGAGAGCCCGATGCAGGCCTCGATTCCAGGACCCTGGGACCATGACCTGAGCTGAAGGCAGAGGCTTTAACCCACTGAGCCACCCAGGCGCCCTCATTCTTTTTTTTTAAGAGAGAGAGAGAGAGAGAGAGAGAGAGAGAGAAAGACAGAGAGAGAGAGAGAGTACACGGGCATGATGAAGAAGAGGGGCAGAGGGAGGGGAAGAGAGAGAGAATCTTGAGTAAACTCCCTGATGAGCATGGAGCCTGATGCAGGGCTCAATCTCACAACACTGAGATCACGACTAGAGCTAAAATCAAGAGTCAGACACTTAACCAACTGAGACACTCAGGTGCCCCACAACCATTCTTGGAATTAAAATCCATGTGACATCTCCTGGGCTCCTCTTATAGAGGACACTGATGTGTAACAAATGCCAACAATGCTTTCTGATGTTTGATGTTACTTATAATACCACTTAGTGTAAGCTCATGTTCTGTGTCATCTCTTTTTTTTCTTTTTAAGAATTTATTTATTCATTTGACAGACAGAGAGAGAGCACAAGCAGGAGGAGCAGCAGGCAGAGGGAGAGGGAGAAGCAGACTCCCCACTGAGCAGGGAGCCCGACAGGGGACTTGATCCCAGGACCCTGGCATCACGACCTGAATCAAAGGCAGATGCTTAACTGACTGAGCTACCTAGGCTCCCCTCGTGTCATCTCATTAAGATTAAGCAGGTGATTTTGCAGATGACCAATAAATGCAATCCAGTGATCACTTTGATCTATTTGTTATAGTTTACTTTTTTTTTTTTTTTGACAGAGAGAGATCACAAGTAGACAGAGAGGCAGGCAGAGAGAGAGAGAGAGGGAGGGAAGCAGGCTCCCTGCTGAGCAGAGAGCCCGATGCGGGACTCGATCCCAGGACCCTGAGATCATGACCTGAGCCGAAGGCAGCGGCTTAACCCACTGAGCCACCCAGGCTCCCTATAGTTTACTTTTTATTTGAGCAATGAATATATACACACAGAGCAAAAAAAAGGTCAAAAATATAAAAATAAAATCTGGGAAAAAATAAGTATGTTTTTTACTTTAAACCCCAAGCCCCCTGGTGAAAAGATTTCTTTGTACTCTTCTGGAAATAGTCTATGACTATATTGTAAGAAGATATAAAATGAGTCTCTTCTTGCCTGTGATGGTTAATTTTATGTGTCAAATTGGCTGGACCATGGTGCTCAGGTGTTTGGTTAAGTAGTGTTCTGGATGTTTCTGTGAGGGGTTTTGGTTGAGATTTACATTGAAATCACTGGACTTTTCAGTTAAGCAGATTGCCCTCCATAATCTGAGTGGGCCTCATCTAATCAGTGCAAGGCCTGAATAGACCAAAATTCAGTGTCTTCAGCCTACCAGCCTACTCTGCAGATTTTGGACTTGCCTGACCCCCAATAATCCTGTGAACCAAGTCCTTAAAATAAATCTCTTTATCTCACTCTATACACTTCCTATCACTTCTGTTTCTTTGGACAACTGTGACAAGTGCACTGCTTTGGTGACAGCTGATGCAAGAAGACAAAGGTATCACCTTCCAAAGTAAGTTGTGACAGAGACCACTGTGGCCAAGAACAGATACACCCACACTGATATAAATAACAAGGTTGGCAGGCTGAGATTCAAGATTCTGAGTTGATGATTTCTTTGGAAAAAGCTGTGCCAGCCACTAGTCCTCTTGCTACATCTGGTAAGAGCATCAGTGGGATAAGACTGATGGGCGTTTGAGCAGCAAGGGAGGGCTGGTGTGCTGGGGCTGATGCGTTCCTAGGATACTACAGCTCAGCACCCCAGACTTTGGTCTCTCCAGGCTAAGAATGTGAGTGCTTCCTGTAAACCGCAGTGGTCTATGTGGAAGAGACACCAGCCTTGAGCCATTTAAAATCCCAGACAGAGGGAGCCATGGCTGAAAGGCTACCCACCTGGTCCAAGCCACCATCATACCTCTTTGGACCACTGCAACCATCTTCTTTTAAAATTTCTCATGCCTGGGGTGCCTGGGTGGCTCAGTGGGTTAAGCCTCTGCCTTCGGCTCAGGTCATGATCTCAGGGTCCTGGGATCAAGCCCTGCGTCGGGCTTTCTGCTCAGCAGGGAGCCTGCTTCCTCTGCCTGCCTCTCTGCCTACTTGTGATCTTTGTCTGTCAAATAAATAAATAAAATCTTAAAAAAAAAATTTCTCATGCCCAAGCCAAACCTCAGACTGATTTCCTTAGCATCTCTGGGGGTGTGGGCCAAGGCATCAGTATCTTTAGAAGCTCCCCCAGGCAGCTGTGTACAACCCAGGTCACAAAGCATGACCTTGTGTGATCTGGGTCCTTCTCACCTCTCTTTCGCACTAAGCCAAATGTGTCCCTGCCTCACTGCTTCTAGAGTTGTTATTCCCTCTGCTTGGAACAATTTTGCCGAATGCCTTCCCATGGCCCACTTCTTCAAGTCTCAGCCCAGATGACCCCTTAGTGGAGGCTTTTCCAACTACCTGATATAAAGTAGCTAACTTCCTTGACCACTCTGGGAAGTCTCTACTGAATTGCCCTAGTTTATTATTATTACTTCTTTTCCCACCATCTTTGACCATCTGAAATTACTTATTGGCTAATGTACTTACTGTCTCTCTCCTCCACAAAAATGTAAGCCATCAAGACTAGGGGCCTTCTGCGTCTTGCTGGAGAGACAACATAATAGTGTTATAGAATGTAAGCTCAAATCCCAGCTCTGTCACCTATGGGCTGTGTGACCTTGGGGGGAAGTTACTGAGTCTCACTTTCCCTAACAAAAAAATGTTGGGTTCTTGGTAATGTAAAGTAGCCACTCCACATCATATGTGGATAACTTGCTGGATTACTATTGCACATCACTGGATTGTTGTCGAGCATTAAATAAGATACTACGTGTAAAGAGTCTGGAAGGAGGCTTGGCTCATCACAAGCACTCAGTAAATGTTAACTGTTATGATTATTGTTATCATAACAATAATAGATCCTGAACACCCTGAATTGTGCTTTGCACACAGGAGGGACTCAATAAATATTTGCTGAAAGAGTGAACAAAGGACCCAGTTGTGGTAACAGCTGAGTGCAGAGAGTCTAGGCAGGAGGGAAAAAGCAGGTGCAATGGCCCTGAGGCTCAAGGTACTTATAGAAAAGAGACTCACGAAAACAGATAATTGAGCTTAACACCTTTTCATGGAGGCTGAGGGCGAATACGTTTTCATGCTTGAACAAGGGCAACCCGATCTCCTTATACAAATGAACACAGAGAATGGGGCCAAGATCCTTCCCAGAAAATGGCCTGGAATCCACCCGATACAGAGATCCATGAGTGATGGAAGTCCACTGCCGTATTTCAATAGTCTAGGAAACATTTCAGGCAAGTGTGACTAGCGGCTCACCCTGGCCGCATCTATCTCCGTCAAGTTCCCACAGAAAGCCCAGTGTGGAGCACACTCCCTCCTGGCGCGATGGCCCAGACAAACTTGTTTTTTCCAAACAAAGATAATGAATTGCATGAGGCAATTTACCGAACCAGGTTATTTACGAATAAGCTAAAAGCTGGGAGGACAGCTACCAACAATAATAACTGTAGCTTCAGAGCACTTGCTCTGTGGTCTTTCTGGCAGAGATCAGCTTGCCGGGCCAGCTGGAGGGTCAGGCCACTCCTCGCCTGAGACATTAAACCGTTCCCCCAGCCCACAAATGGAGACTTGTTTCTCTGTTTTTATAACAGGAAGGCACGAATCCAGCTCATTCCAGAGTCGTATTCGCTCATTAAGAAACTAGTTAGATGGGGTGAAGAGCGATGGGCTACATCTCTATTTTCCCTCCCAATAATTTTTTTACCAGTCTTTCAGCTCCAAGACTCTCAAGGCAGGACTAAGTCTAGGTTCTGTGGGTATGTCGTTAATGTCAAGCCGTGCTTACAGCATAGCTCGGAATTCACTCCGGAGGTCGGTATCGAAATTCTGTAAGAGGTAAGTGGGAGTTGCTCTAACTGAGTGGAGAAGTTCCCAGACTTTCTTGGGTCCATGGCTTCCATCTTAGGAATTATTTCACAGCATTTCTAGGCCAAAAGAAATATCGAGCAGTTTCATCTACAGAGCACTTAGAGCGAAACAGCTTACCAAGTACTTATGTCCTAACAACTTGGTAACTGGAAAAAAAAATACGCATCATGTTTTTATTTCCTTTCAAATAAATACAATTACTTACTAATGTGATATTTGTGCAGAATCAGATTGGACACCATCACCCTCATTTCCTGTTCCACACTGATTTTCATGGGGTACTTGCTTAATTTTTAGCTCACCAGCACCAAAACCGCAGCTTTGCAAAGATGTGACATCATTGAACGGAACATGTCGTAATGTGATGTTGAAACTGTGAACTACCTCGTTTAGCCATTTGCATGGTGTCTGACAGACGCCTAGAATTGCCGTTCCCTTGAAAATTCAGAATATACCATGCCGCTCCCAGGGCAGCCCAACGCAGGGGTTGGGAACCGAGGGCCTAATGTTATTACTTCTGGCATTCTCCCCGGCAGAAAAGAACACACGTCCCTCGTGCAATCACCCTGGCATAAAGCCTGCCTGCTTCTGATGGAAAACCGAGGTCTGAGAAAGCCACAGGAGCAGAGATCTCCAATGAACCAATCTACACTTCAAACCAGGCCACGCTTTAGGAAAATTGAAAGGATATTACACTTTTTTTTTTTTAAAGGTTTTATTTACTTACTTGACAGAGATCACAAGTAGGCAGAGAGGCAGAGGGGGTATCAGGCTCCCTGCTGAGCAGAGAGCCCAATGCGGGACTTGATCCCAGGACGCTGGGATCATGACCTGAGCCAAATGCAGAGCCTTAACCCACTGAGCCACCCAGGCACCCTGGATATTACACTTTTTAAGATAGGGTAGTGGTTCGAAAGGACCATGTGATTAGTGCAAAGGTGGTTTAGAGTTAGCTCAGTATTTCAGACTCCTTAGGGGCACGTGGGTGGCTCAGTCGGTTAAGTGTCTGCCTTCAGCTCGGGTCATGATCCCAGAGTCCTGGGATCAAGTCCCACATCAGGCTCCTTGTTCAGGGGGGAGTCTGCTTCTCCCTCTCCTTCTGCCTGCTGCTCCTGCCTCTTGTACTCTTTCTTTGACAAATATATATATATATATGTATATATATTTAAAGGAGAATCCTTAAACATACCTGAAATAAAATAAAATATCATCCACGGGCTGCATGAAACAGATGGTTAAGGCCCAGTTGCCATCACGGAGGAGCTCACAGCCCACGGAATAGACAGATTTGGGGATAGACTGTTCAAGAGGGGCTGCCCTCTGCAGGCAGCAGAGGGACCCTGAAGCCTGTAGGGTGAGTGGGGCAGAGAAGGGTTCCCAGATAAGGGGATGGGGTCCACCCAACTCCCACTGTAATGATCTTGGGGGGAAAGGATGAGTTTAAAAATTCAAAGTTCTGCCTTCTTTGGGAAATGGAGCAATCACAATTCACAGATTGTTACCGACCTTCACTGATCTCAATATTTTCACACATTTTTTTCAAGAGTTCTGATCTGTTTTTTAAGGAGCACAAACTCTGCCAGGAACGGTACTACACAGGTTACGTGTAGTATCTCATTTAAGCAAGTAAAACAACCCTACGGGCTTCTGGCCATGGCGTAGCCACATTGGCCCTGTCTCTGTAAACCACTAGAAGACCAGAAAGGCTTTACAAGGCAAGTGTCTGAGGCAGTGGGAGCAGGCCCTGCAGGGCTGCGAGCCATCAGGGAAGGGAAATTCAGAAGGTGTGCCCCGTGTTCACCTGGACCCTTTCCGGGCCACTTCTGTCACTCTGTGCTGGCCTGTGACCTCTGACAGGGTCTCCTGCACTTTCTAAACATTTCCTGCCTTGGGCCTTTTGCATAATCTCTTCTCTCTCCCCGGAAGGTTCTTCCCTCCTATGGCTCACATGGCTGGCTCACTGCCATTCTTCTCGTGCTTGTCTTAATGGAACTGCCTCGAGTTTCTCTGATAGTTCCACCATGTGGTTTTCTTTCTTTCCTTTTTATAATTGGGTATTATCTGCTCATTTATATACTATCTGCCTCTTCTATTAGCTCGTGACTTCTATACTGAGTGCCTAACACAGCACCTGGCAGGCAGTAGGTGCTCAATAAGGAGCTTTTGAATGAAAGAAGGAAGGGGATGCCTTCCCCTGGTGGCTCAGTCAGTTAAGCAATTAAGCAGTTAAGAGTCTGACTCTTGATTTTGGCTCAGGTCATGATGTCAGGGTCCTGGGATCAAGCCCTGCATGGGGCTCCACACTCAATCCAGAGTTTGCTTGTCCCTCTCTTCCCCAACCTGCCCATGAGTACCCTCTCTTTTTCTCTCTCTCAAATAAATAAATAAAAATAAAATCTTAAAAAAAAAGAAGGAAAGAAGGACACATCACATTGTCCCCTCCCCTTCCTGGGGGGTAGTGGGGGAATGGGGAGTTAAGAGGAAAATGGAGAGATAGAGGAGTCCCCCTCTTCTTTTACAAAAGTTACTGAAACATGTTTCTGAAGAATTTGGGACTTGAAGACAACACATGTCCACTGTGTATCTTCCCAGTAAACTTGAGAGGGAGATGCTGTCCTCCTCTTTTCACAGATGAGGTTCAGAGAAGTGAACAATTTGTCCAGGATCCCCCAGCCAGTCAGGGGAGGGATGGAGATTCACATCCAGGCCTGGTGAGTTCAGAGCCCTGTGATCTGTTCATGACACTGCCCTGCCCTGTTTGATGGCAAAAGATCCAAGTGACTTTTCTCTTTTCCTACATTTTTCTTTCCCTCCTTATCCTCAACTGGCTCTTTTTCAAGCTCTACTGACAGATGCACTTGGGCTGGCCAAGTGCAATTGCTGAGAGCACAATGGGGCAGGTGCCCAGGCTCTTCCTGGAAGGACCGAGGGAGGCAAGCTCTACCAGCCAAACTCCCCAGCCAAGGTATCCCCCAGCTGGAGTCACGTTCCTGATGAGTCAACCTAAAGGCCGCTTGGCCAAGGCAGCCCATGCCAGGGGACCCCCATGTGGCTGAGGCTCAGGACTGAGTCACAGGGCAGGCTGCCAGCACCTGAATCACCCACTCCACCTTTGGCTGGAAAGAAGCGGCTGGGGGGCTGGGGTGGGGCACTGGGCTGGGACCGTGTGTCTCACCCTGTGAATACATAATAACGATGATTGTAGTAACAATGATGGGCAATGACAGCTCCCTTTAATGAGCGCTTTTTATGTGCCAGGTGCTATTCTAACAACCATAGATTAATTCACTTAGTCTTCGTGACAATCCTATGCAGTAAGTACAGTTGTTTTCCCATTTCGCACATGATAAAACTGTAGCCCAGCAAAGCTGTGTAATTGGCTGCAGGGCCCAGGGCTGGCACGTGCAACAGCCGAGATCTACCCAAGGTCTGTCTGGTTCCAAAGCCCAGCCATTCGTTTGACAAGTGTTTATGGAGCCCTTACCATAAGCCAGGCGCTGTTGCGGGCACCAGGGATACAATGGTGGGGTTGGGTGAGAAATTAATAGACAAATCCATGACGTCTTAGGTGGAGACAAGTGTTACAGGGAAAATAAACTAAGCTAAGGTGGGTGTAGGGCTTATGGGAGGTTAGGGTGGGGATGTTATTTCATACACAGCCTTTTTGAGTCTTCCCTAATAAGGTGGCATTGAGCAGAGACCTGAAAGAGGTGAAGGAACGAGTCCCAGGCTTCCCCTGGATGCAGAAGAGCAAACACCAAGACTGCGTACTTGATGAGTCCCAGGGAAGCAGGTGTGCTTGTGGCCAAGTGAGCTGAGGCCAGAGTTGGGGGTGGAGGTCAGAGCGGTGGTGGAGGGACGCAAGTCACACAGGGTGTCAAAGCCAACAGGAAGACTTCTGTTTTCACATTGAATGACATGGGAAGCCAGGGAGGTTTCTGGGGTAGGGAAATGACATGATGGGACTTATGGTTTAAAAGAATCACTTTGCTATGAGAAAACCAAAGCAAGGGCTAAAAAGGCAAGAGACCTGTGAAAAGCTGGTTTAATAATATAGGTGAGTGATGACAGTGGCTTGAACCAGGATGGTAGATTCTAGAATGGGTTTGAAGGCAGAGTGGAAAGGATTTGCTGATGGGTAGGATGCCAGAAAAATGCAGGACTGAAGAATGGCTTCAAGGGTTTTGGTTGGAGCAGTTGGAAACATGGATCCTCCCTCTCTCCCTTTGCTCCCTTCCCAAATGGGAAAGGTTGTGGAAAACCCAAGTGCCCAGTTGTGTCCACTGTCAGACGTCCTGGGGGCCGTTTCTACAAACAAATCTGGAATTCAGAAGGGAAGACCTGCCTGGGGATTTAATTTCAGGGGTCACAGATGTGCATGTGGTATGGGAAGCCATGGAACGGAGTGAAACAGCCTATGGAGGGGGACCCAGAGGTTAGAGGTCAGGGACATCAGAGGGAACTAGCAGAGGGGACTGAGGAGGCATGGCCAGGGGGTAGGAGGAGAACCAGAGGAGCCTGAGTGTTCTCTGCAACGCCACCCTGTTTGGAAAGCCAAACAGAACTCGTAACTCCTCTCCAGAAGGATGCATCTGGGTTGTCACCGAGGGGCCACCTGATGGCTATCAGCTCTGTCCTTATCCTTAAGGTGACTCTGGGCCTTTCTTTCCCTTCCATTCTCTCCCCCTCCCTCCTCCCTACCTTGCTTCTCACCTGACTTCACCAAACACAGACTTACACCTTCTCTCTTGCCCGCCTGTGCCTCCTCCATGCCAGGTGCCATGTTTGGCACAGGCATGAACCTAGCCGAGGAAAGGGACAGACCAAAACAACAAACTGAAATCAAATAGGATAAGAATCATAAGAAAGCATTCTGGAAGCTCAGAATTTCTTGTGCTTCTGTGGTTTACAAAACACATTCATGTTCAATTCTCTCCTGTGGCTCCTGAGGGGAAGGAAGCCCAGGGTGTTCAGGGCAGGGTATCAGGGAGGGTCTGCCATGACAACCCGGGACTCCATCTTGGGTTCCCAGGAGGGATAGAAGCGAGGCCAAGACAGGTGTTCCCGAGATGGTTGCTGCCTTCTGCAGTGGAGGCTGTGCTGTGCCACCTGGACCCCCTCGCCCCCAGCAGGACAGAAATACTCATTCCCTCAGCTGTCTGGTATGGCGGCAGCTGATGACTCATGGTTGAGAGTGGCTTTCCAGGAACTGCCCTCAGCTAAGGGGGCAAGGCCTTGCCCCAGTTTATATCACATTCCTAGGGCAGCCCACGTGCAATGACCAATTAGTGCAGGAGTTCAAAAGGCCCAGCTTTCTTGCCGTGATGTATGACCATTCGGAAGGGCCTTCTCAGCTCTAGGGTTCCCCGTGGTATCAACTGAGGTCCCTCTTGTAACCACCTTGTAGTTCACCCTCCCCCCCATCCTCCTTCCCTAACTTCTCAAGTGGATGTTCCCAGGTGCAGAACGTTCCCAGAGCAGACCCCCAAAACATGCTGAATCAAATCCCCACCTCAGATTTTACCCACCATCCATTTCCCTATTTCCTGCATCCTGACAGAACTCTAATTTTCGTTAGGTTTCTGCCCCCCTCCACCCAGCCATGGGCTTCAGCGGAACTGACCCAACTCCCAGCACAAAATGTAGCTACTGATTACCTTAAGTCATTCAGAACACAGCACTCCTCTGTCTGGGGTCCGGGGGATGGACGTGGGAGTAAATGCTCCCAATCAGATGCCAGAGAACATCTTACTCCGCGATGGATGTGAGCAGGGAAGCATGAAACATGTAATCCAGAACGCCATAGGCAGCCTGCCCAGCACAGGGGGAATGACTTGGAATGAAGCTGAGCCCAAGGCCGGGCTCAGAAGGGCTCAGAAACAGAAGGAGCCTAGGACCTTGAGGACTTCGCCGAGATGCTGATCCCCAGGTCTTAGGAGTGTTTCAGCCAGATCGAGGTGGAATTTTCTGGTACTCACAGCCAAAATAATCCTGATACAGGGTGGCTGGCTACAGGCCCCCCAGACCTGTTTTGCTGGCCCGTGGGTGTGTCGGCCGGAAGGTATTCTTCCCGAGGCTGTTGTCTGAGGCAGAAGTTTTTACTCTGAAGCATGCTGGGGCCCCCTGAGTCTTTTTCTTCAGAGCAGAACAACTTTAGGGTGGGGGAAAGCTATTGGGGGGAAACTCTTATTTCCAAACTCCTGCAGTTTCCTTCCATGTGGAGGGGAGCGACACCTCTGGCCTGTCTGCGCCTCAGAGGGAGTGACATACTCAGTCAGCGGGTTTGGAGAAGAAATGGGCAAACGTACTAAGTAGCCCAGCCCATTCTCCTTTCCTTTCTCTTTGAGAGCTGTCTTTCCTACAAACCGCATGTGATCTGCACTGCTTCCCAGAGTATGTGTTTTTCGGGTCAGGCCCCAATGTGGGGAAGCCTGAGGCAGCCCCACACTGTCTGTATTTCATGGGTAAGTCTCATTCTGGAGTTCAGTAATGAGAAACCCATTTGCCTGCACACCTAAGCCACATTCTTTGATATCTTTATTTGTACTAAGGTGTTATATTTTATTTTTCCAGTTTCCTACTGTACGCCAACAACTCACAGAGAGCCTGCAACATGGCTGACTGGTTTTAGGAGCAAATCAAGCATGAGTTGGGTCAATGACCTTTAAGGCTTCATCCGAAGCCTTAAAGAGACCCGAAGATTCTATTACCTGACAAAGGGAAGTGCGCCAGTTCTGCCAAAGAGACGACTTTTTTTTTTTTTTTTTTTTGGTTTCCTAACAGTTCTGAAAGGCATTTATTCAATAGTTTCTCATAAGAGAACTTGTGCAATGAATAACCAATAGCACCATTACCAATGGTTTTATAAAAGTTGCTGGAACCTCCCCTGGCCTGACTGGAACCTACTGCCCTTTCCCACTTTCCTTGCTGGCCTGGCTTTGTGGGCGGAGGAGAGGCGAGCAGGGCCCTCTCTTTCACAGAGCTCCTCAAGGTCTGATTTTTTTCTTGCCCAACGTGATCCTTAGTAAATCTTCCTTTTGGGGCCAAGGACTTGACCTTCAGGCAAGGCCCCATCTCAGCTGGCTTGGAGGGGCATTACTCACCGTGAAATGATCGCCCCTCTGAGTGACAGGCTCTGACAGAGAGCCCATCCCCCCCCCCCCCCCCCCCCCCCCAGCGTCTCCAGCCAGCACCCTCTCTGTCTGGGCTTCCACAGGGAGTGCCCCAACCCTGGCCTTGACCGGTTCTGCCTCCCTGTCAGCACTTCTCAGCTAAGCCGTTCCACCCTACTCTCTGTTCTGCCCTACAGGAGAAGAGAGGAAGCCTCCGTGCCTCCAAGGCGGGATCAGATTTCCAGATTGTTTGTAATGAAAACACACCAAGCCAAGCAAACAAAGCAGATGCTCCCTTGGCTGTGCTTATTCTCCCGTCTCACTGTGGACATTTCATTGCTTCTGGCCACGTCTGCAGGCGAGTGCCCAGGGACCTTCCTGCCTGTTGTTGGGGTGCATCAGCCTGGGCTTTTGTGCCAAGGACACAGGACCAGAGAAAAAACGAGAAAAAGAACACTGAGCGCCACAAGGCTCAGACTCCACTTCTGGATGGGAAGAGAACTCCCGGGTGACCTTGGGCAAGTAACTTTCCTTCTCTGAACTCCTGGCTTCAAAAATTAACCATGCTAGCTTAAGTTATAAAAGCAAATCATCCTGGCCACCACCACTATATCTTATGAAAGAAAATAAAAGCAAATCGAGGGCAGCATTATTCACCATCATCAAGATACAGAAGCAACCTAAGTGTCGGTCCTTGGATGAATGGATAGGGATGTTTTATGCGTGTGTGCACACACACACAGCTCGGAGAAGAAGGACATCCTGCCCTTTGTGACAACATGGATGGACCTTGAGGGCATTACGCTAAGTGAGATAAGTCAGAGAAAGACAAATACAAGATGATCTCACTTATACATATGATCTTAAAAAGCTGAACTCATATGAGGAAATAGAGTGTACATTGGTGATTACCAGGGCCTGGGGATGGTGTGGGGAACTGGAGAGATGTTGCTCAAAGATGTACATATGCAACTAGAAGATGAATAATTTCTGGAGATTTAATGCGGGGCAGAGTGATTATAATCAACAATACTATATTAGGTACTTCTAAGTTGGGAAGAGTAGATCTTAAATGTTCTCACCACAAAAGAGAAATGATAATTATGTGATGTGCTGGAGGTTTTAGCTATCCTGTGATGGCAATTACGTTGCAATACATAAATGTATCAAATCAACACGTTATATGACTTAAACTTACACAATGTTATATATCAGTTATATCTCAAAAAAAAATACACTGAGGTGAAGAGTGTGGTCTCTGAAGCCAGATCACCTGGCCTTGAACTCTGGCTCCCCAGATACTTGGGCAGTTTATTCCATGTCTTTGGCTTCTAGTTCCCTGAACTATAAGATGATCATTAATGCCTAACTCAGAGGTGCTCTAGGTAAGAGGAGTAAGTTAGCTGTGTTTAGTCCTCAGGCAGGGCTGGCACAGAGCATGCATTCAAGAAATTCATGATTATCACCATTATTCCCAAGACTCTCACGGTCTAAAAAGGAAGCCAGGCATACCACTAAAAGTACATTAGTGGGTTGTAAATGAGGCAACAGAATTTTTTTTTAAGATTTATTTCAGAGAGAGAGAGAGAGTGCTTGGGAGTGTGAGTGGGCATTGCGTGGATGGGTGGGGGAGGGGCAGAGAGAGAAGGAGAGAGAATCTTAAGCAGACTGCATGGTGAGCTCGGTGCCGGATGCAGGGCTGGAAGTCCCGAATCTAAAATCACGACCTAAGCCGACACCAAGAGTCAGATGCTTAAACAACTGTGCCACCCAGGTGCCTCATGGGACAGCAGAATTCTGTATGAGCCCAGCATGGGCACAAAGTCTGAGGGGGATGTCACATTCACTGAGGGGTTGGGGAGAAGTTCAGGAAACTCTTGAACTTGAGCTGGGTGTGGTGTTGGGTCCGACACAGGTGTGGGGCACTCATGGATGATAAAAGAAGGAGGGAAAGGCAGAGAGGCCTGGAACAGCGTGGAATGTTTGGGATTTGGAGAGGGGCTGGTTGGGGCCAGACCCCTGGGTGTGTGGGGGTGCAGTCTGTGCTGAGAGAGGACCTAGAGGATCTAGTAGACCCTGGTGGATCTTGCAGGCTTTACCTGGGGACAACATGGAGCCATAGTTGGGTTTCAAGCAAGGAGTGATGTGGCCAGTTCTAGGATTTAGGACAGGCTCTTTGCCAGCCGTGGTGGAAAATGGATGGGAGGGACCAGCCAGGAGGCTGGAGATGCTTAGAGAGTGACTGCTGCAGATGAAACCAGGAGAGAGGCAGCAGGAAGAGAGAGGACGGGGAGAAGTAGGAGATGCATGTGGTGGAAGTGAGGGGCTATGAGGATGCTGAACCACAGAACTGACTGCTGAATGCTGACCACCCAACAGCCAAGGCTGGGCATCTTTCACATTGGGATTCCTGCCATGTTGCAGATGGGGAACCTGAGGCCCAGGGAGGGTTGAGTCATTGCAAGCCTACATGGCTAATGAGCAAAAGAGGACACGAGTCCAGCATTCAGGTATTAGAGCTCTCAGCTATAAATACTGCACAGGCCTGCCTCTCTGTGAGAAGAAATAACTTCTATCAAGTGCCTTCCATATGTGGGCATTGTTCTAAGGAACTCGCCCAAGGTGATTTAACTAGTAAGTGGCAGAATGATTCAAACTCAGTTGTGGAGCTCTTGGACTGCACTCCTTACCACTATGCTGAATGGCTCCTGGTGGCCCTGTGACACAGGTGGGAAAATGGGAGTAGATGTGGCTGTCTAAGGCATTGTTGTCCCCAGAACCACATGAGTAATTCTAGATTTTTCTAGTAGTCCCATTAAAAGGGGGAAAAAAATCCGATGAAATTAATTATAAGAAAATATTTTATTTAACATAATGTATAAATTTTTAAAAATAATTTCCACGTGTCATTTTCATAAAAAATTAGGAATGAGATATATTGTGCTCTCATTTTCTGTAACTAAGTCTTTGGACTTACCTAAGTCTTAGTTGGTTCTTAACACAGAAGAGAAAGAGAAAGTGTTACAGGTTATGACTCAGTGTGATTGACATCAAATTGGGAGGTACTGAAGTTGAACATTTCACATGTGGCGTTGACATGGCCCACTATGTGACCAGGGGAACAGGTGGCTGCTTTGGACAGTGGATACTGATCCTAAAGTCATGGAGACAGGGATTACCATCTCCAGATCCCCAGATGGGACTGAAGAGCTACAGAGAGGGCAGGTGAGCAGACTGAGGTCACACAGCCAACAAGTGAGAAGACTGTCTGGGCCCAGAGCCTGCTGCTTTTACTTCTCCATGTTTCCAAATTGATGAAGCCCCAGGAAAACAAGTTTGTTGAGCCCCTTGCTGACATGGGTTCCCTGTTCCCTCCTTCCTCCTTTGCCAACCCTGGTCTGGGCCAGATCCATGACCATCTAATACACAGATGGAGCTGGAAGGGGGAAGCTCATGAATGAGGCTGATCCCCAGTTGCAGAGGGTAAGTGAAGTCCTCTGCATGATCCATGCTCCTCACTGAGGGCAAAGCTGTGAGGGTCTTTCTGGGGCTCCCAGGGCAGAAGCGTCATCAGACTTTGCTTCTAGCTGCTCTGAGGCGCTTCTACCACAGGGTCCTAGATGATGCCAACCTGCTCTCTCTGAGCTTCTGCTCTGGTTTCTTCCCTTCCTGGAATGGTCTCCTTGCTCCTCTACCTGATACCTACTCACCCCTCAAAGCCCTAAAATCCACCACCTCCTCCAGGAAGCCTTTCTGGTCCACTCCAACTCATAGGAGTTTCTCCTTCCTCCTCTGAACTCCCACAGGGCTCTATGCCACTTGGGGTGTTTAATAGCCATTTAATTCTGAGCATGTGCTCATTCACTTAGTCCACAAATACTTACTGAGGGCACTTGCTAGGTACTGGAATACAGTCATAAATAAGACAGATGTGAGGGACTATTTTAGTTGGGGAGGTAAAGAATAAGTAAGTGGATAGATAAAGAGATGGTTTGATAGATTGATAGAGAGGGAATAAACAGATAGGAAGCAGCTAGTATGCAAGTGCTTTGAAAGACACAAGCCAGAAAGTGATAGAAGTTGTACATATGACTGTGCTTTAGGCTGAATATTTAGCGACCTCCTAAAGGTGATCAGTCAGGCCAGGTTTGCAGAAATTCATTTAATAGGATCTAGGCTCTACTACACCACACTTTTTCCCTTTTCTTACAGAAGTCACAACATCATTAGAAAAATCAGATGAAATTCTGCAGGCAGCATTGGGAAAGCCCAAACTATGGGGTCAGGCTGATCTAGGTTCAAATCCTGGCTTAAGCACTTATAAATGCCATAACCTGGAACGAGTTCTTAAATCTTTCTGGGGCTCAATTTCCTCATATGTAAATGGAGGTGATAATATCTATACCTACCCTCACAAGATTGGGAGGATTAGAAATTATATTGCTATGTCTGTCTATTCTATTAACCTATAATCTATCTATTTCTCTAATGGTTATTATGACATGCATAGAGTACTAAAAAAATGCAAAATGACCCACACATGGAAGGTATTGCTTCAAGCCTGGGTCTGGGTATCAGGCTTTACCATGTACTACTGTGTGACCTTGGGCAATTTCTTATATTCCCTAAACTCTCATTTGCTCGTCTGTGAAATGAAGTTTATAATAATACACGCCTCTCAGAGTTACTACAAAAATTTTGTGAAATCAGCAATGTACATAATTTCAGCAGTGCCTGGCACAAAGCAATGGGCATAGGCTGTCTGGCATTAACTCTAAGTGCTTTTCTGGGTAATAATGTATCTGGAAATTTCATAAAATCTGAGATACACAAATAGAATTCAAGCTATTTCCTTTACTTTTCTGGACCTGGTGGCTCCTGTTTTCTGGGTGTGGAGGTCTCTCTGACAAACTTCTAGAAAGAGGCTTTACCAGGGGCTGTGCCAAAGGCCTGTTAGGTATAGTGATGCCATAGGCAATCTTGATCACATGCAGATTCTGCGTTCAACTGCCCACAGTTTTTAACTCTCCCCCTCCACATATTGCCCTTTGAGGGAGGGTTTGAAACCTGCTGACTGTCCTGAAGGGCTTGGGTGTGTCTCTCTACAACCAGACAGTGGAGGAGGATGCTGAGTGGGGGAGTCTGCCTGGGAACGGTTAGACTCCTTGTCTGTCTGGCTCCCTTGTGAAAGATTGAGATATGAAAGGTCATAGTAAACATTTTTCAAAAACAAGAAAGAGATTTCTTTTGTGTGGGTTGGGATGTGCCTCCCTGGCAAAGGATATCACTCAATTCACCAAATTTAAAGGGTATCAGAGGACTGTGCTGAGGTTTGGCAAAACTTGAGTGTTTTTCTTCTAATTTAACAACTTTATTTAATTTGGGGGTTGGATCTGTGCAGGCTTGTCTCCCATGCAGATGGGCCTTGCATTGGGAAAAGGGGGTGTAACAGGGTGATGGGGAGAATCTTCAGAAGGTGGGAAGGGGGGCAGGGTGCTGAGAACTCCATCCTGGGTGTGCCACCTTCAGTGACTCTACCGTTCGAACGAACAACGCAGAGCCTCAGAGGAGGGAGGGATTGGAGGAGGCATCTGGTCAACTCTTTATTCTTTTAAGTCTTAAATTTTTTTTAAGGATTGTATTTATTTATATTAGAGAGAGAGAGAGAGAGAAAGAGAGCACATGAGTAGCAAGAGGGGCAGAGGTAGAGGTGCCTGGGTGGCTCAGTGGGTTAAAGCCTCTGCCTTCAGCTCAGGTCATGACCCCAGGGTCCTGGGAGCCCCGAATTGGGCTCTTTGCTCAGCAGGGAATCTGCTTCCTTCTCTCTGCCTGCCTCTCTGCCTACTTGTGATCTCTGTCTGTCAGGAAAAAAAAAAAAAAGAAAAAGAAAAAAGAGGGGCAGAGGGAAAAGATGGAGCAGACTCACCACTGAGCAGGTAGCTTGATGCAGGATTCAATCCGAGGACTTTGAGATCCTGACCTGAGCTGAAGGCAGACACTTAACTGACTGAACCACCCAGGCGCTCCCGGTCAACTCTTTGATTTTACAGATGAATAGTGGGCACCTAGAGAGGAACATGTGACTTGCCCGTAAATTGCTCATAAATCGAAGACCAAGACTGGCTCCAAGTCTGTTCAGGGCCAGGAGTGCTGACTTCTCTCTAGTAGTCATGTGACAGGCCCGTGTGCATGATGCTGGTGGTCCTCAGGATGACTTAGAGGGTACACAGATGAACACTGAGTTATAACAGCTATTTATTTCAATGTGTATTAGGAAAAATGATCTGGCCCATAAAACTCAAAACTGTGATAGTCAAATAAAATGTCATTTAAAAATACATTTATTTGAGTAAAGAGAGAGAGAGAGTATGTATATGGAGGGATTGTTTTTTAAATGTTGGATAAGGAACAGAACTGGTTACCTGTAGGTTTGTTATAAATCATGATCACAGTCCCCTATCTTTAGGGCTTGGTGCTGCAGGGAGAAGACCGGGAGGTTCTTTTAGATCTCCTAGAATTTGTTATTCGTAGTCTGTGCAGGAACAAATCTCTGCTCCCGTCCCTACCTCTATATTACCTTCTCCACCACCTCATCCTACCATTATATTTTCCTCTCTCTTAACCTTTGTCTTCTTTCTTCTGAAACCCAGAAGAACCAGTGAGCAGTGAGAATGGCCAGTCCTAGGCTACTCAGTGAGCTTTCCCCATCCCAGGAGCTAGGATTCCTACAAGGCCCTGGAGGCTGGGGGGCAGAGCCTTGGGCCTTTTTCTCATCCTGTCTCCAGGAATTTCAAGTTCACCCCACCTATTCATTTTTTTTTTCCAGAGCTGCCTAACCTGTGAAACAACTCAGCCTAAAATATTATGAGGTTCCAGTAGATAAATATGGAACCAGCATATGTAATGTACTACGACAATGGTACATTAAAAGGCCTTCAGATATCCCAAAGTCATCATAAAAAATAAAATCAAAAGACTGTAAAGCCACAATGACATATCATTACCACCCAGAATCCACAGTTTATATTAGAGCTCACTAATTGGTTGGTTCACACTATGGGTTTTGACAAACAAATCATCATATGTATCCATCATTATAGAATCATACAGAAAACTTTACTACCTTAAAAATGTTCTGTGCTCTGCCTATTCCTCCCTTCCTCACCCTAGTCCCTGATGCCACAATCTTTTTACTGTCTCTGTAGTTCTGCCTTTTATAGAATGTCAGCTAGTTGGAATCATATAATATGTAGTCTTACCAGACTGGCTTCTTTCACTTAGTAATATGCACTGATGCTTCTTCCATGTCTTTTCATGGCTTGATAGCTCATTTCTTTTTAGCACTGAATAAAATTCACCAATTGTAACAAATGTACCACTCTGGTGGGGGACGTTGATAGTGGGGGAAACTATGCATGTATGGGGGAAGAAGGTATATAGGAAATCTGTAACTTCTGCTCTTTTTTGCTGTGAATTTAAAACTGTTCTAAAAAATAAAGTCTATTAAAAAAAAAGACTATGAAGGGTGACCCTATTTATATACCAGTTCTGTGCTGGGGCTGGAAGAAAATAAACGAAATCCCTCCTCTCCTAGTGTTGCTAAGAGCAGTGATCATAGGGGACTACGAGACAATAACTCAGGATATATTGAGTGTTCCCACACATAGAGGCAGGGACTTTGATTTTTCTCTACTGAGAGAACACTGAAAGTGGCCAGAACACTGCTTGGCACATGGAAGGGGCTCAATTAATATTTACTGAATCAATTAATGAAAAGAACAGGCCCCGTGATTGGGGCTCCAGTCATGGTTTCTGCCGTCAAGGTCTAGCTTAGAACACTGACAAGGTCTAACCTAGAACATGGACTGTAAGAGAGCAAGATGGCACAATGAGAGAGAGCTGTGTCAGGTTCAGAGCTGGCTCAAAGGAGGGCGGAAGGACAGAAGTCATCATGCTTGAGTAAGACAGAGAATGCTTCAAAGAGGAGAAGTTGCTTTAGCCAAGTAGAGAGGGCTGAGTCCCAAGGGGGCGATATCTCAATGTATGATTTCAAATGTACTAGGTGCAGGTGAGTTTGGGAGGACTTGACTTAAGAAGGTGTCACCCTACCTCTTCCTGGGAACACACTTGGATCATTTCTGACAATAAACTAGGACTTAAGTACTCCAGCTCCCTTTGCTCTCTACCCTACTCTAGCTGCCCTTCCCTGGCTCCAGCCCAAGGCCTCAGGGTCTTGTGTGTCACTGTAGGTGTCTACTTTGGTGTCTATTTTGGGGTGATGGCATTCAAGGGGGCTCTACCTGGAAACCCCAACTATGTGTGAGCGTTGGGAGCAGTGGTGTCCTGGAGCTGACTCATACTGGCTATTTTCTAATGTCCATGGAAGGATCTGGAGTGTTGCAATAAACGTTGGATTACTGTTTTGTTAAAATAAAATGTTTAAAAGCTTGGTTTTAAAGCAAGCAAAAAGCACATTCGAATGTTTAATATGCATTTACTTGGGCTGCCTGGGCAAGTGTGTTTTGTGGAGCCCTCCGAGTAAGACTTCTTCCGTGTCTTGGCTTATTTGGAAAGTCACCTGAGATTGCAGAGCCAGCTGGTAAAATGCTGGTGATTTTTTCAAAACTGTGCTCTGCAAGGACACAAAACATAGAGGTAATTTGCGCACCGAGGCTGATACAGACCAAGTTCATCGGAAGACCTTCAGTGTTTTCCTGATAGATGTGGTGATAAATGTTTTAAATTAAAAGTTACAGAATAAAATTATAGCTAATGCAATACTACTCTTGTGTCTGTCATAATTTCAAGCTCCATGTAGGATTTCACTGGAAGAGGAGGGTTCTGATGTCTCCCAGTCAACTCATGTTACGGAAGAGAAAATTGAAGGCCCCTAGAGGGACGAGGTTGGTTCAAGTGGTGTAGCTTCTGGAAAGGAAAAAAAAGAGAGGAAAGCCTGGAAGGGAGGAAAGGGATTTTCCAAGTTAGGACTCTTGGGCCTCCATCCAGCATCTTTGCAGTAGGACAAAGGAATGTGTCCAAATCTCATTATTTCAAGTGGGAAACCACATCACCATCATGGTGGGTGCCAGAAACATTTGAAGTAAACCCATGCCTGCGCCTATAAGAGCCAACATGCCTTGGCCCTGCTGACCTCTCTGACCTCACCTCCTGTCACCCGACTCCTGACTCTTTCAGTTCCTAGAACTTGCAGAACACAGGGCTGCCTCAGGGTCTTTGTACTTGTTATTCCCTCTGTCAGCAAAGCCCTTTCTGCAGATCGTCACAGAGCTGGCTCCTTCTCATCTTGTCTGTTCTGTTGTCACCTCCTCATAGAGGCCTCTTTTGATCATCTGATCTAAAACAGCTCTTCCACTCCCCGGTCATACTCAATGACATCATCCTGGCTTGTTTCATGCATTTATCATGGTCTCAAATGATCTTGTATTTGCCTGTGCCCCCTACAAAAATATAAAGCTCTGAAAGAGCTGGTACTTGTCTCTTAGATTCACTGCCATATCCTTGTGTCCTTGCACATAGTAGGTATTTGGAAGCTATTTTCTAATGGATAAATGAACGAATGGATGGTCACTGGGGACTCTTTTGACATAAGGGAGTGGTTTTCAAATTGGACACCATGGAGAAGCTTTGAGGGGCCCATTTTTGGAAGATGGGCCCATGTAAGGAGACCAGTTGGGTGGGACTCTAGATCTTTTCCCTTCATCTTACTGGCTGCAGGGATATGATTTATATATTGAGTGTTTTCATCATCCATTGGAAAGAAAGCTCGGGGACCAAAGAACAAGGACAGGTCACTAGGGAGGAAGCCCTGGATGGAAGTTTGGGCTCTAGGCCTTCAACCTGATACTGGGGGGGTTGTGAATGAGACACGGGGACGATATGGAGGGGTGATAGCTGGAAGAGCAGGGCATGGCGGATATATCATCTGGGGGTCCCAGGCGTGAGGATAGGGTCTGGGGGAGAGGGGTGACCTGATTCTAAGTTATCCTTCCAGCTGTCTCAGATCTTTGCCCCTGAGTCACAAACTAGTGATAGGCTTTTTGCTGAGGCCACAGCATTTTCCAGCCACAACTTTAAACATAATGTTTGCCCTTGCCCTTACCAAGAAAGCAACAGCCTTGCTCTCCGTGGCCTCATTAAACGGGATTCTATTTTCAAAGCACATTTTGAGAACATTCTTATTTGCTGTTCCAGGTTCTCAGAGAGACGGCCCAAGAGACTCCGCTGATAAAATGACTCTGGGCATGACAGAGATGGGGAGATGCTGAAATGAATAGCAGCTTTGTTTATTTGGCATTGGAACAGGCGAGAGGAGCTATATTTAAAAAGTAAATAAAGTTCCCCTTCTCTCCACAGAGAAAAACCCTTCTCTGGCCGCCCGGCCAGCCACACGATTTCCCTCGCAGAGCAGAACAAATGTGAGTAGATGGAATTTAACTTCGGGAGAAGAAATGTAAAAAATAAAATAATTATGGGGTGTGCGTGGGATACAGCTTGAGAATGAGTAAGATTAAGAAGCAACTCAGATGCCTAATTAAAGAGCCAAAAATAAAAAGCAGCAACAGACTGGGTATGGGTCTGGCGATATATATACACATCTATATATACACAGGGCTCCGAAATACTACTGGCTTCCCTTCTCAGCAGACTTGACCTGCATTTTCTTCCCGTGTTGGAGAGAAGATAATAAGGACTGGCTAGAGTGACGTTTTCCAAGCATGCCCCATGAGCCCAGCTCAGCGCAAAGTGGCATGTGCCCACAAGCACAGATAGCATCCTTTTCCCACTGGCCTAGCTTCTCCGAGCTTCAGTGTTCCCTCCTGCGAAATGAAGATCATTGCACTGCCCGCCTCCCAGTGCTTTTGTGCCAATTGCACAGGACGCGCACAAAACCAGGGCCTGGCACCTTGTGAGGCCTGGGTGAATGGGTCGTGATTATTCTTACGGTTGTTTGTTTCCATGGGTAACTCACACTCAAAATGTTGAAAACTGAGCTTATTATCTTCCCCATTAGGCCTGTCCTTGCTGATTTCACAAGGAATCATCGTGTTCTCAATTTTCTTCTGCCCCAGCACCCAGTTGCTCACTGAGTTCTTCTAATTCTGCTTTTCCCATATCCCTTGATGATGTCCTTATCTCATTGCTCACTGCCTTGGTTCCACCTGGTTCAAACCTTAATTTCTTCTCTGCACTGCTACGGTTTCTTCCTAATGGGTTCCGGGGGGTGCTAATTTCCCCCTCTTGGCCCCCGACTCCTCTCCATTCTCACACTACTGCCTTACGAATCCTGCCTTACGAACGTGCCCATTCTTTGCTTCCAGGCCACCAGTGGCTCTCTCTCTCTCTTAGCTAGAAGATTAAGAGCAAATTGTAGAGTGCAACGTAAAGTTGGCCCTGTCCCCTCCCCAGCCTCACCTACCCTTCCAGGGCTCACTCTGGCCCAGAGCTCTGGGATACTTGCTTTGCATTAACATCACCTGGGACCAAACGATGCCATGCCTGGGCCCTCTGACAGCCAATCACGACAGAGTCTCTGGGGGTGGGTCCCAGGCAGGGGTATAATTTCAGAGCTTTCTGGGTGATTCTAAGGTGCTGCTAAGCCTGACAACCACTGTTCCTATCACACCCGACAGCTTGTGATACTCTCTCTTGGGCCTTTACATCGTGTGTGTGTGTGTGTGTGTGTGTGTGTGTCTCCTGATGCCTGGAAAGCTTTTCTCAGCCGTATCCACCTGCAGTATGTGTCCCTATTGTTCCCTATTGTTTGAGATGTAGCTAAAGCTCCTACTTCCAGGAAGTCTCCCTGGTTTCCCATGAAGATGCTCCCACTCCCCCTGACATTTCCCTCTATCATGACTTAATTAATTTCCCCCTCTGCCTTCATTCAGTTTTATCTGGATTCCCTTCTTAGTACTTGGCTGGTATTTCTGCTGTAAGGTTTGCTTCATTTGGCTTGGATTGCTGTCAGCTGTCTACATGATCTTCTATCACCTCTCTCCAGCATTCTGGCCTTATTTCCTGCCACTTGTCACCTCAAGCACTCACTGTAGCCCGGCAGGCCCTCTGCCGATTCCTGGACCACAAAGAGGCCCTGCCTCAGGGCCTTAGTATATGCTCTTCCCTCACAGTCATGTTCTTCCTCCATATGTACATAAGCTCATTCATTCCTTCCTCCACATGTCGACTCACAGAAAGCCTTCCTTACTCATATTCCCACCATGCTGTGTCTCTCATCCTGTTTCTTTTGTCCTCAGAGTCCTTCTCATCACTGACATATCACAGTTGTTTTTTGTTTATTCTTTCTTCGTCTACCTCCCACCATTGGATGTAAGCTCCATGAGGACAGGGACTCTGTGGTGTTCATTATTGTATCTCCAGTGTCCAGAACAGTCCTTGGCATGTAGAAAGCACTCCATAAATATTTCTCAAATAAATGAATGAGAAAACATGCTGTGCTTTCCAGTGGACCGGGACTTTTTTTAAACCATGGGTTTGAAATGGTCATGAAATAAATTTAATTGGTCACAACCAATATTTTATAAATGACAGACTGGAACAATACATATCAGAATGACTTAAACATAGAAAAGGCAAGTTTTATTCTTTGAAACAATATATATTTATATTTATATATATATATATTATATATATATTATATATTTGAAACAATATATAATTATATGGGAATCAGCTGGCAAGACAAAAATCTAGTACTTACAGTGGTTTACTATACGAATTTTTGGAAAAGTTTTGTACTAGACCAGGAGTCGGCAAACATTTTCTGTGAAAAGTGCAATGATAAATATTTTAGGCTTTGCAGACCATAAAAACTATTCAACTCTGATGTTGTTTTGTGAAAGCAGCCAGAGACAGTAACACACACAAATGGACAGGGCTATGTTACAATAAAACTTTATTAACAAGACCAGGTCAGGGGTTGGATTTGGCTTGTGGGTGGTAGTTTGCTACGCCCTGCTGTGGACTGTAGTCTAGTGTGAGCCCATGTGTTTTGTGTATAAATTCCCTGAATTCAGAAACCATGTCCTTTTCCACCTCGGGATCTTTTAAAAAATTTATTTATTTATTTTTAAAATTTTATTTACTTTATTTTTTTTAATAAAATTTTAATTCCGGTGTAATTAACATACAGGGTTATTTTAATTTCACCTCTGGATCTTAACCAAGAGTCCTCTACTCCAGAGTCTAGCCCACTCTTTGCACATAACAAATGTTCATAAATATTTGCCAAAATATTCAATAAACATTTACTGAGTCACCAACTCGGAACAGCTGGGATCCAAATCTACTAGCATTTGTTGAATGACTACAAGAGCCCTTGGCCTTAAATTTTCAAAAGCCTCTGCCCCTCCTCCAATCTTTCCAAAGGCTGAGACCCAGAGCCCAAAGGGTGTCTTCTCCCCAGCTGGCTTGGGTCATGTGTTGCCAGGGGTCAGAAGGAGTGATGGGAAGTGATGGAAACGGGGAGTCTTTGATGGACTGCTTAGGGAACTGCCCAATTATCCTGCTTATCAGTTCACTGGTTCCTTTCCTTTGCTCTTCCCCATAATAAATCAAAGCTCCTTCTGTTGTTCTTGAGTTCCCAGGTCACTGATTCTTTTGCCTGCATGTTTATAGAGTTACAGTGTGACCATGAGATTGAATGGAAGGGAAGGGAGGACCCTGACAAATGTCAGCTCTGCAAGGCAACACCTCAGCTCCCCAGGCCCTCATGCATTGTGTAAGGTGAAGGAAGGGGCTTGCCAGGGCCTGGCATGCTGTCCAGGGCCTGGCCTCAACCAGGAAGAGAGGTGGAGTCGGTGGGTCCAGCTCCCACACCCAGCGAGTTTATAACCCAGCAGAGGAGGCTGATTTGGTTCAGATTTGAAGATGCCCCAGAGCAGGGGTCTGCAAATTACAGCCCGAGGGCTATTGCCAGTTTTTGTGTAGCCCATGAGTTAAGAATAGTTTTTAAATGGTTGGGAGAAAAAAAAAAAATCAAACGACGAGTGATATTCCGTGAAAATGATATGAAATTGAAATTTCAGTGTCCATAAATTAAGTTGTATTGGAACAGGGCCATACTCATTCATGTTCGTATTGTCTAGGGCTGCTTTCATCCTACAAAGCAGAATGGAGTAGATACCATAGACCATATGGCCTGAAAGCCTAAAATTTTACCATTTGGCTCTGTATGGAACAAGTTTGCAGAGCCCTGACTAGCATGACGAGTTGACATGGACTAGCAGCACGGATATCACCTGGGAGTTTGTTAGCCTCGCAGGTGGGCCCTCCCCCGACAGGCCAAGGCCTAGTGAATCAGAATCTTCATTTTAGTAACGTCTGCAAGTGATCTGTAAACAGCTGAAAATGTAGGAGGCACTTAGGTTCTAGAGGGAGTGATCCAATATCTCTTACGTATCTACAAATTTTTTCAAGTGCTTTATCTCAATCAGTCAGGATGAAAACCTCACACTCACTAGGGAGATCTACTGGGGCCATTGGACAGATAAGAAAACAAAGACTTCGCGAGTTAAGCGTTCGACCAAAGTAACATACATGAGTGGTTGAACTGGGATTTGAACTTCTGGGTCTATTGCATACCCCATGGCCTTAACCATGAAATTTCATAGCCCTCCTGAAAGAGAGGGCACGCCCACACTCATGGTCTGAAGTTGGAGGCCCCCAACTGGTGTCCCAAGGGTGTTCAGTGGCCAACAGATACGTTTTATTTGGCCTACATGGTGTTTTAAATATTTAAAAATTAGTTGCCAATATTTTAAAAATCAGGGGAGTTCATAAGAGACCCAGAGAATTGGCTTCATATGAAAGAATCAGATCATCAGGCTGTGTCGTGTCTCGGGGCTTTGTCCCGTCGGGGCTGAGTTGCAGTTGCCCGTGCAGACTGGCCTGGCCTCTCTGGGTCCCTACAGTCTCCACCTGGCCTCTGACACGTTCTGGAGACTGCCCGGATGCAGTGGGCATCTGAGTTGGCACCCTCTGGCTGTGCAGAGCAGCTGGGGCTCACTGAGCATCTTCTTACAACGCTGAACCTGACACAGCAGGTCTGGGGACAGTACCCAAGGGCCGCTGAGGCTGCCAGTCCTTCCGCAGAGTCTGCTTTGAGAAGCTTTGAGAGGCTGTCAAGGAGCTCAGGCCTGTGTGATTTCCGGGCTACACACACTTGGTTCATCACCTAGAGCAACTCAATAGCTGCTCTTGCTTCTGTTCCTCTATCCCTCGGGGTGGCTGGGGGCCCTTTGCAGTAGCTTCCAGCAGCCTCCTCCATCGACCCTGCTGAATCCTCTAAATACAGCCATTTTCTACGAGTGTCATGACATGAGAAGGACTGAACAGCACTCACTGCCCCACCACACGGCCTCCTCAGCACCTTCTGGCCTCGTTCCTGGAGGATGGGGCATTGGTGTGGAGGCTTCTGGGAACCAGAGGCCAGGAGTGGAGGCAAGAGAACGAGGTCTGCCAATAGCGTCTCATTTGTCCGGAGGCTTAGTAGAGACTGCTGAGAACCATGTTTAAGACATCCACTCACCCTGCCCCAAACATGCACACACACACACAAGAGCAACATGCACACACGTGTGCACACATTTGTGCATACACACATGCACACGCTCCAAAATGTAGCGAGCTCCCTGCTTACCTCCTTCCCTGGCTTTCCCTCACAAACAACCCTGCTGCTGCCCCCCATAAGCAGTGGAGCCCGCTGACCCTAAATGGACTGATTTCCAAGAAGGCAGAGATGTGGCTCATTTCCCTTCCAGGAAATTGGAGGGAGGCTGCCCGGGGCCGGAGCCTCAGTGAGCCTCAGTGAGGCAGGCAGCCTCTGCTTGCTTCCAGACATTTCTTCTTTTGCCTGCCAACAGTAAGAAGGGGCTGCACCTGCACATTTTGGCTGAGGATGGCCTCCATGGACATGCAGGCTGGGCTCCCCATGGACCAGTCTGGAGGCGGCCCTCCCCTTGGCACGGGTGCCAGCACCGGTGGAAAGAGCATGCAGCCTTCCTGGCATGCTGTGTGCAACCTTGGGCAAATCATTGTGCCTCCTTGATCTCTGCTTGTCTCATCTGAGAAATGGACACCATGATAGCACTATCCACCTTAAAGGACGGCCAGAGCTTGACTAGGCCTCTGTTGTGGATGCGACTGTCTAAGGCTGGGAGAAAAGCAAAGAGCCAGTAATCAGATTGTGGTAAACTACATGTAGCGTTTCCCACCTCAACAGGCACCACGCGCACCTTCCACTTTCTGAGGCACTTCTAAGGGGATGATGGCCCAGGCCTTTGTTATATACAATACCAAGATGGGCCAATAGACATCACCAGGGAAACAGAGAAGAGAGAGAGAACAAAGGAAATCTTACTGTTTTTCAATGTCCGTCCGTTCAAAAATATTCTGCTTTTCATGGAAGAATTGCGCGGTGAGTGCATTAAAGCAGGTAATTGATTCTTTCCCGATCAGTCTGTTCCTGGGCTTCTGTTCCTCTTGACAAAATGGGTGTTGTGGGGTGTGGGGGTGCACACGGTCCTTGAAACCCTGTGCCAGGAGGAAGAGTTTTCTTTTTCTCCTTCTCATTGTCTTGCATCAGTGTCCTCGGTCTTGGCTTCGGGCCCAGGGTGAGATTAGTCCACCAGCCAAGAGCAGTTCAGATGAAAAGGTCAGTGCTGGTCTCCAAGGTACTGACATGTTTTTTGGGTGGGCCCTCTGAAATTCTTTACAAATCAACTCTCCAATGAAGTTGGCGGGTCGCCTTATCAAGGAAAGAGATGATTCCACCAGCGCGTTCCCAAGTGTCCCACACAGCCTGAAGCAAAGGGCGGAAGGACCTGCTGACCTTGATTCAAATCCTGCTTCCAGCACTTACCCGTGACCTTGGGCAAAACAACTCTTGGAACCTCTGCAAAGCTGGGATCGGAGATGTTGAAGGCATGTGTATCCTGGCTCAGGTGCTCAGAATTGCTAATACCCTCTCTCTCTTCCTTATTCATCCTCCTGTCTCCTCTGCTTTGAGTCACCCCAGAGAAGTCGAGTAATTTGCTCAAGGTTATAACGCTGGCAAACGGCAGAGTCAAGATGAGAACGCAAGGAGGTCTAAGTTCAAAGCCCATATTCTCCCTCATTTACCTCCCCATCTCACATTTACTTTTAACACTTTTACTCACTATTCTTCTGAGCGATCAGGTGAGGAAAATCATGACACCAGCACTTAGGTGTTTAAATGATTTGCTAGGCGGATATTGCTGGCTTCTGAGGTGCGGGGCTGACAAGGAGAATCCAGGTCTCCCGAACCCAGGCCAACCAAGAGCCATGCACGGATGTGGGAATTGGCAGAGGAGTGCCGCCATTAGAGATCTAAGCCTGAAGCTGTCCTAAGAAAAATAAGTGGATGGTCCAGGTGACTTTACCTTAAATATGACAAACATCAGGGTAGATAGAATCATAAAATGACTGTTTTAGTTTGCTTCTGTTTATGCTTAGAATTTTGACATTTTGGCATCCAAAGGAAGAAAGAGACCTTTAGGACTCTACAGAATATGTAGTGTGTGTGTCTGCATGTGTGTGTGATGTACACACATATGTATAAATACCACACACACACACACACACACGTACACGCGGGTGCACAGAGTTGAACCTTGTTATCTGCGGTAGTTATGTTCTATAACATTGCAGCCAATACCGATTTTGTGAATACCGAACTATTGCTCCTAAGGCAAATACAGGGTTTCTGGAAGCCTCTGGTCACAGACATTTCCATCAACTGAGCAATACATAACCTTGTTCTATGTTTGATTCCGTTTCAAGCCATCTTATTGAATATATATTGTTCATTGATTAACATCGAACTAGTAGCCAACAGCACTGTAACTCATGCCTGAACAAAGCTTATCTAACACTTTTTTTTTCCCTGTAAGAAACATCACAGCCTTCTTGCACTTAGGATTTCTTGCACTAACAGCACTTCAGCTTCACACTTGTATGTGGGGCGGCATTTTAAACAATAAAATCACCACGAGAAAGTGTAAGAATGTGTAGTGTGGCTCTACATAGAAGCCACATGGGAGAAAAGGACACTTGTTTATAGTATGAGAGCTGAAACAAGGCGGATCGCTGCCTTGCTGGACCTCAGCCGGGAACGTGCCCATTATTGGCTGCTCTGCGTGTGTCTCTGAATGAGCGCGAAAGTGCTGTGAGTCAATTTGGGGATTACAAATAACAAATAAATTTTAGTGAATAGTTAAATTTGTATGGAATCCAGGAATAATGAGAATGGGTGGTTTATATTGTGCTTGTAGAAAGGACAACCTCAGGCCAGAGTCTCTGAAAAGGAGAGCACAGTGCTCAAAATTTTCACTAACATGTAAAGGACTGATAGATCCTCCACTAAGGGTCCATTTTGCTCAAGAGAAGCAGAGAATACATGAGACTAGTGGTCATCTCAAGGGAGTGGTGGGGTAGGTGAGAGAGGACGTGGGGGGAGGGAGGAGTTAAGAGGGAGGGTGGTGGGGTGGGTGAGGGTCCCTCCCTGTCCTACTTCATGGTCTGGCAGGGACTTTGAAAGCTGCTCCCCTGGGACACCTTGCTGACTCGCTTCCCTCCCCTGCTCTCACCCAACTTGGCTTCTGCTGAACTCTCTGGCGGTCTCCCAGGTGCTGGGGAACCTTCTGGTTTCTTCATGGCTCCCCTGGGTTCCATTTGTCCATTTGCTCATTCCTCGTCCTCCCTCCTCCACTACTGTGTTCTTGGGCCATGACTCCTACTTAAAGAGTGGATGATGCTGGGAAAGCTTGCTGAATGAGTCAGTCCAAGAGATGATACCTGAGTCCAGGTTGCTCAGAGCTGATGACAGAAGCAGCCCTGACCCAGTGGGGTATGCAAGATGCCTGGGCTGCTGGAAACATGGAGTTGAGGAGCATGCCACCTTGATGCTCCAGAGCAGATGCAGGGACACCTGAACCCTGTCACTCACTACTCCAGGCTTAGAAGGACAGCAACCCCTGTGCATGCAGGGGAAAAGTTAGGATTTCCAGGTCTGGGCTTATTAGCCTGTGACCACGTCAATGTCCTTCACCTCTGTGAGCTCAGGCACTGGAACTAGACTGTCTGGGGTCAGACACCAACTCCACCACCTACTCCCTCTGCCTCAGTTTCCTCATCCGTAAAGGGGGGGGGTTACCAACTCTACCTACCTCATAGGGTAGTTATAAAGATTGCACTCAATGAGTGAATATATTTCAAACACTTAGAATAGTGCCTGCACAGAGTAAACTCTATTTTAAAAAAATATTTTATTATTATTTTGTTAAAATATTTATTTATTTATTTACAGAGACAGAGAGAGAGAGAGAGACAGTGAGAGAGGGAACACAGAAGGGGGAGTGGAAGAGGGAGAAGCAGGCTTCGTGCTGAGCAGGGAGCCTCATACGGGGTTCGATCCCAGGACCCTGAGATCATGACCTAACCGAAGCAGGCGCTCAACTGGCTGAGCCATCAGGCACCCCCAGAGTAAACTCTATTAAGCATTAGATTTTATTATTATTGTGGTTATTATGTTTTGTTATTATTACTGCTCTTATCTCAAAAGTATGGGTTGGAGTCAGATAATCTCAAAGGTCTTTGCTTTCCCTTTCTGCTCTGTTATTGGGGATGCTCTCTCGATGTGTGGCCTCGGGCAAAACCTTCCCCTCTCTGGGGCCTCACGTTCTTATCTTCTAGATGAGGTGCCAGGATTCAAGCCCTGAGAGTCTGTGAATCTATGAAATAAGGATAAGTCACCTCCCAGGGTGGAGTTAACTTGTGATTTTGGCCTCTCCTGGGGATGTTGCCCAGACAAGCAGTTAAGTAATCAGAATAACAGTTTATATTTGTAGTGGATTTTTAAAGTTCCCATTCACTGAATGTTTACCAGGCACTCTCCCAAGGCTCAAGTGATTTATTCTATCTTCATTACAACCCCAGGAGGGCGATATTGTCCCCATTTGGAGATGAGGAAATTGAGGCACAGAGATATTAAATAACATTCCCAAGGACACACAGCCAGGAAATGGTCAACCTAGACCCCAACCCCAAAACCTTAATTCCAGACACCATAAACGTTAACGACCCCCCACCCCAACTGGCAACTGGCCTTGAACTTGACTTCTAATCCTCTGATAGTAACATGATATTGTGCCATTCCTTTTAATGGACTGCTCGTACTGTTGAAAATAACCACAGATTCTCATCATTGAAAGATACATAGAAGTGTCTCCAGGGTTTCTTAACCTTTGGAAGGTTCCCTGTGAGAAGCTGAAAGAAGCTATGGACCCTTTCCCACCCAGAAAGTTCGTATCATACCTGCACATAAACACACACACACACCTCCCAAAAACATATACAGAGATTTGTCCCAATTTCAGGGGTTTCAAACATCTCAGGCTAAGAGGTCATGCAATGCTTAAATGGTCCTGAAATTTTCCAGTAAGTATGCATCTTTGCTCCAAATCTGCATTGATGAGAACTTCTTCCCTAAATGACCATCTCTTCCATTAATGTTCCCCTCCAACTGTTAGAAATTTGCTCCATTGACATATTGACATTTGTTCATTTCCTCCTAACTTTGGTCCCAGCTCTGCCTGCTAGATATTATTTCAAGTCCCACCACATCTGCCCATGACAATTCTCTACGTTTCTGCAGAGGCTGCCGACACTATCCCTAGCAGATGCCTCTTTCCTTCGTTGCTCAGTTAACCTTCCCTGGGACACACTGATTTGTCAATGGTGGCCTCAAACACCCAGAATGGATGTAGAGCCCAGAACCCAAAACAATCTCCTGACCACAGACTGACCAGGGCAGTGCAGGAGTCTCACTGTATTCTGGACATCAGATCTCCATGAATATATCCTAAGAGCGGATTCCACTTTTTAAACCTTATTTTACTTTGAACTATAACACATATAGAGAGGATTGCATAGTCCAAAAAGAACAGTCCAACGAGATATCTATCACAAAGCAAACATCCACATCCAGAACTAGAACTGCTCACTCCTGCTTCCTCCCCACGATCACTCCTTCGTCCTCTACAAAGGCAACTTCTACTCTTTTTGGTAATAATGTTCTTGTTTTCCTTAAACATTGTATCATCTAAATGCGTATCCCATTTCAAGCTATGGTTTTATTTCCCTGGTTTTTGAGTTTTATATAAATGGAATCATTAAAATAGGGATTCTTTTGTATGTGACTTATTTCACTCAATGAAATATGGGTATGAAAGGCGTGCACATTGTTACTTATAACTGTAGTTCGTTCATTCTCATTGCTGGAAGTTTCCCACTTGTCTGAATATACTGTACTTTATTTATCTAATCTATTATTAATGGATACGTGGGCGGTGCCTGGGTTCTGGCAATTATGAATGAGCTGCTATAAAAACACTGGTGAGCACACACATGCATTTAGGCTAGCTAGCCCTAACAGAACTTTTGTGCAACCTTTCAGCGGATAATATCAACCCGTCTTCCAAAGCAGTTTTATCAATTCACACTTTTAGTAGTTGTGTGTGTGAGTTCTAATTCTTCCATGTCCTTGCCAATGCTTAGCGTTATTCATCTTTTTAATTTTAGCTCTTTTGGTGGTTACAGAGTGGCATCTTGTTGTGGTTTTAATTTGCATTTCCCTAATGACTAATGTGGGTGAGCCCATTTTCATCTATTTATTGCGTATTTATGGATGAGAGGTTTTGGCAACTCCTTACTCATCTGACTCATCCTGAAGTTACAGCCAAATGGAATATAGTCCTTGACAGATGATGCTGTTTAGTCATATCTCCTGTATTGACTTCAAGTTTGGATTTTAGGTCCCCAGAGCATGTCTGAGCATTCTTCAAGTAATCTCTACATGCGTTGTGGAGCTCAAACTCATGACCCCGAGATCAAGAGTTGTGTGCTCCATCATCTGAGCCAGCTGAGTGCCCCTGAACATTCTTAATACTCATGACAGCTAGTATTTATTGAGAGCCCACCATGTTCCAGGCACTGGATGCTTGACATGCATCATGTCTCCTAATCCTCACAACCAGCTTATGAGGTTGCTACTGTGATTATCTGCTTGTACATATGAAGAAACCGAAGGTGGGGGAGGCTACATAACTTACTTGCTAGATTCAAATCAACACCCTGAGCCACTATAACACACTGGCTCTCAAAGATGGAAACATTTGACCACATTAAAAAAAAAAAAACCTTTAAAAATGCTTAAAAACTAAATAATAAAATGGACATGTAACTGTCAAATGAGAAAAAGAGTTGCAAAGTAAGACAAGTGCTTAATATGGAAAGAGTTCTTACAAACTAATAAGAGGACACAATAAAAAAATGGACAAAGGTTTCTGTGGTCAGCTAAGTCTGGGGGATTCAGCACATCTTTCATGTTCTTTTCCCCCAACAGTGTATCTAAGCAAATTCATGACTCTTAAGTGCCACACTAAAAACTTACTTTAGAAAGGGGAATCCTCTTACACTGTTGGTGGGAATGCAAGCTGGTACAGTTACTCTGGAAAACAGTACGGAGGTTCCTAAAAAGTTGAAAATAGAGCTATCCTGTGACCCAGGAACTGCACTACAAGGTATTTATCCCAAAGATAAAAATGTAGTGATTTGAAGGGGCACTTGTCTCCTAATGTTTGTAGTAGCAATGTCCACAATAGCCAAACTATGGAAAGAGCCCAAATGTCCATTGACAGATGAATGGATAAAGGAGATGTGGTATATATATACAATGGAATACAGAAAAAAAAATGAAATCTTGCCACTTCAAAGACATGGATGGAACTAGAGGGTATTATGCTAAGTGAAATAAGTCAATCAGAGAAAGACAATTATCATATGATCTTATTCCTTTGTGGAATTTAAAAAACAAAACAGAAGATCATAGGAGAAAGGAGGGAAAAATAAAACAAGATGAAATCAGAGAGGGAGACAAACCATAGGAGACTCTTAATCATAGGAAACAAACTGAGGGTTGCTGTGTGCGGGGATGGGATAAGAGGGGGATGGGGATTAAGGAGGGCATGTGATGTAATGAGCACTTGGTGTTATATAAGACCGATGAATCACTGAGCTCTACCTCTGAAACTAATAATACCCTATATATTAATTAATTGAATGTAAATAAAAAATAAAAAAGATATTAAAAAGAATAAAATAAAAACTTACACAGCGTTTTCCAAACCTATTTGAACAGCATAGGCTTTAGCATCTGAATAATTACAATGCTTTGAACAGACTTTGAAGCCTGTTGAACTCTATAATAACCACTGCTTCCTCTGGTTTCTGGACTGGTAAGAGTTTCAACAAAGGAAATGAAATTAGTTTTGTCCCTGGTTTCTCAACCTAGACACTATTGACATTTTGGGCTGTGTAATTCTTTGTTGTGGGATTGGCTCAGGCACTGTGGGCTGTTCCCAGCAGCATCCCTGGTCTCCACTCAGTAGATGCCAGATGCCAGTAGGACCAACCCCACCCCCAGTTGTGATAACCAAAATTGCCCCGTGGAGGCAGAATTCTCCTCCCCCCATGAGAACCATTGGTCTAGCCTGACTGATTTCTAAATAACCCATGATCCTCCACATGATAACCTCCTACCTAAGTGCCCCCAAACTGCATAGCGTCTCACTATATTTTAATTTCTGTGTCTTGTGACAGCCTCTATTCTTTGTTCAGAGAGTATCAGCCCATCTCTTTGGCTCTTTGGATCTTCCTTGTTTGCTAGAACTCCTTCTACCTCAAGGCATAGCAAACCATGCGCAGTTCCCCAGACATGGAACTTCCTTCCACTTTCCTATCCTCTAGGTGGAATTAAGCTCTTTTCTTCAATCCCCATACTCACTGCACACCCTCCTATTAGACCCGTGACACACATTGTACCTATTTACGTGCCTGTCTCTTCAATTCCTGACAGCAGAAACTGGGTCCTATTTATCTTCTGGTTCTCGGCACCACGTAGGTACTAATCAGTATATACAAACAAAGGAGCAAAATATAATTGATGATGGCAGCGGGGACCTAGGTAGATTTCCACCAACACTGAGTCCATTGGCAACCTCTTCACCAGTTTCCTCCTAGGAATGTTCTCTTTGCTGGTCTCCAGGAAGACCATCTTCCCTCTTGAGAGAAGTAGAAGTACCATGGAAGGTACCAGTTTTGTTTTTCTCCCTCTCAGACATGAATATGACATCATCTGCTCAGTTGGCATGCCCAGGCCATTCTTGATAGTTTTCTCATTGCATACTGAAGGAGAAGAGCCCTTTTCCCTTGATGTCAGCATTTCTGCAAACTCCAGTTTATTCTAGCCAGTGACACTTTTTATCCTTGGATATGTGTCCTCCTTTCCATGGAGGAGACCCTGTTGGGCCTGAGTTTCTCAGAGCACCCCCTCCTCTGAGCATTGCTTCAGTCTCTCTAAGTATCTCCTGTCTGGGATCATTTGAAGCTTGAGATACAGAATTTAATTCTTGGGAACATTTTACCAGAGTTGTCCAAGATGGTGGCAGTGGGCGGAAAGAAAAGGATGGGTTTGAGCAACGTTAACAAAGGCAAGTGAAAAGACCTGACAACCTATTAGACATAGAGTGGGGAACCGACTCCCAGATTTTTGCTTTGAGACAATGGAGGGACTGGAGGTTCCTGCTGCAGAGACAGCCACAGGAGGAGGCGGAGGAGGAGGAAGCCGAGGAGGGGGAGCAGGCTATCTGGGACTGTTAGAGTCTGAGATTTCCATGGGAGACCAGGGGGACGTGTAGAGGAGGGAACTGGATATAAGAGCTGAGGCTCTGGATGAGAAAGCCAACCCGGGGACTATTAGCGTGCAGGTGACCTTAGGAGCTGAGAGCGCAAATAGGTGCATGTTAAAGATGGTGCAGCAAGAAAACAACATGAAGGAGACGGTGAAGGACTGGTGGAGACAGGAGAGCCAGGAGAGGAGCATGAGTTAAAGGCCACTGGAGAAGGAGTTTTGGGAAGAAGGGAAGACCAGCAGCTTTAAGAGATACAGGAAAGTCAGCTCCCATGAGGACAGTAAAGTGCCTGTTGATTCAGCAGCAGAGGGTCACTGAGGACTAAGGCAAGGGCAGTGCCAGAGCCTGGGGGCAGAGGTGCAGGAGGGCTTGTGGGGAGGGGCTGAAGGGGCACAGACACAGCAACATGTCTAAAGAGGGAGTCCCTCATCCATCCGCTCACCCAACAAGCCGAGGGGCTACTGGCCCGGGATATGGCAGTGGGCAAATAGGCAAGACCCCTGCCCTCACAGTGTGCCCTTTCAGGAAGACGAAGTATTTTAGAGGGAGGATTTCTTTTAAAGACGGTTGTTAGAATCACCACCCTTTGACAGAGAAGGCCAAGAGAGGTCAGATGGCAACTTGTTCAAGTTCACATGAATGTCAGAGCTGTGGGTCATGCCCTGACCCGTCTGGCCCTTTGCTGCCTGAAGGGGATGAAGTTTGGGTGGGAACAGATGACACAGAAGGTATAAGAGGGTGGAGAAGAATAAAGGTGCCAGGTGCAGGCTTATTTATGAGGGGGCTGGGCCTACTCAGATCAAGGTTTCTATTTATTTGAGCCAGAGGTTTGAGAGGAGGCTGTGGTGGCCCCCACGTTTCCCCACAATCCCACCCCTCTTATTTAGGAGTAAATCTCCCTTTCCTGTGGACATCCTGGTCTGCACGGTTTGACTGGGGCTGTACTCATCTTCACATGCGCTGGTTAGGGGATGGACCCAGGAACCCGAGCAAGGCTGACCAGCCTTCCACTGTGGGGTTAATATAGAGATGCTGGAAAGAGCCATGGTCTTTATTCCTCTGTGACAGTGAGTTTGGGGGCCAGGGCAGATCCCCAAGCCATCTTGACTATCTGAAGAAAACACCAGGCAAAGATAAACAAGGTCAAGAAATACAGGAGACCGAGCTCTGATAGCATTGCTTGGCCTCCTGGAGCCAGCTCTGCGCAGACCTATCGAGAACTCTCCCAGACTTCTCGGTGGCTTGAACCAATGGATTCTCTTTCGCTTCCTGATTTGAGTTGCGTTTCCACACTTGCAGCTGAAAGGACCTGACCAATTATGACAAATATGTCAGCTGTGACTGTGTAACATATATGATTTACTCTTGCAGAAGCTAACTGACTCCAGGGCCTTTCTCCACAGAGCCTTATGTGTTCACCTCCTTCTAGGTCCTGGCCCTGCAGGTGTGGCGGGGAGGTGAGTAAGACTGGAGTTTAGAGAGCCACCGTGGAAATGAGGATGGGAACAAAAGAATCAGCGTCTAGAAAATGATTTACATTCGTTGCTCTGAATCCACAATCATAGGAAACAATTAGCTAGCAACTCCAGGCAGGATTCAGTGGGTACAGACTGAACTGGAGAGACGCTCATGGTACAGGAGCTTGGAGGGTTGGCAAGGGGTGGGGAGGACAGGGTGCATCCTGCATCCTGGGCTTCTCCAACACTGTTCTGGGCCGTGGAGCCAAGGTGGGGCTGGCGGGGGACAGAAGGAGAGGGGAACAAGCAGTCTGGGGAGGCTGCATGGGTATGAATGTGAGTCTAAAAGCTGCTTCTCATACCTTTCCCATTCCGGCGTGGGCGTGTCCCAGCTTGACCACCACAGGGAAGTGGGGCGCTGTGAGCTGTAAGAGACAAGAGGAAATCACTCATTAGCATCCCAGAGTATTGCCACGGAGAGACACTGGGCGCCGCCTGTTTTGTAGAAAGATTCAGTCATCTTCTATTACCCGGAATCCCCACAAGAACGCTTTGACAGATGGTCATCCTGCTGCAGCTCCAACGCACGAAATGCCAGCGATCTGGGCTTCCAAAAGAAGCCCTGAGCACTTAAAAGCAGCCTGCCTGGGGCACCCACCAAGAGACGGCAGGGAGGAACAAAGTGACTGGTTTTGGATCCTGGCTTCACCACTTGTGCAACCTCAGACGAGTTTTACATGATCTGTGGCTCAGTTTGCTCACCTGTAACATGGAACGATGAGTGTCCATCCCACAGGGTTGCCGCGAGGATCAAACAAATTATTACATGTGAAGCCTTTACATTGTAAGTACCCAATGAACCACAGCTTCGTGACTCCCACCATGGTTCTGCCTTACGTTATCCCTCAAAAAACTTTCACGTATCTTGAAACACACTCCTTCCCCCCAAGCCCTCACCAGGCCAGCCTATGAGGTTTCTTAATAGTGGTCATGCTACTACGGGCACAGACATGTATTGGCTGCACCCTACTGGGGACTGTTCTGGGCGATCACGATGTATCATCTCCCTTCGAGAGCCATGCTACTTGTCTCGCTGTTCCCTGTAGTGTCCTTAGCTCCAGGAATATCGCCTGACCCAAAGAAGGTGCTTGGTAATGGAGTCTGTGCTTCATTCAACCAGTCCTCTCAGCAAGACCTAGGAGGCATGCATGCTTCTCTTTAGAGGAGGAGAGGGGCTCAAAAGATTAGGTGCTTACTCAGGACCACGGTCACTCAGCTGGGAAGTGAGGGCACCAGGTTCAAACCTAGGCTATGCATTTCTTCGCTTATTCTGTTCGTATATTGTTTGAGATGAGTTTGCTTGGTGTCTACAAGTCTACTTGGAGGTGCTTGAGGGTAAAGGTTTTCCCTTCTAATTATGTAGTAGTAACTTCAGTCCCCCTGCTTGGATCTACCTGGTCAGGGGTAATCATGTCCTACTCTCTGTGCCATCTGTCCTTGGTCCTGGGTTGTCCCTGGCAGTGCTGTCCGTACTGACCCTCTGGCTGCCTTGAGAGGAGAGGAAGAAACCGGCTCTTCTCTCTTGGTGCCCAGAGTCTAGTCTGACATGGAGGTGCTGCTGTAGGTGCTTTGAAGGGTCTGCTGTGGGTCACGGAGTCATTCGATGGGCCTCATCTCATTGTACCCATGCAATGGCTCCACGAGGCAAGCAGGGAAGGTTTTTAATCACTATTTCACAAATAGGAACTCTGAGACTCAAGATAGGTGCTGGGAAGGGGTGGAATTGGGGCTTAAAGGTGGGCCTGTCAGACTCTAAGCCTGATGTGAAAGGTTTTCACTAAGATCTAGCTCAGGGCTTCCTGTAGTAGATGCTGAATAAAAAAATTTCCCCCTTTTTGATGCTGATTTTTTTTTTAAAGATTTATTTATCTAAGAGAAACAGAGAGAGAGAGAGAGAGAGCATGAGCACACAAGTGGGGAGAGGAACAGAGGGAGAGACTCTTCAAACAGAGGCTCAGCTGAGTGCAGAGACTGACATGGGGCTCGATCCCATGACCCATGAGCTCATGACCGGAGCCGAAACCCAGAGTCAGATGCTCAAATGACTGAGTCATCCAGGCACCCCCAGGCTATGATTTATCATGTCTTGGTGCTTAGAGAGAACAAATGCATCTTTTAAAAAAGGCCAATATTTGATTTTGATTTCAAAAGCAGTATGTACTCACTATATAAGAAGTTTGGAAAATGTAATAAAGTGTTATGTTGTTATTATACAGAAGACAATAAAGATCACCCTCAGACTTTCAACATCTGGGGTTTTTTTTGGTTTTTTTTTTTTTTGACATTTTATTTAACTTTTTTGGTAAATTTTATTTTTTCAGTGTTCTAAGATTCATTGTTTATGCAACACACCCAGTGCTCCACACAATACGTGCCCTCCTTAATACCCACCACCAGGCTTACCTATTCCCCCTACTCCCCTCCCTTTGAAAATGGTCTTCTTTTTTTTAAATCCATATTTTTTTTCTCTTCCCATTTGTTCTACCTTGGGAGTATACTGAATATCCACTTCTGCTTCCTGCTCTTTCCACTTACTGTTCTGTGCTAAGCATATTCCTGGTAGTGATTACTTGTCCATTTAATAGTTATTACAAAATATTTCACATATGAAAAAGACTTAAAGAGCATTATCATGGCCATCACCCCACTTAAGAAATAAACCACTGCTCACATAGATGAGGTCCCTGATAGACTTTCTTACTGTACTCCCTTCTCTCCCACCCAGAGGTAATCATCATGATATGATTTTATTTATGATACGTTTATTGTTGCCTCACATTTATTCATATTTTAAGTATTATTAATATATTTTAACTATATGATTCTCAAACAATATACAGTACACATGTTTAAACTTTATGTAATGGTATCAAAACAAACTATTTTTGATGATCTTTTTAAGCACATTATGTTTGTGAGATTCATGCATGCTCCTCTATACGGCTCCTCTATGTGGATTAGATTTTTACAGCTACATAGTATTTTAGTTTATGAACACATTACCATTTGTCTACTTCCTGCTGATACAAATTTAGGTGATTTCTATTTTTCCAATAAATGATACTAGTGCATCCCCCCTGCATGTGCAGGGGAGTTTCTCCAGGGCACATGCACAGGAGCGGAATTGCTGGGGCTGGGCAACGCTCTTCTCAGTTTTGCCAGGTATTGACAAATTTGCTCTCCAAAGTAGTTATACGGACTTACGCTCTCACAGGCAGGGAAAGAGCCCCCAACACCTGAGGTTGAAAGAATTAAATTTTACCAACCCAAGGGATGTGAAGTGGAATGAATGGGTGCACTTTCACCAAGTGGCTTTCGTTCCCCAGAAGAGTTGTCATACCCAGCCATCCACTCACAGACTCCGGACACCTCCAGCAGTCCAAGAACTGCCCAGATCACTTCTGGGGCTTTATCTCTATCTCATTTCAAGCTGGAGCATGAGGGATGGGGGAACGGGTGTGCTCTGACTTCCCCTCCACTTCTTTTGGCCTCATTATCTTCCTACATGCTGATGGGCACTGGAAAGAATGTGGGTGTTGGAGTTAAACTTACTCTCTAATCTGGGGCTAGATATCTAACCTTTTTAAAACTTAGTTCTTGGATCTGCAAAATGGGAATGATATTGCCTAGCTTACTTGATGGTTGTGGGAAGAAGAAATGAAATAAGGAATGTCATACTGCTTAGCACCCAGGGGAGGTTCAAACTCAAAGTGTAAAGTAGAACTGAGGGGAGGAAGGAGCTGACACTAGTTCATGGTAGTAAGGACAGAGGTGAAGAAAGGCTGGATGAAGGAGGAAGGAGAGCAGAGGTTGCTGCTTGGCAGTATGTGATAGTATGGCAGGAGGTGAAATGAAGTCCAACAAGGGAAATCTAAAGGAACTTAGCAATCATCTTGCTTAGCCCCCATGTTTCCATGTGGTGGGAAGTAGAATTTCTAGGAATGCTCCCCAAGGTGTCCCACTCTAATCTCTGGAGGCCGCAAATGTGATGAGATTGTTATACAAAGCCATATAAGGATTGTTTTATGTTATATGGCCCATGTGACCCTAAAATATGGAGATATATCTGGGAGGATCTAATCAAATCACATGAGATCCTAAGAGCGGAGTACCATCTCAGGCTGGTGGCAGAAGGGGGAAGCAGAGAGTCAAAGCAGGAGAGGGATTCAGCACACTATTCCTGCTTTGAGATGGGGGCACTTGAGAAGGAATGGGGGTAGCCTCCCGGAACCAAAGGTGGACCCTGTCTGATAGCCAACAAGGAAATGGGGGCCCTAGGTGTACCTCATTGTAAAGAACTGAATTCTGTCCTGACAGGAATGAGCTTGGAAGGGGATCTTGAGCTCCTGAGGAAAACGCAATGTGCTGGCACTGTGATTTCAGCTTTATGACACCCTAAGCAGAGCACCTTGACATGCCAGCCTGGACTTCTAATCTACAGATTTGTGGGATAATAAAGAGGTGTTCTTTTTGACAGCTTAGTTTGTTAGAGCAGCAATAGGAAACTAATACATGTGTATGTCCTCCTAGAAACTGAAGCCCAAAGAGTAAAAGTGATTGTTTTCATGCCCCACAATAGCAGAACGAGAAGTCAAGCCCATAAGTTTTAGGACACCTGGTTGACTCAGTCAGTTAAGTGTCTGACTCTTGATTTCAGTCCAGGTCATGATCTCAGGGTTATGAGATTGGACCCTGCATTGGGTTCTGTACTTGGCGGGTTTTCTGCTTGAGATTCTCTCTTCCTTTCCCTCAGCCCCTACCCCAGCTCTAAAATAAATAAATAAATAAATAAAAATCTTAAAAAAGAAGTCAAGGCCAGGAGTTTTGACTCTCAATCAAGCACTCTGTCTACCAAGGCACACTTCCCTGGGGACCACATGTGTATCTAGGGTACAATAAATTCTTTTTTCTAATTATAATGATCCATACAATAATATCAAATCAAATGAACTCACTGACTGGAGTGAGAAGTACGTGGCTGACACTGTGTTTTTTGCTATGCAGGACATAGGAGATGGAGCCAAAATTTCTTGTTTTAGAGAGGTAGACTTCATGCCCAGTGTGGTCTAGTGTAGGGCAACTCACAATCCTAAGATCAAGACTTGAGCTGATAGCAAAAGTTGGACACATCACCAACTGAGACACACAGGCACCCTGCGAATAGTATTCTTTTTAGAACTGGATGGGAAGGCTTTAGGCTGGTGTTGGAGAGAAGAAAGAGGCAATTTGGGGCCAGGTTGCTGGGGCTTTCAAAGCTGAAGGCAAGAGTCTAGATCTCTTGGATGGGCAGTGGGGAAATAGTTCAGATCTGGAAAAGGAGAGTGACCTGCTTGCTGTAGGAGAGATAGATTGTATTTGCAGACACTGACAAGTCATAGACCAATCTGGAATTGATTACAACTAAACCAAGTACCACTGGTTGGGCCGGGGCTGGCCTGGGGATGGTGGAGAAAGTGGAGACACTCCTGAGTTTTTCTTTTCTCTCTTTTTTTAAAGTGATGCTTTAAAAAATTGAAATAATAGTGTTCAAATGACCATAGAAATCCAAGATGAGGAATCTCCACAACCTCATCATCTAATCAAATCAGTGTTTGTATTGGTCCATATTACTTTATAATCCCCATTTATATATCCAGTTAAAAAATGGAATGTTCTGCAATAATCTTAGAGGTAGAATTTGACATCTATCTTCTCATTTAACATTATACCCTAAGTTTTTCCCTGCTATTTTGCCACGGTCTTTTTAATTTTTCTTAGATTCCCTCTCCCACTCCACTGGGCTGGGGATCTCACCTGCCTGGTGTGTCTAGTGCATACTCCTGCCCATTGCTTTTTATCCTTAATCTTTGCAAATATATATATGGTTGAGGTTGCTCTTTGTTTTTTCTAAAATGGCTCTTCTCACTGAATATCATGCCATGTACACTTCTTCTCCCACCTCAGTAGGTATACCCCTAACCCAATAGTTTTAAAGTTTCACAATATTCCACAGGACACGGGTGCTATAATTCTTTGGCCATTTCCCTATTAATAGACATTTGTGTAACATTCTGTCTCTCTCTCTCTCTGTCTCTCTGCTACTACAAACAAGACTACCAAATATCTTTGTACAGGTATCCTTACAAAGAAGTGTCCTAATTGTAAGGACCTATTTAGCCAGAGGCTTCCATCAAGGTTAAAACAATAACGTTGTTTAACCCTTAAACTTTCCCTGCTCCCCTTCCCCCAGGGGACTTACTTAAAAACAAGTCCCGGAAACCAGTCCCAGGTAACAAAGCTCAAATACAAGGGTGGGTCAGGCCAGTGGAGACATCTGATCAGTGGGGGGATGCATACTGCCTCCCTAATCACCAAGGAGTATGGGCCCCACCCTTTGGGCACCTTTTGGGCGCCAATCCTAACCAAGGTGTGATAGGCTAGTTCAAATGTCTACTAGGGTAAATCGTAATTCAATTGGTCACCTAGCATCACCGTGGAGTTTCCTTTGTGTGTTACAGTTTCATCGGCCACCTGTGTGTGGCCAGGCCCAATGGCATGGCCTTTGCCCTTAAAAGCTAGTCTGTGAAACAGAGAAGGGTCGCCCTCTCTTTAAGAGGCGCGGCCATGGCCGGTCAGTTTGATTCTTGATGCTTGGCGCGAAAAAAAGCTTTGCTTGACCTTCGCTTTATATCAGCCTCGCTCCTTTAATCATGGACCCATTTTCGGGGGGCATAACACTAATTCCTAGGCAGGCCAAGAACTTTTCAAGGGGAAAATTGCCAGAATTTGAAGACATTCTGGTAGGTTTCTCAAGTGGTTTCTAAGGGCTCAGGAAATGAAAGTGGGTGCAGCCCACCATACAATCTCCCAGGCCAATGACAACTGCATTTCTGGAGTGTCTTGTAATAGCCAGGAATGGTACTGGGCACTCTACATATGACAGCACCTTCCTTTCCCCATGAGACAGGTAAGAGATCAGAGGCAAGCCATTTGCCCAAGGTCAGGAGGTGAGGAATGGTGGAGCTTCTCTCCCCTTTCAAGCTCTTTCCCTTCCCTAGCTGTTCAACTGTGTTGCAAGGGCCAGTCCCATTTCCACTCATTTGCAACAGGCCAGCCCCTCCCCTAACACAGGTCACGGAGGACAAAAAACATCTTGTCGGCTATTTTCTCTCTTCTCTTCCCAACAATAGCTTTATTTAGTCCCCTTGGGGATGGGAGGCCGCACCAGCCTCTGGCAGGCTCCTTGTCCCTGCTCACATGCCCCGGGGGCCACAGAGTTCAGCACTGCCCAATGGCGTGAGAGGCCTGACATCCTGTTAGAAGAGGCAGATCAATTTTTGAAACCAGAGATGCCCACCCTGATAAGGGCTCTATTCAGAGTCTCCCAAGAAGCCAAAATAAGTAGGGGTGGCCCAGCCATCATGCTGGCTGTTCTCTTGGTGGTGGTAGGGGGGTGGGGGTGGAGTCAGAGCAGCGGGAGCCCAGATTAGTACTGTAGCACTCTCTTCAAGTCATGGAATTGGAGAGCTGGGCTCTGAGGGGCCTGCTGCAGCTTCCCCCAGAAGGAGGCAATTCTCTCTGCATTCATGAGTCTCTGGAGATTTAAACACTTTCAGTGTCCGGTCCTGGCTAAGTATGGAGAAAACAAGGCCAGAAAGAGTCTGGAGGAGGAAAAAAGTCAAGGACTAAAGAAGCTTGGGAAGATTTCAGTGAGGAGCTAGGTGTCCATTTCATGCCTATGAGCCTCCACCTGATCTAGTTCTTGCTTCTTCTGTTTTGTCTTCTGTGTTTCCCTCCTACCCACCCCAACCTCTGCCTACCAGTTATGTATTAACCCACAGGACTTTCAGTTCTTTACTCAATGGGCCACACTCCCTCTAGCCACAGGGCCTTTGCACATGTTGATCTCTTTCTCTGAAAGACTCTGACTAATGATCAATAATATAATATTAATTCAAATCAATTCAGTGGACACTAGTTGAGTGAGAACCATGTGGCTGGCAAGTACTGTGCAGGGCACGTATTAGATTGAGACAAGGCCAATCCCTTCTCATATTTGGCGTCTCAGTTGAAATGCTCTGTCTCCAGAGAGTTTTCCCTGGCCACTGGTCTAAAGTGGGTGTTTCTTATTGTCTTCTCTATCACACTCTGAACTTGCCCTCCATAGTGCTAGGTACCAAGTGCAATTATATGTTCATTTCCTTTGTGTCCATCTCTCCACTCCCCTATAGGAGCTCGCACAAAAGAAGGGGCTTAGTTTGCTTGTTCATTTAATATTAGTTTCAGAGGTAGAATTTTATGACTCATCAATTACATATAACATATAACACTCTGTGCTCAACACAAAACGTACCCCACCCCCACTCACCTCCCCTCCAACAACTCTCAGTTTGTTTCCTAGAGTTAAGAGTCTCTTTTGGTTTATTTACCACTGTATCTCCAGGCCCCACACGAGGACTGGATATAGTAGACGCTGTGCATAGGTAGTATATTGTTGGATGGGTGTTAGAGAAAGCCTCCCCTGGCAGGGAGAGGTATCATGTGCCAACAAGCAGAGTCAGAAAGGATTTGGGGACAAGCTGTTGATAAAGCTGGTTTGAGCAGATGCTTGTTGGGGAAGCAGTGTGAACTAGAGTTGGACTATGGGGAGTGGCAAGCTTGGGGGATGCTTGCATCAGAGGTAGGAGTTCGGGATACACTCTGTGGGCACTGAGCAGCCATTGAGGGTTTGTGTGCACAGGGTAGACATATACAAACCAGGTTTAGGAAGACCCTTCTGAAGGCTGCAGTAACAGCAGCTCCCATTTCTGGAATGCTTACAGTGTAGCTGGCATGGTGCTAAGCCCTTTAAATATATCACCTCACCTAAATCTCTTGATACTTCTATGAGATAGCTCCTATTTTTACCCGTGTTTTACAAACAAGGAAATGAAGGCCAACAGAAGTGAAGTTTCTTGCCTAAGATCACTCAGTAAGAAAGTGGGGGAGCTAGGATTTGGCCAGAGCTCAGTGCCCTGCTTCCCACATGGTACTACTTCTAGATAATCATTCATTGCACTATCAGGTGCTTCCCCTGTGCCCAGAAACAGGGTCCACTCATTTGATTTGCTTGGGCAGGTGGGTGGAGGCCAGCAGACTCATTAGGACAAGGCCAGCTACTCTAATAATCATGCAGTTCAGGGAATGGAAGGAGTAGCACGAGCTTTGGAGCCCGAGGGACCTCCAGAGTTCACATCTAGTTCCAATACCTATGGTTATGAACCCTTGGGCAAATCATTGGCTGCTCTGTGACTCAGTTTCCTCATCTGCCAAACAGGAAGATCCTTTGAAGAATCAATATTATAATAGATGTGAGTCACTAGATTCTCACTGCCAGTGAAGAGGCTAACACTGAGGTAGGAGATGTATAAACCGGCACGTAGTAGGGCAGCAATCCACACTAGTTCCCATTCTATTCCCTTCACAGCTGGGATCCTGGGGACTTGGGTAGGGGGAACGTTAAATGCTGATAGGACTCATTCAGTTCTCAGATATAGGAAGGGGAGAAGAGAGGAGAAGGAAGCCTGATGCCCATGTTGTGAGCAGGGAACATGATGAAGTCTTTGACAGAAATGGGGCAGCCCAGAAGCAGGGTTTGTTTTGGGCATTTAAAAAAGACTCATTCAGAAGAGAGAACAGAAATATCCTGGCAGCTGCTTGATAAACCTTAGCCTCGTTATGCAGTATCTGACAGAATCTCCTTGGAACGCAAGCTGCACACAAAGACACTCCTGTCTGGAGGGAGGAGAATGGATACAATGACCTTTGACAGCCCTTTCCAATTCTATACTGCTGTGACAAATCCATAAATTCCTACCTAGATGACTGAAACAAGTTGAGACAACAGCTTATAGGGCTCTGTGTGACCTGCTCCCTGCCTTCTTTCCTACCCCCATCTCACCCATGTTCCCCCAATAGCCTCTCTGTCCCAGACTCACTGGATTTCTTTCTGGCCCTGATACTCGCTTTGTTCCCTCCAGACGCAGGGCCTTTGCACATGCTGTTCTCATTGCCTGGAACACTGTCCCAGCTCCTCCCAACCATGCTTCCGATCTCAGCTCTAAGGTTGCTTCTTCAAAAAGCTGGCTCTCAGCTCCCTGCTTAGGTCATGGCTTGCTCACCTCTGTCTCCCTCCTAGCACTTCTGCCATTTTTAATTTGTCTGTGTGATTGCTGGATAAATGTCTCACTCCCTCACTGGACTGTAAGCCTATAAAGAGCTGTGGATCTGTGTCTGTTGTTGCTTATCATTGAACCCTTGGGGCCTCTCCTGAATTATAAACCTGTCTCCTACACCCAGCCCTGAGGTAGTCTCACAGGCACCTCCAATTCAACATTTCCAAGAAACCTTATGAACCCCTCCAAAATGCTCTCTTTTCCTCCAATATCCTAACCTCAGTCACTGGGCCCTCCACCCACCCAGGTGCCCAAGATAGAGACCCTTCCTGCCTTCTTCATTCTCAAAACTGCCCTAGACCCAGGGAGGGGCCCAGGAAATGTTTGCTGAGTGAGTTCCGTGGTTTCACCCCCGCCAGCTTAACGCTCTCTGCTCTTGGAATCCCACCTCTGAACCCTCTGCATCGCCTCCTCCTACGTTTAATGTGTCTTGGAAAAATACTGGTGGCATATTTAGAAAAAATTAAACTAAACCTGCCCTACCAAAATACAAACATTCCTTTCTCTTACATTTCCTGTTTCCCTGAGAAACGGAATAGTCAAAAATAAACAAAGCGATAGGATGGCAATATTTGTCCGCAGATATGCTTTGCTTGTTCTCACTGTGAGGTTTATGGCACAGAACAGGCTCGGGCCGCCAGCCTGTCTCCCATGAGGATTCTCCTGGGTGCTGCTCACGGTTCAGACAACATCTCCCGTGAAACTGTGGATCTGGGACCATCTGAATTGACTCGAAGCATCTAAGACTACTCTGAATCCTGTGGAGACACTCCGCCATGGCATTTCCAACTGCCTGGGGTTTCCATGTCACTTTCTTCTGCTCACAGGCTGCTCAGTTCCATTTCCCGGTGGGGAAAACCCCTGTGACAAGTCCAATGAGCCCTGACATCGTTCCTCTTCTTAGCGACTTCGGAAGATAGTTCCAGAATAATCACACCACAGGAGTGTCTGCATTTCTTTGATTCAGTTTATATCCACACTGTGATGTCTTAAGGTTAAAGATACATCCAAAGCTTTGCTTAAAGGTACACCTGTTGGTGTTGTATGGAATGAGCACTGCTTACTTGGGGCTAGGAGCGAAGGGAGATACCATTTTCTCTGGGTTGGGGAAGCTGATTCGTGGAACGCCACAGCATGAGGAAGAAGAGCAATGCAGGCTTTGAAGCCTGTTGGTGTCCCTTCCTACAGGCGCACCCCGGGGACAAGTCTCCTAGCCTCTCAAGTCTTGGTTGCTTTTTCTGTAAATGGGCAGAGGCACACCAGCAATTCAAGGGATTGTGAAGATTTGCATTTGTATGTCAAATACATGCTCCTGAGAGCTGGATCCCAAGCTGAAATTCTTCGGGGATAATTTGAACCAGCGGATTCACTTCCTAGAGCAAAACCCCCTGATTACCGCCTGATGCAGTTACGAATATTTCTTTCAAAGTTTTCATCTTTGTACTATTTAATGTAAAAATTGCTTTGAAATGACCTAAAAATTATCATTGTTGATTAATGGATTGATCTGATATTCCTTCCATAAAAAATGACTCTATGCATTATTTTCTAGTACAGAAATATACTTAGCCTCTGATGATGGCATACTGTCTGGTTTTTATCCTGTAAATCTTGCATAGCCTTTCATTTAGTACAGAGAGCTCTGACCCATCACAGCTGCAATGATAGTACCCGACTTTTAAAAATATTTTATTTATTTATTTCGGAAAGGGAGAGAGCTCAAGTGCACAAGTTGGTGGCAGTGGGGGGTGGGGGCGGTGGGAGAGGGAGAAGCAGACCCCCTGCTGAGTAGGGAGCCCACCATGGGGCTCAACCCCAAGAAGCTGAGATCATGACCTGAGCCGAAGACAGATGTTTAGCCCATTGAACCACTCAGGCTTCCTGACTTTTTTTTAATAACAGCTTTATTGAGGTATAATTTCTATACCATAAAATTCACTTTTTTATAGTAGAAATTCAGTGTAGGATAGTCACGGAGCTGTGCAAATATTATCACTATCATCTGATTCCAGAACATTCACATCACTCAGGATGAAATCCCATGCCCATTAGCAGTCACTCCCCAGTCACCCCTCCCTCTAGCCCCTGGCAGCCAATGCTCTACTTTCTGTCTCTATGAATTTGCATATCCTGGAAATGTCATATAAATGGAATCATTCAGCCCATGACCTTTTGCAATTGACTTCTTTCACTGAGCATCATGTTTTCCAGGTTCATGCATGCTGTAGCAGGTGTCCGGACTTCATTCCTTTTTATTGCCAAATAATATTCCATTGTGTGGATGGTGCCTGATTTTTAAATACACCTTGGAATGGTCTGGTTGTGTATTTCCAGTGACTGCAAACCATGAAGGCAAATGAATGTCTTAGCAAGTTTCAATGAACAAGGATAATACTTTGGATCATAAAGAATTATATTAGCCAGCTGGGCATCTCACGAATGTATACTATTTGGGAGGGACGCGGATTTTTTACTGGTAAACCAACACTGGCTGGCAGGTATCTGCATCCTGCTTTGTCTGCTCTACTCCCCATTGTTTCTTCAGCCCTTGCAAACAGAGAGCCTGAGCCAGATCACTGGGCCAATTACTGAAGCAAGCAAGACCTCAGCTTCTAGCACATTCTTACTGACTTTGTCATCCCATAAACAAGCTGATAAAGGGAAGGGCTAAGAAAGATGTTTAGGAGCCAAAGAAGGAAGTTTCAAGAAATGTTGGTATGGGGTATCCATGAGTAGAATAAGAGAGAGAAAATTATCCCTGGTTCTCCCTTTCCCTTAAAAAAACCGTTATCCCTTCCCTTCTGAAAATGACCTAAGTTATCCAAACACTTACGGGTACCTTTGAAACCATTCAGACAGGAAGCTTTGAGGGGCGGATTTTATAATCCTACCACCAAAGCTAAAGTTGTGATTGGCCTTATGTGTTTATTTTCATGTTTATTGTTGAGCTCCATGAGGGCAAGGCCAGTATTCATTTTGTTCATTGTTTGCCCAACACACAGCAGGTGTCCAGTATATGTTGATAGAACTCAGCAAATGAATGTAGGAACAGAGTGCTGAGAGCTGTATAAATATAAATATTCTCATTATTGCCACCACCATCATTATCAGTACTGACCGACTACGCTACTTTTAGAGATGCTCTCTCCCTGGCATCGAACTTCCCGTTGTTCCAGGAGCTCAGTACACTTTTGGTATCTCTATCCTTATTTGGGTCCCACCAAGGCACCCCCCTTCCTTTAGCCTCTCCTTCCCTCTTCCTTCCATCTATGGAGGAGACTGCAAAGCATAGCGAGCACTTGGGTGCAGCTGCCTGGGCTGAACACGGGGCTCCACCACTGCTGAGCTGTGTGTCCTTGGGCAAGTTATTTCACTTTTCTGTGCAAAGCACTTAGCTGTGCATGTGGGGGAGGGCTGGAACCATGCTAGCTGTCGGTATTATTGTCAACCTCCTGCTGTTCTCCAACTGCTTCTGTGTTTCCCCATCTCACCGCTCCAGGCTTTCCAAGGTGACACCTGCCAAGAGCAACCTGGTCTTCCAAGTTAAAGGCGGGCAAGGGTTTAAGGGGTCACCCGTGTGGCCAAAGGTCTGCAGTCAATGGATGTGTGTTGGCAATGGGGAAGGCTGTCCTGAGGTGATGAATCTGAGCCTGAAGACAGAGATGGACGAGGGTCTTTCTGGCTCTTTCTTGGCCTAGAATCAGGAGCTCTGTTTGGACACCGTGGAGGGATCTGATAGCCCTCGAAGGTCACCCCAGTCTACTCTTCCTCATGGCGCTATACACTAGTGTCTCCTGCCTGATCTGACAGTAAGATAAGCATTGTCCTACCCGAGAGGGTCAGACGTGGGTTTGGACCAATCAGCACAACAGAACTCCTTCCCTATATGAGGATATAGGTCAGAGAGACAGAGATCCTGTGCAGGGTCATGTCTCTAACTAGCACCCTCCAGCCCCCGCTTTGCTCTGCCTCCGTGGTTATTTATTTCTTTTAAAGATTGTATTTATTTATTTATTCATTTATTTATTCATTCATTCATTCATTCATTCATCCATCCATTCATTTACTTATTTAAGAGAGCATAAGCAGGGGGAGCAGCAGGCAGGGGGAGAGGGAGAAGCAGGCTCTCTGCCGGGCAGGGAGCCCGTTATGGGGCTCTATCCCAGGACCCCGGGATCATGACCTGAGCTGAAGGCAGACACTTAACTGACTGAGCCACAGGCACCCTGCCTCTGTGGTTATGCATAAGATGTAAGAGAGGGAAAGCATTGTCGTTGCTTCATCAATAAGGAAACTGAGATGCAGGGAGAAGGTACTTGCCCAATGCTACAGAATGAAGCTGCAAAACCAAGCCTTAAACTCTGGGGTGAGGCCCTCTTGCCAATTCAGAAGTATTTCTGCCCCAACCCCTGTCTTCTCCACTTTAAAAAAAAAAAAAATGTTTTCTATGGAACACACGCTGTGCCTGTCCCATGGGAGCAGCCCCTTGCCTCCAAGGAGGCTTTTATTCTGCAAGTTTCAGACAAACGTTGAAAAAAAAAAAATACTGTTCCCTGAGGAAGAATGGTGGGAGGCTTTAAAACTGTGCCCGCTTTTTCTTGGGGCTTGCCTGAGACAGACGCTCTGCTCAGTGCTCTTGCGCATTTTCCGCTGGAGCCAAACAAAAACCCTGGACACATGCAAATGGACAGGGAAGAGTGAGACGGGGAGAGATGGCAGACAACAGTCACAGCCACAGTGGTCAAGGCCACGGTTCCATCCCAGTTCTGCCTGTTCTAGAGGAAGTGAGAACAGCCACCAGGTGGAAACGCTGCTCTCAGTTTGGGAGTGTGCTGTAGGGGAATGCTCACTTGGATAAAGGAAGGAACTTGGTCTCAAAAGCTTGCGGTGAGGCCGTTTTAAAGCCAGATAATGTCACCCCAGCGTTCAGAGAAGATAGCAGGCAGACTCCTCACCTCCACTTGCCTGCCAGGAGCAGAGATGTGGGGAGAGGAGGGTCGGTTTGAGGATTGTTCTCACCCTCCCTTCCACGCCTCTGCAGCGGATCAGAGGAGGTGCCCTGGGGAGAAGGGTGGGTGCCCAAGCAGGATGGGGACAGCATCTCCACAACAGTCGGGGGAGGGCAATGGGGCAGAGTTTCCATAAGTTCTCCACTGAAGGTGTCCAAGTGGATGCAGCCAAAGGAAAAGCCGTGAGACCAACCCAGGGTCACGACTGGCCTGGAAGATGGCAATTCCCAGTTCCTGAAGCTTCTAGGGAATGCTGGATGACTCGGGTTCTGAGCAAGTGGGAGAAGAGGGGAGCACTCCTTTGTACCCAGCTGGGAGGTGGAGGGAGAACAACACTGTCCAGGTCTATGGAGGGGACCCTGAGGGAAAGGGGCATAGTTCCCAGGACTGGCTCTCCTGCACGGAGAGAGAGAAAGTGAGGGCCGAGCAGGAGCCCAGGGCAGTGTTGCAGAGAGGTACTATGAAGCCCTTCACCACAGGGTCTGCAGCTCAGAATGAGCAGGGAAATTTCCACCATCTCTCCTGGAGGGTAAAACTATCAGGACCCGAGCAGACACTGGGACCTTGTGCCAGGGGCCAAGACATGTCTCTGGATGTAGGACTTCCTTCCTTTAAGGAAGGAGTCATGCTGGCCACTGATGATAGAGGCCAAAAATTATTCAGTGTCTACACGAGGCAGGCTCTGCAGCAGCTGAATGGGCCCCTCTTACTTCATCCTCCTGAGCATCCCGTCCTAACTCTGCTGTTATCATCCTTAATTCGCAAGTGAAAAATTGAAGACTGAATTAAACATCTTGCCCACGTTGGTGGAGGCCAGAGTCCATGATTTGGGAACACTGCCTCTCATAGAGAGGACCCTACCCTTAGGGGCTCACAGGTTATTATAAGATCTATAAATGAATGATTTCAACTCAATAATGTAAGCATTCAAGAAAATTATGAAGAAAATGTTATCGAAGCAAAGAAGAGTGAGTATCATCTGTGAGGGAGAGGGATTGCTGGAAGAAGTCTCATGGACAAGGAGACATTTGCACCGGGCTTTGCTGGTTAAATAAGAGTTTGCCAAGTGGAGAAAAAGGCTCTTCAGGCAGGAGTGTCCCCAAAGAAAAAGCATAAGGGTGTGAAAATTCTTGGAGGACTTAGAAAACATCAGGGCAACTGCAGGAGTAGAAGGTCAGTGGAGGGTGATCCTGGGACAGCAGGGCTGGCCAGGGTTTCACATTTAAGAAGACCTCAAATTTGGGCTGGGCTCATTAATGTTTTTTCCAAATGAGGATATACACACAGTCGTGGTGTGTGTGCGTGTGCGTGTGTGTTAACAACAATGGTTTGTTAGATGTACAAATTAAAACTGTACCGCAACCGTGGTTATCCTGTTCTGGAATTTCAAAAAAATAAACCTGGTGTCTCAAAAACTGAAGGACTGTCTTTGTCTTTCAGAAACACACCCTGAAGTATATTCAGATAAAAGGATTGGGTTTGCTTTAAAATAATCCAGTGTGGGCTGGGAGTGTAGAGGTGACAAGATTGGGCATGCGCTGCAGTGATGGAGACATAGATGGTCATCATCTTTCTCTACTTTCTTTGAAAATTTCCATAATAAAACAACATGTTTTAGAGAGCCCTCCCTTACTCCGAGTGGCTTTGAGGGGCCCTAGGATGTCCCTCATTGTGAGAGAGGATGAATGAAGAGGAAGGGGAATCATGGGCTGAAAAGTAGATTGGAGCCAAATTGTGAAAAGCCATGTACACTATTCTGAGAGGTTTGGACCGAATCCCACAAATGACAGGGAGTCCAGGGAGAAATCTGTAGCAGGAGACTGACACCGTTAGATTCACATTTGGGAAAGCTCGCATCTGGAAGATGGAAGGGGTGTGGGTGTGTTTGGGGAGAAGAGATGGGGGCAGGTGGAGGACCCAAGCTAAGTCAGTGGCCACGGGACAGAAAGGAGGGATGGATGTGAACAAGATCTCCTTCATCTTTGTTTTCCCAGCATCAGGCTCAATTACAGCTCCTTGTCACAACAAGTAATTCCTTATTGTGATAGGTCAATAAGAATTACTTACTGCCTCTCTGGCTAGACGAGGTGTGGCCAGACCATGCCCATCTTCCTCCCTCCCTATCCCTGGAGCCGGCCCAATGCCTGGTAATAGCCGATGGTTGAGTGAATGGATGCATGTATAGCACAGGGCCGTCTCTGATCATGAAATCTTTGAGGAAGGAATGATTCAGTCCCGCACAGCACCTGATCCATCATGTAGCCCTTTCATAAATGTCTGTGGGTTGGTCTAAACTGATGTGAAATTGCAGGACACCAGTGCCGGAGGTGGGTGAGGGGGGGGTTGGTTCTCCCCTTTGGAAAAAGCAATTTCCTCTTAGCACAAGACCTTCCAAAAAGGCAGTGGTTTCTGAGCTGAAAGGGGATGGGAAAAAACAGGCCAGGCACAGGGTTTGTCCATTAATATGCCAGCCCTTGAAACTTATGTCTCCATCTCTCTCTTGGTTCCTTGATGAGATGCTTCCTTCATTTCAGATGGATGGTGTTTTTCCCCCTTCTAAAAAAAGCTTCTTGATGCTTTTAGATTAGGCAAATGAGCAAGGGCTATGTTCATTTTTTCCTCCTTTCATTTTGAAAATGCGTGGCGTGCCAACAGGCCGTTGGACGGAATGTTCAGAGGCCACATAATAGAACAACAGAGGCTTCCAAGCTCCTAAATCACTAACCAGACAGGACAATCCCAGCTCTTGGGACTTCGAGACCCCTGGGCCAGCACTATGAGTCCCCAACAAGTGAAAAGATGGCCCACAGCCCGAGGTCGCAGCCGGGAAGAACACTCCTATGTCGAGGAACCGGAAATTCAAAGTGGTCCACGGCTCCTTGAGCTCCCCTCCCTGACAGCTGCTTACTGATGGAGGAAAGCGTGTCCTTGTCTGCAAAATTTAAGGGAGTTGGGCCAATGCCAATACTTCCTTTCTGAACTGTAGTTTACTCATTGGTAAAATGGGTCGAAGTGAAGGTATGCAAAAGAATAAAGAGGATCTCAGTGCATCTCCTCTCTCTGGGATCTGTGATGTGTTGAGCTCTGATACCCAAAGTGGGGTTCTTGGACCAGCGGTATCAGGGCTCTTGTCAGAAATGCAAAACCCCAGCCCAACCCCAGACCTACTGCTCAGATGCTGCCTTTGGCAAGATGCTCAGGGGATTTGTGTACATGTTAAGTTTTGAGAAACATTGGTTTCTCTGACCATGTGATCTTGGCTAAGTTACCTTACTTCTTAAATTTATTCATTTATAAAATAAAAGATATTACTTTAAATGGCTTCTAGATCTGAAGTCCTATAAGGTTCAGGGACTGCTAATGAACACCAGCCTTTGATCCCAAAATGTACACAGGATTTTCATCCTTGTTTAAAATGTCGGGTTTTAAAGTGGCCAGATCATCAGCGAACATGTATTGAGGAGAGGCTGCTGGGCTGGGCTGTGTTAGGGTGGTGTGGAGCTGCAAGTATGACTGTGTCTCCTAGACAGCCCCATTTGAAAATATTGTGTCACATGATTGGCTCTTAAATCCAAATTTTGGTTCCAAAAACACAGGCTCCAGTAGCATTAGACACAGTCCCAACTCATGGTAGATTGCTTGCACCGATGTTCCCAATTATTGGCTTCCCTATATCCACGTCCTTTGCAATGTGACTTTACAGGCCCTTCCAACAAAAGATGGAGTCTATTTCCCCCCACCTCTTGAATGTGGGATGGCCTTGTGACTTTCTTTGGCCAAGACAGTGCAACAAAAGTGATGGTGGAAGTGCCTGGGTGGCTTAGTCGGTTAAGCGTCTGTCTTCAGCTCAGGTCAAGATCCTGGAGTCCCAGGATCAGTCCCGCATCAGTCTCCCTTCTCGGTAGGGAGTCTGCTTCTCCCTCTAAACCTTCCCTTTCTCGTGCTTCTTCTCTCTCAAATAAATAAATCTTAAAAAAAAAAACCATGATGCTGGGTTCTGAGCCTGGTGTGCTCGGGACTAGCATGAGAGCAGCAGGAGAGTTCCTGAGAGTTAAAGGGGAGGGGCTGCCCCTTTAGAACAGTGAGGCAGGACAGCACTGTCTTGAGGACCAGGTAAGCCTGGGTCCTGGCTACCTTTGTCTTCTTCTGCCTCCTTCTTAGGGCAGGAATGAACCAGGAATCCAGGTGAAAATGCCTTTCTCCAATTTTAACACTTGCTAGGCATTTTAAAAGGGGATCAATGACGTTGCTAAAAGACTGGAGCTCTATCAGAAAAAAATCTCAGCCCAAGAGCTAGCAGGGCAGCTGGGTTTTGCGATTGCTGTTTGCTCACAGCTGTGTGGGTGGTGGTCTGCACCAGGGTGCCTGGCTGGTGAGGGGAGGCAGAATGGGCACTCATTTACAGAGCCGCGTGTGCGTCTGGCACTGGAGATTGCTTTTTCAGCTTAAAGGAAAGCAGCCTTTTCCAAGTCACCCCCCTCAGAGGGGGTGTCTCTTTCCTAATTCACTCAAGGTCTCCACATATGTTAGTCTTTCCTCCAGAGAGAAGGATAAAGGAGCCATGGGTGTAGCCAAGAGAGGCCAGTTCTGGGTTGAACACTGCCTGCAGGACTTTCACTTTTATTTCTCATTTATACTGCCCTGTAACTCTACCAGGTATGAATTACTGTGGCCATTTTGCAGATGGGAACACTGAGGCTCAGAAAGATGAAGAAGCACACCTAAGTTTACCCAGCTAACAGAAAGGGGGGCAGGCATCTTTGCTCAGATCTGTGTGAGCATCCTGATGCACAGGTGACACCAGCCAGGTTTGAGAGTGGTGACAGGTAGGGCTGCACCCGGACTCAGATTCAACTTTACCTGCCTGACCTTGACACCTCATTGCCTTCCCTGCAGAAAGGATGGAGTGAGCTCTGGAAGTACGAGCTAAGAAGGGGTGTTCTGAATCTCCACAAAAGGCCCTGTTTACTTATCATCTCACAGCTGGGCTGGATTAGTCCAGCTTCGGAAACAGCTTTCAAAAATCAGCGGGCTGGAAAAGCCCAATTTGTCCTGGAGAATGCACTGAGGCCCCACCCATGCTCGTCAGTGTCCCCTGCCCTGTGTCCCCATGCCAGACCTCTCTATTTTTGTGGTACCTTTCCACCTCTTTCTCTGGACCTTGATCAAAAAAAGTCTCAGCACTTTTTTTTCCCTCCTCTGTTTCCACCTTTGTGAAAACCTTGAAAGACCAAATTGGAAGGAGAAGCAGAGGAGAGGAAATTCCTTTTAGGGCTGAGCTGCCTGGAGTTCCTTTCACTTCCTGCCTCATTTCCGTGAGGCCTACCTTTATTGAGTTGAGGTGTGGGTCTTGAGAAGCTGGGGGCTGTGTTTGGGGCCATTAGTGAAGCCCAAGTTCCTTCACCCATTAGGGGCAGCTCAGAGGGGGGCTTGAGGTGACCTGGGAGAAAGGCAGCTGGAATGTATTTTCTCATAGCCACACTTGGGTTAACATTCCAGAAAGTCAGGGCCAGGAAGGACTTACAGCTCAGCAAGTCCAAAAGGCTCTGACCCTGGGCTCCTTCACCAGCTGCAAGGGGCTGTGGACTTCCGGAAACTAGGTGCAAAAATGTTCCTCTCTATGTTTAAGGAATTGTATTTCTCAAGGAGAGGCTCAGTGGGCTTCTTGTGTTTCTAAAAGGGGGTGGTGACACTGCCCTCTAAAAGTTAAGTACACAGAACACTTCTACTTTATATGTATTTTTTGTAGAAGGGGAAACTGAGGCCCAGAAAGGTGAAGTGTCATGCTCAAGGTCTTTGAAGTGACTGAGCTCAGATTAAAGCCCAGCAGAAGTATGATTTAGAATGGGTGGTGGGGGAGACTTGTTCTTCTCAAACATATTTGCCCGAAGTGGAGCTTTATCAATGGTGTTTAAACTTCAAAAGGTTGACCAGATAGCTCTAAGGGTAAGCATAAAAACTTTAGCAGAAGTGCAAAGACAAGATCTACGATCCAGGGGAAGAAAGGAGTCAAAGGCTGTCAAAGGATAGATCCTTGAAGAGATATAACACACACTTGTACCAATCAATGGCAACACCTCTCCTCCCCCCACCTGCCTGCCCAAGCCCAGGTGGTGAACCTGGATAAACTTCCCCACCCCAACCCCGATGCCTAGAATCCAGGAACACTTTTCCCAATTCACTGATCTTTCCTTCTTGCCATTCATTCAGCCAATACTGATTGGGTTCTCAACTCCATACAAAATGCCAGGATACAGTAGTGAACAAGGTCTCTGGCCTTCATGGAACTTGTTCAAATTGAGAAAACTGGTGACATCTTTATAATAATAAGAGGGGACTCCGGTCCAGGGTGGGGTGGCACAACTCTGTCATGCCAAGAGGCTCCTCCTTGAGCTTTGAGGTGCCCCCTCCTTCCCTAAGAGAGGGTTCTGACGGGAAGAGATGACACTAATGGTCATTTGTTTAAGATTCGACATCCTCCATCTCAAAAGGGTCCCCAAGGTTTTCCTGACTCCAAGGACACTGCGGATTCCCAGCTCATAATAAATGATGCTCATGTGCATGCCAACCCTTTCTTTCTATGAGGCAATCCTTGGAGGCCTTTGCCAAGATAAACTGTTTGGCCTTCTGCCTTGAAAGTTGATCCTCTTCCGAGTCTGATTATTGCTTTTCTGAAACACAGGGACAATGACATCATTGCTCCCTCCCTGGCTTGGGGATTTGATGGTCAGCATGAAGTCAGGGTTTGGAATGGTGCCTGCTCTTTGCCAATGCCCAGGGAGGCCTGGGGTGGGGGCCCTGGAGTGAAGCAAGCTTGTGAGGGAGGAGTGGGCTCCGTGAGGTCCCCAGAGGCTGGGAGGAGGGCTCACTTTCCAATCTGTTGCTGGCATCTGGGTCGGCCTTGCTGTACACAGGAAGGGCAGCATTCTGACAAGGGCTGAGTACCTATCAGTGCATATGCACCTGCCTGGCTTTACCAGTTGTTAAAATATTGGAATACTTTCATTTCCATTGGAAATCATTTGCTGGGGTGCCATCCTGCCATTCTAGCTGCCTTGGCTTCTCCACTGGGCCAACTCCTCACAATTCCTCCCAACAAGCCCCTCCAGGCCCTGTCCAGCAGCCTTCTGATGGTTGATGCCTACTCCATACTTCTGATAAAGTGCGGCTACTACTCTTTGCAAAGGGATGTAAGGACTGTGGCTGGCCCGTTGGTGGCCAGATGCCTGCAGGAAGCCTTGACGGTGTGAGGTTGGGGCAAGGCCTGGGCACTGCTGACAGGAATTCCCTCTTGCCACAGCCTGGGGTCCAGTCCTCATGTAATCAAGGGTTAACACTTCCTTGGCCAGGGGCCGGAAGGCACCTCAAAGGTGCTCTAGTCTAGTCTACTCAATGTGCAGAGGAGAACATGCAGCTCAGAAAGGGGAAGTCATTTGTTCAAGTCATAGCAAGGTGGTGACTGATCCAAGCCTTCTGTCTGTCCTTTCAGTTATGATACCCAAGGTAACATCTCCTGTACCCAAAAAGGGCCTGGACTTGGGAAGAAAGATCACAGGTACTAAGGTGGTCTATATATTCCCTTTAGAGCACAACTTTCCCCCAAACAGAAAGAAAGGTGGCACCATGTAATGAGAAAACTTGGGGCCAGAGGAGAGCAAACCTGTATGCTCCGAGGAGCTGGTCAGTGACTGATCCCCTGGGAGGGGGTAGCATCATCATGGCACCCAAGGGAAGCAAAGATCTTGGCTTCAAGGAGCATGAAGACATTCCAGACATTCTTCTACACCTCATCAGCTCCCTTTCTGCACCCATGATTGGTTTAGCAGAACAGGAGACATTTTCTCTAGTTTGAGTGGGTGTCAGACTACCTCAGCAGGGAGTCAGTCACAATCACATTACTCAGTAAACTTGGCGTGGACCTTAGCAGTGCTCTTGATTTGGCAGTACATGGGCTGAATGTGGCCTGCAGATCTCTTTCTTTGGGCCTACCTGGTGTTATTGATTTTTTTTTAATTAAATAAGTTACCAACACTTATAAAGTGGATTTTTTATGAAAACTTGGATATAAGGCTTTTCTTGAATAATCGTTGGGGATCTGGCCACTGACGTGCCCATGTTTCTGGAGGCACGGCCAGCTCCTTTTGGTTGGGACATGTAATTCTATTTGCCACCACCCACTCCCATCTCTCCAGCTGGCTCCAGGCAATTGCTGGCCCAGAGGTGCTCAAGGTTGCCACCCTTGGCCCACCACTACTGGCCCAGTCTTCCTGACACATGACACTCCCTTGCTTTTTGTTTTGAGAAAAGTTGTGATCTGGATGGAATACATAGGCCACTTCAGCATTCATTAACTTTCTCCCTAGTTTCAGGCCCTTTTGGGTATGGGAGGTGTTGAAGGTCTCAGTCCCATCACAGGGACAGTAATGAGTCAAATGCTGGACTGTGATTTCTGAGGTCCCTCTTTTCCCACTTCCTTCCCAAGCAATGCAATTCTTTCCACCCGGGATACCCAGATCTTGACATTCCGTGGCGAGTGTAGCACCTAGACCACTGGACTGTGCAGACACTTGCAGGACACCTGCGATAGGCCCTGCATGGGGATTTAAGCGCAAGAAAGACACATTTCCTGACCATCAGTTTCAAGGATCTCAGTCATGTTTAGGGTAATAGACAAAGATACAGATGACCAAAGGAAAGGCCAAATATGCTGCATCATAGTAAAGGTCTCAAAAAGGACAACTCCCATCTCCCGGGGAAGGGACAGGAGGGATCAAGAAAGGCCTGATGAAAGACAAGGTGTTTGAGATGGGCCTTGAAGTTTGACTAGGATCTCAAAAGATAGGAATTGGTTGGCGTGGGGAGGAAAGAGTGTTCCAGGCAGTTAGAGGGAATGGTTTGTGAAGAAGCTGGGGCAGGGAGGAGGGCGTGCATGTAGTAGAGTGTGGTGGGGCACAGGGGCAGGTGGGAGATGATGTGGGGCCCAAGATGGGAAAGTTGGGTGGAGCCAGGCCTGGGAGGGCTTTGAATGCCCTGGCAGGAGATGGGATGAGATGAAGCCTGGGAATCCCATGAAAGTGTAGACAAGGGAGAGGAGAGATTTATACTTCCGAGTGAAGGACTGACAGCATGTTTTTCAGAGGGAAGGTAGGGAGGGAGGAATGTCGATGAACATCTGCAGAGGTGGGAGGGAAGGCGACCCTTGACCTGCTCTGATCAGGGAACAGTGAAGGGAGAAGCAGGACGGGAGCATAGAGTCACCAAGCTGCCATTCTAAGAATCACGGACTTTCCCAGCTGGAAGAGGCTTTGGAGGAGTCCAGCTCAACATCCTCATGTTACATTGGAGGACACCGAGGGGCCCCCGGGGAAGGGGCAGCGGGGGAAATAAATCCTGGGAGGGCAAAGCTGAGTAGTCTTACTTTCACAGTGCCTGACACATAGTAGGTGTTTAGTAAATGTGTGTTCCAGTGACTAAAACGTTGATTTCTGCATGGAACTGACATGGTAAAGCTGGAAATTCAGTTCCCTGGATACCTGGTTGGTAATAATTTCCATGTGTGTCCCCTGCCACCACTCCCAGGGAGCCCTCCTCTTTGGAGGAAGACCCCAGGGATACCTGCACCCCGTGTGGGCTGTCAGGTTTCTGGTGGGACCCAGTACTGGCTCAGGAGCTGGGGTGCTGTGAGCTATGGGCCCCTCCCTCTTGCCCACGCTCCTCCCAAGAGGTTTATGTAAGTGGGTGGTGGTGGCCCAGCAGGCTGGTGGCTTCCTGTGGCAGTGGCAGGGCTGGGCATCCGAGCTGGCACCGCGTGAGCTCACCGCAGCATTCTGAACATTTGGGAACACAGGAAGGGCTACGCTTTTTAAGCTCCCTTTGTTTTCAAGTGGGGTCTGGAGCCCACGGGGAGGAGAAAAACAAAACCAGGAAAACAGATGGCTTGCTCTGCGGAGACAGCATGTATACTCGCTGTGGCTTCTGTAAGTACTCATGCACCCTTGGCCCTGTACACACACGTGCATCTGCACATCCACACACTCACACACACACATCCGTCAGGAACACAGAGACACAGACATCCCAGAAGCCGAGACTTCTATATGTGGAGACACCACCCAAACCTCATAACAGAGGGACAGTCCCACATGCAGATGGCAGACGAAAACATACACTCATCTATCTAGAAACGTAGAGGTCCCCATGCCCCGAGACACACACCAGATACACATCATCACACCAAAACATCCGGACACATGGACACACAGAGACCGCCTTCGAAACTCCGCGATAGCCGTTCTCACAGAAAGATTCACACACTGAACACACACACGTACTCATCTCTTCTTACCACCAGGGTCCCCCTGTACAAACACAGAGGGGTATTTTCCTAAAAGGCCAGGAAGCCCACTGGTCCCTTGGGAACCTCTGTATCTTTAAAGAAGACCCACAGCTCCTGCCTCAGCACACTTGTTGCCCCCTCAGCCTTGGGCCTCAGCCCTCTGGAGAGAGTGGGCAGGCAAGATCAAGTTTTAAAAGGCTCCACGATGCAGGGAGCAAGTCCTTTTGCCTTTCCCCCTTTCCCTGTGGTGTTTGTGTTTCTAGAATGTTCCACGTAGTGTCCTCATATAATTTACAAGTTTAAATTCTTCTTTCACAAAGTAAATTCTTTATGAATATGGAGAAGTGAGGGGAGCTGGGCTGGGAGAGAGGTCTCATGAGGAGGCATCTGGGGATGCTTGGAGCAGCAGGGTCACCTAGCCTGCCCTGGGGGACTTAGGCACTTTTCTCATTGTGCTGATCAAGTGTAGCCCAAAAGGGGCTGGAGAAAAGAAGGTTGAAGAGAAGGCCTAGGGGGTGGGTTCCACAATTCCTCCGATAACAAAATGAGAGAAGAAAATGAAAAGTCACTGGAATTTCTATCTACCACTGGGAAGACACCTAATTCTCCCTTCTACAACCTGTGTTGTCCCTGGAATGTCTGCTTTGGCACACGTTGAGTTTCCCTATTGAAATGGAAAAGTGAGGGCCTTTCTCTGGAGGCAGAGTCTCCTCTCTCCCTGAGAAGAGGCCCAGGGGAACAGTGGGGCCCTCTGGAGGGAATGGGACAGCAGATGGCTCCCCCCACCTGGGGACTCTGGCATCACTGCCCGTTAGAAAGGGAATCTGGAGCTCGCCAGGAAATTGGGAGAGAAAAGGGGTTTGGAGCCTGAGAGATGGAAGCTGAAGTTCCCAGGTGCGAGCCTTTCCATTTTGCCCCCCAAATTGTTGGTGAAATCCAGTATCCTCAGAAATTGCTCCAGGTTCCAGTGAGAGCCCAGGCTCAGTGACAACAGAATGGTACCCCTGGTCTTCCAGGAATTGGTGTAAATCTCCCAGGAAGTGGTGAGGATGAAGGTTCAAGAAAATGAGATTGAGAGCTCAGAAAGGGAGAGAGAGAGGCCCCGTTGACCTCTGGGCGGCATGTATAGAAGCATCTTCAAACCCTAAAGCACCAGGCAACGCATTAACTTAGACAAGAACTATCCTTGAAATGTTTGGGTTGAGTGGGTGATGATTACAAACATAACTAGGAAAGAGGCTGAAAAGGCAGACTCCCTGGGTTGGATCCTGGGGACAGCCAGCTCCAGCTTTCTTGAGCAAGCAGTATGGAGTGAGTCGGGGGGGATACTGGCCAGTGGGAGTTCGCTTCTTCCCTGAGCAGCTAACCACCCCCCTCCAGCCTGGCCCCAAACAGCACCCCCTTCTCTCACTATCTTTTCTATCATCCATAGATTTATTTTAACAGTTTCTAAACGTTTCTCAGTCTATTTCGCCAGAGTCACTCTCTGGGAATCTCTGTTGCATTCTTCCTTTTTGACCAGCTCCTCAGTCTAAGTATCTCTTGGCCGTTTCTTCTTCAAAGCTCCTCAAACCTCCGCGAAGGGAAGGCTGGCTGGTCCAGGGGACCATAAGGGGATGTCCTCAACTCAGGAATCAAAATGAGTATGTAGTGTAATTGTTTTAAAAATAAAATTCAGTACAAGCCAATGTCTGATGAACAAAATACTGATAATTTAAATAAAGGCAGAATCTGGGCCTGTATTTGTGTACTCCTCCCTCACTCGCCTCCCCCTAATCCCGGCCCTTTGTGGATTTGAGTCTTGGCTTTGCCTCTTACTAGCTGAGCATACTTTTTTTTTTTTTCCTTTCAAAGTTGATGACAAACTATGAGAGACTTTTAACTCTAGGAAACAAACGAGGGTTACTAGAGGGGAGGTGGGAGGGGGGAAGGGGTAGCTGGGTGACGGACATTAAAGAGGGCACATGATGGAATGAGCACTGGGTGTTATAGGCAACTGATGAATCACTAAATTCTATCTCTGAAACTAATAATTCTCTATGTTAATTAATTGAATTAAATTAAAATAAAATTTAAAGTTACTGTATAGTTTACATATAGTAAAATGAATATATCTAAAGAGTACAGCTCCATAAATATTTACATATGTGCACAGCTCTGTGACCACCACTTGATCACAATATAGGGGCATTCCCATCACTCCAGAAAGTTCCCTCTTAGAACAAACACCCCTTCTTGCTTCAAACCCTTCAAAAGTTTTTTACTGCTGCCGGGTAAAGATCAGATCCCTCTGTACTGGCTCCTTCCTGGGCTGCAGGTGTGTCCCCTCCCTTTCCGTCTGAATCCAGATACAGGTGTGTTTCACCTAAACACTCCAGTCTGTCTAGCATACCACACTGCTGAGACTCTCAAGGCCAAACTTGACTCTGAATTCACTGATCCTAACCCTAACTCTAACCCTAGCTGGAGAGGCATTTGAAGATGCCTTCAAAGGCCAGATGGTGTCTGAGGTTGTCATTGCGGCCACCTGTTTTGAAATCCTCAGCTTTCTGGGCCCTGAAGTCACCTGAGCACATCTCTTGCACAGCTCTGTCTGCTTCAGGCTTAAGATGGGGGGATGCCCCTTAAGATTCCCCAGGGTAAGGAGAATTAAAATCTACCTGGAGTCAGATAAGTCACAGATTCTTAGAGCAGGGAGGACCGCTGGGAACCACCTGACACAACTCCAGGCTTTCAGAGATGGGCAATCTGAGAGGTGCTGTGTCTTTCTTAAGGTTCAGGAGTAATTATACTTTTTACTGAACAGCTACTATGTGCCGGGCATCAAAGTGCTTTATATTCATTATCTCATTTGATCTTCCCACCACCCTATGAGGTGGGCACTGTTAAGATTTTTGTTTTATGGATGAAGATGCTGAGGCCCAGAAAGGGTAAGTGACTTGCCTAAGGTCACACAGCAACAAAAGATGATGTAATATTTGAACCCAGAGCAATCAGACTCCCAGCACCTCCACTCTAAAGTCTGCTTTGCCCAAGCCAGAGACCTTTTTGTGACACCAAAGGCAGGGAATGAATAGTCCAAGAAATGAGGAATTTGTTTTTGGCTTTTATTTTTACTTCTTATAAAAATAAGTCAGATAGCAAAGGCCCAGGATCATATCTCCCTTTCTGCTGGTTCACCAGGTACCAGAGAGATGTTACAGATTGGCAGATGGGGGCTGCCCTGGGCAGATAAGGGTATTATAGCATCACTGGATGGGGGGTGTGGGTTCATTGCACAATGCAGGAGCATTGGGGTATGGGAGTGGAAGTGCTCCCACATCGTGAGGCACATCGTGGAGCCTGGGTATTCCAGCACTGGCTTCTAGGACGTGGTAGGAGTAAGGAGTGGTGATCTCTTAGGACACTGGAGGCAGCAGATTGGTGTTAAGAGGAGACTGGAAATCACAACTTGGACATGGGGTTCTACCCCTCCTCCCCCCAGCCCTGAGTAGTGTGTGCCAGGATGCCTGGGGATCTGGAATGTCTGCTGACATTTTGCAGCCATGTGACCTCAGGCAAATGACTTCTTCTTTCAGTCTTAGGGTCTCATCCGTAAATTTGACTGTATATGTGAGCGTGCAGTATTTGGTAAGTCCTAAATTAGTAGGAAATAAACACTGTGACCTTGGGCAAGATACCTTCCCTTCGAGGCCTTAGCTTTTTTATCTGAGATCAGGGAAGGGTCACATGATCTCCAAAGTTCCTTCCTGCCCTAGGATTTTATGACTGTGAACGTGTAGTCCTCTGCTCAGGGGCTTGGGGGCAGGAAGCTCAGTGCTGGGGCAGAACCCTTCTCAAGCCCTTCCCCTTCAACAGCTGTCTGGCAAAGCCTCTCCTTAGCCTTCTTCCTATTTATTTCTGAGTTTGGCTCAAGGGTTGATTATATTACTGATAGAGAAATAAATGAAAAGGCCAAGGCAATCACTGCTTCACTGTGTTTCCTTGATCTCATTTTCTATTTATGGAATGCAGAAGAGTAAGGGACTGCCGTGGATGTCTTTGGCACTGGCTTCCATTAGTTCATGGGGTTGTTATGCATAATAATATTCAGCCCGTCACCTGGCCCGCACTTGACAGTTTATACAGTGGTCAAGAGTGTTGGCTGTGAAGCTACAACCCTCTGGTTCTATTCCAGCTCCTTCACGTACAAGTGTATGACTTCAGGCAAATTACATCCTTCCGCTCCATACCTCTGTTGCTTTGTCTGTGAAATGGAGCAAAAACAGTGCATAGGCCTGCTGAGGCTTAAGGGATGTGATGTCGTGAAGCATTTAGCATCAGGCCCATGGTAATCTCTAACGTATTGTCTATTATTTGTACAAAGCCCTTCATATTCATTTTCTCTCTTTAAAAAAAAAAAAAAAAGATTTTATTTTTAAGTAATCTCTACAACCAATGTGGGGCCTGAACTTATGACCCTGAGATCAAGAGTCACACAGTCTACCGACTGAGCCTGCCAGGCACCCCTTCATATTCGTTTTCTGATTTGACACACCTATTGGCTCCATCAAGCTGGTATGATTTAATTACCCTTGTTTCTGGCTTAGACGGTTAGTAAGTGGCAAGAGCCTGTCCTTTCTATCCCACAGTTTCTGAAACCAAGGCCAGGCCATTTTCAGTGCCCTGACCTCTCTGTGGAAAAATAAGGCAATACGAAAGGAAGTGTCCCTCAAAGCAAGTTTGGTCCCAAGTCCTTAGGCACTAAGAAAAGAGGAGGGATCCTGGTGGCTGGGTAAGGCCTTTGGTGCGATCCTGAGGACAGCAGGTTTGGAGACCTGTGGCAGAAGGAGAAGAAAATAGAGCGTAGGAGGGAACTGACATTGGTGAACGTCAGTTCGAGAATGACTGACTGAGCCTATTTAGAGGACAGTCGAGGCGCTGCCCCCTGGGGCAGAGCATTCTGGGAGGAGAGTTGTAGGAGATAAAAATGGAAGTAATACTTGCTAATTTACTGAATGATTATAATGCTCTGTTCCTGAGCACTCCATAGGTAATTACTTACAAAATTCTCACAATCACCATATCAAGTAGGGACCAACATTATCCCTGTCTCACAGATAAGGGAATCAAGGCACAAAACTGATAAATGGCAGAGCCCGGATTCAAATCTGGGTGGGCAGGCTAGCACGAGAACCTATGTTCTTAATCGCTATGCTACACAGCTGAACTCAACAGGAGTGTGGTTAACCAAATAAATTCACGATTCTCAGCATTTCCTGCTACACGATATGGAACTGAGTAAAAATACTGGCTCCTTTGTTCACAGAGGAGATGCAGACAGTCATCATGGACCAGGGTGTAGAGGCATCCCTGACAAGGAATTTTAGCTAGGCTCTGGAATACAGATCTGACCACTTCACTCCCTTGTTAAATTCACTTCACTTCCTTATTAAATTCAGGCAGCCTCCAACAATTCAAGTGCTGGTGATTTCTTTACCTCAAAGGCTTTCATGGCTGTTCCTGCTGTTGATCGCCTGTTCTCCTTTTACCCTTTTCCTCATTGAACTTCTACGCATCATTCAGGACTGCCCCCAGGCATTGCCTCCTCCCTAGAAAGCCCTTTGTGATTTCCCCTTGTTGGGTTCCATGGCTCCTCTGGGTTGCCCTTGAACCCTCTTCCCATTTTTACTCTCCACATTGGACAGAAATGATGTTGAGAGGGAGTACTCAAATGTTCTCAACTCTGTACTCCTTATATATCAACCATCCATCCATCCATCCATCACCTGTCCACCTATCTATTTCCTATCTTCCATCTTCTTTATTTTTATCCTCAGAATCTTGTACTGTATTTGGCACATGTTTGGGGGCTCCATAGATGTTGGCTGAATCAAATGGATCAGAATTCCCAGTGACTCTGATAAGAGGGAGATATTTATTCATAACTGATACTGCATTGCCCCACTGGCCTCATTTTCTCAACTCAAATCAGAACATATCTGTAGAGAGTGAGACCAAATATTTGAAATAAGGACATCCGGGAAATTGGAGCACTCTTCTGCATGGTGAAGGAGCCTTCAAGTTTCAGTTCAGGTGTCACCTCTTCTAGGAAGCCTTCCTTCTTATCCCCAGGCCAACATTAGCTGCCTCCTCTGCCCATACTCCCAGGTATGAACTACTGATATCACAAATTTATCACTTACATTGTTTCTTGGCCCCCTGCTAGACTATAAGCCCTTTGGAAACATTTTTTTTTGGGGGGGGATGTGCCCAGAATCTACTATAGACCCTGGCATAAGACAGCTGTTTAGAAATGTTTGGTGAATTAATGAAATGGAATTAATGAAATGGTAATCAAGGAGATTAAAACCTCCTTGAAGGATGGCTTAGAATTCCTAGACCAGTGGTTTTCAAACTATGTTCCTCAGAGCACTAGGGGTTCTATCAAGGGACTGTGGGGGGCCTCTGTTGGTATAGTGAAGGGGTTAAGCAGGTAGGACTCCAGATCCTAGCTACTCAGTGTCCATAAATATACTCAATACTTGCCTGACCACATGGGTCCACCCTTGATTGAGAAAATAGAGTCAGAAGAGGTATTATGAATAAGCACAGGGTTTCCAGTCTGGAACCCCTGGTTTGCCCTGTAGCTTACAGCTGGGTGTGCCTGGGCGTCGGCTCCTCTCTCTCTTTACTGCAATATGGGGGCAATGATACCAGTCTCTCAGACCGGCTGTGAGGATTCAATGTGGTTTCATGGCATCATCACATAAGAGAAAAGCAGAAATAAATCATGCACAAATGTCAGTGAGCGGTGGTTAAAATATGGGCCATCAGGTGGGGCGAGCGTCTTTCTGCCTTGGGATCTGAGTGGTGGGGCTCATGTGTTTACTGGTTCTGAAGCTCTAGGGCCCTTTCAGATTCCTGGGGAACATGTGAAACTATGCACTCCGGGCCTCTTCCCAGGGTCTGATACACAGGTTCTGGAGGCCCAGGAATGTGCATTTTAAACAAGCGTGCTTAACCCAATAATTCCCCTCCTAGGTATCTGAAGAAAGAAGAATAAGTAAGAAATAAGAAATAAAAATATATGTCCATACAAAAAACCATATTAAGTGTTTGTAGCTCCATTATTCATATTAGCCCAAAGATGGACAGGGCCTAAATGTCCATTAATTGACTAATGGACAAACAAAATGTTGTATATCCACACAATATTAATTTCACCCTGAAAAGGAATGACATTCTGACACCTGCTACAACACGGGATGAACCTTGAGAAGATTTTAAGTGGAAAAAAAGAAAAAAGGCCAAACATACAGAAAAGGAATTGTCCAGAATTGGCAAATCTAGGAGACAGCAGACTAGCAGTTGCTTAGGGCTGGGTGGTAGGGGAGAGGAGGGAGTCTGCAGTGACCCTTTCATGGCTACGAGGTCTCTTTTCAGGGGGAGGAAGCCTTTCTAAGGTGAAGGTGGTGATGGTTGCACAGATCTGTGAATATCCTAAAAACTACTGCTTGCACACTTTAAACAGGTGAAGTGTATGACATGCAGATGATATCTCAGTAATGTTAGAAGAGCCAAACAAATGGCCTCTGAGGGAGGTGAGGGGTACCCCACTGTTTGAGAAACCGTTTTCTGATTTCTCAAATTAAGCACTGCTGGATTCACAGGGGTGCAGACTGATCCTCCTTGGCCCCCAAAGGTGGGAGCCCCCACTTCCAGTGCATTTCCTCTGGAAAACGTCTCACTGTGTTTCTAGTTAAGCATGCCCTCCCTCTTCCAGAAGGGGACTGTGAGGCACCTGGAACATGGTCAGTGTCCCATCCTGAGCTTTTTTGATCAATGCCCAATGAAAACAATTTGCAGATGCATCTCAATGTATGACGTTATTTGTGCTTAACCATTTAAAAATTATACTTGTATTACTATGCAGATCCATTATGTGCATAATCAAATATGCATGCAATTTGCATTTTATAAGATGAGCTGAAAAAAGAAGAAACAGGGAAATCTTCTTTGAGGGGTGATATTTGGGTAGAAATCTGCATGAAACTTATGCTCACACTTTCTTTGTGGCACCTAATCTCGCCTCAGAAATCAGAAGCCCAGTGTGTCTTTGAAATCAACAGTCAAGGTATGTAAGAATATTTAGGAGGGGAATCAGAGATGTGTGGAGGCAGAGCAGGCTCGTAAAGGGAGGACAACTGGAGAAGAGAGGAGGGACTGAGGGGGAAAGCTCTAGATGAAGAAATCAGAAGGACCCATGTTCAAATCCCAGTGTTTTAAAGCTACAATAGTTTTCAACTGGGTGCAGTTGACCTTGAGTTTAGCCTTCTCATTTGTAAAATGGGGATAATAGTACTGACCTTATAGGATTGTTCAGAGCATTAACTGAGAGAATGTGATTAAGGAAAGAGGTAAGACAGATGGTGGAAGGAAAGAAAAGGAAGGAGGTGGGAGGAAGAGTTCAGTTCCACAAACATTTACTGAGCACCTACTGTATGCAAGAACCTACTCTCTGCCAAAACTGGATACGGAAGGGAATTTGACTGAATTGCTACCCTTCAGGGAGCCCACAGTTTACTGGGGGAGATAAGAGGCATAAAGAGAGAGTCATGTGAGGCCATACATACAGGGCCCGATGCTGACAGAGGAGGGAGAAGGAGGGGAGAGAGAGGCACCTTCTCCACTCCCAGAAGCTATAACTAAGAAAAAGATCCTCCTTCTGGGTGCCAGGTGGCAGCTGTCCTGCCAGGTGAGTGTCAGGTGCCCTGGGGGTGCATCTGCAGCAGGCTCTGGCTCCGTTTAATGCTCCCAAATGAATCCTTTCCAGCCCAAACAAGCAGAGAGCTGGCTAGGCCTGCAAACAGACACACACAGACACATGCACAGGAAGCAGAGTGAACTGCTGGGCAGATTATTTTTGTTTTCCCCTTACCACCACCACGGAGCAATCAATGACATTCCTTTCTCGCCTAAACAAACATGTTTGTGTCCTGGAGCCTGCTAGGAAGTGAAGAAATCCCCTTAGTAGTAGCCTCTCTCCACCTCTGGCCTCCTCCCTCCTTCCATTCTTGGGGAGGCTGTGTGGGGGCTTGAAGCCTTAAGGACTTCTCCTCTTTCTTGCTGTTCTCCAACAACTGAGGCAGTAGGGGAGAACCTGGTTCAAGTCTCTGGAATCATGGGGCCTCTACTAGAACTCAGACTCTGGCTTAATTCTTCTTTTTTTCTTTAAGATTTTTATTTATTTATTTGAGAAAGAGAGAGCATGAGTGGGGGAAGGGGTAGAGGGAGAAGCAGCCTCCCCACTGAACTTGCAGGGTTGATCCCAGGACCCTGAGATAATGACCTGAGCTGAAGGCAGATCCTTAATTCACTGAGCCACCCAGGTGTCTCCCCAGCTTGATTCTTGAGAATGATTTCCAATGTCAGGGTGTGAAACCATTAAGGGGTAGGAGGATGGCAAGGTAGTGTGGGGAAGAAGAGGTCTTCAGTTCTAAGAAAATACAGATGGAGCAGAACTGGGAGAGGCCTTAGAGGTAAAAAGGGGTGTTTTAACAGACTTTCCTTCCTCTGCAACATTTTTCTTAGAAATTAAAAAGTCATGTACAAGGGACTCAATATCCTTCCTTAAACCGAAGAATAGTTAGAAGAGAGCAAAGAAGGGTGCCTGGGTGGCTCAGTCAATTCAGCGTCTGACTTCAACTCAGGTCATGATCTCAGGGTCCTGGGAGGAAGCCTGGGTTTGGGCTTCCTGCTCAGCAGAGGGTCTACTTCTCCCTCTGCCCCTCCCCCACTCATGCGCTCGCTTCCCCTCTCTCTCTCTAATAAATAAATAAATAAAGTCTTTTTAAAAAAGAAAGAGCAAAGGATGTAGGAACAGCAGAAAAATACCTCCTTGTATCTTAAACTTGGCTGCTCTATTTGTTCTAAAAGTGGCATGTGCTTTCATGTTTGTTTAATGTTTGTGAGGCTGGATAATGTTTCTGAAAAATTAACTGGTGATTTTTTTTTTTTTTTACTCTGGTTTGTCTTTTGCCCTTGAGATCCTTTCTGATTTGAGACATTTGGCTGTTCTGTGGTCACTGCCTCAGGAAAGGGATGTGACAGTAAAAAACCAAGAAAAAAGGAAATACCTCCCAGCTTTTGAGTTTCAAAGCCTAAGTCCTTAGGAAAACCCAACCCTTCATGGCGTTGCAGGCTATAGATTTGGGAGAGCAAAGTCTCTCACCTCTAAGAGGAGAAAAAGAATTCCCCTGTCTGGGAGAAAGGGGAGATGAGGAGGTAAAACCATAAACGTGGATACTTTTGTGGGGAGGGAATAGGGAGCTCTACCCTCCTTCTACAACGTGGGTAATGGGGGGCAGGTGGCAAATCCCAATGAGGTTTCGTGGGATTCAGGTGCAGAGGGGACTTATACACTCTTTTCTGGGAGAACTACATCACTGGGGAGGCAGCAAGTCTCTAGAGAAAAAATGGTAGGTGGATGGAGCCTCCAGCAGAACTTCCTGTGCCTAATGAGAGGTCTGAGAAGAGCAGAAAAATTCCTGTGCATCCCAGAGGGACAAAGAAGCAGCAGAGGGACCAGAAAGTAACCAAAGGAATGGAATTGACTGGATTCAACCTGGGTGGACCATCCACTCAGGACCATAGGTGACAGGACTGACACTGACTGTTCCCTCCCAATACGTTGGAACTAAATGAAGCTCCCAAACTTGGGCACAACTCTAGGAGAAAGGGAGGGAACCCCAAATTGACTGGGTGTTGTCCATGTCAGTGCTTGAAATAGAAAATCAGTTGAACCATAGAAAAATCCAGTTCCATTTCTTACATCTGACTCATTTGGGATGGTGGTGGGCTGAGATTCCTACTCACATGCTTACTTGATGTTGGCGGTTGTCATAAAGGTTTATGTCTGAGTGTTAAACATTTCTTTTTTTTTTTTAATTTTATTTATTTATTTGACAGATAGAAATCACAAGAAGGCAGAGAGGCAGGCAGAGAGAGGAGGAAGCAGACTCCCCGTGGAGCGGAGAGCCTGATGTGGGGCTCGATCCCAGGACCCTGAGATCATGACCTGCGCTGAAGGCAGAGGCTTTAACCCGCTGAGCCACCCAGGCGCCCCTAAACATTTCTTGAGTACTTCTCTGCACTAGATGTTTTTGATAGATGATAGATGATAGATGAATAAAGATAGAGCAGAATGTATTATAAGAGGTGCTCCAAGAGGATATCAAGGCAGTGTTACAGATGCAGGGATACCCTCTCAAGGTGTCCCCAGGCTCTGCAAGCTCTGGGTGAGGTTTTCCCAGGTTGGAGTGAGGGGTGGAGGCACTTGATGGGGCTGCCTTTGTGGGCAGTCTGAGAAACAAAGATATGGTGGGAAGGACAGAGGTGGATGTTGCAGGAATACAAGGACAGCACGTATGTATCCCTTTCCTTTGTGGTTCGATTTCAGAGGAGACAGGCTAATGGTGGGTATTTCAGGTGGAGCAGGTGGTGTGAGTAGAGACATGCTGGGCTTCTGGTGGGGGGATTTTTGGTGAGCAGCTCTGCACAGACAGTAAGAAGCCATCAGGGTAAAAGACAAGGTTAATTCCCCAGAAGCCCCTGCCCGGTGTGGCTGGGCAATCAAGTGGACCTCCCCGGGACTTGAATCAGCTCGGGTGTGTATATCCCTGGGACTGCCACAGGCTCGTAGCTGGTCTGGTCACTTGTTTTACCTGTCTGGATTTTCTCTCTTCTCCTTATTCTCTATGTCATGAGGAAACCGGCCTTTGCCTGTGGAAGACACCATCAAGAATGTCCCTTCTCCAGGTCTATGGAGACCAAACCCAAGGTGAGCGGGAGAGGGATCAAAGGATCTCTGAGAAAGTCTCTTGGTAAAAAAAAAAAAAAAAAAAAAAAGAAAGTCTCTTGGTGGTCTTATTCTGAACCTGCTGAGGGCTCTTCCTCTAAGGTGGTAGGCATAGGAGGCTGGGCTGGAGTTCCTGGTGGTTCCTGCAAGGATATTGGTGATGCTTAGATGTAGTGCCTAATAGACTGGAGTACATCATGAGACAGTTACTCTCTTTCAAAGTGACTGTTCAGCCTTTGGATTCCATCAAGGAGAGTCTCAGCTTGGTGTTCTTTATCCTCACACCTGCCACCTTTCAACTTGCTCTTGGAGGTCACAGAAGACAAGGGTCTCTAGCATGAATTTCATAATGTTTCTTCATTTTTGTAAAACTTTTTGTGGTTCCCTTCTTTTGTTTATGGAAGGAGACATTGGTTTTCCATTTGTGGGCATCATAGAGTTCCTTTTAAAATATGTTTAAGGAATGCCTGGGTGGCTCAGTGGGTTAAGCCTCTGCCTTTGTCTCAGGTCGTGATCTCAGGGTCCTGGGATCGAGTCCCTTATCGGGGTCTCTGCTCGGCGGGGAGCCTGCTTCCCCTCTCTCTCTGCCTGCTTGTGATCGATCTCTCTCTCTCTCGCTGTCAAATAAATAAAATCTTAAAAAAATACATTTAAGTAAAAATGGATCAAATTTAAAGAATAATTAATAATTCTATGAATTACAATTATGGATATTTCATGAATATGGTAAAAATTGTATAGTTTGTGACTGATGATTGAAGTCTGGGGACACCCAATTTTGTCCCCAGTCAGAACTCTGCCCTCAAGGGTATAATGGGAAACACACAGCATTGGTGCAATACATATGCACTTGAGACTTGATTTTGGGGGTATGACCTTCGGAAGGTTGATTAACTTCTCAAAGCTTTGGTCTCTTTAGCTATAAAATGAGAATGGGGCAACTGGGTGATGGGCACTAAGGAGCACACTTGATGGAATGAACACTGGGTGTTAAATGCAACTGATGAATCACTGAGGTCTACCTCTGAAACTAGTAATACACTATGTGTTAATTAATTGATTTTAAACAAATAAAGAAAAAGAACAAAAGATGAGAAGGTACTACTTCATGGGGTTGCTGTAAGGATTAAATGACATAAGGCACATAGAGTAGAAACTGAATACAGAGCTTGCTGCACAGTAAATACTAAGGTGAACAATTACAGTTGTTGTTAGAAAAGTACCCTTGGAATACTGAGGTATTACTGGTTGCTTATTTGATGAGCTTGTGAATTTACATTCTTTCCCCACAGTACGTGTTTTTTTTAATCTTTTTTTTTTTTAATTGAAGTGTAGTTGACATACAATGTTATATTAGTTTCGGGTGTGCAACCAGATGATTCAACAATTCTGTATGTTACACAAGAGCTACCACAATAAGTATACTCACCACATAGCATTACTACAGTCTTATTGACTGTCCTGCCCATGCTGCACTTTTCAGCTCCATGGCTTATTTACTTTATAACTACATGTCTGTACCACTTAATCCCCTTCACCTATTTCACATTCTCACAGTGAGTTTGGATGAGGATTGAAGTGAAACCAAGAGACCTTGGGTGTGGGGGAAGAGTTGGAAGTAAGGAAACAAGTATGTCCTGACCATATACTGTCAGTGAGTGCCTCATTGTTACTAATTCTTCCCCCTCTCTGTATCCCACTTCTTGCCAAGTGCCTTGGAGTTTCCTACAAGGAGGAATATACATCCCTGCTCTTAATTTCGGATATGGCCACGTGACTTGCTTTGGCCAACAGAATACTAGCAGACAGGAAGCAAACGGTGGGGTAGTATGTGCTTGGGCAAGGCCCTCCTGTCCCTCTGCACTTGCCCTGCTGAGGACTGCCTGGCCAGGTCACTAGTCCATGCAGAGCCAAGCCCTGCAAGGCCTAGTCTGCATCAGCTAATTCCCTCACAATGGCTGTTTTTCCAGCCACTGAGCTTTCAGGTGTCCTTTAATGCAGGATAATTGTGTTGATAGTTGTCGATGATGCCTACTATGCACCTGCTCAGGAGCTTTTAGTTAGTTGTTGAATTTGGTTCTCAAACATCCCTGTTTGCTAAGACTTGGAGAAACCCAAGGAAATGGACTTGGAGAAAGCCCTCCCAGTCCATGGTCATGCAGGGGAAAGAACAGAGCTTGGAGGTGACCAAGAGTCCCAGAACATGATCTTTCCACTACATCATGGAAGAATGGGGTGGTGGGAGACAGAACACCATGGGACTGGTTTCACAGCTGGGCCTAAGGCTGGTCCTGTCTATAGTCATCCCTGAGACCACATTGGCCAACATCATAAATCTAGGACTATGACATCACAGGATGACTCAGACAGGAGGGGGCAGGACAGGGAAGCCCTGGCAAAGGGATGGGTGGTTATAAAACCTCAGTCTAAATAGGGACAGGGTGGTAACATTAGTAGACAGGGCTGGGTCACAGAATTGGGTGGTTTGGGTCAAATGATGACTGAAATTTATTTTGGAAAATATTTTCCCAAGTGTCTCACTGAGCCTTGTGGGAATGAGAAATTGATGGGGAAAGCCAAGAGGGAAAGCTGACAAGGTTGAGAAAGCATGACCAGCAGGGGTTCATTTCATAAAATTCAGGGCATCAGATGTTCTTGGGGGTAAACTCTTGCTCATCCTTTAGAATACTTCCCCCATCCCCCTGCCATGAGATCTGTCCCTGTCATAAGCAGACTCAATCCCAAATCCCTCTGTTAATCCTTCAGTGATTAAGTAACACCCAACATTTACTGAGTGAGTACTAAGTGCCAGACACTGTTCTTAGCACTTTACACCTTTGTTTACCCTCCCAATCTCTGCCACAACCCTAATAGGGATAGGAGATATTCCTATTAACCCATTTTACAAATTTTAACAAAAAAAAAAAAAAAAAGGAATAAGCACAAGGCAGTGAAGTGAAAAACCCAAGCTCATACAGCTATTAAGAGACTGAGATTTGAACGCTAGAGAGTATAGTCTGAATTACTCTACTGGTGTTTACCGCACAGTATTGTAATGATCCCATTCTATTATTAAATGAAATAATGCACATTAGGCACTTAGCTCATTGTCTAACATTAGGTAGAATGCCCCAAATATTATTATTAATACCAAGTACTACTATATTGGTATGAATTTATTTATTAACTTCTAACAGCTGCTTCCACAATTATCTTGAGGGAGGGAAGATTTTGTGGGGAAAATAGTTTGGTGAGTGGTTGGGATGGAAGGTGAACTTCCCTAAGGGCCTGGCATAAACTAGAGCCAAGGTCTCATGGGTGTCAGGGAATGCCCTGCACAGGAAAATGAGATTTTGGAGGTTTGGTGAACTGGGAGGGTGTTGAGGATGAAGATGAGAGGGCAAGGAAGACTCTGTGTCATGAGATGAGACCCCTTCCTTGTACCTGATTATGGTCACCAGTGCACTTACTAAATACACCAGTCCTAGTGGGAGAGATTGTTGTTTGTGGTGGGAATGGGAGAAGCAGCTGTACTTGATGTTATGGTTGATATGCTGTGGGATGATGGCTTGGGGGATACCAGTGCCCCAAAGACTGTGTGTACTGGAGAGAATGAGCCCACCAGGGATAAGCAAAAATCCAAGGGAGGCCAAGGAATTTCCCTTAGATCCTAAAGGATCAGGAGATCTCCATCTGACATCTGGGTAAGGTTGTTATTACCAATGCCATTATTAACATTCCTTTCTCTACAGAATGCATGCTTCTGGAAGGCACTACTCATTCATCTTGGCTTCCCAGGGCCAGCTCAGTGTTTGGAACTGAGCAGGCCTTTGACACATGGTTCTTGAGTGAATGAATGAAAATACTTTGAACTAAGGTCAACAATGCCTGCTCAGATGTATGCCAACTCAGCCATTCTGTGTGTGTGTGTGTGTGTGTGTGTGTGTGTGTTTAAGTAGGATCTATGCCTAATGTAGGGCTTGAACTCAGGACCCCAAGATCAAGAGCCACATACTCAACTTGCTGGCCCAGCCATGTGCCCCATCAACTCAGCCATTCTTAACATCTCTTCACAAAGAGGTGCTCTGAATATCGTAGTTTGTTCATATCTGAAATCATGGACCTGCTTGCCATGTATCTGATCTGCTCCATGCTTTCCTAGTTGCTACTGATGCCACACCCAACTGTATCTCTGGATTCATTCCTTGGACTTGAATTTGAGTATGGTATCCTTGTGGCTGCCATTTCCTCCTCCTACCGTGGGTTGACATTAGAATAGTGGCTCTCACCTAGAGCCAATTTTCCCCTTCAGCAGACATTTAGTAATATCCAGATATATTTTTAGTGGTCACAACTAGAGAGATTGATATTGGCATTTAATGGGTAGAGGCCAGGGATGTTTCTAAACATTCTACAATGTCCCCTGTCTTGGTCAGCTGGAGCTGCTATAACAAAATAACATAGACTGGGTGGTTTAAGTGACAGACAATTATTTCTCACAGTTATGCAGTCTGGAAGTCCAAGATCAAGGTGTTGGCAGATTCAGTTCCTGGTGAGAGCCTTCTTCCCTAGTTTGTAGAAAGATACCTTCTTTCTGTGTACTCATGTGGTCTTTTCCAGGTGTGTGAATGTGAACAGAAAGAGAAGTCTCTCTTTTCCTCCTCTTATAAAGGGCACTAATCCCATCTCAAAGGTCCTAGCCTCCTCACCTAACTAAACCTAGTTATCTCATAAAGCCCAAATGCCATGTCCAAATACCATCACATTGGAGGTTAGAGTTTCAACATAAGAATTTTGCGGAGACACAAATGTTGAGTCCATAACACGCCCACAACCAGGAGTTACTTAGTCTATAATATTAATGGTGCTGAGGTTGAGAGACCCTGCATTAGAGTGTTACGGTTAAGAGTCTACATCTATTGGAATGTAGAAGAACTGGTTTGGGTCCAACCTCTGCCAGTTACTTGAAGACAGAGATGAAAATGGTATCTACCTTGAGGGTCAAGAGGATCAAATTGGGTCTGACCAAGAGCTAGCTCCTGCTCTCTTCTTCCTGAAGTTCCCACCCCAACACACACATTTAAAGTAGCAATGACAGCCAGATTTCTCCATGGCCCAGGGACAGACCTCAAGTGGGTTGAGGTGGGTTCAGATGCCTCCAAGTCCATGTGTTACTAATTCAGAGGCCAAGCCTGGAGAAGCTAGTTCTTTGTCCCAGAAACCATGATGTGCTTCTGTCCTTCTGTGCATCCAGGTCTGGGGAGTGAGCACCTTTGCTGGAAGTAAATAATTGTTTATCTTTCATTGTCTTATATCCTAGGGAGTTAGTTTTGGGGCATAACGTAATTGTGAATGTAAACAGATACATGCAACTAGGCAAATGAGATTTATATAAAATCTGGTTTTACTAAAGGAAACCCTTTTCTGGGTGGGGGTGGGGGGACAGACAGTTCTTTCTAAGAGCAGTAGCTCAGTCTCAGAATTTATGCTATAAGGATGTACTGCACACTGACAGACTGTCAGAGCAGGAAGTGATGTCAGAGACCATCTCGTCAAACCCCCTCACTTTATATTTGAGGAACTGAGACCCAAAAGAGGACAGAAATTTCCTCAGGATCACATTCTAGTTAGTGACAAAGAAGTCACAACAGAGGGCTCCTCACACCCTGTCCAGGCAGATGCTACCCCACCATGCCACCTCTTGCTAAAGGGAGCCCATCTCCAATTAGATGTCAAGGAAGAAATGATTTCCTCTTACATTTGAAGCTCAAGCTTCAGGTTAAACAACAATTTGATTTTCAGAATCATCTCCTGCAATGGGGCTTTATTTGAATTTCTCTTTTCTTCTCTTGGCCTGGAGGCGGCATTGAGGCAATTCCCTATGTGGGTGCCTCGCTCCATACGTAAACACATGTCTACCATATATACACAGGCGCACACATTTGTCATTCCTTCCCAGAATGACTTAATGATTTCCATGTAACCAATATGTTGCAGCTGTTGGCTTCCTTCAGGCTGAAGCACTCAGAAAATCATCAGTTATCAAGTTGCCTTCCCGCCACTGCTTTTTCCCAGCCCCGTACATTTTCTCCCTCTTTCCTTTAAAAAACAAGGTAAGAAAAAAAAAAAAGAAGAAGAAAAAGAAGGTAAGAAAATAAGTTGAGACAAAAATACTGGGACCCTACTTCGAACCAAATCCTGGCCCGGGGTCTGCAGGTACTAGGCTGACACTATGTTTTAGTGGGAGGTCTCCCAGTAGGAGACAATTTTAGTTCGCTCCTCCATGGCAGACAACATCCAATCAGGAGATGAAGTGGGGAAAGGCTGGGGGTCAGGAGGCGGGAAGTGTGTTTTGGAGAAGACAGTGTACCTTAGTGGATGTGGTCAGGAAGCCTAGGGTGCATATTCTTACTCTGCCATTTGCCAGCTTTGTGACCTTGAGAAAATTGCTCAACGTCCCTGAGGCTCAATTTCTTTAATCTGCAAATACCACCTGAAGGTTAGAGTGAGTGTCCAGGAAATGCATCTGTCTCCACCTGTCACCTTCTTTTCCCAACCTTGCTCTCTGGCCCATGGAATGTAAGAGAGAGGTATTTTCTGTGAACAAGTAACACTGACCTTTATTACCTGCCTGGCTTCACCCATGACTTCTTCCAGAAACTGTTTACCTGGACAGAGGCAGCTCCTGGGACCCATGTGTGGGACTACAGTGCCCAGATGTCTCCTGTTGGCCCCATGCCTTAGAGAAGAGACTGGTCACAGCCAATAGGTAAGTCCCTTAGGAGCAGTCTGGACAGGCCAGATTGCTTAAAGCTTATTGTCTGTTTCATATCCTTCACGTACCTTACCATTCTACTCCTCTTCATCCTGACTTTTTTTTGTCTGAACTCTACTCCCAGCCTCAACTCCATCCTGCTCATTCTGCTACCTTTTCACCTTCTCGAAGCCTGGTTCCAGTCTTACCTGATTTTAAAAATGAATCTGTCCTTGGTGACCTCCTCAAGCGACCCCCGATCAAGTTCCTTGACTCCATATTCAATGCCTCCTGTGGTCTGGCCCCAGCCTTATCTTCCCCTGGTCCCCTTCATGTTCCCCCTTCATATGCCATCCAAACAGGACAACTTGCCTCATGACTTCCTGTCTTTGAGCCTTTGCCCTGCTGTGTCATTCTTGGAACAGCCTCTCTCTCTCCCGGTCAAAGGTCAATATCCAGCTTAAAGCCTGTACTCCCAAGATGCCAGGTCTGGCCCTCTCCCACCTGTTCAGCTTTTTGCTTCTCTGTGCTGGGGTTGGGGTCCATGCCTTGGAATGTCTCAGTGCCCATCCCTTATCTCTTGGCGTTTACCACTTTCTACTTCATATTGTAGTTAGTTGTACATAAGTTGTTCTTTAGGCAGAACCATAAGGGCAAATGCCCGTGGGAGGAAGACACGATATAGGGAGGTCCAGAGAGGAGGGAAAATAAAGTCGGCCTTCTCCACCTCAAGGGTCTATGGGAGGAGGACAGGGAGAGAGAGAAAAGCAGAGGGAGGGGCTGGTGAGTAGCTGGGTGCCTGCATCTCCTGAGTTAAAGCGCCATTTCTGAGGACCTCTCTGGGTTGAGGAGAAAGCTGATGAGGAAGGTGAGGGGGAGAGGGGACTTCTGCCTGATGGACTTCTGGGAAGAGACCTCCTCACAAGCATCGCATCCTCCCTGCCCCCGCCTCCCTGTGCTCTATCAGCCTCAGCCCAAGAGAGCCTGATTCTGCACTCTGGAGATGCCTTCTGTTCTCCTGTGACATGGAAAGGAAGCAGAGGCCTCCATAAGTGCCTGAGGGGGAGTCGGAAGTTAGTGGAGAGGTGGCTGGGGCTCTCGTTAAGGAAGGTTGTTGCCGCCAGGCCCAAGTGACCCTTCTGCCAGGGGCCACTCACATTCAGTTACAGACTGGTCTGACCCGGGCAGACCTCAGTGAGGCTGGCAGTGCCAGTGAGAGAGGCAAGCATGAATACATGACAATGTAGGATGGGTTGTAAGACTGTTTCTCAGTTCCTGCTAGATACCTGTTTTAATTCTTTCTTTAGGGTCTCAGGAACAAACAAACAAAATCCACCCAACCAGAACACAAACGATTTTGTATTAGAAATCCACGTGCTCTACAGCACCAGCCAATAAATAACATCATTCAATAGACTAATAGTAATATTAAATATAGAGTAAACTGCATATTCAATAATAGATAGGCCCTATATTTGGGGAGAGTTTCTAACAACTCTCTCATAGGACATCTCATTTTTAAGTTCATTACTAAATTTTAGAATCCACTAACAGTCATCTCTGATCCCAGGCAACATGATTCAATGTGGAATTAGGAAGGAAGTGTCCTTCAGAGTCCTCAGCATTTAGCCCCATGTCTGCCAAGCACGAGGGAGGGTGGGGGAACGAAGGACATGTGCAAAGGTGAGATAATTAACTTCCCCAGCAGGGGCTATGAGAGGCAGCAGAAGGGGGCATTGAGCTGGACCTTGAAGAATGAGCTGTTGTCTATCTGAGAGAGAAGGTAGGGGTGGGCATCCCAGGTATAGGGAACAGCATGTGCAAAGAGATGAAAGCATCAGGAAGCATAACGGATTTAGTGGTAACACTTGGTGATATCTAGGAGACAGATTCAACTGTTAATGACAGTTATTTTATAACGAGCGCTCATAGATTACATGTTTTACATTAACCCATTCTATTCTGATGATGACCCTATGAGGTAGATACTATCATTCCCACTCAATAGATGAGGAAGCTGGGGCACAGAGGGGTAATAACACTCAAGGTCATGTAGCTAGGAAGTGACTGAATCAGGAATCAAAGCTAAGTAGCATGTCGCACTAGGTTAACCATCTCTCCATATTATCTCATTTAATCCTTCCCAGAGTGATGCCCTGAGGTGTAGATACTGACAGTATAGAGGCACAGAAATGTTTGCTAACATACCCAAGACCACAGCCCCGGGAAGTGGAGGAAAAGAGATTCCAACTCGGGCAGAATCTGGAGCCCACTCATAACCTTGCACCTGTTGGCCTCCAGGCCACTGACCGAACTATTGAAATTGCCAGCTTATAGCTAGCTGATTCCCCCTTGAGAGGCTGGGCTACATGAGGGCAGGGACCATGCATAATTCTTGCCATTGTATCCCTAGCATCTGGCATGCTGTCCAGCACACGAGTGCCCCATCTGTAGAGTATTTGTATTTTAAACCATTAAGAAGCAGCACAGTGACTCCTTAGAACCCAAACTCCAAAGCCAGCCTCTCTAGGCTCACATCCCAGCTCAGCCACTTCTAGCGGTGTAATCTTAGGCCAGTTTCTTCACTCTCTGTACCTGTGTCTTTATTACGAAAATGATGATAATAATAGCACTAACTTTATTAGGTTGTTGTACTGAGTCAGCACACAGAAAGCATCTAGGTGAAATTCTCATGTGTAATGCATTCTTCATAAGTTTTTGCTAGCATTCTGGGTGCCACCCAGTTGCCCAGTGTCTGTTTTAGGGAACAGGGAGACATCATCATATAAATAAAATGATAGACAGATCTGTAGTTCTCTCCAGCAAGTTTGGAGCTAAAGTTGGGGCTAAAGAAAATGGAAGAAATACAGCGGTCTTGGGTGTTTGTGATGACAGTTGACAAAGATGATATCTGACCCAACACTGCCTTCAGAATGCTTATGCCTGGGCTCTGGACGCCCCTTCGCCATATATTGCATGCATCTCTCTTACTGTGCCATGTGCTATAGGAAGGCATGGTTTAGGGAAATGATGCAGGTTTTAAATTTTATCTCTGCCAGTGAGTAGTGGTGTCACTTCAGGTAAATTCCCTAATTTCAGCTGTGTCTGCAATGAAGTGGGGATTATGTAACAAAACTTACCCCAAGGGGTGCAAATTCAGGGGAGTGACCTAAGTATCTGACATGGCACTGGCATTGAGCAGACCCTCAACACACATTTGCCACCCCTTCCTTCCTTCCAACCCATTGTTTGCCTCTTCTTCATTGCTGAAATCTCCCACAATGCCTTGCAGAGAGTAAGTGCTTCACACAATTCTTGATGAGTGCATGAAGGAAGGGTTGTTAAAGGCCCTGAGATGGCTTTGAGGACATTAAAACAAGCTGTGGGGGAGGAGGGAGGAACAAGGGAGAATGAGTGGGGGGCCAGGAGGGGACCTTTCCGTTTTATGGTAAACACAGTAAAATTTACTTTTAAAAGTTAAGGCAGAGCCTTACTGGGGAGATGAGGGCAGCCAAGGTGGCTCCCAGATTCTGGGTGTGTGTGTGGGGGGGGGGACTGGAAGAAGGAGGTGGATGAGAAGCTGTCTTCCTGTGCTAACAGCCAGTCCCAGCCTTCCCTGGATAGGTGGGCCAGGAGCTGCCAGTGCTTGGGAAGCAAGCGTGGGTGACCTGGGCTGCAGACGGAGCTAGTGTGTATGAGAGGGAGAGGACACTGCTGAAGGCTGGGTCTTGGGTCACTATAGCAAGGGACAGGCTGATCCAGCCCTGGCAGGTCAGAAGCAGGACAGCTGACATTCCTTCTCAAATTACAAAAATACAAATCTCTCATGCTTGTCAAGGGCTTTGTAATTTGCACAGTCTGTAGGATGACAATGGAGTTACCCATCTGATCCATGAGGCATCATGATCCATAGATGCCATTACCCCATGTGACTGATGGGGAGTTTCAGGGTGTCAATGGGATTTTTGATGAACCTGCAATAGGTTGTATACAAAGATGAGGGTGTAATTAATTTCCTCTGTGGTTAAAAAGGGCACAATGAGCTGGTTCTTGAAGGATGAGCTGTTGTCCGTCTGAAGGAGAAGGCAGGGAAGGACTTTTCAGGCATAGGGAATAGAATTTGCAAAGGGATGGGAGCATGAGGAAGCATGGTGGACTTAGTGATAGTAATAGTGACTATCCCTAACATATTTTGACAACATACACGTGCTAGGCACTGTTTAGAAGCTTCACATTCGGTTCAATCAATTCTCACAATGGCGCAGTTTGGTAGATGCACTTGGATCTCCATTTTACTGATGAGGAAATGGAGGCATGGAGAGGTAAGTGATTTCCTTAAGGTCCCAGTGGTAACAAGTGGTGAGTCTAGGCCTGGAACCTACTCAAGACAGGCAAGCAGGGTGATCAAGGTATGAAGGGATAGGTGATAAGGGATGAAACATGTGGTTAAAGAGGTTTAGTGGGCCAGATGAAAAAGGAAGCCAAAGGTATTTGGATTCTATCCTGTTGGCAATGGGGGGCCATGGATAGTCTGAGCAGGCAATTGTTAGAAAAATCAGTGTGGCACAGGGCAGAGGGTGAACTGGAGAGAATGAGGTCATTATGGATGTACTGGGGAGATAGCCAGACCCTTTGTTCTTACATGTGGGCCAGGCTGCTCCTTCATCTGGATATCCAATGCCCACTCTGAAGCTCAAGTCCGTACACCATCAAGACATGGGTTATTTCATGAGCTCTCCTGGGAGACAAGGGTCCCATGTGGACCCTATGATATAGCTGTGGCACTTTCTGCATCACATTCTCTGTGTCCAGTGACTGCATTTCAGCTATTTCTATATTCCTTGGATTGCCAGACATCCTTTACCTCTATATTCAGCACACTAGCTAGATTCCTTATTTCCCCAGGAGTACAGTCCAGTATTAGAGTCCTTATGAAGATACTTCAGAAATTCTCACTGGAAAGCTCTTCCACCAAGTATAACTATAGACAAGTGTCTGCTCTAGACAGATATGCTGCTTTGTTTTGTTCTTCACATAAGCGTGGGCTGACCTGGCTAGGCAACCTTAGTGGCAAGTCAGGTGGCAAGTGATACCCACTAGTCCCAGCTCTGAAACTAGATGTGTGACCTTGGGCAAATCATTGTACCTTTCTGTGCTGTACCCAAGAAAGAGGAGGTTCTACTAGACAATATAGACAATGTCTCTATTCTCCTCCAGCAAACAACATTTGTTGTTTCTAGAACTTTACTTTCAAGTGTCTGATTTCACTGATTCGTGTAACATGTTTTTGTAACTACAGGCACTGTGCTAGGTGCTAGAAACACAGTGGTACAAGGTAGAGAGAGCCCTTGCTATCATTCTGGCTGATTGTTTACGTGACTGATTCCATCTAACATCCATGAGCTGAGCACTTATTACTTTCCCGATCTTTTGGTAGAAGTTGTGGCAGACACAGAGAAGATGAAGACATGGTGTGTGCTCTAAAGAAGCTTTTTGTCCAAAGCTACCTCTGTAAAGGGAGACCAGTCAGCTACATGTGGACACAGCCGACTTCTTAAAAGGTATTGTTTTTACCCTTCACCTGTAAGTACAATCAGATAAGTAGCCATGCCAGACCCTGTTTCTTTTGGGCATTCCTTCCAGGTCAACCCATCTCTGATAAGGGCCCCAGGAGCATAGAGTTGTAAAATGAACATGGCTCAGCATGCCCACAAGATGGCGGCATTCTAGTATTTTCCCAAACAGCCAAGGTCATTGGGAAACCGTGCCCTCTGTTGGTGTGGAGGAGAGAGAGCCCTTCATCTCCTACAAGGGCTGAGAAGAGGTCTCATCACCAGTGTTCAGTGAACATACTGATCTTCTGGAAAAACCTGGGGGAATGGGGAGCAATGGTGGCTGGACAAAGGAAAAGGGTACTAAATGTCACCTTATTCAATCCAACAAATCTTTGTGGATGCCTTCCTTGAGCTTCCCCATCCCCAAGTTTGTGTTTGATGATCTCCTCTGTGCTCCTCCACCAGAGCACCTACCATATTGAATTTCCATTGTTGATTTATTAGTCTTTCTCTTTGATCCAGCTAGGACCATGTTCATTTCCTCTCAGAACCCCTGATGCCTATGCAAAATCTAGCTCAAAATGAGCACAAAGCTCTTTGTTGAATGAATGAAGTTTATCCTAAGAAAGAACTTAAAATAGACTCTCACTTGAATACCATCACCCAGGTGAGGCCATTAATATCCTTGTCCTCAAAAATGGAAGTTGGAAAGATGGGAGATCAAGAGATGCACTCCAAAACACACTAATGTGAGTTGTTGGAGGAATGGCCAGGAGGATCACCTTTACATCTACCTCTGCTCAAAAGAGATCAGGTTGTCCACCTAGCCAGAGAATCAAGGTCAAGAAGATGGAAAACTTGGTGAGTCTGGTACCCGTTGGAGAAAACTGCGGCCTTTAATCTGGATTTTTACTTCACTTCCATCTCTAACCAGGGAGGGAGGCATGAGTTTTAGCACTGAAATAGGGTCCATTAGCTGGAACAAGCGAGTTCAACCTGCTCCTTTGCCACCTTCCATTGAGGCCCCCTGTCCTGGCATCTGGCACCTCCACCTCTGCTGCTGGAGCTCCAGTAAAGAGGAAAGCAGTCAGAAGCACTCTGAAGGGCCCAACCTCCTTGCATTCCAGCCCCGGCCAAAGCCAGCCCGGGGAACAAGTGGAGAGCCCCTCTTGGAGGAAGTGATTCAGAAACCGCGATGGCCTGGCTGCCCGCCGTGACTCACAGCACATCAATGGGGGAATTGTCTGTGGAGGCTGAGAATACCAAAGCTCTTTTCTTTCCTTCCTTTCTCTTTTTTTTCCTTTTCTTTTTTGCCCTCCCTTGGCGGCACTGCGGAACACCAGGGCTGCCCAGAAACATGTGTTTCTCATCATTGGCTCCAACAGCCGCCTTGGAGGACCGGGGAGCAAACAAGACCGAGAGGGAACAAGCCCCATGGGGCAGCTGTAGCAGTTAAAGGGGGCCCTTCTCTTTCCCTGCGCCCGAGTGCTATTTCACCTTCCTCATCAACACTGACATCCCCAAAGAGCATCTGGAATGGAGGAGAACAGAATTTTGGATCCAGGAGAAAACTTAGGTACTCTTCCAGTACCTTTGTCTACAGATGAGGAAGCTGATGCCCCAAGAAGGGAAGTAAGTGGCTTACCAAATACCCCATAGCCAAGTTACAGCTGACGTCTTGACGCAGTGACTGCATTTTCCTGTACCCCAAATCAGGAAATGTGGTTGACAAAGGATGAATTTTTTTTTTTCATGAATAGCAAAAACTGAGAAGTTGCACTAAGTCTCATTATAAATCTATCAATTGTCCTTTTCTCCATATCTACCAGTCTCAGGAAACTGGTCTGCACAAGGTCACTTGTGAGGTTATTTGCAAAACCTACAGGCCGTTTTGCAGTCTTCGTCTGACTGGCTATCTCTGTAGCATGTGGGTTTTCATGCTCACTTTTGCCTCCCTACCTCTCTAGTTTCTCCTTGTTGGCATCCTTTGCTCCTCATCTGGCTCGCAAATGTCCAAGCTGCAGAGAGTTCTGTCCTAAGCCCACATCCATGTTCATGGTTTCAGTGCCTAAAAATTAGCTGATGACTCCCAGATCTTCACTACAGTTGTTCATCTTTTCTGGGCTACAAACATGTGTATAGCTGCCTTCTCAGCATCTTCTCTGGATGCCCCAAACTGAACTCACCCTTTTCCTCCAAAGCTCTCTGACTGCTTCGACTCGATTGCCAAACAATGATGGGAAGAGGATGGCTAATATTTCAAAGCATGTGCTTTGGAATCTCATAGACCTGGGCTCGACTCCCAGATATGCCACTTAACTAGCTATGGGGCCTTGAACAAGTTACTTAACCTTCCAATTTCCCCATTTTACAGATGGGGATAATAGAAATACCTCCTTCATAAGACTGTCGTTAAGAGGAAATGGGCTGGGGTGCCTGGGTGGCTCAGTGGATTAAGCCTCTGCCTTCGGCTCAGGTCATGATCTCAGGGTCCTGGGATCAAGCCCCACATCAGGCTCTCTGCTCAGCAGGGAGCCTGCTTCCCCCTCTCTCTCTCTGCCTGCCTCTCTGCCTACTTATAATCTCTCTCTCTCTCTGTGTGTCAAATAAATAAATAAAATCTTTAAAAAAAAAGGAGGAAATGGGTTAATTCAATAACAACAGCACAATACCTGGCGCATAGTAAATGCTCAATACATGTGAGCTATTATTTTTATTATGCATCTCAGCAACCTCCCCATTTGAGCCACACTGAATTCTCACTGTTACTTAAAGACAAAAGGCTCTTTTATTACTTCAGGCCATTCTCTTCATTTAGAATGCTATTCATACTTTTCTCTGAGGTAAACTCCTACTCACCCATCAGACTGAGTCCAACTGTCATTGCCCTTATAAGAAACGAGCAGCTCATTCTTTTGTTCTTATAGAGCACTTTGTTCCACTGCCATAGCATTTATTTTACAGAGTTCTAAGTCCTAAGAAAGCTTACTCTCCAGTCTCATCTCACACTGCCTCTTCCATCCCACTCAGCTCAGCTCAGTATATAAGTGCCCAAGAGAGCCACACTGTTGCATATCTTGGGGCCCTCCCATCGGCTGCTTGCTCTGCTTGGAAAGCCCTTCCTTTCAGGGGACATTCTCCTCTAGAAGATACCTCTTCTGAGCAACTGTCCTGGAAGCCTGAGGCTGGGTTAGCTGTCCTTTCTTTGTGTCTCCACAGGGCCTTCGATGAGTTTCTGTAACACAACTCACTGGACTCCATTTTCAGTGCTGAATTATTTGCCTTCTCCATTTGACTTTACTGTGTCTTCCTCATGACAAATACTCATTGAACATGTGATATATCCCAGGAGCCATGCTTGCTCCCATACGGCATGAATGGATGAATGAATTTTCTATTTCAATGTCTATTCTCCCTTCAGACTGTGAGCTTCTGAAGATGGTGAATGGACAAAATGAGAGGAGATGGGAACTGTCAAGAAAAAAACCCACTCATGGCCATGGTCTAGATATTAGAGAATGACTTGTTCTTACAGTAATACTCATCCCACAAACATTTGATACATACCTAGTATGGATCATGCCCTGTACTAGAACTGAGCCAAATGCCTTGTAGTCTGAAGGCAGAAGACAGCCAAGGCAATGCAAGCTTTATGGGCGGTGTGATCTGTGCCATAATGGTGTTTGCAGAGGGAGACTTACAGTAGGGTGGGCTTCCTGGATGTGTGTCCTGGGCAGGTGCACAGAGCCCCATTCTCAGAAGGGCTCCATGCTTGGTTTAAGTCTCTACTGTGTCCACTCTGAAGTTCTTAATAATCTCACCTTTGAGTTTATGTAGAGTAGGTGGTGACCATGGAGCACATACACGAGCAAAAGGGCCTATGTGCATGCACATGTCCACTGCTGTTCCTTGCCATCTGCTTCACAGACAGCCTCCTTGATGCCACATGAGAACATAATCCCAGTGGACCTGTGATGCATGGGAGTTCAGTGAGACTCAAAGTGAGTGCAAGCTATGTGTGTGACATCTACAGCTGAATAAGTAGGGAGTGCTGACAGAGCCCTGAGAGGCCATGCTTGCTGTGTGAACTGGCACTTGCTTCCAATGCAGAAAGAAGACAACTGGTGTTCTAAGAAAAACAACCAAGAAATCCTCCCATAGTCTTTCCTACTGGCCCGCAACTTCTGCTGAAAATGATAACACAGACAGAAAGGAAAAGATAAGGAAACCCAGAGTTCCTTTTTCTAGTCCTTCCTTACTCATCAGTCAGCCAAAAGTAGAGACTGTTCGTAGAACGCATGCATATTGGGAAGTGGAATAAAACAGTGGAGTTTTTTGTTGCATTTCCACTATTCATCCATATATATACCTATGCATGTGTAAGCTATGAAATATGAATTGTGTCATTTCATTGATTCTACATATGAGCTAAATGCTCTTGTATTTACATATAAAGTTGGCATTGCACAATCTAAAAGCAAGTGGTTAATATTCATGCTAATAATTAAAAAATTAACATCTGTAGTTAGAATGATACTGAATAGCAGATTTTAAAAAACCCATGACAAGTTAGAGAGACCATGGAAGAAAGGAAAAGTTTTATGTTTTAGTACCTTCAATGGTATAGTTTTCCTGCATTTTGAACAAGTGATCCTGCAAATTATGTGGCCAGCCTGGACTGAGAGAGAGGAAAGTGTCTTTGAATTACAGCTTTGAGTAGCGCATATGAAGAGCACCTCAGTGGTCCCCTGATCAGGCCTCCTCTGCTCATCACCTGCCATATTGCATTTGAAGAAGCTGAGAGCTAGAGGTGGTCTCAAGGTCACCCAAGACACAAATGGTAAGCCAGGGCTAGAACTCAGGTCACTTGACCCCATTCTTAAGTCTAGTGTCCTGCCCATGATATGTCTTTTCCTTCTGTCAGGAATCCTACCTTAGGGCTTGGAAATAAGATATTCCTATGGAAGTGAAACCATCTACTCAGTACATGGGGGCTGATATGCAAAGTACTATGGTTTCTATCCATGGCCAGGAAGGCTTGACCAACACTTGGTTAAAAGTAATACATTGTGTTCCAGGGAAAAGCAAATGGACAGTGTTTTTGTCCTCATCTTTCTTGACTTAGCAGCAATAGTCAATCCAACACTTGATTTACTTGGCCTTTCACATTCCACCTCCCTTAGTCTCTACCTTCCTGACTTTGTAACACTTTAATGTTGACCTCTTTAATGACCTCTTCCTTTTTTCTGTCCATGCTCATTCCTTGAGTGATCTCATCTAGTCTAATGGGTCTTAAAACAATCTACATGCTAATGACTCATCTATTTATATTTCTAGCCCTGACCTCTCCCTGAATTCCTTCTAACATATCTGATGGCCTACTGGACATCTCTACTTCAGTGTTTAATAGGAATCACACATTTGAGATCCAAAATTCTGCCCTGAAAGTGCTCCCCACCTCAGTTAATGGCAGCTTAATCACACTAGTTGCTCAGGTCCAAACCTTGCAGTTGTCCTGACTCCTTATCTTTCACATTTCATGTCTAACCTAAAAGGTCTCCCTTCAAAATATACCCAGAATCTGACCATTTTCTACTACCCCACTGCCTTGCTTTGGTCCAAGCCACCATCATCACTCACCTGGATTATTCCCACAACTTCTGGACTGGTCTCCCCATTTTTGGCCCTCATCTCTCTTTCAGCTGGAATGATCTCTGTTTAAACCATATGTCAGACCATGTCACCCCTCTGCTCAAAACCTCCCAATCATTTCTCAGTTAACTCTGAAAAGTAGCCCAACCCTTATAATGGCTGCAGAGCCTGCCAGCATCCAGTCCTGGGGCCTCTAAGACCTTAGCCCTCACTTCCCCCCCTCATTTGCTGGTTCTGTTCCAGTCATGTGACCTCCTTGCTCTTTACCAGCATCTCTCCCACCTTTGGGCCCTTCTCCTTCTGTTCCCTCTGTGGAATGCTCCTTCCCCAGAAATCTGCAAAGTTCACTCCCTCACCCCCTACAGGTCATTATTAAATGCCACCTTCTCGTGAGGGCTTTCCTGATCACCTATGGAAGACTGTAACCTGCTCCTTCCCCCGCACATTATCTGTTCCTTTTCTCTGATCTTAATTTCCTATCTCACTTATCACCATCTATTATGTCATGTAGCTGGCTTTGTGTTCTGTTGATTGTCTGTTTTCTCCCATTAGAATGTAACTGCTTGGGTGCCTGGGTGGCTCAGTTGGTTAAGGGTCTGCCTTTAGCTCACATTATGATCCCTGCATTGGGCTCCCTGCTCAGTGGGGTGTCTGCTTGTCCTTCTCCTTCTGCTCTCCCCCACATTGTGCTCTCTCTTAAAAAAAAAAAAAGAATGTAACTGCTTATCTGTATATTTTTGTGCATTTTACTCAAGTGTCTGAGCCTGCCATGAGAGCTAAGGTATAGACCACCTATGGCCAATGATTTGTCCAGATATAATGGACTGCTCAGCCATGCTCCATGAGCCTCTTTGACTTCATATTCCAGCTTCTGCCTGAAATGTGCTTTGCCATGGGTTGAAAAGTCAGGCCATTTTTCAAGGCTTGGTTTAACAGTCATATCCTCTTAGAAGCTTCCTGTGACCTTCACCTTCCTTCACCTTGATTGACCTACTCTCTTCCAGAAAACTAAATAAAATAAAATAAAATAAAAACAAGTTAGAGTCTTTATATGACTGCTCATGGGGAAGAAAGTGAATACACACTGGAATACAAATATATATATATTGCTGGTTTAATAAACTTTAGTTCTATAGAATACTCCATGCTGATGGAAAATATGTCAAGATACTTGTTAGGTGAAAACTGCCAGATAGTATGCAAGATGTTCTCTCTTTTATATTAAAGAAAGAATGATGGAAGAAAGAAGAGAAGGGAGGGTGAATGATGGAAGAAAGGAAAGAAGGGAGGGCATAAGGAGGGAAGGAGGGAAGGAAGGAAGGAAGGAAGGAAGGAAGGAAGGAAGAAGCGAAGGAAGGAAGGGAAGGCAAAATGAAGAGATGAAGTGGTTGTATATTGTATGAATTTGTTTCTAAAGTATGAGAATAAGACCAAGATGATGCATGTGGTAAAAATTATTCTGAAAAATCCTAATATAACCTATAAGAGGCAATATATCACAGACCTGTATCCTTGGGGCTAATAATACATTATATGTTAATAAAAAAAAGAGACAATATAAAATTCCATCACCTCTCAATGTTTTCCTCCAACATTGGAACAGATTTTTTTTTTGTCTTTCCATTGACCACCAGATAAAATAATTATTAGACTGTATTTAGGGCCTATGCTGTGTGAGAACTACCCACTTCGTTGTAAAATGCTAAATGTCCCTTAATCGTTATCAGTTCCTGTGGGAGCAGAAGGGGATGCATCTCCTTCTTGAGCCTCCTCTCAAGTGTTTGTTCTTTGAGGAGAAAGTAGGAACTTCCTGCACTATTTAAATTGTTATCTGTCTCTATTCATTTTTCTTTCCTCTGAGCATATTTAATATGTTTGGTGTGACTCTACTATATGTATGTGCCATTTACTTTTTACTTTTATTCTTTTTTAGTGTTTGAATTCTATATGAGCACATATTATTTTTATAATGAGTAATGAGATAAAAGTTTGAAAATCACCTCAAAGATGCAGAAAATAAAGTATATGTCAAGATTCTAAATTAGCTTTTTAAAAAAGTAATCAGTTGTGTACTGTGGGAAAAAAGGGACACTGTGGAAGTGGAACTGTTAATTGTTATTGTCTTTTCAATGAAAATGACAATTGGTTTTGTCTCTTCTCCCTCCCTCCTTCCTTCTTTCCTTTCTGTGGCTTTTGGTGTTGCTGGAAGCTGCTGGTATTTCAAGGAGGCAGCAAGACCCTTGCAGAACTGATAAAAAGGGACTCCCTGGGCATGGAATTAAGACCATCCCAACACAATGCACGGTTCACAAAAACGCTCTAGGTGATCTATTTAGGAGGAGGGCAAGGAAGAGGAAAAGGTAGTAGGGTGTTTTGTTTCCCATGACCCCTCTGTCTTCCAGGATCTTGCTCTCTGCTCCATAAAAGGCCTCAGTGCTCAGATGCTGCTGCCAGTTGCCCCCACTGAATCCAGAGTGGGTCCAAGCTTGTGGTGCCTATGTCTCTAGGAGCCACATAACTGCAAGGACTCACTCTTGTGTTTCCCACACTCTTAGCACAGTCCTGACATCTAGGAGGCACTTGATGAAATAGCTGGCACTTTTTTTTTTTTAAAGATTTTATTTACTTATTTGACAGAGAGAGAGTGAGGGTGCATGAGCAGGGGGAGTGGCCAGCAAAGGGAGAGGGAGAAGCAGTCTCCCTGCTGAGTAGGGAGCCTGATATGGGGCTCCATTCCAGGACTGTGGGATCCTGGAATGTGGGATCACGACTTGAGCCAAGCGCAGACGCTTAACTGACTGAGCCACCCAGGTGCCCCTAGCTGATATTTACTGAGCTCTTACTATTACATGCCTGACCTAGGTTAACGATTATAATTTCTCAAAAGTCCTATGAGGCAGGTACAGAAATCTCTATTTTTCAGATAAGGATACCAAGTCATTGAAAGGTTAAATAATTTCCCCAGGCTTGTAGATCTGGGATTTGAAACCAAGCTGTTAGACTCTAGGGCTAGTCCTTTTAACTACGATCCTACCTCCAAAAACTATGTGTTGAATAAATAAACATGATGAGTGGATCAGATCTTCCCTTATGAAGGTCCTGTCAGAAGATATTTCTCTAATAAAATGGGGGGTTGGAGTAGCATGCGTAGGAACTGAGTCATTCACACTTTCTAGCTTGTCATCTCTTGTGAGCCAGCAGGATGGCTAGGGTTAGGGCCAAAATTCTTTGGGAAAGAGACAAAGTGAACCATAGGTTCTGTTCCAGAATTCTCTAACAGACCCATTTAGCCCCAACCTCCAAATGAGGTTCATTCACTCCAAATCACTAGTTTGGAGTCATAAACATTAAATGCAAAGAAGACAGTGGGGAAAGGAGAACAGGTTCTGAGAAAACCACCCTTTCCACTTGCAACAGTTGGAGTAACCAACTAGAAAAATGGCAGAACTATTAAAAGTAAAAATGATAACAATAATGGTGGGTACATTGTTTTCTAATATCCAGTTTCCTCTTCTTCCATTGTTAAATAACTATTAATTTATAGCTATATATATTGCTTTCCAGACTCAAGGATGTATTTCCCAGGCTCCTTTCAAATTAGATGTGGTCAGATGACTATATTCTGGCAAGTGAGATTTAAGTGGAAGTGTCATATGACAGCCTCTGAGAAACTTCCTTAAGGGGGAGATGACACAAATATTTTTTCCCTCTTCAGCTTTTTCTCCTTCCTGCTGGCTGAAATGCAGATGTGATGGCAGTGACAGAAGCAGCCATCTTGGGCCATAATACATCAATATCAACAATTCGCAGATAAAGAAACTAAGAAGGGAGTGAAGGCAATAAGTCAGAAGGAAATGAGTCTTCAGGTTTTCATGGAGCAAAGCCATCAAGATGTGGATTACCTACTTTTGGACTTGAATGCACAAGAAAATTAAGCCTTCATCATATTTTAAGGCATAATGTTTTGGCTCTCTGTTACTCATACCAATTAATAGACATCATCATGATTTCTTTGAAAAAGTCTAAATTGGTAGTCAGAAGACTTGTTTTATTTCTACTTTTGCCTCTATTTTATTATGTGATTCTAAGTTATCCTGTTCCTAACCTAGAAGTTAGAACTAAATACAGCTCTTCTACATGTGTTGTCTGTTTTTATAGTAAAATACATTTAATTAAAAGGAGAACAGAGATTTGTGAAGTGAATGCCAAAAAGGTTGAAGGGATATGGTTACACTGTTGTCTTTGGCTTTGGGTTACCAGGAGGAGGAGACCTCACCTTAATCAATTAATTTAAGTGCAAAGGAGAGTGTTCTGGTTCACAAAATCTAAGGGAAGTTAAAACACTCAAGTTACAGAATGCCCAGAGATGAAACTGGGCCTAAGAAAAGCTGGAAACAGTGTTTCTCCATGTCTCTTAACCCTACTTCTCTGTATTTCAGATTCCTTTTTTTTTTTTTAAAGAGTTTATTTATTCATTTGACAGAAAGAAGGCAGGCACAAGCAGGGGAAGCAGCATGCAGGGGGAAAAGGAGAAGTAGGCTCCCCGCTGAGCAGGAAGCCCAACACGGGGCTTGATCCTAGGACTCTGGGATCATGACCTAAGCCAAAGGCAGATGACCAACCATCTGAGCCACCCAGGAGCCTTTGTATTTCATATTCAATCTGTTGCTGTAGACTGACACTTAACACAAGTTTCACAGCATAGAGCAGAAAGGGATGACTCTCTTTTTCTATTCTGTTGTCAGTACTCTCAGGAAAGAACCCTGACTGGCCCATCTTGGTTCAGCTGCTTTCCCTGGAGACCAATCAGTCTTGCCAGAAAGCATGCTGTGCAAGAGAACTGTTCCTGCAGAATGTGTGTGTGTGTGTCTGTGTGTGTGTGTTTGTGTGTACTTCATACAATGTGGAGATTGAATTTTATACAACTGAGTATGTGTTAATTCTATAATGAATAATGAGCTAAATATTTGGAGCAATGAGATAAGTGTAGGGAGTGGGGAGTAGGAGGGCATAAGTAAGTGGGCACACTTTCTAAAAGATGAACCTGGAAAGCATGCCCCTTATATGAACACTATAGATGTTCAAGGATAATGGAGTAATTCTGGTGGTAATGGAGCAAAGCCTGGTGGACCAGGTGGAAGCCAGGACACCTGGTTTCTAGCCTTGAAAACTTAAAACTATTTAGTACATCCTTTTCTTCAGCAGGTCACAGTTTCTACATTTGCAGAGTGATGAGGTTAAATTAGCCTGAATTTGCTCCATTGTTTTTGAAAGTTTTTTTTTTTTTTTTAATTTACAGAGGTTCTTGGGGGTATTGATTATGATGTTGGAGATCCTCACTAGGTCTTCTTTCCATTCCCTACAAAATCAAACATCCTCTTACCCATACACACATTGACACATTCACTCACACATACTTACTCTCACACACCTTGCACCCCCACTCCCACACATACATTCAAACACATATGGTGGACCATGAATCATCAGTTTGCTGGACTGGATGATCTTGTGTGTTCCTTACAAGTTCTAAATGTCCATGAGTCTTTAAAAATTGGGAACTGTCTGAGGCTTTGAGCCTAGAATTCTAGAGAGCAGCAGTTTATACAGAGAAAAGTAATGATGATAAAGGTCCAAACAAATGTCTAGGATTTTCTACTCTCCTTTGCCTTTATTCTCCCATTTGCCATAGCCTGTGTCTTCTAGTGGCTGAAGGCAAAGTGCAATCTGTAGACTCTTGAGGAGCTGCACTTATGAAAAAAGGTCTTCATAAACCCTATTATACACAGTATCTTGCCCATCTATGAGGATCTCTACCTCTATCTTTAAATATATGTAGATTAGGGATAAAATTAAGATGTATGATATTTTTTAGTTCAAGGCTATTTTCTGAATGAACAGTTACCAAAGTAGAGAAACTCTGGTGTGTGGGTTTGAGAGAAATTTTGGTTGTCTTGGAGAAGGCTGGGAAGAGCCTTTCTCAGAGTTATGTTTTGGGTCAAGAGTCTTCTCCCTTTAAAAGCAGGTATGTTTCCAGTTTGTTGCTTAGGGCAGGGATGGTCCTGTCATCTTCACAGGGCCTTCTGATGCCTTCACAGGACATGATTTCCCTCTGCCTGGTAAGAAGACAGATTCTGGCAAGCACAAAGCCATGCTGTCTTGAGCTGGCACCTTCCTGCGTGGGAACTCAAAGCCACTTTCAAGAGCCCTTTTCTTTCTGCAGCTTGTGAGCCAGGGAGGCGGCCAGCTGGGTGGTTCCCACATTGAGAAACTGGGTGGGGTCTGGGGAACCCTTTGGCCTTGGTTGAAGAGCCAGACCAAGGCCCCTCCCTGGGAATTCTATATAATGCAGAAATGGCCAGAGAAAGAGAGCTTTGTGGAGAGGGTCCCCTCCCATCAGGTCAAGACTGGTTGGCCCCTGATACTACTGTGGGCATCAAAAAGTGGCTGGCTGTTTTATCACTTGGCTAGGCTGGGTCTCAGCCCCTTTTGTGGGCCTGGATGGTGTGTAAGTAGGATGTGGAAAATGGACCTCCGTGGAGAGTCTGATGTGGATCTCCTGTTGGGTGACATAAAAAAACAAAACAAAAACACTCCTTTTTCCTCCAGGGAAGTAGAGGAGGTTTAGCAAAACAAACAAAATCTCTTGAGATTGAGGGTAGGTGGGATGTTCTTTGGCAAAGTGGGAGTCATGTTTCTGAAAGGGGGTGCTCTATGGAGTGCTGAGTGCTGGTAAAGGAGAGAAGAGAGGAGAGATCTCTATACATAGGACACTGTGTTAGAAAAGGAGAGGGATGAGCCAGGTGGTTTTTCCTTCATCATTGTCCTCTCCTCCTGAAAGGGACCCAGTAGCATGAGTCAAGGATTGCTCACCCAATATGGCCAAACAGGACCCTCACCACCATGGGTTTTGATGCAAAGCACTGGGTGATTTGTCATTGCACATGGATGAAATGACTGAATCTGAATGCCACGTTCCAGACACAATGTAGGAAAGAAAGATTTCCCCTGAATTAAGGAGTTCCCCATCTAGTAGGGAAAGAAGATGAGGCAACAGCCAAATATGATATAGCACCATGATAGAGGGGCACAAGGTGCTGTGCAGATCCTGGCAGGTGAACCTCTTCAGGATTTGGGGAGCCAGGGAAGCTTTCTGGAGGAAGCAATGTTTAAGCTGAGAGTTCAAGGATGAGGTGGGATTAGTCAAATGAACAAGGGGTGAGGGTGTTCTAGAAAGAAGGAATTGCACATGCAAAAGCTTGGTGGTAAGAGAAAGAAGTTGAGCTCCAGGAGTTCAATGTGATTGAAGATTTTACTCTGAGTAAGTCGAGGAGAGATGATATGATGCTAGAGAAATGAGCTTGGGCCTAATCAGACAGGATGGTGCCAAGGAGATTGGATAGCATTCTGAGGCATGGAGGAGTACTGATGAGTACTGAGCCAAGGTGGCATGATCAAAGGTGAGCTTTGGAAGGAAGTACCTATGGACATTGGGTTTGAAGAGGATAAGACCAAAGGCTGGAAGGTTATCGCTGAAACCCAAGGAAGGGATGGTGAGGACATGTGGGCCAATCTCAGTCTGGCTCTGGTCATGATCATTTTATCACTGCCCTCTCTCTTGGTTGATGCTGGGTAATGTGACAGCTCCATCAGAACTTACAGAAGCTGTCAGGAACCATATCATCACATCCTTGCCATCTCTTTTCTGGGTTTCAGCAATGGCCTTTAGTCTTATCCCTTTTGAATGCAATGTTCATAGGCAGCCACAGCAAGCCTGCCACAGCTCATGTCTGACCATGCCACTTGAGCTCAGGACACATTCCAGGGTTAAATAAACTGTCAGTGGCAGTGGGATTTGGATGCTGGGCGAGGGGAGAGGCTGGCTCCAGGGATGATGGGGAGAGAGAAAGGGGAGGCAAAAAGGATACCAGCTTTCTGGTTCAGTAGTGATTGAGCTCTCCAAGCTGTGAAATGTATCCTAGAGCTCCGATGAAGTCAGCTCTGCAGCCCATCTCTCCCTGAGGAATGGCTCTGCAGCTGGGTTTGGGGTGGGGGGCTGGTGAAGGGATGTTCCCATAAAGAGAGTGGTCCTAAGAGAAAGACTAGACTATGGTTTGCATATTTATCAACTGTCTTCCCCACCAGAATGTTCTCACTATGACTGCAGACTTTGTTTGTATTGTTCTCTGTCATATTCCAGTTGATAGAATAATGCCTGGCACACAGGAGACTCACAAAATATTTGTTCAATGGAAAAATGATGGAGACTACAGACCCCTTTGAGATGTCACAGCAATGTCATAAAATGATTCTGGTTTAATCATTCTCTTTTATCCAAGGGTGGCTAGGATGGTGGAAATTAGCTGCATGAAGAGAAGGATGGTGGCATTTGTATGCATATATGAGTATATGCAGTATGTAACCTAGGTAATCAATAAGTAAATACACAAACAGTGATAGCTGAGTAAGAGTTTCACTCTCATCAGCAGCAGCAACACCATCCCCAGCTTGGACAGAGACCTCCCTGGGTGCCAGGAACCCAACTCATAGGTGCTTCATATATATTATCTCAACTGTCACAAAAGCTTTAGGGAGTAGATCCTACTATGAACACAGGTCTCTCTGACTCCTAAGGCTACCTTTCCTCTATTCTGACCTCCCATCTCAGGTAAGAAATTTTAAAAATATGGTTGCACCAAAGACTGTGGGCAGAGGAAAACAAACAAACAAGCAAACAAAATGCTGCAATGTCCCAAGAGAACTCCAGGTTTGCTGGAGTCCAAACGGGCTGGAGAAATCTGCTTAGGGCCTGGCCCAGCTGGGTACTTAGTGGAAAAGAGTATCTTGCTGGTTGGTTTCTTTATCAAGAAATTATATGCAGGCCTTGTCATAGAGTTTCCAGACCTGACAAAACACCAAGAAACCTTCACCTAGCACAACATTTAGTTTTTCTCTGAAAGCACCCTTTCGCTGAGTGCCCCACTGGGAAGAGCCGGGAACAGGTGCCTACGATGTTCTCTGCAGGGATCACAGGGCGGCCACTTGGAATTGTCCAGCAGCTGAGGCTGGGGTGATTCTGGGGCCAGATGATGGCTGGTGTCTGGTATGCTGGGTAGACACTGGATATGTTATAAACATTGTGCTTCATGCAATTCTGCACCGTCGCCCTGGCTCCAGAACATCAAATTTCTTCTCTTGCACCCAAGGACACCCTCTGCAGAGATGAGTCACAGCTTTGAGGGAAGGAGGTTGCTATGGAATCCAAGATCAAAGTGCCATATTTATGAGTATTAAGCTAAAAGATGGCTAAGTTAAGTGAAGTCTGACATATTCACTTGCCTGCTTGTATTCTTTTTATTCTTACTGCAGACTTGATGAAAACCTCTCTGTGATGGGGTTTTCATCAAGTGATGAGGGCAGAAGCAAGACCACAGACAAGGATCAAGTGAGGGGGGCAGAAATTCCTTCTGCCCTAGAAGTCCCACGAAGGACCAGAAACTGAATCAGTGTCCAGGTAACCTGATCTTGCTATACCATGAGGACCCAGGTGGATTGTCCAGCAGAAGGAAATATTTGTCCCCAAGCTGTTCTTCAGCTCTAATCCAAAGTGCTATTATGTGATCAATCCTTATGAGTGATCCAGGACATTCTTACGCCCCCAGACTAGACTCTGAGGAAAATATGGAATGAAACAGGGAAAGAAAAAGGGAAAGAGCCTCACCTGGATCGATACCTGCAGGTGTCTTAGATGACACCAGAAAAATTTACACTCCCTCCCCAGCTCTTGCCCCAGTTGCATCTTGATAGTATCAAAAGCAATATTGATTGCCTCTCATCAAGGCTTCCACCTTCATAGCACAGTGTGTTGGCTTAGAGAGAAGTTTTGGAGAATGTCCACAATGCTTGTCGATCAAGGTGTGTAACGGGGATTGGAAACCAGTCATCTCCACCTAGAGATTTAGTGATTTGGTACTTAGAGAATGGGTAGAGGCAACAGGTCCCAGACAGCTTGGCACCTGGCAAGATTTATCTGGGCATTTGTCTGGGAAATGTCAGCTTGTTTTAGGGAGTTTCCCTATCTGCAAAGCCTGAAGGTGTGTGGAAAGAGCCCAGTGCCAACTCAGTCTCAATCTGTCCTTCTTCAAGGACAATCATAGCATCCATTTTTTGACACCACCCATATGCCAGGCTGAGTGTTACATGATCTCATTTTATTCTTCCATCAACTATACACAGTAAAGGATTATTTTTCCCCTTTATACAGATGAGAAAACAAGCTCAGAGGCTAAGTGACACAGTTAGTAAATGATAGAACCATGGTGATTCAAACTCCAGCCAGTCTGATTTCAAAAGCCCAAATTCCTTGCAATTTAATTCAATAAGATATTTATCAGACACATATCTTGTAGTAGGCATTGTACTAGTCTCAGGGGATTCAGAGATAAATAGCACTGTCCCAGTGCTCAAGTAGCTTCCTGTCGAATACACTTACTAGAAATTTCAACACACTCCTGAAAACGCTATGGCAGAGTTGTAAGCATACAGGACTAGAGGATACAGGAGCAGGGGTTCACTCTTTCTGGGTCATCAATTATGCTCTTTTCAGAGGAAGAGATCTTTGAAGTGACTTTTGAACAATGAGTAGAAGTGTGCCAGGAGAATAAGAAACTTCCAAATGTACTGATATGTAAGATATACATTCTAGGATGTACCCTTGTTCACAGAAGATTTGGGAGGCTTCTTGGTAGCAGAATGGTTGAATAAACCGTGGTCCAAACACACCAAAGAATATTTTGAAACCATTAGAAGGAGGGGTTCACAGTTGTATCAAAATGACATAAGATCCTGGTAGGTATTGAGGAGGGCACGTATTGCATGGAGCACTGAGGGTGGTACATAAACTATGAATCTTAGAACACTGAAAAAATAAAATAAAATTTTAAAAAATGACATAAAATCTGTTGAGTGAAGAGAAAGTTGCAGAAGTGTTTTGCATGTGTGTGCATCTATGGACATGCACATATCCATACACGTAACTTGCAGAAGACACAGTATGGTCAAAGTCAAGGAGATGTAAACCATGGTTAGGGGAATGACTAAGAGCTCAATTCTTCTCTAGTGTCATAAAGAAGGTGAGTCCTCAGAGGAAAGCAGGAGGTTCCCAGGAGTTGAAAAGTAGGTGTGGTTGGAGTGAGGGTTTACTTTGGCAATTGACAGGCATCTTCGGACATCGGCCTGAGCTGAGGAGACTCAAGGCTGTGTTCCAACAGGAATTTGCACCTAGAATGGAAGGTAGGGTAGTGATGAAGTAGGGGAAATGTCTGGGGTGTCCAGGCCTTTGTGGCTCGTCCAGTCTAGCACAGACTCACTGGGGACATCCAGAGTCCCTTCCCCTATCTAGACATTTCCTGTCTATTCCAAAATCTCTCAAAGTGTGGGGTGTCAGGTCCCATATGATACCCATGCCATGCCCAGAAGAGATCCTTTAACAATTAGCCCAGGCAAGACAGTGAGCTCTAAGACATCTCTGTCCCTACTGCTTCACTGAAAGAGCTATTCTAAGATCATCAATGTCTCCCAAATACCTTCTCTTTCTTCTTCCTTCTTCCCTCTAAAGCATTTTTGACTCAGGGGCCATGTCCTCCTCCAAGAAAATGCTTTGAACTCTTGACTTGCATGATAGGATACTCTCCTGGATTTTCTTCTCCCACACTGGCCTTGATCTTTGCTGGTTTGTCTTTCTTTATCTGGAATCTTAATGCTGGCAGCTTTAGATGTGATCATGAGTCCTCTACACTCTCCCCAGGCAATCCTATCTTCCTACCTAGTCTTTTGTGAGATAGGCCAAAGAATGTTTTCTTTTTATTTGTGTCTCCAGGAGGAGGAAAATTTTTGGAATATTCAGAGCTTCTTGCCTCACTCCTACCAAAATTCTACTTGGAGAGCTTGGGAGAGGAATTAAGCCTCCACAGTAGTCTTCTTGAAGCTTATTCTCTCTGAAAGTATCTTGTTCATTTGTCCACATGTTTCTTTTCTGTCTCCTCTGTTAGAATATAAGCTCCATGAGGGCACGGCCCTAGTCTGTTTCATTCACCACCATATCCTTAACACCTCAATGCTTACACATAAGAGAGGTTCAGTAAATATTCTGTAGTTGAATGAATGAAAACATGACCCTTGAGCTCTATATTTGAAGGGAGGTGTTACGATAACTTACTTCTAAACCACAGCTTCCTGTGGTTCCTTGGACAAATCTCTCATCCTAGTCAAGTCCTCAGATATTTCTCTTGCTTTTCTGTGGCTCCAACTCAAATGCAACCTTGTCCATGCAGTCTTCTTTAATACTTCACAGCAGAATTGTTCACTCCCTCCCCATGTTCCTGTAGCAATTTGCCTCTGCTGGAATTCTTGCACCTCTTTTTAATTCTATGTGATAGTAGAATGTGTTGTTTTCTTATTTGTCTTCCCCACCAGATTGTAAACTTCATGAGGACAGAGGACATGTTTTACTTTTTTCTTTTTCCTCCCAGCACCCAGCTCATTGTGTGTTTCAATTCAATACATCTTGTTGAATGGGATGGAATCTGGCTGATGGCACTCTTACAGCAATGCTTGGATAGACTGGTCAATTCGTTTACCTGTTTTGCCCAATAAAGCCTCTTTAGGTCACGGTTGGCTCCTCTGTTTCAGAAGGCTGTCCTTTCTACTCAACTTGTTAGATGACTTTCACCCTTTTGGATTCAGATTTCCCTATTTATTCAGATTTGTGCATTTCAATGTCCAAACTACAAATCCAACTCCATTCATTGCTCTCTTTTGGCTCATGGTATAGTTCAAAACCAACTGAAGAATTGAAGGGTTTCCAAACTTAATTTTCCTCTCTTCAGATTCCTTCCATATATTCACGCTATCACTAACATGCATAATGAACACTAGGTGTTATATGCAACTGATGAATTATTGAAGTCTACATCTGAAACTAATGTATGCTATATTTTAACTAATTGCGTTTAAATAAAATAAGGGAAAAAAAGTCCCAGTTCCAGACATGTAAGCTGTGCAAAATAACTCCTTCCATTTCTAGAAGAAAGTTGTGAACCTCAGCAAATATGGTTCCACCCCTTCTCCACACATCTTCACTCACTAAATTCTACTCACCCTGTAGGGCTCAGCACAATGCAGTCTTTTCCATCTTTCACTTACATTTTCATCATAATAATTTTAACAGTAATTGAGCATTGACTATGTGCCTGGCCTTGTCCTAAAGGCTTTCAACTGTACAATCTCTGATCTTCCCAGTAGCCATGGGATTTAAATATCATCCCATTTTTCGTATGAGAAAACCAAGACACAGAAGCTAAGGTGCTCGACCATGGTTACCCAACTAGTAGGTGGCCAGGGCAAGACTGCAGTTCATCTCTGCCTGACTGGGTAGACTACCCTTTTCCTACCACAGCTGCTGACTCAGTTCACCTTTCTCAGTGGCCCATTGCTTTATTCAACAAATATTTATTGAACACCTCCTATGTGCCAGGAACTGTTCTAAGGGGTCAAGACAAGTGAATGTAGCAAAAGCCCCTACCTTCATGGAAGTTATATTCTACTGGAGGGAGTTACACAAAAATGATAAACAGAATAAAAAAATATGAAGTACTAGAAAGTGGTAAGTAGTATGGAAAAAACAGCAGGGTGAGGGGGATAGAGAGTCCTAAGATCATGTGGTAGTAAATACAACATAGTTGTTGAGAAATCACATTGAGACAGTGATGTTTAAGCAAATATTTGAAAGAGATAAGAGAATTAGTCATGTGAAATTGGGGAAAGAGTCTGGGGAAATCAGTCTGGGGTAAGAGCATCCCATAGACAGCTGATACGAAGGTTCTGGAGTGGGAGCCTGTCAGATGGTTCAAGGAATAGCAAGAAGGCCAATGTAGCTTGGTGGAGTAGGAAGGAAAAGGTGTAAGAGACAAGGTCAGAGGGGTTACAGATGTGTGGAATGGTGGTTCTCAATCAGGGATGATACTGAGCCCTGGGGGGGTCTGTGGCAATGTCTGGAAACATTTTTGATTGTCACAATTTTGGAGGGGTAGAGCTACTGGCATCTAGTGAATAAAGGCCAACATACTGCTAAATACTCTAAAATGCATGAGAAAGCTCCCCTCTCCCCTAAAAAAAGAATTATCCTGCCCCAAATACCAATAGTGTTGAGACTGAGAAACTCTGGTGTAGAGACTTATAGGACTTCCAGGGTTTTGCTGTGAGTCAGATGAGGCATCTTTTGAGGAACTCAAGCAGAGGAGTGACATCTGCTTCATACTTTGAAAGGAGGTGCTGTATTGAGAATAAATAGACTGTGGGGAAGAGACAAAGGAAGAAGCAGGGAGATCAACCTGGAGGTGACCACCATACCCCAGGCATGAGATATGGGGTGACTCATCCCCCTCTAGGGTGGCAGGTCTTGGAAGCCAGGTAAGAAGGGAAGTAACATTATTGAGCACCTAGAAGGTGCCAGGCTTTCATGTTTATTATCTCTTTAGACTGTGTCTGATCTTTATTAACCCCAACACTTAGACTGGAGTTAAGTAGCTTGACATCCCTGAAAACAAACAAGGGTTTCAGTAGAAAAGAAAAGAATGTTTTTATTTTACATTTGCTGACCATTCAGAAGACATATTCTGGATGATGCTATTTCTCTATCAATAGAGTAGAAGCCTGGCTGCAGGTCAGGCATGTGCCCTTCCAGAGGCACAGGAGGAAACCTGTTGGAGACGGTCAGGTAGAACTCTCCTGTAGTCCTCTTATGTTATCATTCAGCAAACATGCCCTTGGGAGGTGTCTTGATGAGGCTATTACACATTATGCTAAGAATAGACACTTGCACCAGGGACCTGAAGGAGTTGATGCCATTTTTCCTAGCAGAGCCAAGCTCTTGAAAAATGTCTATATTAGGGTCTTTCCTCCAAATACTGGAAGGTCATCCATACAAGACCAGACAAGCAGATATAAGGGAGGCAGGCTATTACAGGAGAGCAAGAAGCTGAGTCAATAAAATTCCAGAATGGTGACTCATACTAAGTGGTGATGAAAAGTGAACTTGTCTCAGTCATGCCAGTGGAATAATTCATGGTCACACCAATAATACTATGGTCCTGCTCTGCCTCTATTGGAGAGAGAACTAGTGCAGTGGGTGTTGCTGATTCACCTTTTCTCCATCTTTATCACCTTCCACATCCTAGGGTAGGTGATCACGCTGACCAAGCCCCTACTTCTTGGAATGTTCTCCTTTCAAGGCTTCTATGGCCATACTTTTTTCCCTTCAGCCATTACTGAAGTCATTTCTTCTGCTTAGAATTACTATATTAGGTTCCTAGTGCTGCTATAATAGATTGGGTGGCTTAAAAGATCAAAAACTTATGGTCTCATAGTTCTGGAGGCTAGAATTCTGAAATCAAGTTATTGTCAGGGTCATGTTCCCTCTGAAAGCTGTAGAGGAATCCTTTCTTCCTCCTCCTAGCTTCTGGTGGTTTGTCAGCAATCTTGGGTGTTCTTAGATTGAAGCTACATCACTCCAAGCTCTTTGTCTTTGTCACCAGATGGTGACATTTCTCTGCGTTCACATGGGCATCTTATAATAACACCAGTCATATTGGATTAGGGGCCCACCGTACTCCAGTATGACCTCATCTTAATTAATTACATCTGCAATGACCCTATTTCTAAATAAAGTCACATTCTCAGGTACTGGGGGTTAGAACTTCAACATATCTTTTTGGGAGGACACAATTCAGTTCATAACAATGTCCTTCTCCATAGTGGCTTTTGGGTAGCTATTATTCATTTTTAAGGAGAACAACCCCTTTCCCACCCCATATGATCCTAATGGAGCATCAAGCATGAAGGTAGATTTCCTGACAACAGTGGGTTAATTAGAATGTTGCATGTACCTGGGCATAATAATTGATCCAGTGGTGGACACATGACTTAAGAAAAGACCATCAGAGCCCTTCTATTAAGTTTTGAAATATGGTGTCAAAATGGTATCTCCTCCACCCCCCCCCCCTTTTTTTTGGAACACATTTAGGCTTGGCAGAGGACTCCTTGCTTTCCCTGATGCAGGGATAAGTAGAGCAGAGAGAAGCGAAAGTGACAGGATCCTTGTGACATCATTTCTAGCCCTGGATCCAGCTGTACCTGAAGCAATTACTCCTGGGCCTCTGAGATACAAGGACCAATGAATTTCCTTTTTCTCTTAACTACTTGGAGGTGAATATTCTGTTAGTTTCTATTGAAAGAATTTATTGGGCACCAGGTGGCTCAGTTGGTTAAGCATCTGCTGGCTCAGGTCATGATTTCAGGGTCCTGGGATCGAGCCCTGCATCAGGCTCCCTGCCCAGTAGGGAGTCTGCTTCTCCCACTCTCTGCTCATGCTCTTTCTCCCTCTCTGCTCATGCTCTTTCTCCCTATCTTTCTTAAATAAATAAATAAACAGATAAACAAACTCTTAACAAAGAGTTTATTAATGTTGCTGCCTTCCATCATCATCAAGCATTTTTCAAAAAGAAGCACATCATCTTTAAATATAGCCATTAAGACTCACTCTTCATAGCATATGGCACTTTACAAACAACTTTCCTACACTTTGATTCACTGAATTATGATCCCTGCACTCTGAGTCCTCAAGCAGACTATGCATTTGAGTGAGTGCGATGGGACTTTTGGGCACTGGATGAGAGGCAGAGCCCAGTCTCTCCGAAGTGGTAACTACCAGTCAACTCTGGCTCACTGTCACCACATGGGGATCTGATTCAGACCCAGTGTTGTGGATCTTTTTCTTACTTTTTTTTTTCTTTTCAAGAAAAGCCAGAAATCTGGATTGTGGTGGGTGTTTACCCATGATTAAACTCTTTGTGGGCCCCCCCAAAAACACTCCTGTGACCTGAATCTACCCTAAGCTACCCATTTGAAATGCCTGCTGTAAAACCACGAAATGTTAGCGCTGGAAAAGACAGTTGTAGGTAATCTAGTCCAATTGCTACATATGACTTTGATATTGTGAAGTGACTTATTCAGGATCATGTAAGTAAATACCGGCAGAGCCAGAACTAGAGCAAAGGGATTCTGATTCTCAGACCACGCTGTTACCAAACTGGGATTTCCCCCCATCAACCCTGGCCTCCTCCAGCTTTCCCCAACTCAGGAACTGGTGCTAGTATCCCATCAGGTACCCAGGCCAGAAGGCTGGGTGTTATCCTTGGCACAGGTCAAGCATGAAGACCTATTAAGTCTACCTTAGGAATATATCTTATATCCATCCTATTTCTCTTCCTTTCTGTTGCTACCACCAGTCCCAGTCCCCTTTGTCTCTTGACTGGCCCACTGTAATAGCTTCCTAACTACTCTCTAATCTCATCGCTCCCCTGCCTTCTAGGTTTTATAAGACCTTGCAAGGTCCCTCCTCTCTGATCTCATCCTGTATATCTCTTCTCCAGCCCTTTAGCCCTCTAACCCACCATTTTCCTCTTCTCTGAGACCTTCTGCCCATGCCATTCCACACGCCTGGAATTATCTATCCAGGTTAGTTGATGTTAATCCTAACTAACCTTCTAGGTCTCTGAACAGTGCCAGCCCATCTTAAGTAATATATAAGTAACTATATATATAGTAATATATAAGTAGCTATTGTGATTTTCATTATTATCATCTCAGGAAAATGGCATCTTTTCAAGGATTCCTTGAATCAGTCAGTCCATCCTGTGATTCACCTTCACAGCACTCAGAACAATCATAGTTCCATAACAAACTGCTTTTGCTCCTTTCTTATGTACCCGCTCCATGAGGCTTTAGGGCACCCCCAGGATAAAAATAATGTGTCTCGTTCACCTCTTTATATCCCAGTGACTGGCAGAGGGCATGATATAGCACTCAATAAATATTTACTCACTGAAACTGAGTAAATACTTGCATATATTTGTACACCTCTAGCCATCAGAACATCTGGTGGAGACTTCAATAGCACTTCCATGTTGGCCATTTTACAGATGAAGAAACTGAGGATCAGTGGAGCCAGTAAGTAACTCCGTGAGCTGTGGCACATGTGAACATAAAACCCCTATCCCTAACTTCTCAGCCTAATGTCTTGTCCTTGTCCTATGCCTCAGGATCTGATGGGTCTGATGGCTAGATGGATATTTGACTTCAGCTGTGTCCTGATTCAGAATTGGTATACATATATATATATATATATATGTATATATATATATATATATATAAATAAATACATATATTTTTCAGTGGCAGGAAGTCTTGTCCTGGGGAAATGTTACTTGGTTAGCATTTGGGGAAAGAGAAATATTTTTCTCTTTGTTAGCTAGCTCTGGGCAGCCTAAAAACTCTTGATCCCCACTGTCTGCTGCTTTGAGTGTAATGACCTGCTTTCAATCCTGTTTAATTATGGGATTTCTGATAGGAATTTGGAAAACAACTTCTAAATCCTGAGGCTTGGATGGTAGCCCATGTTTTATCTCTAAGTCTCTGTACCCAGTTTTTCAGAGAATTTTTATACCCGGCCCTCAGGCAGAGGCCTATCCCTCATTGCCCCCATTCCTCCCCAGCTCACCACTGGGGGACTGTATAACCATGCTTGCTTCCCAATTTACTCACTGGATGGAAACCTCCCTTTGCTTCCATGCTGGGCTTTGCCTCTATATTTTCAGTCCTGTATGTATCCTGAGGCAGTCCTCAGCAGACAAAGCACCTGGGCTCATGTCCCATTAAAGGCAGCCTCAGATAATGGTCTGGGAGTGAGCAAAGCCAGCTTCCAGTCTTTGTTTTTCCTTGTGTTAGAGCTGGGACCTTGGGCAAGCCTCAATTCCCTTAACTGTAAAGTGAGAATAATAATATCTCATTTAGGGTTAGTGGTAGAAAAACCTAGCAAATAATAGGCACTAAAAAATGGTTTTCTTTCCTTCTCTAGCTTTTGGTAGGGCTGGGGCTGGTGGGGCTGGAGACAGAAGATCAGAGACATGGGTTAGGGAAGGGAGGGTCTCTGCTAAGATTGGGCAGCTGAAAGGTCTAGTCTGGGGAAGTGACAAAGGCACCCTTGTTGGGTGTTAGGATGAGGGACAGCAAGGGGTAGAAAGTGAATGACCTCTGGGTCACCTGGTTCAAATCCCCATTCTGCCACCTAATAGCTGGGTGACGGGGTGACAGCTGGTCTGAGTCTCAGTTGATGCATCTGTAAAATAGGAACAATGATTTCCATGTCAAGGGGCATCATGAGGACTGGAGCAAATTTACAGCTAATATACAGGAAGCCATTCACCCTGCCCAGTGACTCTTGCTCTGGTGTCTTCTCCCACCTAAAGGCCTGGGGGCCACCTGGTTCTGAGCTCCTTTCAGGGTATCTCCCTGGCAAGGCACAAATAGGAATTGGGATCCATACCTGCATTCTCCATTTCCTAAATAACAAACATTATAGCAGCTACCTTTTATTGAGTTCCAACTGTTCTTAGCTCTTTTTTTGTAGTGGAGAAAACTTGAACTTGGAGGCTGTCACTTGCCCAAGGTCACTGAGCAGGTTGATGAGGGAGCTGACTGTCTGGCTTTCCCCCCATACCAACCTCCTGTCTGACCCCCTTCTCACTGCTCTAGGCTTCCTGGATTCCTGGGGCTCAGATGGGTTTAGGCCAGCTGTTATGCCCTTATTTGGATTCCAGCCACTCACAAAGGGAGCAGCAGTTTCACCATGTTCCTGCACTAGCAAGCCCCTTCCTGTTCCCAGTGTCCTAGATTCACTCTCTGCACTGTCCCCAGCATGTCAAGCAGGAATTTGGAGGGGAGGATCTGCTACCTGTCCCACATCCCTTCATCAGGTGGGAGCTTTGGCAAGCAGAAGAGGGTCAGGTGCTCCCAGGAAGGCAAGGAGTGAAAAGTTACAGATTATTAGGGAAGGGTACCAAGGAAGGTTCTAACTTTAAGACAGAGGCCACTTGACCTTCATTTCAAGGACTACCTTTTCCTGGTAGTCCAGTAGGAAAGGGGAGGTGGCAGAATGGGGAAGATATGTGCTCAGATCGCAGGGAAGGGCAAAATGGTGATGGAGTGCGAGCTTGGGGTTGACGCACTAGTGGGATAAGCCCCTCCTTAATATTTGGTTTCTCATGGACATGGCTGTGTCCTTTTCTGTCTCCTCCAGAACGTCCCCTCTTCTTCCTGAAGTCTCATTGAGTCTGACCTGGGGTTGGGGGGTGGTCCTTGCTGGGGGCTTCAGTCCCCACGTCCATATTCTGAACTCTGTGGAGCATGCACGTGGCTTGATTTGAAATCAGGAAAAAAAATACATCACCTCTTCTTGCCTTCCCTTCAGAAACTGCTGTGTCCTCCTATGTGCTCCTGGGGTGGCAGGGTGGTACAGCCAGGGGTGCAGGGAAGCCTTGGGAACCCACCTCTGCATGCTGGCCCTCCTGCCAGAGCTCAGTGGATGGCCAGCCTCCACCTCTCTACGGAAGTGGCCTCTTCTTTCTAAGGCTTTCTTTCGAGACCTATCAGGGCTTGTTAATTAGCATGCATTCAGGCCCAGGAAGAAGCAGACCCCAGCTCTGACCCACATGTGCTATGCTCCCACCACCCCAGGAAAATTCCTCATTTGTGAAAAATATCCATATTTTTCTGTCTCTGCAGCCTCTGCCTTGTCTGCTTGATCTGTACTCAAAAAATGGTGGTCATTCTTTAAGGCTCAGTTCACAGGTCCTCTATTTTCTGAAGCCTTTTCCAGCACCCCAGGAGCCTTTTCCAGCACCTCCAGGCATAATTAGTTCCTCCTCCTGTCACCTCTCAAAGCCCTTTGTACCTTCTGCCATGATGACATTTCTCATACTGCATTGTATTTACTTGATTTTAAGTTACATTTTAAAACACAGACCTAACACATGTTTTCTGTATAAAGACAAGAATAAAATCCTCCCCTACTCCTACCACCCATCCTTCAAGCACAGTACCCCAAAGCTAATCCCTAAACCCTCTTTGGAGGGTTTCCAGAAATTTCTATTAAGGAAGCATATATGTGGATGTGGTTATAGTATAGTCAGTTATTTGATCCAAAATGGGTCATATAAAGTTATTGCTCTGCAACTTGCACTTTTCCCTTATTGGACATCTTCATTTTTGCAGAAAAACAGTTTACATTAATGCTCTATTGGATATATTCGACCTAAAATCTATCATCTTATTTTTTAAAATAAAATGTTTATTTTGTTTTCTATTGTTTTGCTATGTAATCTCCTCCTTTTTCTTCTTCCCTCTCTTCTTTGTTCTTCTACCTCTTCTCTTCCTTCTGACCCTCTCTCTTTTGTTTGTGAGGTTTCTTTTTTTGCCCCTTCCTTTCTTCTAATGGCTTGGAAGGTTTATAGTCTGTTTTTAATCCTTGAAGTTATCACCCTTATAACTTTAAACAGTATCCATAAACATCTGGGTTTATTAATTTTATTCCATATTCAATCCACAGACCCTCCACAACCAAAGACACACAAATTGGGGCATGTATACATTCCCACATCCTTCCTCTGCTGTTGCTGTTGGTTAAGCCTTTGTATACTGCTGTGATTGGAACACTTACATTCTGTATTGCAACCATAATCTCCACAGCTGTTCAGCCTTCGTTCTATATTTAAATGAGTATAATGTTCACCACCAATTAATGCATTTCATTGCCTCTCCATTCTTAAGCTGGTAATTTTGATATATTGGGGGGGCTAGGTTTTATTATCAAGTCCCCCATTGCCTTGAACTTGAGTGCTATGTGCCATTTTCTGAGTCTGCTGGTGAATGTCCTTCAGCTACTTTTTTTCCTTTTTAAAAATTTAAATTCAGTTTAATTAACATATAGTGTACTATTAGTTTCAGAGGTAGAGTTCAGTGATTCATCAGTTGCATAAAACACATATTCATTCACCCATGCTCATTACATCACATGCCCTCCTTAATGCCAGTCACCAATTACCCAATCCCTCTACCCTCCACCCCTCCAGTAACCCTCAGTTTGTTCCCTATATTTAAGAGTCTCTTATGGTTTGCTTCCCTTTCTGTTTTTGTCTTATTTTTCCTTCCCTTCTCCTGTGTTCATCTGTTTTGTTTCTTAAATTCCACATATGAATGAAATCATATATTTGTTTTTCTCTGATTGACTTATTTTGCTTAGCATAATATATCCTCTCGTTCCATCCATATTGGTGCAAATGGCAAGATTCCATTCTTTTTGCTGGCTGAGTAATATTCCAAGGTAGGACTATATGCCACATCTTCTTTATTCATTCAGCTACTTTTATACATGAAAGACAACTGACTGGCTACTAAATTTGAGAACATATTCATTACCTTCAGAATTTTGTGCCCATTGCTACCATGTCTTTTGGCACTAAAGGGTAAAGTCACAGGCCAGCCTGACTTTTCCTTTAGAATATTTCCTAATTTCACTACCTGAATATTCTCCACCAAAATTCCATTACCTTAGTATTAAGGCTGTTTTCGTTTATTGTTCTATAGATTAAGGCATTTCTTTAGTTCAGAAGTTTTCTTCTACAATATCTTTGAATATGTTTGTGGCCCATTGTTCTGTTCTTTTCTTCAGAAATACCCAGTATGCATGTTTGAATATCTATTGTATTTCATAAGTATTGCTTTCTATTTTATTTCATTGTCTTCATTATTTTCCCATTTCTTCCATTTTTAACCCTTATTTATATTATTGGCTCTTCTCTCAACTAAATGAATTCCACATCTTACTGATGCTATTTTTTTCCCTCCACAGAGTTTTTTTATTTAAATTTTTTTCATATTCGATCCTGTCTGCTTATTTGTAGTTTTACTTTGGAAATGTTTTACTCTGGTCTGTCATTTTCTTAGGGATATAATGTGGTGGAATGAGGGGATGAGCTGGGGTTGATGGCAGATTACCTTTGAGATTCTTGTCTCAGACTCTGTTACCAAGTATGCTCTGCCCTGGGAGTGCATCTATCTGGGTTTTCAAGCATCCTTCCATGGATGAGGTCAGTATGGATCACAAGGAAGATGCAAAGCTAATGGGTCCTCTGGTCATTTAATGTTTATATATCTCTTCTGGTGATTAGCTGCAAGTCTGTTGTTTCCCTCTCTCTCTTTCTTCTACTTCATCCCTAAGATATTTAAGAAATGGGAATCAGGGATGAAGGAATAATAGTAGCTACCTACATAGTGCCTCCTGTGGCCGTCTTCCTTGACAACCAACCTCACTCTTCCATGGCCCACCCACACCTCTGCTCCTTTGTTCTCCAGCAAATGATCATTTATTTGGCTTTTAGGGATCCTCTTTCTTACTTTCAAGGAAATCTGGCTACATATGTGACTCCTTTCATTGTCTTCCTTTGATGAAGTCCACACTTTGCTGAATGTGGCAGATATCGGTTTTAGCCTGTTTTATTTAGAATAATATTAGCTTCCCTAGCAACAATTTTACCACCAATTTTTAATGATTAAGCATGATATAAGTTCACTTCTCATTTACATAAGAGTCTGATGCAGATGTTTCTGGTCAATGGGCAGCCTGCCACATGGTGATTCAGGGGTCTGCACTTCTATTTTGTGAGGTCTTAGAGGCCCCTCTATCCAGCAAGAGGAAGGGGAGAGAGAGGGAGGTGGAGAGAGAGATTGAGGGAGAAGAGAAGGAATATTAACCATCCCTTATCCCCCCTGGCCCAGAAGTGACATAGATCACTTTTATTCACACTCCAACTATGAGAACTAGTCACATGGCTCAATGAAACACAATGGAAAGCCTGGGAAATGTGGTCCTGCTTGGGCGGCTGTTCCCTACCCACTCCTCTCTATTATGGAAAGACAAGAATGAACTCTGGCAAGCAGTTAACCATCTCAGCCCCATAGTGATTTCCTAATTGAAGATGGAATTTTCTTTACTACTTTAATTCTTCATTCTTTGTGTTTCAGAAAAGGGAGTACAGTAAACATCTCATAACCTGTTTACACATCTGTCTCTCCTATACTAATCTGTGGTCTCCTCTAAATTAGGGCCATGACCTAACCTTTTGATATTTTCCAGCTCCCAGCATGATGGCTGACATGGAATAGATGCTCAATAAATTCTTCCTGGAAGAAAGAATGAATTCCTGTCTGGGTGAAAAATGCTTTTCCCACCTTCCTCATTCTCAACTTAATCTTCAATCCCCTCTTTGTTTTCAGGGCTGCTCCATTTTCTCTTCTCCACTTTCTCTTCCCTACATGGTTTGGCTCAAGGCTTGTCTCTTCTGTCTCCTTGCACTGATTCAACCCTCCCCTGGGTGAGGTCTGGTTAGAGCTTGGTCTGTGGCTCAGCAGGCTTCTTGCTGCCAAGGCAGCATTTACCAATGTGTCTCCTTGCAGCTTGGCTGTAAGATTTGACACTGGAGAAAGAAAATCTCTCTGTCTGGGGAAACAGAACTTACTGGAGAGGATGCCAGGTGTGCTACCACTCCAGCTGGTGCTAAAAGTCTCGGACATTAAGTGGGACTAGGGTGTGGATCAAGCACATGTGAGGGAGGAAAAGACTGATGAAGGAAATGACTCTTCCCTGCTTGAAATGCCTTGACCAGGCACTATATTCAAATCTACTTCTTATAGCTGGTTCCTTTTTCAAAGTGGATAGTTCCCAGAAAGGGGCATCAATAGAAAAATAGTAGACTAGACATCTAAGAGCTTGTCATTAGAATCCAATACACCTATGTTTAAGTCCTGCCCTGCCATTTACTGACTGTATGAACTTGGACAAATTATTTAAGCAATTTGAGATTCAGTTTCTTCATCAATAATGTTGATAAAATAATATCTATCTTGCTGAGTTGTTATGAAGATGAATTAAGTTTAATCTTAGACATGAAAGAGATATTCAATATGTATTGAATAAATAAATACCAAATATACATAAAATTCCTAACATAGTACCTGGCACATTATAAACAATGATAGGCTAGGTTTGCTTGGTTTACTGCAATAACAAAACCCCTAACACCTCATATCTTAAAAAAACCCTCAAGACTTATTTCTTGCTTATGCTACATGTCCACAGAGGGTCAGGTGGAGATTCTGCCCCAAGTAATCCTCAGTGGAACAGCCACCATGTGAAATTTTTGTCACTCACTATTCATTAACAGGCAAAGAATATTTCTCATTCCTTTATTCTGAGTTTGGTCATCTAACTTACTCTAGCCAATGGGATGTTAAGGACCTCAAAGGAAGTAGAAACTTGAACAAGCACTTGTATATTTCTGCTTGAGCTCTTATAACTCTGCAATCAACACGAGAACATTCCTGAATTAGCTGCCGAAGCAAGAGAGATATGTGTAGTGGAGCCAAGATATCCCAGTTACTCAGTCAAGGCTACCCTAAATCAGCCCACACCTAGCTGACCCCAGACATCTGAGCAAGACCAGACAAGATCAAAAGGGCCTTTTAGCCAACCCCATCTGATGCCAGATTGATAAGCAATAACCAATTGCTCTTGTATACTGAGGTTTAGGCTTTTTTTTTTTTTTTTTTACACACCATTATTGTAGTAATGGATAACTGTTACACCCTGTCTTAGGCTCAAGCTCTCCAGTACATAGGGCATTCCTCAGGAAAAAAAAAATAATATGGTAGATTTTATTGAGGACTTCAAGGGAAATTCTAAAGGGAGTTTGACATCACGCAACATGATGAGTTTCCACTTAATATGGCTTTTCTCTTGTTTCTTTGGTTGGAATGCTAACCAAAGTTTCTCCTTTACTCTAAATTCACACAGGACACTATTCAGCCAGCTTATATCTATTCTTTTCCCCATCTGATCATCCCCTCTGTAAAATCTCATTCTTTCTTCCATAGAACAATTAGGACTTGTCCCAGATATTCAAGACCCAAGTACTTGGCAAGGTACTATTTGTGGGAACTACCCTTCTTAGAAGCTAGTGGTTTATAAATAATAATAATCTCTGTTTTTCTTCATGACTCAAGGGAAGCCCTTTGAGGACAGTGATGGTGCATTATTAGTTCTGTTATCCTTAGTAAAGTTAAGATAAGCTTAGTAAAGTTTAACAAAGTTCCTGGATCATTTTAGGCAGTTAGTAAATGGGTATGGAAATATTCAATGTTATTTGAGTAATTTTAGAGCATCCATACCCTCAGTACTTCTCTTTAATGGTAACTGAGAGCTAACTATTAAGAGTAAGCATTATTTATCCTCTGTGTACATGAGAAAGATATGAGACATTAAACTTATGTAAATACTCAGTGACATGAGATGGGAGAATGTGGATAATATGCTCCAAGATGGCAAGGTGACATTGTATCCATTTTATCCGTACATGGTCATGAGGCCCCAACAGGTCATTAAAGGTCCAAGGTCAGAAAGCCAAGAAGAGGTCAACTGGAGAAAAGCATCTGGACCTCTTACTTTCTCCACTGAACCAGACATTGAGCCTTGGCACTGGACACTCTGAAACTTGGCCTGCCTTCACACAAAGCTTGGCCCAGGGTCTCCAATGGCTCCACTGAGCTTGGCGGGGCACACTGACAGAGTTGGCTCAGAAAGCTCTAGCACAACACCCAAACTCAGCAGTGGCCCCACCACAGAACACTTGTTTTGGAGGCTTTACCTGACAGAGAGCAGTGCATGGACAACCCCCAGCATGTGCACTGAAGTTGGTTCTGACAACCCAGGGCTGCACATGGGCTGGTGGCTTCCCCGGAGCTAAGGCCCACTGGGCTCAGTTCAGGAGAGAAGCTACTGCCAATGGGCAGGGAGATTTAGCATTCCACCCCTGTTCTTTTAATCCCCTATGTGCAGGAATGTTCCACTGCAGAGACAGCAGAACTTGCAGAGACAGGAGGTGGTGCCAAAAGGGAGGGAGTGATGGAGAAACAGCTTTGTGGGGTTTAGGGGAGGGGAAGGGTAGTGGGTTAGGTTCTATCATGGACTGACTGTGTGACCTTGGACAGACAAGTCACATCCCCTCTTGGGACCCCATTTCTTCATTTTCAAAAGATGAGTATAGACATATATTCATATACATATATATATGCACATATATATATGTATATGAATGATTCATCTCAGGATCAAGTTCTAAAATTCTAAGAGCTGTTTTGGTTGTGTAGTCTCAGGTGAAATTTTTGTTTTTAACATACAAGACCTCTCCAGATTTTTATATATGCACATTTGCAGGAAATAGGATATCTCATTCAGATATCAGAGGGAGAGTCCACCCCTCAATTCAATTCTAGAATTTTAAGCACCTTGAAGCAAGGCCTATGACTCACACTGCCAAGCACACAGAATTCTTCTAATGTCAGAAATCGAGGGGCACTTAGAGGTCATCCAGTCCAATCTTCCCAGTTTTAGATGAGGACACTGACGAGAGATAGGAAGTTATTTTCTCAACATCATACATCAAGTCTCAGACCCACAATTCAGACTCTATCATTCCCAAATAAAACTGTTTTTAATATTTAAAATTTTCTGCAATTCCAAGGCTAAAATCCAAGGCTTTCAGATCTTTTAAAACAGGTTTGCTCTTTCCTCCTTTGAACAATTTTCAGGGTTAACTCAGATTGACCAAGGAGACTCTGAGAGTCTTAGGCTTATGTGAAATCTGTGTAATCCAAAGGCATAAGTGTCCCTTGGGGCTTCTGAAGATTTCCCCCAAGCAGCCCAAGTCTTGGACAGCAGCCACCCTGGAAGGAATGTTGCCTCCTGCATAGTTGGTCCCAACTCCAGCTCCAGGATAGGACATAAGACCCAAGTTGACATGACACAAGCCCTATTATGAACAAGAGGGTCACGACCCTCTCCTGATGACTAACATGCTAATTTGAAAAGTCTGCCTGCAACTAGAAAAACAAACAAGAACAATGAAGTTTAAGGCAACCTTTTAGACAACCAGGAGGCAATGCAAAGCTCAAAGCATGAAAGGAGTCCCTGACCATCATTGTCCCTTTCACAAACACCAACTAAGGCCTGCTATGTGCAGCAAATGTGCCAGGTACTTTGGGGGGATACAAAAGAGAAAACAAACAAAGCCTGAGCCCCAAAACCTCAGAACTTGAGGGGATTAGACAAACACTTTTACGGCTAATGTTTCCAGGCACTAAGTGAAAAACATCTCATCCATCCTCTGTAGCTTTAAATACTATAGAATTATTAAGCAACTCCAGCTTAGATCCTTCTTTCGAGTTCCAGACCAGAATCCTACACAGCATCACTGCTTGAATGTCTCACACACAACATAACTTTTTCAAACAGAACTCATGGTCTTTCACCTCAAATTTTCATTGTTCTATTTGATACATAACACTATAACTTACTCAGTTGCTTATTCCAGAAATGAGAGTCATCCTTGATAATTACTTCTCCCTCATCAACCCCTCACATTTAATCAATCACGGAGTCCTATATATTCAAAACATTTTAAATATGACTCTACTTATCCCATCTTAACTGCTGCTTCTCTGAATGTTAGTTAACAGAATCTCTTGTCTCAACAGACTCAGAATTGGCCATCTGCAACCCACTATCACTTCCATTCTCCACAGAGCAGTGAGACTTATTTTTTTCAAATATAAATTTGATTTGGTCACATTCCTGCTTAAAAAGTCTCAATGGAGACTTGTGATTCCACCTATGAAAGGTTTAACTGTTATAGAAATTGCCTTAGCACCATAAACAAATAGAAAACTGGACAAAACATATAAAACAATGGTTTTCAGACATTGGACAATAGGCAGGATTGTGATAGGTAGGTAGTGACAATAGGTAGGACTGTGATCCCTGAGAAAAAAGCAGCAAATAGGATGAGCCCTATGATTGTCCGAGTTTTTTGGAGCCAGTTCCCAAGCTGCAGCACAGGGAGGGAAACTGAAACAGAACCTGACTGAGTTAAGGAGACAGAGACTGAAGTTAGAGGATGCTGAGGCTAGAACTTATGGGCAGGACACTTGAAGAAGAGGGCACTGTACACACACACACACACACACACACACACACACACACACACACAAACACACACACACACAGAAAGAGAGAGAATCCCCAGATCTTCAAAGGAATTCCTTGAGTCTTTGATTGAATACTGACCTGAGCATGCATGAAAGGAAGCTACCAGATACGGGGGGAAAAACACTGGAGAGCAGCAAGCCAAACAATTCCTAGAGCTCACAAAAGTATGGGAATAATTTATGTTCTGAACAGCCCAAAGCAGAGAAAACTTGTAATTCTGAGGCAATGAATAAAGTCCTTAAAGGTATAATACCTTAATAATGGAGACTAAATTAGTCCCAAAATAAATGCTGATATGTCATAAGAAACTCCCTGAAAGATAAAACTGATCTTAAGTTATTTAATTGCTCACTAGCACAAAATCCAATGCTCTTGAAATACGTACAACAAAATTCAGCACCCAATAACAAAAAAAAAATCACAAAATCTGTTATCCAATAAAAAAATGATCAGTTAACCAAAGAAGCAGGAAAATATAAGTGGTACCCAGGAGAAAAACCAATCAATACTATCAGATCTAGAAATGATAGAGATGTTTGAATTAGTAGACAAGGAATGCTAAAAAGCTATTATAAGTCATATATATATGTAGATATATATAAAATAAGTCATATATATATGTCATATATCATATATCTCCAAAGATACGAAGAAAAACATGAATGTGATGAAGAAATAGATGGACTATGTAAATAGGATGTACTTGGAACTTACAGGATGAAAAACACAGTATCTTAAATGAAAAAATACATTAAATAGGATTAAGAGCAGATTATAATTGCAGAAGAAAAGACTGGTGAACTTGAAGATGTAGCAACAGAATCTATCTAGTTTAAAGCACAGAAAGAAAAGAAGACAGCAGTGCCCCAGTAAGCCATGAGACAGTATCATGCAGTCCAATATATGTGTAACTGGAATCCCTGAAGAGATGAGTACAAGAAAATTTTTAAAAATTAGTAGTGAGGGAAATTGGAAGGGGAGGTGAACCATGAGAGACTATGGACTCTGAAAAATAATCTGAAGGTTTTGAAGGGGCCGGGGGTGGGAGGTTGGAGGAACCAGGTGGTGGGTATTAGGGAGGGCACGGATTGCATGGAGCACTGGGTGTGGTGCAAAAACAATGAATACTGTTACGCTGAAAAGAAATAAAAAATTTTAAAAAATTAGTAGACAAACTTTCCAAATTTGATGGAAATTTTAAGCACAAGAAGCTCAATGAACTTCAAATAGAAAAAAAAAACCCATAAAGACAACCTTACTGAGGAACTTAAAATTAAATTGCAGAAAACCAGTGAAAAAGAGGAAATTTAAGAAGCAGAGAAGAAAACCAATGATGTACTATACCTTGGCTAATGGGATTTAAAATTAAAAAAAAAAAAGAGAGAGCGAGAGAAGCAGAGAAGAAAGACACCTTCAGTACAAAGGGACAAAAAAGCAGAATGACAGCAGAAGCCCCGCAGGCTGGAATTAGTGTGGGACAATGTCCTTAAAGTGCTGAAAAAGAAAATGGTCAAACTGGGTTTCAGTACACAACAAAAATATCTTTGAAAAATTAAGGCAAAATGGTCCACACATCAACCAAAGCTGAGATAATTCATTGCCAGCAGACCTGTGTGAGAAGAAATGGTAAAAGAAATTCTTCTGGCAGAAGTGGGAATCTAAGAAGAGATTGAAGGGAAAAGACAGGGCTTCGGGATTGGGGGTGGGGAGGTATAGGATCTGAGGAGGGAGACTGAGAAGCAGTTAATTTGCAGCAAATTGACATTCATTTTTTTCCCTGACTAAGAGCCCTTTGGCTTCTGATCAGTCATTCTTTTTTTTTTAAATTTATTTATTATTTTATTTTATTATTATTTTTTTAATCATTTTTTTTAAATTTATTTTCAGCATAACTGTATTCATTGTTTTTGTACCACACCCAGTGCTCCATGCAGTCCGTGCCCTCTCTAATACCCACCACCTGGTTCCCCCAACCTCCCACCCCCCCCCACCTCTTCAAACCCTTCAGATTGTTTTTCAGAGTCCATAGTCTCTCATGGTTCACCTCCCCTTCCAATTTCCCCCAACTGCCTTCTCCTAACTCCCATGTCCTCCATGCTATTTGTTATGCTCCACAAATAAGTGAAACCATATGATAATTGACTCTCTCTGCTTGACTTATTTCACTCAGCATAATCTCTTCCAGTCCCGTCCATGTTGCTACAAAAGTTGGGTATTCATCCTTTCTGATGGAGGCATAATACTCCATAGTGTATATGGACCACATCTTCCTTATCCATTCGTCCGTTGAAGGGCATCTTGGTTCTTTCCACAGTTTGGCAACCGTGGCCATTGCTGCTATAAACACTGGGGTACAGATGGCCCTTCTTTTCACTACATCTGTATCTTTGGGGTAAATACCCAGTAGTGCAATTGCAGGGTCATAGGGAAGTTCTATTTTTAATTTCTTGAGGAATCTCCACACTGTTCTCCAAAGAGGCTGCACCAACTTGCATTCCCACCAACAGTGTAAGAGGGTTCCCCTTTCTCCACATCCCCTCCAACACATATTGTTTCCTGTCTTGCTAATAAAATTATGAATGAAAAGGGAGAGATCACAACTAACACCAAGGAAGTAGAAACAATCATCAGAAGTTATTATCAACAGTTATATTCCAATAAGCTAAGCAACCTAGATGAAATGGATGCATTCCTGGAAAACTGTAAACTCCCAAAATTGAACCAGGAAGAAATCGACAACCTAAATAGACCGATATCTAGTAACGAGATTGAAGCAATGATCAAAAACCTCCCAAAAAACAAGAGCCCAGGACCTGACGGATTCCCTGGGGAATTCTACCAAACTTTCAAAGAAGAAATAACACCTATTTTCCTGAAGCTGTTTCAAAAAACTGATCAGTCATTCTTATCACTCCCCCACTGTTTGCTTTTGCCCTTTCTCCAGGAGAGTCCTGCGTCTTGTCCTGGTCCTTCTTCTCTCCCCTCCAAAATAACTCACTTCATATTGGCCTTTGACCTTTGTCTCCTGGCCCCTGTCACACTTCTCCTGGCTTCCCTGCCTCTCTTCTCCAACAGACCATCTTCCTCCTGCTGCTTCCTATGCCATGCACACATATTGGGATGCTTCCTCTCCCTTTAAGATGATATCCTTCTAATGACTTGCTTTTTGCTGTCCTCCCTTCAGTATCTTTTGAGTGTCTAACATGAGCATATATTACAATAATAATAACAATAATAACAATAATAATAATAATACTAACCCATGATGGGTAATGAACTCATGGGACAATGAATGAGGATTCTCAGTTCCAGAGTCCCTCAAATGATGCAAGTTCAGGATCCGTGAGCGGATGCAGACATGTCTTTCCACCTCCTCAGGAACTGTGGGCACTTGCCACACAACTGGTCAGGGACTCGTGGTAGTGTAAATCAGGAAAAACCCAGGACATATGAAGAAAACCTGAGTCATCGCTTTTGCCCCTAGACCTCAACTCAGAACCACTGTGATTCCAAGAAGCATGGGACTCCACATTCCTTTTTCCAAATACTTCTTGCTTAGACACTCAGAATCTTCTCTCTTCCTAGTCAACCATGCTGTGAGGCGTTCCCTTTGCTCAAGGCCACCGGGATCAAAAGGAGATGTAGGGTGTTAGTCTCATACTGACCAGGGTTCACTTTTGGACTTTCTTATTTGTCCGTTTGCCTCCAGGTAAGTAAACCTTATCTTCCAGAAACTTGGTATAATTTCCTGTGAACTGGGGAGAACAGACCTGCCTCGGAGGCTTCTGTGATGCCCAAACGAGATAAGTGGAAGGGCCCCATAGGAAATAGGAGCATTTTCCCTTTCTCTTCTCTTTACCAAGTAGCTCCAAGTGCTATTGTTGTGTTGCTCTCTCCCTACTGATAATCTTGGGGGACAGTGCTTTAAGTCCTGGGCTCCACATTGGGCTGGTGGGGAAGGGGCTTGGAGGCACTGTGTCTAATTTTCATAAATGTCCCTGGGCCAGTCTCATTATCTATAAAATGGGCACAACTGCACCTACCTCAAAGGGCCATGTGAGCTTTAGGAGGGGTTATGCCTGTGAAAACACTGTACATTGACAGTGCTCTGCAACACAGGTGAGAAACTAACATTTAGAACCATTAAATGATCTTTTCAGGATCTCCCCACCTGTTGTATGATACCCTATGACTCACATCTGAAAAAAAGGATTGTTATTATATATGAATGAGAGCCAATTACATATAGTTGCTGCTAATGTCTCATAATACAAGAGAAGTACCTGCCATTCATGGAGCATGTCATCTGTGGCGGGCTGTGGCGTGCCCAGCTCTGAAGTGACTGAAGCCATCAACAGATGCAGAGTATTTATCATTGACATTGTTGAGAAATGTTGATGGGTGGGGATCATAAGAAGCAGACCCAGATTTTAGCCGGCTTTATAATGGCTTGTAAGTTATCTAGAGGCAGTGCGGCCCATTTTAGCCTGCACTCCAGGTGGACCATTTCCACTGTTCTTAGAGCTCTACTGGTAGTAGGCTGTGTGGCAGTGATGCCAGAAAGATGATTTCATTTAATATTCATGCCAACCCTGGGAGAGAGGTATGCTTCTCCTTTGCTTATTTACAACTATGAAAACTGAGGTGCAGCTAAAGACCCTTTCCCAAGGTCACCCACTTACTGATTCCAGGCAACACAATTTTAAAACTATCCCAGCTGAGGCTTTGATGGTCTCAAGGAAAGCACAAAGGAGTGGTGTCCTACCAAGGCTCTTTGCAGACCTTGTCCAGAGGCTGGGTGAGTGTGCTGCTGAGCCTATCTCATAAAAGCAGCTTGTCTGAGGCAGGAATTGACCTTCGCCATGCTTGTCTCCCTCTGCTTCTAAGAGTCCTCCACAGAGCCAGGGTGCCCACATTTTAAAAAGCATTAAAAAGGAGCAGGGTGCAGGTTTTGTTGTGAGGAGCTCTGGTCAACACTTGTGCCCTCCTCAAGGAAGCCATGCCTTTGCGTGAGCAGCTCTGGCTAAAGGGTGACCTCACGCTGCAGGAATTTCACCGCAGGTTGTATAGCCCAGATGGAGCTGCTTTGGGTGACCATGCGTGGGTCCGTCCTGGAAGTGGGAAGCCCCCAGGGCCAGCTCCTGCCTTGTGGGAGCAAGCAGAGGGTAAGAGATGTGGTGACGCCAAGGTCAGGGGGCAGCATGGCTCTGGTCACACTGTGGTCAGGGCAAATAGGCCTCCTGGAAATGTCCCAGCTGTGGCTTTGTTCTGTGCCCTTGGGAAATGGCTGCTTGCAGGCCCTTCCAGACCAAGAGACACGGCAATTTTCTAGATAATTCAGGCTTCCAAACTTCTCTCTCTCTGCCTTCATTCCAATTATTCAGGGTTCTTGTGGGAATTCTGAGGAACGACTTGCACTGCATAAACTGTAAACCAAGAATAGGAACCAACCACTTGACTGGTCGAATCCTTAACCAAATCCCAATATTAATTTTCTATAAACGCAATTCAGATGGAATCAACTTTGTTTTTGTTTTTAGACAAAACCAAACCCAACTGGATCAGTTGGAACCTGAATCAACCCACTATGTGCTCTAAAATTAATGGACCAGAACAAAATTGGAAAATGAAAACATCTTTGAGTGAAAACACCATTTCATCAGCTTTGTTGGACTAGGATATTTTATGTTTTTAAAAATGGGAAAAAATCCAAATACAGAAATAATAATTATGCATCGAAAAACTTTCAGAAAAAGTGAAACAGTATAAAGATGAGTATCATCTGCAATCTCACCACTGGGATATTTCCATAACTTTTTTCAATGTGCTTTTCCCCCTTTTTTACATAAATGTGATTATTTATGGAATAATAAGTATTTGATCATCTCCTTTTTGTTAAGAATATCTCGTAGAAAAATTCCACATCAACATTTAGAAAGCCACATCATTATTTTTAATGGTAGGAAAGTATTCAGTAGATATATCCTGGTTTATTTCCTTGATTCTCTCTTGGTAGTTAACTTAGGTTACTTCCATTATTTTACTTTTACAAATAATGATTCGATGAATGGCTTTGCTCATAAATCTTTGCATTCTGGGCTGAGAAATCACTGAAGGGTTTCTAAGTCAAAGAATATACATATTTTTTACTTTTCACATATATCCAGATTTTCCCCCAGGAAGGTCATAACAATTTTCACTCCCACCATCAGTGGGTAAAAAATGCTGGTTTCCTCATATCCTGCCTACCACTGACATGCTGAAGATGTCTGTTATTCTATCTGTCCTTCCAGGACTCCAGAGGGAACTGTTTCACCCACACCATAGGTGACTAACTGTCCCAGTTTGTTCAGAATTGAGGAGGGTCTTGAGACATAATTCAGTTTTAAAACCTGGAAAGTCCCAAGCAAACTGAGATGAGTAGGCCACTGTACCCTGGCCAGCTGTGTAGCCAGGACTTTTACGAGAGCCCGAAATGCTCCAGTGCTGAGTTTAGCTATAGGTGATTGGACCAGGAATGGATACCTGGGCCCAGGGTGTCTAATCACACTGCATGAAGGAATCATCTGAAGTCAATCAGACTTCTTTTGGGAATTTGCTTTGGGAACAGGGAAGGAATGTATCAATGAGCAGTGGGAAATAGGTCTGAAAGTTCATTAATGAAAGAGTGGACAACAGGGATCAGTTAGTGAAGTATTGGCTGAAGTAACAAGAGAGGGAAAATTAGGAATAAGGAACTGGTCATAAGAAGCAGAGAGAGGAGCAGAGAAACAAGATTCTTCAATGTTCTTGCACTTCCCAAGGACTTTCTTGTTCGTTCATCTCTAGATTCCTGTGCAAGTATCCTCAAAAATAATAGCTTATGCCCTCTTAGAAACTCCCCTGAAGGAATATCAGTTCTTTGCAAGTGAAGAGACTTGTTCAGTACTCCTGGTTATTACCCATCATTTTCATCTTCAATCAACCTGATTGGCCAAAGTGGACTTCTCATTTAATCTCATTAAAAGTTGCATATCTTGGAGAAAGGGGAACCCTCCTACACTGTTGGTAGGAATGCAAGCTGGTGCAACCACTCTGGAAAACAGCATGGAGGTTCCTCAAAATGTTGAAAATAGAACTACCCTATGACCCAGCAATTGCACTGCTCGGTATTTACCCTAAAGATACAAACGTAGTGAGCCGAAGGGGCACGTGCACCCGAATGTTTATAGCAGCAATGTCTACAATAGCCAAACTATGGAAAGAACTTAGATGTCCATCAACAGACGAATGGATAAAGAAGATGTGGTATATATACACAATGGAATACTATGCAGCCATCAAAAGAAATGAAATCTTGCCATTTGCGACGACGTGGATAGAACTAGAGGGTATCATGCTTAGCGAAATAAGTCAATTGGAGAAAGACAACTATCATATGATCTCCCTGATATGAGGGAGAGGAGATGCAACATGGGGGGTTAAGGGGGTAGGAGAAGAGTAAATGAAACAAGATGGGATTGGGAGGGAGACAAACCATAAGTGACTCTTAATCTCACAAAACAAACTGAGGGTTAATGGGGGGAGGGGGGTTGGGGGGGTGGGATTATGGACATTGGGGAGGGTATGTGTTATGATGAGTGCTGTGAAGTGTGTAAACCTGGCGATTCACAGACCTGTACCCCTGGGGATAAAAATATATTATATGTTTATAAAAAATAAAATTAAAAAAAAGTTGCATATCTTGCATAAGACCAAGTTTAAACATCTTCTTGGAAATTCATGCTTCCAGGATTTAGTCTGTGGACCAGGTGCAAGTGAAGAATAAGGTACAGGGCAAGAATTGCTGGATCTTCTGATGGGGTACCCCATGTCAGCTCTTCATTTTGGCAAACTGCCTCGCCTTTCCAGCATAGAATCTGGCCTGGTAACTTGCCTGTGGTCATGTAGACTCCCACCCTACCTCCTGGTCCTTCTGGCTTTTTTTTTTTTTTTAATTTTCAGCATAACAGTATTCATTGTTTTTGCACCACACCCAGTGCTCCATGCAATCCGTGCCCTCTCTAATACCCACCACCTGGTTCCCCTAACCTCCCAACCTCCCGCCCCTTCAAACCCCTCAGATTGTTTTTCAGAGTCCATAGTCTCTCATGGTTCACCTCCCCTTCCAATTTCCCCCAACTCCCTTCTCCTCTCTAACTCCCCTTGTCCTCCATGCTATTTGTTATGCTCCACAAATAAGTGAAACCATATGATAATTGACTCTCTCTGCTTGACTTATTTCACTCAGCATAATCTCTTCCAGTCCCGTCCATGTTGCTACAAAAGTTGGGTATTCATCCTTTCTGATGGAGGCATAATACTCCATAGTGTATATGGACCACATCTTCCTTATCCATTCGTCTGTTGAAGGGCATCTTGGTTCTTTCCACAGTTTGGCGACCGTGGCCATCCTTCTGGCTTTTTAACCCCAGTCAGATAATCTCACCCAGTGTAGCCCTTGCTTTTCTCTCTGCCCTGACTGGCTCACTTGATGTGACTTTGTCCGCCCCGTACACTCTTCATAGAACTACTATTTTATTTTCCACATAGAACATACCACAATTTCATATGACATGATTGATTTTTATTGTTTTTCTCCCCAACAAGATGTAAGCTCCTTGGAACTTGTCTACTAAGTTTTGCTCACTGTAGTCTCACTGTCAAGGACAATGCCTTCCATGTGAGCAGGTACTGAGTGACTGAGTTAATTCATGATGGGAAGAAAAGTCACTGCTGCAAAGGTGGGTTGGTCTTATCAGGGTCAGCCTGAAGGGGTCAGGTGTGAGCTCCTTAGCTAATAAGACTGTGATTTGAGGTTCTGATGTATTTCCTAGGACATCTGGTGTGGTTCGTCAGTTCAAAACCCTTCAGGGTCTTCCCACTGCACTTGGAATACCCTTAGCTAATAAAATTAGCTCTTCCTTGGTGGAAAAGTAATCAGCCCTCAGTTATCCAAAATAAGTTTGGGTTTTGGTTCAAAGGCAGTGAGTTGTGAAGACCCTTTATGCTAAGGGAAGGGAATCACCTAGGGACCAAGCAGCTCAGGCACTGATCTAACATTCTGCAACTGACTGCTGTGTGACTCTGGACAGGCCACTTTCCCTTTGTAGGCCTCAGTTTCCTCATCCTTAAAGTGAAAGTGGGCCTCAGTCTCTTCATCCTTAAAATAAATCTGGCTGGTCTGACTGGAACAGGGGTTTGGAGAGGATCAGGGAGATAGGCTACTCCAAGCAGGGCCTTTCCATATCATTTTCAGTGGTTTTCAATCCTGGCTTCAGGTTAGAATTGCCCCAGGGAGAGGATTGAGCTCAGGTACCAGCATTTTTTCTTAAGTACCCTGGACATTCTGAAATCTATGATTTTCTGCAGTGTCAACCCATGGCAGATGACAAGTAGGAAGAAGACAAGATGTGGGCCAGCTGAGATTTTCTAACTTTTCTATTATTTTCTAGAAGTAACTTTTCTATTATTTTCTAGAAGTGTTGTTGGCAATTCTGGATGACTAGATTCTAAGTATAAAGCTCATGACCTGTCTACTAGTCATTTAACAAACCTTTCTACAATTAAATCTTATTGCAAATATTCCCCCATTAGACATTGTAATCCCTGATTGAGATGGGCTTTGTGCTGCCACTTCCTGGCCACGTGAAGTTGGGAAAATTCTTTGATCTTTGGTTTCCTCATTTGCAAAATGTGGGCAGTATTTATAGCTTTTCCAGTGTTGTTGTAAGAATTAAATGAAATAATGTACACGAAGCACCAACATCTTGCTGAGCACACAGCAGAGGCTCAATTAATATAAGTTCCTCTGAATCATGTCCCTTGGCATTAGGGTTAAGTATCTTTGCACAGGACAACTTACCCCATAAAATGTTCTGTGGAACACTGCTTCCCCATGATACTTCCCACCAGAGGACAAAGGAATGCTATGTTCAATTACATTAGGAAAACCTGCATGCCATACTCTCTTCTTGAAGTGGTATTTAGTAATGTGCTAGTAAACCAGGTTTCTGAAAGAAAAACAAAACCCCAGATTTGTAATGTTTGCTGATTTCTGTGGTGTAAATACTCCCACCATGGCCAATTTAAGTTGTCAATGTTGCATCATTAAATTTATTGAGACGAGATGTGCAGAATTGGCTTCCTTGAGCTGGAAGGTACTGGCCCCAATACACTACTAAAATAATTGTTAGCATGTTATAGTCTCTGATATGTCCTATAATAAATAAGCCTGTTTAACCTTACTTAGCTCAGCATTTTCCAAATATATTAGACTATGGAACCCTCTTCTCTCATAATACCTCTTGATATCCCATGGAACCGGTGTTACTGGGAACACACTTTGGGAACTACTGGTGTGTATATGTTCAAAAAATTCATCAATATGCCATCATTTAAAAAAGTATAAGTGAGGTCTACTTAGGGGTAGTGTGCAAGGAGAGGAGTGCAGAGAAGAAAAGCCACAGCTCCCATCTTTAGAGAGGAGACATACATAAAGTAATTGGTGAACAACAGCTGAGCCAGAGCTGAGGAATACATTGAGGCTTTGATGCTCAGAGTAAAGAATGGGCCCTCGGGAAGGTGGAGAATAGGGAGGGCCCTGTGCTGGAGGTAGCCTTCAGCTAAGGCTGACAGCAAGGGAGGGCTTGGGGCAGGAGGGAACAGGGGTTTGGAGAAGATCAGGGAGAGAGGCTACTCCAAGCAGGCAGAGCCTGAACGGAGGCCTGGACAATGTAATGAGCATGTGATTGGTCACCCTGCCCCCATCTCATCTAATTTCCTTCAGGGTCTTACCTGGAGCACCCATGGTCTAAGAAAGAACTTTGGTTTTTCTTAGATGATCTCAACCCTTTGCAGCCCTTCCTTGTCTGCCTCCTTGGGCATGTTTCTATGTGTCTATCTCTTTGATATGTCTGTGTGTATGTGGTCTAAACGTCTGCAATTCAGAGGGCTCCCTAGGTAACAAGTTTCTTGGTGGAACCCTTAGAGGTCTTGAGAGTTTAGTTCTCTTTGTGTGAGAATGTGTTGAAGCCCAACCAGGAACCAAACTCCATACTGAAGGAGAAGGCTATTCCTCCTTCCCAGGGGCAAAGATACTATGTTTACCTTGGAGTACCATGTGGAGCTGAAGTTAGTCCCATCAAGTAATAATAACAGTTGTTACTTTATTTAAAAAAATGTGGTAACATATACATATATAAAATTTACCATTTTACCCATTTTTAAGTGTACAGTTCAGTGGCCTTAAGTTCATTCACCTTGTTGTGTAACCATCACCATTGTCCAACTTTGGGGCTTTTTCATTTCCCCAAGCTGAAACTCTGTCCCTATTAACTACTTGCTCTCCCTTTGCCTCTCCTGATATTACTTATTGACAACTCCTTAGCACCTACGTACTAAGAAGTTTACATAAATCAATTCATTTAATCCTAATATAATCTTACCAAGTAACCATCTTCACTTTAAATAATGAATGAAAAGATGAAGAAATGGTTTAGCAATTTGCCCCAAGGTCATAGTGCTAGGAACAGCAAAGCCAGTATGTGAAAGTCAGCAAGATCCAACCCCTGAGCCCATGATGTGATACCTCCTATTTATCTCAGGCCTAAGGCTGCACTCATCCCAGACTCATTAAGAAAAAAGACCCCTGTAAGGGTCCTTCAGTCTTCTGAGTGCATGAGGGCTAGAACCCTTCAGCCTTTGGGGACCAGCACTTGACACCATCCCTCCCTCCCATATCAGATGATCAAGCCCCCAGCAGAGTGGATCTGGGCTATTCAGACCACCCTAAGAAGTGAGGGCTGTGCATACAGCTGGGAAGGATTCTGCCTCTGTAAGAATTGTCAGCTAGAAATGTCTGGGACAGAGTGGGACTAGGTCTGGCAGTCACAGCCTCTGAGGTGGCTCTTTATTCTGGGGGTGGTGGTGGTGGGTTAAGGGTGATGTCAGACTTGGAAGAGCTGAGGGCCAGGGCCAAGGAAGTGATTGGCAAGACAAGCTCTTGGCAGAGATGGCTCACTCTGCTCTTGAAAACAGCCACCTCTGAGCCGCCTGCAATGTACAAGAGTAGTCAAAATGGAGAGTGCGGACAGAGATGAAGGATTCTTGGCTGTGGAGACAGATTTTTGGAATCTGAGTGACAAGGCCTGTCAAACACCTTCCACTGGGGATCTGACTTGAAATTGAAGCCTTGGTCTCAGTTCCTGTGTGGAGGCCTGTATGGTTTTACCCCTTTGGTGGCCTCATTTTAAACCTTCCTGTTCGTGCATGCAAACGTGTGTGTATCGTTGTGGGTTCAAAATGTCTAATAATGAGGCTCTCTGTAGTTATTTCAGACCCAATCACGTCAAGCCCAGACAGAGATCTAAGACGACTAGCTTGTGTTGTTTCCTGTCAAATTCCTTGGCCTTCTTGGAAATAGACTCATAAGGTTAGTTTACACAGCCAGGATGTCTTTCCCAGCTGGAGCAGGGTGGAGGGGAAAGTGACTGATGCTGTACTACTCCCAGTCTGGCTGGTAGGCAGTGACTGTGGAGGGGTCTTGAGCTGGAGAGTCCACACCCCTGTCACCCACATTCTTCCGGATCCCCTTCTGAAAGCCTCCTTGCTGTCCTACTCTCTCCATCAGAATCTCCCCAGATTCTGCCCCACTAAACACATCAATCATGTCCACCATGACCTTTGGAGGAACACTGCTCTGGCCTCAAAGTTCTGCCAAGGAAAAGACTCTAGGATGTTTCTTTGAGCAAGAGGTGATCACTGACAGACACGTGACCCAAAGGCAGCCAAACATTCTAGGAGACAAGACCAAAAGATTGAAAAAACAAAAGGGAGGCAATATAAGCAGAGCCATAGGAAATCCACATATTGGTGTTATAGCCACAGACTGGGAAATAACTGAGTCATACGTTAAGAAAATAGAGGAAAAGGGGGCGCATGGATGGGTCAGTCGGTTAAATGTCTGACTCTTGATCTCAGCTCAGGTCTTGATCTCAGGGTCATGACTTCAAGCCCTGTGTTGGGCTCCATGCGGGTTGTGGAGACTACTTAAAAAACAAAAAAAGAAAGAAAACAGAAGAAAAGGTGAAAAATTTTTTACTGAGAAATAAAATTGACAAAAAACCATCTGGAAATTCTAGAACTGAAAGACGAAATAACACATTTTAAGAACTCAAAAGATAGGTTTAGCATCAGTTTAGACACAGCTGAAGAAAAGATTAGTGATGATGAAGACAGGTAACTAAAATAAATGTGTTACTGGGTCCCACACTCTTACTTAGAGAATCTCCTATAGTTCTTCACTAGGTACCTGCTGGCCCCCAGAGTTCCTTTAATTGACTCTAGTCTCATTTCTCCCCTGTGTTCATTCTGTTCTTTACCTACATAGGAATGTATACTCTGTGTTCCCAAACATGCTGTGTATATTTCTGCTATTTCTCCTTCTCCTTCTTCTTCTTCTGGCATATTTATGCTTCTATTACTGTTCTTACTCCAGGAAGTAACTCCCTACATTTCTGTCTGGTGAATTCATACTTATCTTTCAAGGATGAGCTCAGATGTTATCTTCTCTGTGAAACCTTCCTCAGGCTTCTCCTGGTTCTTCCCTCATCCCTTCTTTGAGATATGGGGGACATTCCTCCAAAATAGTTCTTAGTACCATGTGTTACAATTATTTAATATTTCTATTTCTCCCTCTAGCATAGAATTCCACCAAAGGCAAGGCACATGTGTTATTCATCTTTTTTAAAAAATATTTTATTTATTTATTTGAGAGAGAGAGAGAACAAGAAAGAGAGCGCACGAGAGGGGAGAGCTCAGAGGGAGAAGCAGACTCCCCACCAAGCAGGCAGTCTGATGTGGGGCTTGAATCTGGGACTCCAGGATCAACACCTGAGCTGAAGGCAGTTACTTAACCAACTGAGCCATCTAGGTGTCCTGTGTTATTCAGCTTTTTGATCTTAGTTCCTAGCATAATGCCTGGTATATAGTTTGTGTTAAATATTATAATGGATAATACAAGAACTAAATTATTTCAGGACACAAATAAGTATCTTACTAATTTTTTAATAAACTAATAAACTAATGCCAGCAAAACTGTGACTTAATGTTTAATACTTTTATTTGTCCATTTGTTCATTTTATCTACCCCCCCCTTACAGAATATAACCTCCACGAGGACAGAGATTTTTCTTTTTTTTCGTTCACTGTGTGTCTCAAATGCCCAGCATAAAGTATTCAGGAAACATTTGTTGAATGAGTGAAATACTCTTTCTAATACCCTGAAAATTAAGGCAGGCACAAGGGATGAGCTAGCAGTCTGGACTGGGAACTTTGTGCCCACTGAACACTGGACACAGGGTGGGCTCCCAGAGGCAGGCAGTCACCTAGAAGCGAGGGAAGAAGCTTTGAAGAAGAGGTGAGTGGATTAGCATATATTTTGGGGTTCAACCTTCTCTCTTTAAGTCCTGGTTTTAGCTATTTGGGGAAAACAGTAGTATCTGCCTCAGTGTTGTTTTGGAAAGACTATGATTCTGAGCATACAGCATGGGATACTGCACTCTACTATTGTTAGTTTTATTGTATTGTTTGGCCATGTGTCCAGCCTGGATTTGTCTTCTGATCTGGCCACACAGATTTCCCAGTTCCTTCTAAGGTCTTTGAGCAAACAAGTTTCCATCCTTGTCCTTAAGCCCCTACTTAGTATAGTAGCTTATGTGTCTCTTTTCCTTTAATCCTCACCCCACGCCCATGAAGTTGATATTATTGGTGTTGGTTACAGATAAGAAGACAGGTTCAGAGATGCCAAGTGACTTGTCCTAACACTGCCAGCAAAACAAGAGAAAGAACTAGAATTTGAGAGTAGCCCCCCCCCCTTTTTTAATCATCCAAGACTTACTGTCCCATCCTGCATTGCCCAAAGTCATACACCCAACAGAACCAAGGCTAGAACCCAGGTCTCTGGCCCTCAAACTGTTATTTTCACTGCATGGTGGATAACAATTTTGGGATTCTCAGTGATCACCACCAATTGGTCACTGGACAGCTGAGAAGACTAAGGCCCAGAGTCTATTAATCAGGTCTTGTGGCCTTGAAACTGCAAGTGGCCTTCCCACTGGGGTACCCTGTAGCTGGCACCTTGGCAGCCCCCAGAACAAGGAAGATACTGTTTTTGTTAGGTGTTGCCCACCTTGGCTTCCAGACCAAAATAACTGAATGAATGAATGAATGAATGACCAAAAAATCCTCAGAATGGTTGGAAGGCCCACAGTTCAGAAGCCCTCCTCCTGAAGGTCCCTCTTAACCATCTATATGTGGACTCTGCTCTTGCACCAATACCCATCTCTCAACAACCTATTTCCTCTGTTGCTGAGACAGTTGAATGTCCCTAGAGAGAGTGAGAGCAAAAGGCCTTATGGTGCAAACGTTCAAATCCAGATTCTTGGGGGCTTTCCTTTGCCTCCTGGTTTCTCAGGGCTGTGGCCGGAGCCAGAAAATCTGGTTCTCATTAGCTGTACTTTTGCTGTGAAATGAAGTGCTCTTTGAACCTGTGGGAGCAGGAAAGCCATTTACACCCCTGAGAGGACAGGGGTGCCCGCTATGCCAGCACATTCCTTTGGTTCTTTTTATCTCCTGGGTGGAGCTCTGGGCAGGCAGCTGCTGCTGCTGCCATCTTCCCAGTGCAGCCATGAGGAAAGGTGGTCTGCAGGGTGAGTAAGAAAGGATGGAGGGGATCATACCCCTCTCTCAAATGGTGTAGGAGAAACAAACTCCCAATGGAGTTACCTGCCCTCTTTCTCTGTCCCCGTTCTCTTCCTGATACTTCCTTTGTTCTGGGTGGCTTCAATAAAACCCCAGAAATCATTCACCTGTCCATCCACCCAATCATCCATCCGTCCATCCATCCATCAATCCATCCATCCACCTACCACCCACCATCCATGCATCCCAGTGGGAATTTGAGAGTCCAGAACTGGAACCAAGAGAGTCCTTTCAAAAGACCTGTCTCCTTCTCCTTCATTTTACTGATGGAGAGACTGAAACCGAGAGAGTTAACTTGTTCCAGGTCACATGGCAAGTTCTTGGATTCATTCAACAAATATTTATTGGTCTTTTTCATGTGCCAGATCCCCACTCCCACTCCCACTGGAGATACACTGTGGATACAACTGCAAAAAAAAATGCACATGTCTTAGCCTTCTTGATTATTCTAGCAATGGGGGCAGATGGTAAATGATAGAACAAACAAATAAACACAATAATGTCAGATGATGGTAAATGCTCTAACAAAATCAACAGAGGTATCTCTTTGAAAGGAATGGTTGGGGAGTAGGGAAATACATTTAAACAAGGTAGTCGGGGAAGTCTCTCTGAGAAGAGAGAATTGGAATTGAAATCTAGTGATAGCAAAGGGCTAGCCATAGAAATATGTGAGGGCACAGCATTAAAGGCAGAGGAATTGCTGACGCAAATGTCCTGAGGTGGGAATAAGTTTGGCTTATTTGAGAAACAGAAAGAAGGACAGTGTAGCAGGAGCAAATGAAAAAGAAGAGGAAGAGTGGTATAAGATGAAGCCAGACAGTTAAGTACTTCCCAAAGGGCCTAGAAATCATGTAAGAAGTTTAATTTTTAGCTATGTAAGCCATGGGGGAGTTCTAAGCATAGGGCTGACAGGAAGTGTGTCATGTTTTCAGAAAGAGTCCTCTCTGGCCGTGTCAAGAAAGAGACAGGGGGCAAGGTGCACATGGGGAGGCTTGTTGGAGGCTACTGGGGTAGACCAAGTACAAGATGGAGAGACCACCATCTCTTCCCTGGCTCATGGTGATGGCAGCATGATGGACGGGAGAGGACAGAGTCAGGAAATATTGGGGAAGAGAGTTGAAGAGTCAACATAAGTTGCTGATGGACTGGATATGGGCTATAAAAGAGGAAGAAGGCTGGAAGGTGTTAGTCTGAGCAGTCTGTGTAGATGGTTGTAGCACTTATCGAGATGGAGATCAGGAAGAGCAAGTTTCAAGAAGGAAATCAAGAGTTCTATTTGGGTAGATTAAATTGGAGATGCCTCTTAGACAGAAGGCAGATGGGTAGATGTCTGGAGTCAGTGGCCAAGGCTGGTCATACAGACACCCACACACAGATGCCTGCACGGGTGGGGGGAGATGCTTGGCCCTCAAAGGGCTGTAGACTCTGACTCAGGGCTGCTAAGAAGGCACTGCCCCCCTCCCACATCCAGGCCACGGAGGGGCTTTGGAACTGCCAGGAAGTCAAATGGGCCTTCCTCCTGGAATCCCTCCCAAGTGAAAGCATCCCTACATGAGGGCGGGGGTGGAGGGAGGGGTCGGTAGAAACTTCTTTGGGAATAATAACAATAGTAAAAGTCTCTGATGGGAGACTGCTTATTTTGTTCTTGAGCTTTTTTTTTTTTTTTAAAGATTTTATTTATTTGACAGAGAGATCACAAGTAGGCAGAGCAGCAGGCAGAGAGAGAGGGGGAAGCAGACTCCCTGCTGAACAGAGAGCCCGATGCGGGGCTCCATCCCAGGACCCTGATATCATGACCTGAGCCGAAGGCAGAGGCTTAACCCACTGAGCCACCGAGGTGCCACTGTTTTTGAGCTTCTTGATGAATAAACATCACTTCAAATTCCTCACAGACTTGGGAGATTAGCCTGGGGCTAATGTCCCCATTTTATTGATGAGGAAATTGAAGCTCCAAAGAATGCAGTGACACCTCCAAGGACACCTAGATTTGAGTCCTAGGTCCAGGGCTTGAACTTAAGCCCTCTGAGACTGATGTGACTGGATTCTTCCCTGCTGTCTACCTCCAGAAAGGTCTTATTTTGAGAGAGCTAGCAGGGTGGACTTTGGGCTAAACTGCCAGGGTTCAAATCCTGACTTGTCAACCCTTCTTCTGTTTCCCATATGTAAAATGAGGACAGTAAGAGTGCCAGCTTAGGAGGGTTATTATGAGTGTGAAGAGAAACTGTATTTATAAAGTGCTTAGAACAACACAGAAAATTCTATAGAAGTGTTGGCTACTACTGTTAAAATTACCTTAATCTATACTAAACAGTCTCATTGATATACCTGGGAGTGCCTAGAACCTAGAGGGAGGACCCAAGCCCCTCATGTAACAGATAGGGGAACTGAGGACAAGAGAAAGGAAGAGAGCAGCCACCTAAGCAAATTGGGCCCATGAGCCTGGCTAGTGGAAAAACTCTTTTCTCTCTGAAAGTCACCACCCACCAGGCTCTTTTCTTTTTCTCCAGGAGACAGACTTCCAAGCTTTCTATACCCTTAATTCATGTGGAATTTCTGCTCTGGGCTTGGCTCCCAGGAGGAGCCCCTCCGCCCCTTTATGAAAAAAGAGTAGAGTCATTCGGCAAAACCTCAGCCTAATGCTTTTAAGGAACTGGCAGGTTGAAGTAGGAAACTGTTCTAAGTAGAAACCACAGAAACAGCACATGCTTGTGGCTGCCGGCTGTTGCCTGCATCCTTGCCCAAGGCCCAGGGTATGGGGGAGCTATTGGCCACACCACGTGAAGGGGCCTCAGGAGCCTAGCCCTGGTGCTGCTGACAATATGTGGCCATGTGACAGCAAATGCCACGTCTTGTGGGCATGATATTTTCAGGTCAAATCAAGGTGAGGTGGTCAGATAGTCTACCAATGTTAGAAACACGGAAGGCTAGTGTTAGAGCAAACTCTTTTCTGTGTAAGCACCTCATGTTGTATCTATTGAAACAGAGGCCCAGAGAGGGGCAGCAACTTTCCTAAGTCACCCAGCAAGGCATGGTGAAGCAGGAAAAGAGCCTATATCTTCTAGTACCTAATTCACTGTTCTTGAGCAATACTCATTCACATCTTCTGAGAAGAGTGAATGGGCCAACATTTGCCAAACATCCATTATGTGTATAAATCAGAACCCAGGTCCAGGGGCTTCTTTCCACTGCAACAATTTTTTTTTGTTGCTTTTGAGTATGATGCCAGTAGAAAAATGCCTTGGTTTCCCAGGAGTGGGGACACATTGCACAGACCTGTCCCTAATCTTTTGCCTGCCACTTTGACTGTCTGGCTTGTGCTGGGATGTCAACTGAGGCCAAAAACAGAATCTATTTCTTATGAAATTCAGCATAAAATTTAGGTTCCAATTCTACATCTAAAATCATGCTTACTTAGTGTGGTAGATAGAACAATGACCCCCACCTCCCCTCCAAGATGTCCACATACGAATCCCTAGAACCTGTGAATACATTCTTATGTTCCCAAATGGACTTTGCGGGTTGATCAAGCTTAAAGATTTTGAGATGGAGGGATAACTATGGATTACGGGCCCAATGCAGTAAGGATCCTCATAAGAGGGAGCAGGGGTATCAGAGTCAGAAGCAGAGACAGAAAGATGACAGAAGCAGAGAGGTTGGAGTAATGTGATGAAGGGGTGATAAGCCAAGGAATCCAGGCAGCCTCCAGTAGCTGGAAAAGATAAGGAAAGGGATTTTCCCTTAAAGCCTTCAGGGAGAAACCAGCCCTACAGACTTATTTTAGAATTCTGGCTTCCCAAACTGCAGGACAATAAACTTTGTTGGCTTGAGCCACTAAATTGATGATAATTTGTTACAGCAGCCACAAGGAACTCATACGCATAGTCAACATTTGCCCTGACTCTGCTTTAATCTGACCTTGGCCATCTTAGCTCTGTGCTTTGTTATGTGTGGTTTGGGTCTAATTTTAGAATAACCTCCCCAAAACAAGTGCTCCTGAGCATGTCATAAAAGGCACTGCTTGAATTACAATTCAAAACCACAAAGAGTTACCATCACAAACTAGTCAGAATGGCTAAAATCAACAAGTCAGGAAATAACAAATGTTGGTGAGGATGTGGAGAAAGGGGAACCCTCTTACACTACTGGTGGGAATACAAGCTGGTTCAGCCACTCTGGAAAGCAGAATGGAGATTCCTCAAGAAGTTAAAAATGGAGCTACCCTATGACCCACTAGGGGCACGATTAGTTATTTACCCCAAAGATACAAATGTACTGATCTAAAGGGGCACCTGCACCCCAATGTTTATAGCAGCAATGCCCACAACAGCCAAACTATGGGAAGAGCCCAGATGTCCATCAAAAGATGAATGGATTAAAAAAGATGTGGTATATACACCTAATAGAACATTACTTAGCCACCAAAAAGGATGAAACCTTACCATTTACATCAATGTGGATGGAACTGAAGGGTATTATGCTAAGTGAAATAAGTCAATCAGAGAAAGACAATTATCATATGGTTTCACTCATATGTGAAATATAAGAAATAGCACAAGAAGATCATAGGGGAAGGGAGGGAACACTGAATGGGAAGATATCAGAGAGAGAGACAAACTATGAGAGAATCTTAACTCTAGGAAACAAACTGAGGGTTGCTGGAGGGGAGGTTGGTGGGGGGATGGGGTAACTGAGTGACACGTATTAAGGAGGGCATATGATGTGATGAACATTGGGTGTTATATGCAACTGATGAATTGCTGAACTAGACATCTGAAACTGCTGATGTGCTATATGTTGGCTAATTGAATTTAAATAAAAAGGAAGAAGAAGAAAAAAGGACCAGCTTGGCTGGCTCCTCCCTGACACTCACCTCTTTTTCACCTCTCTCTTATCCCAGGAGATGATCTTGGGGATAACAGGAATACATAGGGATGCAATGTGAGCTTTCTTCTCCACCTTTCCTATGAGATACTCAATAAACTCTTGATTTCTCACTAACAACCCCATGATTCTTTGGGGATATTCAGAGAGGGTCTGAATTCTGTATCCATGTTGACCTTAGTGTCATGTGGCATTTGCTGTCATGTGGCCATTTATGGCAACCATGATAGCAGAATGTGTGACACAGGACTTGGAGGAAAGGTAGGCGACAACTGGGTTAGCAATACACAAGGCATTGCGGTTTGACTATTATTAATACAGCTCACGTTTCCCTCCCCCACCTTATATGACTCTGTCAGTCTGTGTTTTCATATATGGGAGCTTATGTTTTGCAAGTTGGAGGGTGCTGGGAAGATGCCTTGCTTAGGAAAACAGAAGATCAAAAGGCATCTTGTCTTGTCTGGTCTCTGTCTTGCAGCCTTAAAGGAGAGGGGGCATTAGAGGCAAAATCCAATGGAACCATTCAAGGGCAATTCTGTGACTCTGGTCACTGCAGAACTAGCCTCTAAAGTAGCTGTGGCTTCCATTCATACCATCTCACAATCTCTTCTTAATAAAGCACCAAGAAGACTCTTCTAAAAATGCAAATCAGGTGGGGTTCCTTCCCTGCTTACTACCTTCCATGCTTCCATTAAACTTGGAAAGAAATCCAAGGTCCCTGTCATGGCCTGTCCTTGCCTACCTCTCCAACTTCATTTCCTACCAGCTCTTATCTGACCCTGTGCTCAGGCCACACAAGTCCTCTCTGTAACCTGAGTTTACCAGCTCCTTCATACCTTAGGGCTTTGGCTCCTGCTCCTCCCCTTCCCTAGAAAATTCTCTCCTCCAGATCTTGACATCTTGAGTACTTCACATAGTTTGGGTCTCAGCTCAAACATCACTTTCTCAGTGACATCGTTCTTGAATGTATAGCTCAGTCTGGGTTCTCTACAACCAGACACTAAAAGAGACTTGGTATAGGTGGCTTATTTGTGAAGTGATCTCAGAAAGCACAAGTGAGGGTGTTGGGACAGTGTAATAGAGATGGGTGTGTTAGGATGTGTTACTCAGTTGGTTACATCTGCAGGAAACCTAGGATCAGTCCCACTGGGGACCTCCAAGATATCATACAGAACATGTCTCAGAATTGCCCCACCAAGAGATGGAGAAGTTGGAGTATTCATCCACTGGCTATTGCCTTCCTTGGTTAAAGGTTGGCCTGGGGGGGTAGTCAATCTCTGTGTTTGGCTGGAACACAATCCTGTGGCACCAGAAAATGCTGTCAGAAGGAGAGATGGAGAGAGGCAAGTAGGAATGTCTGTGCGCCTGGGAACTGACCACTGCAGTTGCCAGTGAAGTCAAAGGTGGGCCAAAGAGATGTGGGGTGGGGCTTCAACGGTGTCTTCTATACCATCCTATCTAGTGCTTCTCCACCTGGCAATCTTATTCTCATTATATTTTTATATCCATCTAAAATTTCTTATTTATTAAGCTACCCATTTCTTAATTGTTTATTCTTCACACCCCCCAACTAGAATATCAGCTACACAAGAGCAGGGACGTATCAGTCTTATTCACTATTCTCTCTCCGGGCTTGAGAACAGTGCCTGGCACAAAATAGGCCATCAATAAATATTAGCTGAATAATGAATGAATGAATGAATGAATGAACAAACGAATGAGTAAATGAATGTGCTGCTTCCTGACCTGGGTACAAAAACATGGCCCCTGTTTAGTTGGAAGCTGGTTCTAGGCGACCATGTGGATGATGGACATAAACAAGTGGAAGGCAGGGATAGTGAGAGAGAAAAAGTGACTAATACCTTTGGCTATTTTATGGGTAGCTGTGAGGCATCTTTGGGGGACCATCTCTGGGGGACCTTCTAGAATAATTGGGGACTACACTGATGGGAACTTCCAGGTGTTTGTGAACTTCCAAGCCAGCAGTCATCATACTAATAACATTACCAAAGTTTGTATAAACACTTCCTCTTTCAATAAATTAAAGTAGGTTCAAGGTTACCCCTATAATGACGTCATTCTCACTGACTTGCAATCCAATTTACTTTCTTGAGTGGGAGAGAAGAGACTGAATTTACAGTATGCACTTGTTCACCAGGCATGCAAAGCATGATCCATTTTATTTGTGTGACAGAGTGGCAGTGTGCTGAATGCAATTGGAATTCCTTCCCTTCCATTCACTTGGTGGCCTTGGCAAACTACACCACTTATCTGAGCCTCAGTTTATTCCTTCTTCATCTGCTTGTGGAGAGTGAGAACAACTACCCAGTAAGGCTGTTGTGAAGATTTAATCAGTAGTGCTTAACAGCATATCCTAAACGTAGGCAGCAGTCCCTATATAATGATGCTTTCCAAACTACTAAAGATGATGATGTTGATGGTGATGGCAAAGTCTTCTATTGTTCAGGAGGGCAATGTGCTCAGGATCTCTACTATACCCTGTGCTTTTGGAACCACAACACATCAGCACTGTAAGAGAACTTGGATGTTACTTAGTTTAATGTCCTTAGACAGTGACATTTAGACAAAGAATAGTCATTGTCATAGTGGCTGACATTTGCTGAGGGTGTATACCTCAAAAATATTCCATCCCATTGGCCCAACTGAACCTACTATAAAGTGGCTGGAACAGGTTGTCTTAGTCTGTTCTGTTGAATTAATTCCCATTACTCCGATGCTTCTAAGACACTCACTAAACAGCCACCTGAAAATGCTGTGGCTTTCCACGTGTTTTGGCTTTCAGAAATGGCCTAGATATGAAGATTCCAGGATTTGCTTATTTCAGCAGACTTTGTCATTATGAATTAATAGGTTGGCATTCTGATTGCAGTTAGATTTTCTACATATCTTAGTGGAAGACGAACTGATTATGTACTCAAGGGTATTCTGATCTACGTGTTAACTATATGGTTCTCATTTCACTTTTATACAATAATGTTGTTAGTTCAGTTAACATACATCCACCCCTGAATAGTGTTTTTGCTCAGGATTTGCTGATAAATTTGGGTTCTGGTGCCTCCTAACCCACAGAAACCGATGTAATAAATGGGTGTCATCTTAAACTGATAAATAGTGGTAATTTGTTATTCAGTATAGAAGACTAATATAGACCTCCAAGGCCTTCTCATCTTGCCTGTACCTACCCACCAGTCACATCTCTTGCCATGGACCCTTTTACCATATTTCAGTTTCTTCAATGAACTTATCTCTGGTTGTACATGCAGTGTCTCTGACTAGAGTACCTCTCTCTCCTCTTCACCTGAAACAATCTCCCTCATCCTCTTTGTCACCATAAACATCACTTTCGATGATGGTCTCTTCTGATCCCCTGTACAAGGTATGTCACCTGATGTGTGGTCCCTGAACCGTCTGCTATTCTCTTCATAGCATTCATCACAGTTATAATTACTTGTAAACCAGGTCTCTTCCTTGTTCGCCTTTGAGCTCTGTAATGGCAGGAATTGCATGTGCTTTATCCATCTTGCCATCCTGAGTGCCTGCGGAGGCACATAGTAGGTGATCAATAAATATCTCTTCAGTAAAAGAATGAATGAAGCTCCATGAAGGGAAAGGGTCTTGGATTAAGTCAGGAACACAGACTTCCTGTCTGAACTCTGCTGCCCCTAGTGGTGCAATTTGAGGTCTCTGGCCATTAAATGCTACAGATGCCATTTTGGGGTTGGGATTCACATCTCTGTACCCACCTGTATTGGGACATCTTGAAAAAGTCATTTTTTCTTTCTGGAGGCTTCAGCTCCACAATCTATAAATCTAGGATTAAGCTGCCAGCCACAGTTTCTGGGGAAGTTGATAGAGGACAAGTGAGGTAATGCCCAGGAAGTTCTCAGCAAGATACAGCTTCATAAAAGCCTAGGGTGAGCTTTTAGATTCAGGACACAACCCAGGCTCTTGGCTTGGCCAGCAATGATGTAAAGACCAGTGGTGAGGTAACTGCCAAGGCTGGGAGGCGTCACCAGTGAATGCCATCGCACTCTGCTCCCTAGCCCTTCAGCTGAGCATCTGTCTTTTTGTCTAAAGTAGGTACAGGATCAAGGCCAGGCTTGACTAGACGATGGAGGCTTGTGAGCTAAATTCCCCACACTTAATGATAAAACTCTTTACAAGACTTCCAGATGTTTCTAAATATATTCCTGAGATACAAGTAACCAGAAGCAGCAGTAAGATGAAGAAGCCATATGGTGTGATACTTAGGACTGGAGGCTCTGAAGGCAGACCACCTATGTTTGAAAACCAGCTCCACCATTCAACTGGTTAATTAACAAAGGTTCTGGGGCGCTGGATGGTTCAGTGGGTTAACCCTCTGCCTTCGGCTCAGGTCATGATCTCAGGGTCCTGGGATCAAGGCCCGCATCGGGCTCTCTGCTCAGTGGGGAGCCTGCTTCCCCCTCTCCCCGCCCTCTGCCTGCTTGTGACCTACTTGTGACCACTCTCTCTCTCTCTGTAAAATAAATAAATGAAATCTTAAAAAAAAATTAACAAACTTTCTGGGCCTCAGATTTTCCTGTGTAAAATGGGAACCAATTATGATGCCCTTATGCAATGTTCTGAGGATACTGCTGTAAGAAATCCACATGAAGAGCTTACCACAGTGCTGGCACAGAGAAAATGCTTAATACATGGTACCTACTATTATTATTACTGTTGTTTTGCTTTAATCAAATCCCTGTAGAGCTGCAAGTCTTTTCACTTGCTTAATACCAATGACAAGCTTCTGTTCGGGAAGTACTTCTAAGCACAAATCTTATTCTCTCATTAGACAATAGGGCAGGGACCCAATCCAAGACCAGCTTACGTCTCTCATTCAAAGCTTCATCCCCAGCACCTACGACAGTGCCTGGCACACTACAGGCTTCCAACAACCACTTTTTGAACCAATGCGTCTAGTGAGATCTATATAGGAACTCTCAGGCAGAGGTTGTTACTGGTACCACTTTGCCAATAAGGAAACAGAGTGATCTGTACCCAACCACCAACATTGTGAAGTCAGATTCCAACCTTCCTGACTCCAAATTTGACCCTCTTTCCACTACCTTCTACTTCTAGTGACTCCTCACATTCACTTAGCTCAGCACGATGATACAGGTAGCTGAGTAGAGTGACAAGAACATGGGCTCTGGGGCCATAGGCTGGTTTGAATCCCAGCTCTACTTCCCAGTTCTGTGACCACAGATGAGTTACTCAATCTCTCTGTACCTCATCATCTTTTTTTTTTTTGTACCTCATCATCTTATCAGTAAAGTGGGGGTTAACAGTGCCTACATATCCTGTGGGGGTAGATCTCATTGCCCAATTTACAGATTACAATTACACAGGTAAGCTTACTCACCCATATTTATGATAAAGCACCACCTATCATGATAAAGATCCTAGGTTTCTTGAAGGTGGGGACCATGTGCACTTATCTCACCAAACCCTGCCTAGAGCCTATAAATGGGAACTATATTTATTGAGCACCTGCTAGGTGTCAGGTAAAGCTCTAGGGACTTTACATATGCTGTTTCATTGAATCTGGACATCACCTCTATGAAGCCATTCCATAGGTCTTAGGTTACACATTGACAAAACCAAAACAAAATGTAACAAAATCCTGACGTTCTGAGGTTAAGAAAATTGTCCAAGTCTTCATGGCTGGTAAGTGATTCAAACTCAGGGCAGTTAAACTTCAGAGGCTATACCTTCTTCTTACATCACAATGCTTTTAAATGGAATCAATCCCTTTACGTGGTGACAGAAAGTAGGGGGTGAGATCGATGGAAGGAAGTGGCCCCCAGATTTCCAGCTCTTTGGAAGGCCAAATCAAAGGCCACTGAAGGAAGCTTGATTGATGGTGGCCACAGCAGCCAGTGCATCAAGAGAACTTTATCTCGCCTGACCAGGATATGTCAAGGGGTGGGGCGGAAAGAGGGCAGCCATATTACACAATTATGATGACGCACAGACCTTTCTTGGGCCTAAAAGACTTCCCAAGTCCCGAGGGTAATAGCATGAATACCTCATTGTACCCATGGAGGAGGAACTAACAAAGACTTCTTATCTTCCAGCTTTTTATGCCAGGATCAGAATTATCTCTGACATTCTGGGCTGTTGTGAGTTCTCCTTTGGCTGTCTGGGTCTAGGAGAGCTGTTCCTTGTAGATGGCTCTTGGTTGCTATCCAATGTTTAACATGGCCAGTGCCTACTGGAGCTCCAACTTTGCCATATCTGTGGTCTGCTTGAAGGCAACCAGCTTTATATTCTTCATCTCTGTGTCCCGTTGTCTGGCACAAGGTTTGGTGTAGATTTCAAACTCACAGATTGTTGGACCAAAGCCCAAGAATTTGGCCAAATACAAAGGCACAAAGCCCATGGCATGTTTTTGAAGTCTTCAACCTGGGGACCTCATATTGGCACAGCCAGGTTGCTGGACAACAAGAGCTGCAGGTTAGTTTTAAGATAGTGGGCTAATGGCTTTCCTGAGGATACTTTGGACATGGAGGAACACTATAGGATCACAAGGCCAAGCCTAGTCAAAACCTGGTTGAGAGAATAGAGATATACAGTGTGAAACCCAAGAACTGACAATTAGTCTAAAGGGCCAGAAGCCAGGATTGAGCTAAGTAGAGCCAACACTCTGGAGGAGCTATCATCTGAGTGAGAAAAGGTCCAGAAATAAATGTAAATTGTCTAGGGCTATTGCTGCCATGGTCTGTGGGTGTATATAGAGTAGATGAATCTAATGCCTTAAAGGGCCTGAGCCAGGTGAATAGATGTAATCACTTGTCTCATGTCTGAATGTCAACAGCTTGGAGGCATCTTTTCACATAGGAGCAATCTGAAAAATCCCTGAGCCTTGATTAGGCCAGTGAATGGTATATAGTGGATATATGTACATAAGATATATTTTGGGGAGTGTTCCTAGTCTATGGATCAACAACTCTCCCCTCCCACCATCTTAACTGCACACTTTTATCTCTAGTGGCAGGGGATGGGTGGGGAGAGAAGATGGATACCTGTTGCTTTGTATAATATATTCCCAGCTATCCCAGCCTTCATATATATGACCAGGGGCAGGCACTGACCCAAGCCCAACAAAATTAAAACCTAAGGCTCTTGGAATTGGTGGAAAGAGATAGAAGGAGACCAGGCAATTATTCTGTGAGGCTGGCCTTGCAAGGGCAGCCATTCTTCATGGATCTGAAAAGTGGATGAATCCTATCTTCAATGTAGAAAAAGGATAAGGCAGATGCAGAGCAGGGCTGAAACTAGAGGTGATAGTGTTTTCTGGTTCCAGACCATTTCTGGACTTGTTGCCTTTGGGTGCCATGAGATATTCCCTATAGGTCTCAGGTTAAATCTCTGTTTGAACATGCTTCCTAACATTGGTTTCTGCTATTTCTTATCCAAGGGTCCCACCTAATACTCCATGCAACCTCTCCATGGCCTTAACTCTCAAAGTTGACTCTCAGGGTAAATATGGTCTTTAGTATCCATCCCACTTTCTAATGTGTCTGCCTGTTATGAAAGAATCAGGAAAAGCTAAAACTACATCCCTAGACCTTTTTAGAGCTAGGGCTTAAATGTGGTTTGGGTCTTCCTGATTACATGCACCTGTACAAGATTTGGGAGGCAGAAGAGGGGAAAGGCCACATTCCTGCGGTCTTTGCTCTGCCACTGGTTTCTTCTGTGGAAGTGTACACAGAGAAATCTGATTCTGGTAACTCATTTTATGTATGTTGAGGGGCAGGACACCAAGGCATCTGCTTTCTGCAGACTTTGCTATCAGATGAACTGGATTCAAATCCCAAATCTGCCCCTTATAGCTGTGAGACCTTGAGCAAGTTACTTAACTTCTCTGTGCCTTGACCCAAAACCCAACCCAATTTCCTAATCAGCAAAATGAGGATAATGATTGTATCTATGTCACATAACTGTTATATAAGTTAGGTGAGATGATGAACATAAAGTCCTTTAGGAAATGCCTGGCACATAGTAAATCCTCAATTAATGCTAGCTGTTATTACTATTATTACAATTAGCAGTTCAAACCCATAATGTCACAGTGGGAAGGAAAAGAATTTGTGTAGTACAGACTGAAACATTCCTATCCTCTTTCCAGCTTCCCTCTATATCTAGCCCTGGAATTGGTGGCTCTGGGAGTTCTGATTAGCTAAAGGGATCTCTGTCTTATTTTTGACAGTTGCTAATGATCAGAAAAAGAAGGTCAGACCCTGAAGTGTCACCATCAGCTGACTCCCTTGCCGCCTCCCACACTGGCTCATGAATCATAGTCAGTAGACTGTAGCAGCTAGAAGGGTCACTGGGTCCCCCAGCCCAGTGGTGAGTTGGGCACTGTCAACATTTTCATCCCCATTATGAGCTAATAACTGGGGCTCCCACTCAAGTCTAGGGCCTTACACCCCTCCAGCCTGCATCCTTATCATGGTTTGCTGAAATAGCAGAGTTGCAGCTGGCTGGCTTGAGGGCAAAAAATAGGACTAGAATGTGCAGAGAGGGGGCAGATGCCTAGATGAAGGCAAGACAGAAAAAGGGCTCCCGGTCTGCAAATCCTATTTGGTAGGTGGAGCAGGGGCCATACCTGTCAGGCTCTCTTAGAAGTGGACTTAGAACTCATCTAGGCCAACACTGTCATTTTCTTTTGTTATTTTAGTTTTTAAATCTACTTTGCCAAAGTGTAATTTGCATGCAATAAAGGCATTGGTTTTAAGTATTCAGGTCCCTGAGTGTTGACACATGGATACCCCCATGTAACTATTCTCACAGTCAAGATATAGAACATTTCCATTACTCTTGGGGCACCTGGGTAGCTCAGTTGGTTGTGCATCTAACTTGATTTAGGCTCAGGTCATGATCTCAGGGTTGTGAGATTAAGCCACATGTCAGACTCCATGCTGGAGCCTGCTTAAGTTCCTCTCTCTGCCCTTCCCTCCCTCTCTCTAATAAAATAAATAAATAAATAAATAAAATAGAACATTTCCATTACCCTCAAATTCCATTGTGCCCCTTTTACAATGCAGCCCCCTATTAGTCAGGGTTCTCCAGAGAAACAGAACCAATAGGATATATACAGATAGACATAAGAAGAGGTTCATTGGGACGCCTGGGTGGCTCAGTTGGTTAAGCAGCTGCCTTCAGCTCAGGTCATGATCCCAGCGTCCTGGGATCGAGTCCCACATCGGGCTCCTTGCTCGGCGGGGAGCCTGCTTCTCCCTCTGCCTCTGCCTGCCATTCTGTCTGCCTGTGCTCGCTCTCTCTCCCTCTCTCTCTCTGACAAATAAATAAATAAAATATAAAAAAAAAAAGAAGAAGAGGTTCATTGTAGGAACTGGATCATGCAGTTATGGAGGCAAGAACTCTCATAAACTTCTATCTGCAAGCTGGACACATAGGACAGTCAGTGGTGTTATTTACCCCAAGTCCAAAGGCCTGAGAGCATGGGGAGCTGATGGTGTGTGAGTCTCAATCTGAGTCTGGAAGTCCCAGAACCAAGAGTGGCAAAGAAGGAGGGCAGGAGAAGATGGATGTCCCAGCTCAAGAAAGAGAACAAATTCATCCTTTCTCTGTCTTTTTGTGCTATCTTCTCTACTCAGTCTACTGATTCAAATATTAATCTCTTCTAGAAAGATCCTCACAGACACACACCCAGAAAGAGTGTTTTACCAGCTATCTGGGCATCCCTTGGCCCATCTGAATTGACATGTAACATCAGACACAGACCCCATACTCCAGGCCTTAAGCACTTAGCTGGTTTCTCTGCCACTATGGATTAGTTTTGTCTTTTCTAGAGTTTCATAAAAATAGAATTAGTTTGTACTTTTGCATCTTCTTTTGCTCAGCATAGCTTTTGAAACTCATTTATACTGTTGCTTCCTATCTAGTTCACTCTCTTTTGTTACTGAGTAGTATTCTGTAGTATAGAATACCTACTCCTTCATTTTAATAATATTTCTCAACATTATTGGACATATGTGAAACATAGTCCTAATGATTTGTACAAATTTCCTCCCCAAGTCGCCACAACAATCTTATAAGGTAAGTACTTGTAGTATGCTCTTTTCATGGGCAGGAAATCTGATGCTTAAGAGAGATAATGTAATTGTCCCCAAATACACGGTGTCTACAAGTTAGAACAAATATTTGAACAAGGGCAGTCTGATTCTAGAATCTGTGTCCTTAGAATCATGCTCTACTCCCATTTTACAGATGGAGAAACAGAGGCAGGATGGAAGCAGTTTGATTAGCATAACACTGCAAGTCAGAAGCAGAATATTTAATATTTGAGGAATCCAAGGACCTAGATTTCTAGCATATCATGTAGCCTTCTTTGAAGGAAGCTCAAAAACCCAGCTGGCCCCTTTCTTACTGGCTTGAAACCTGTGCATTCTTCAGTGCCAAACTCAAACATGTAGGGATTATCAGATGAGGACCAGGCAACGTGCTAGGCCCTGGTCACACCATTAAGCAAGCAGGAACATATCTCTGAAAATAAGTCAATGGATCCAAAAAAACAGCTACAGAAGCATAGAAAGAGAATTGCAAACAGTGAGGGGCTTTTGTGTACACTAAATTTGATAGGTGAGGGGGATTCAATGATGTCATAGAACCAAAAGCCAGAGTTCCAGACCCAACTAATATGTTTATAGAGCAGTCATAATAGGTCAGACTATACAGTATATAGGTCCTATATACTGTCCTATTCATCATCCAAAACAACCTCATGAATTAGGTACTCTTAGTATTTTCCATTCTGCTAAAGAGGAAACTAAGGATTAGTGGGGCTAAGTAATATGACTGAGAAAAGTCCTCTGAATTTTTGCTATGGATGGCCTCATTGTTCCCAAATTCTTTTTGAAATGGGGTGAGAAAGCAGGCCTATTCCCACCCACCTAAATAATAGGGCAGAGATGGTATTAATTATCAAATTATCAAATATCCCATCCTTCCCTGAAATCAGGCTTAGGTGTTTTGACCAGTTCTGGCCAATGGACTATGCACAAAGGGATTAGGGTATCACTTCCCAGTGGAGGCAGTTAAGAGCTGATGTACCTCCTCCATCTTACCCTTCTTTCCTGTTGTGGTGACTGTGGAGGCCACCTGTTCCAGATGGTGTAGCTACCAGATGGGGTGAACTGCTTGACTCACATCAGATATCACACGAGTAAGAAATTAGTCTTTATTGTGGTAAGCCACTGAGATGTCAAGTGTTTGCCTGTTGTAGCATTTGAACATTAATTATCCTGACTAATACAGTAATGATAACCACAACTACTGACATTTATTTAATGTTTACTCTGTTCTAGGCACTGTGCGCTAAGCACTCTACATCTGACAATTCCTTAAATTTCTTACCTTTCTAGCTTACCTACAGACGTAAGAGATATGCAGGCTACAGTGAGCTCTGGATTTGTTAAGGACATATAAGAAATAAGACTTTCCCTTGGAGGCAGAATTCTCAGGCCTAAGCTAAATTCCTTTACCAGAGATAATACAAACATTTGAAAGAGCCTGGAAAAAAAATGCCTGCTCTCATGAGTGTGGACACTATGTCACTAAGAAGAATCCACACTTCCTTCATCCAGGAGCAAGAAACACAGGGCTCAAATGGGAAACAGAAATGGAAAGGTCTTTAAATGTACTGGATGGGGAAGAAAAGCGCCCCATAGGAGACTTCCTCTCCCCTCCCCATTGGTAAATTCAGTGTGTCAAGATGAAGCGCTTGGTGCCAGATGATGAATATGATGAAAGTTCTTTCTGAAATCAGATTCCCTATAAAAATGAATCCCATTAGGTTATTCTGAATAGCTTGCTCTCAATTGCCCTCAGGATTAATCATGACATCCAGAACCCCCAATTTAAGACTATAGGTAGGGTTAGGCTTTGGAAGAGGAGACATGTAAGCTAGTATTATTAGTAAATGAATAAGAGTTTGTCAGCCAGCGAAGCAAAGACAGAGCGTTCCATGAAGAAGAGCAGGCAAGGCATGGGGTTATGGGAGGGCTTGGCATATTTAGAGACTGTCGGAGAGCTCAGTGTGGCTGGAACATGAAGTACGATAGAGTAAGGATGGAGTCTTGGGGGGCAACTGCACTGTGGGGGAGGCTGAACCTGGGCCATTGTAGCCTGTAACCTTGAAGGTGAGTGGGTCTAATTCTGGGGTCAGTGAGGAGCCTGGTCACTTGTAGATAGAAGCCCAACCTTCCAAACTTTCTCAGGTAGTAATGGTGATAGTTTCATTCCCATCTGCTCATTCTTTTTCCTTATTCCTTCATTACTTCTGAATTTTGTCAGGAAAGAAGTGTGTTACTTTTTGTATCCCTTCAGAGACCCCAACAATAGGTACTACTTCCAACTCTCTATCACAGATGAAGAAACCAAGGCTCAGCGCATTGAAGTCCCTTGAATCTGGTTATAGCCAGGACTCCTAGGCACCTGGTACACACAGGTATGGCTGAACTGGCTGTTAAATTATTCAGATGTTTCTGTAGTGGTTGTTAGTTAGCTACCACTCTGACCACCTCCTCTCCACTCCCATCTCATGGTCCAAACACTAAAGGGAAACACCAGGCACAGTAGAGCTTACTGACTTTTCTATAAAGCTATAGTTGACTAGTCAATTCCTGGGCCATGGCAGTTGTTAAATATTTTGAGCCTCACCCCTGGTTACATGGCTGGTGGATGTCAAAGATAGAGATTGGACCCATGTCCAGCTGGTTCTAATGCCTGCATGTTTTCACACTATGAGCCACTTCATACACAGAGCATGTGGGGACAATCTTATGCCCTGTTGCACATGCCAGGCCACCATAGGGCCTAGGGTTCAGCTCTGGAAGACATACATTGGGAGAGAAATGAAAGACCTGGAATTTGTCTAGGAGAGAGTGAGAGGGCTCAAGTGGGAAATGAAACCACACCATATAAAGAAAGGCTGGCAGAACTGGGGAGATCAGCTGAGAGAAGAGAAAATTTCCAAGGACCCGGAGGACTGTCTTCATATATTTGAAGGGCAGCTGTTTCAAAGAAGGATGGAATTTGCACCAATGGCTGGAATTACCAGCCAATCCAGTCCTTATGTGTTCACTGGGTAAACAGTTTCCAGGTACCTCTTCTTTGCTGGTGTTAAATTAGGTTGGAGGGAAGGTACAATGTGGAAAATAATTAAGAAGTTGCAACTAGTCGGGGAGTCAGATATGTAAACAGAGGTGGTGGAGAAATTCAGAGAATGGAGTCCTGAAACCCTGACACCCTTTGCGGAGCTGGCAAGGGTCTTGGAGGAGATGGGTTTTGATCAGAGTTAGAGAGTGTATAGGAAGCGGTCAGTCAGAGGGAATAGCACACGCAGAGTAATGGGACTGGAAAACAGTGCAACATTTACAAATGATACCTGGATTTTGACTGCAATCTAAGGCTTGTGGGAGAGGGGTGCAACTGGAGAAAATGTGAAGGGGTCTTAGGAATTTGGACACAGTCGCAAGGGCAACGAGGGAAAAGCAGGATGTGACAAATTCTTGTCATTGAAAGCACTCGAGAACTGATGGTTGGGGGGCTTTGAAGGGAGGTTAGCAAACAGAACCCAGTAACCAAAGTGGTCAGATGAAATGACCTTGATAATCCACAGCAACCTTGGGCTTTTCTGAGAAGATAACGGTCCTGTGGAGAGGCAGCAAAGGATGGAAGGAGAAGGTTTGGGACCCACTCAGGTGGGTGCTGTAAATAAAGGTTCCCATTTAGGCTTCAGCTAATTTATTTCCAGGTGGTTAAGAACAAAGGAGATTCTGGCTCTCTATTCTGGGCATCAAGAATAGGTTCCAAATATCTTTCACCAAAACACTGGGGAGGAGGGGTGTGGAGAAGAGGTGACAATGATGGGCTGGAACACACATGAGAACAGTTCTTAGCATCTTATATTGGTCAACTCATTCAGCCTCCACACTGAAATTGTACCTACTTTACACATGAGGAAACTGAGGCAGGGGGAGGTTATGCAACTTGCAGAAAGTATCAGAGCTTGGATTCAAACCCAAGGACTCTAACTCTAGAGCTCAGTTCTTAACCATCATACCAGTAGAGCTGTGACCTTCCCTTGTGGGACAGACTTCTATTTTTTATTATTAAAGGGAATTCTCAGCATTAGTACAGACCTTTATTTGCCAACAGATAAATTAGGAGGAGACATTATTCACTTTATGGGTGGATTTCTCCCAGGATCCCTTTATGGAACATCTTCCCCAAGGTCTGCTATTGACCAGATTAGAGCAGTGTCCCTATCCAAAGGGCTCCAGACTCTTACTTGATAAATAAGATAAAGCAAATATGAAGTTAGTTTTTTAACCTATATAATTATCTTGCTAGTTTAAAACTTCCCATCTTACCAGACAGAAATTAAAGCTCCAGGCAATTGGCCATACATCCCACAATGGTTCCCAGGCCTCTGCTTGGACTCTCATTGGGTCTTAAAGAAGCTTCCAGAAAAGCCATGCACAGAAGGGCAGAAGACCTGACTCAAGTCAAACTGCCTGGCTAGCTCAGCAGTGAAGGCAAAGGAAGGTCAGGAGGACTGAGAAGGGATATGATAATCGTCACCATGGAAGCTGTTGTTTGAATGCTACTCCTGAGCCAGGCAGAGACGTGTTCTATGAGGGTACAGAGACTCAGAGAAGAAAGGAAAGCCACCCACGGTCGCCCAGTAAGGAAGCAGGTGAGCTGCGACTGGAATATAACTCTATCTGAGTCCAAAGGCCATTGCACCTCCTTGGGCTGATTTTCTCATCTGCAAAATGAGCAGTCTACATTATTGACATCTCTCCTGGAATACACGGTGTTCTTAAAGATATCCACCTACTCATGACATTAATTGGAACACTAATCACAAAGACAGCTAACAGTGAAAAGTTACAAGGTCCCTGGAAGTGCATTTAATCCTCACAAGGACCCTGTGAAGTATGATAACTTCCATTTATAGAAAAGGAATCAGAGACATTAAATAACTTAACCCAAAGTAACATAGCTATTTGCCTATTAAATAATAATGAATAACTGCAAGTCAATAAAATGCTCTAGATTAATCAAAGACGTCTATAATTATCCATCAGTGGATCAATATGAGATAATCAGTATTTTTAATGCTAGCTATTTCCATAACCCCCTGCATGAGTATAATGGAATGACTCCCATGTGGCTTTGGGAAACAGGAAATTACTGATGGATTCCTATGGTACTGGTCGAGAGTGTGGTGAGTTTGGGGCCCATGCTGGAAGTCACAGTGGTCTAATGCTTAATACTCCAGCTATGATTCTGAATAATCTCATCAGCAGGACAGGACTTAATGAATAAATCTTTTGCTGGCCTCTGTGGATAATCCCGAGCTATCCTGGTGCCCCAAGTCAGGCAGTAATCTGGATCCCCTTCTAACCTGGAGCAGTGTACACAGGGAAGAAAGGTTGAAGGCAGAAGAGAGGAAGGGAGAATTAGGGGAAGAAAAGGACAGAGGAGAGAGGCTGATGGCTGAGTCAGCTATTGATGCTGGCTGGGCCAACGTGTTTGGGAAGATGTAAATCTCATGGGTTCCATGAATTTTGCCAAAGTGCTTATATGTTTTAAAATGGGAACTGCAGAGATAAACCACTTTCTCACCTCAGGCAAAGAGAGGACTGTCAGCAACTCTGGGTCTCGGGTGACAAGAGTCTTCAGCTACCCCTCATCATGGCTTCCAAGGAGCACAGGGGAACTTGAAGGCTCACCTGGGCTGTCAACATTTTCCACCCCTGCCCTGTTCCTTCCCTCTTGGAGACTGAGCAACCTGATGCACCCTGGGTTGGGGGGACAGTGAGTTGGTCTTCCAGGGGTCCAAACCTCCCTTTTGGGGCCTTTTCTCCTGGGTGGCATCCAGAGGCAGCAGGTATCATGAAAAACCCAGCTCTGAGGTCAGACATACCCAGTCTGGAGTCCTTACTCACTAACTGGGACCTTGAATTGTGTGATCTTGAACACCACCATTTGTGTGATCTTGAGCAAGTGAACTTCTCAGAGAGAATAGGATATACTTTGCCAGTTTGGTAAAGGGGATTATTAATGAGGTCACCCATTTGTGTCCTCCCAGGCCACTCCTTGCACTCACTCTCTCACCTCTGTGCAAAGCTGCTGTCAGAGAGTGGCCTGTACATTACCTATCCTCAGACGTTAGGGGACAACAGAGCCCAGATACTACCTCCTCTCATTTTAATAGGGAACAAGCAACTCTATGAAAAGTTAAAGAGAGCTACGTTATGACCCAGCAATTGCACTACTGAGTATTTACCCCAAAAATACAGATGTAATGAAAAGAAGGGGCACGTGCATCCCAGTGTTCATAGCAGCAATAAACAGCAATAAATAGCCAAACTGTGAAAGTAACAGAGATGTCCTTTAACAGATGAATGGATAAAGAATACATGGTTCATATATACAGTGGAATATTACTCAGCCACCAGAAAGGATGAATACCTACTATTTGCATTGATGAAACTGGAGGGGATTATGCTAAGTGAAATAAGTCAGACAGAGAAAGATAATTATCATATGGTTTCACTCATATGTGGAACATAAGGAATAACATGGAGGACCACAGGGGAAGGGAGGGAAAACTGAATGGGAAGAAATCAGAGAGGGAGACAAACCATGACTGACTCTGGACTCTGGGAAACCATCTGAGGGTTTCAGAGGGGAGGGAGTTCGGTGGATGGGTTAGCCTGGTGATGGGTATTAAGGAGGGCACGTGTTGTAATGAGCAATGGGTGTTATACGCAAATAAAGAATCATGGAACACTGCATCAAAAAACTAATGAGGTACTGCACGGTGACAAACATAACATGATTTAAAAAAAAGAAGAAGAAGTTTAAGTATATCTCCTTCCCTCTTCAGGATCTCATCATTCCCTTCTAAATGTGGAAATGGGTACCAGACCTAGCTGCCTCCTGAAATTGTTCTGAGTTTGAGAGTATAAGCACTCCCAGCAGCCCCCAACCAGGCTAAACAGAAATCAAAAAGCCACCATGGGAAACCATTGACCTATGACATCTGCCCCATTCCCTCCACCTCTATTTACTGAATGCCTAGCACTTGATACACAGGACTGTGCTAGGTGCTGGGAGAGCTAAAATGCCGTTCAGTAACAGCTACAGGTCAGATCCCTGATTCATGGAGGGCTTGCTGTGTGCCCAGTGTGATAAGCTCTTCATCTATTCACTCTTCAGAAGCCAATCCAGCTGTCATGATGCCTGTTTTGTAGGTTACGTCATTGCCCAGGCACATGACTAGTCAGTAGAAAAGGTCTGATCTGAAAGTCTATGCTACCCTCCACTGGTCTGTGGGGTGTCCCTCCCTGTCAGCGCTGTCAACAAGAAGTAACAGCTCCCCGTGTTGGGAGGACACAGTCTGAGGATGAACAACAACAATGGGAATAGCAGGAATGATGGTGATGGGCTGGCTACTGCCCAGGCAGCAGTGAGGAGGTCTGGGGGAGGACTAATGGTCATATAGGTCAATAGAGAGCTGGAGAGAGCAGAGAGCGGGAGTGCAGTGGGACTTGGGCTTGTCCAGGAAAACTTCCTGGAAGGTGGAGGAAGGGACCAGTGTGCACCGAGTACCCAGCACCTGCTACACTCTGCACTAGCTATTTTATTTTATTTTTTAAAAGATTTTATTTATTTATTTGAGAGAGAGAAACAGAGAAAGATTGAGAGAATGAGTGGGAAGAGAAGCAGAGGGAGAAGCAGACACCATGTGGAGCAGGGAGCCTGACATGGGACTGGATCCCAGGACCCTGGGATCATGACCTGAGATGAAGGCAGACGCTTAACTGACTGAGTCACCCAGGTGCCCTGCACTAGGTATTTTAGAGAAGTGACTGCTATAGTCACTCTAGGAGGGAAGAGGGACAAGGGAGGATCCAGGATTGGAACCGGCTGGCAGGGATGAGAGGCACCTTGTATTCAACTCTTCTTCCTCTAAACTCTGAGCTCCCAGTGGCCGGATAGACTGCAGGGACTTTGCTTTTTACTAATATTGACTTCCATTCCCCTTGCTTAGGCCAGCTGTGAAGACGCTGCCTTTTCCTACAAAACGCTGCACATTTGTAGAGATGGACTCCACCCTTCCTCAAACCAGAAGTTGGGGGAGGGGACCGGAAGGGGGACTGTTGAGGACTGATGCCTCCTGTTTGTCTCTTCTCTGGAGCTCTTCTTTCCTTTCTTGCCAAGAGAATGTGCAGCTTTGGGCAGGGGCTTTGTCAGATTTTTTGGCAGCTTCCCCTCCCACTGGCCCAGAAACTGGAGGCTGGGAACCCAGAGAGGTCTGCAAAAGGCAGCCACTTTGCAGCCTTGGGCTAGTCAGAGTAAAGCTATGTGGTGTGTCCAAGTACCTGCATAGCCTTCCTGTGGAGGGGAAGGTACAGGGAGGAAAGAAAAGAGAGACAGAGAGAGACAGACATACACACATACATCAGAGAAGGAGAGACAGAGATAGAGCAGAGAGAGATGGGAAAAAAAAAGACAGAAACAGAGACACACAGAAAGAAAAGAGATAGAGAAGGGATGGATAGAGGATAGAGGAAAAGAAAGAGTAGAGGACAGAGACAGAGAGGGATAGAGACAGGTCAGAGAGATGGAAAAAGACACAGAAGGGAAGGAGGAGAGAATAGGAGAAAAAGGAGAGAGAGAGAGAGAGAGAAGTATTAGAAAGAGAGAGAGACTGAGAGACACACACACAGAGAGAGAGGGACAGTGAGCTATGGAGAAGGGGACAAGAACAACAGGCAGGACCAAAAGGCAGAAAGAACAGAACTCGTCCAGAGACCACACTCAGCCACATGCCAACCAGTGATTTCTGCCTCCTAGAAGGTAATGATATAAAAGAATAAGAAAGGAGAAAAGAGGAGAGTGCAAGGAAATAGTTACAAACTTCTTAGTAATAAAATAGATCTAGCAGTTTGAAGTCAAATCATGTGATTGACTAAGGGTTCCCTAACTCTCAAGTCAATTTCCCAGTTCCACAATCACATCTTAGGGATTTTTGTCCAGCCTCATTTTCCTTATCTGTAAAAAATTCAACGATAGTGGCTACAGCTGGAGGACTCAGAGGCATATGATAGGCTATATAAGCTATAAAGTGCTGAGCAAGGATAATGGGCAGAAGGAAAAAGAGCTCTAAGAATCCCCCTTTGGATTTATTTTCAAGACCAGTTAGTATCCTTTCCAGGGAGTTGGTCTGATTGTAAATGGATACTCAAGAAGAGATACTGATGGTCACATAAAAGCTGCCCAATGTGTCCTACAAAGCTGAGAAAGCTGGGTGGGTGACCTGAGAAAGCCACATCAGCTCTCTGCACCTCTTTATAATGACAGCTGAACGAAATATTTTAAAGCCTCCTCTAGCGTACAGTGTTGACGAATCTGTGACCACCAAAGTGAGGAGGTGCTAGAGTGGTGAAGGTTTCACTCATTACTGGGTGGGGGTCTGGCTCCTGTCACATGCCTCCCTCCTCCAGGAAGCCTCCTCTGGTTTTCCCACATCATGTACAGTGCCTGCCTATGGGCTCCTGGTCACAGAGTTACCCTATTCTATTGTCTTAGTCTGTGGTGTGACTATTTCCCCACTAGACTATGAGCTTCTGAAGGCACAGGCCATCCTGCTCAGTCCCTGGATCCTCAGTGCCCAGGGCCTGGCACAGAGCAGACACTCAATGGATGTTTGTGGATATGAATGAGACTCAAATGCCAGCCCACATTCCTTCCCATTAGGCCAGACATTTTCAAGGAGGAAGAGCTGGGGCCAGGCTTAGCTGCCGGAGGCTTTGGAAGCAACCTTTGGACAATTTGTGCTGTGCTCTGAATCCTTTCTGGGAGCCAACTGAAATTCCAGGGCAGCTGAGAGCCAAAAAGGCTGGGAGGTAGACTTGCTGGCTGGGGAAAGCCTGGGTGGGGTGGGGGACAAAGAAGAAAAACCATCTTAACACAATAACTAACATTTCTCCAGCATTTTACACTTTACATAATATTTCCACATCCACTATTTTGTTTAAACCTCATGGGAATCCTATGGCTAAGTAGTGCAGGTGCTAATATCACCAATTCTCTTTTCCAGCTGAGTAGAAAAGGCTGAGAGGTGAGGTGGCCACACAGCCAGATCTAAAGTTGGATCTTTGGACTCTGGGTCCAGTGTAAGATCAACATAAAGGTGGGAGATGATATCTGAGAGAGCCCTAGATTATTTTCCTGTTCACTTGGCTTAATGAATTGTTCAGTTTTTCTTAACTCCTGTGTACTAAGAAGTGCTTGTAAGTGGAACTATTACTGATTAAACATTGCTAAAGTGCTTTGTTGGAAGCATGTTATTAACATTATCTCATTTAATCTGATCTGTAACCCTATGAGATAGGTTCTACTATTAACCTCATTCTACAGATGAGGAAAGTGTTGCTAAGAAGGAATGAGGAAACAAATGAAGATCATACAGCCAGTGAGTAGCCTAAATTTGAACCCAAGAACTCAGATTCTAGAGCTTGAGCTCTTAATCACCTACTATACTGCTAAGATTTAATCCTCAGCACCTAAGCAGGAATCATACAGTAAGTAGCCCCAAGGGCCCGGGAGCCACTGTTAGAGGAGAGGCATGTTGCTGGCTCTGTTTCCCCAGACATGGAGATTGACTTGTTCTGGACTTGCCCTGGTTATTGATTCCTGTGACTCCTCCTGGGGCCCTGGGAAGGGTAAGGGGTACAGTGACATCAGTTTGCAAAACTGGAACAGCACAAAGATAACAGATGCAAGGAAGAAGCAACAGCCTGTGCCCATCACCAGGAGTCAACTAGCCTGGCCACTGCCTTGCATCATGGGCATTGTGGTGCAGTGGAAAGAGCTTAATGCTGGAGTCAAAGCCAGGTTCCAATCCAGCTCTTAAACTCAGCAGCTGGATGAACTTGGGCAAAGTGGGTAAGCTTACTGACCTCTAGTTTCCCATTTGTAAAAAGGGATAATATGGGTCTCATAATACAGAGATTAAATAGATCAAACCTTACTTGACAAATAAGGTGACAAAGGAGAAAGAGCATGGGGCTTGGAGTTAGACAGCTCTGATTTCAAACGCTGGTTCTGCCAGTGATAAGATGTGTAACCTTGGGCAGATGACATCATTTCTGAGCTTCAGTCTTCTCATTGAAAAAACGAGGCTGACAGTAACTACCTTCAAAAGGTCTGTTGTGAAAAGAGGAACTAATGGGTTCCTCTTTTGGAGTGAATGAATGTTCATTCACTCATTGATTCATACATTCAACATTTAGGAATGCTGTCTATCCTATAGCCCCTGGGCTTATTCCTGGGGACACCAAAACGAGTCCTGGGGCTCACTAACTTTCTGGGGGAGACCGACTGCCATCTAGATATGATCATGATACTACCTGGAAGGTGTTTAGACTGTCTAAAGGTATTTAGACTATTTGAAATGTGTGCAAAGTACTGTTTACAGGTGAGGAACAGAAGAGCTGTGGGCAAGAAGACCCATGCTGTATCCTCCACCAGCACAGAGGTGGCCCCTAGATGGCATGGGGCCACCTCAGATGGAACATTAGCAGCCTCTGCTCTTTGGCTCTGATGCTCCCCGGAAACATTTCTAGCCCCTGTCTCCCTTGGCCTTCCTGAGCCACCCCATGGCATTGTTCTGGCTTAGAGGATGATCAGAATTCTATTATGGTGACACTCTTGGGTTCCCTTTCCTGGACTTCCTTGCACTGTAATTTATTGAAACTTCTGGGAAATTTTGCCCTCTTCCTCTAATTCCGTCTCCAAAAAGCTGTTCCTGTTTATCTCTCTTGGATTATGTCACTTTAGCTCTATCTAAAGATCCCTGCTTTGCAATACTAGGCCTAACCCCCAAATTAGCCTCTCTGGCAAGCATTAATTTGGTAGGGTTTGAAACTTGTTTGGAGACAGAAGCAAAGTGACTGGTCCCAGGTCAAACTTGGGATGTCAAGCTTTTCTGGAGAGCAACTAGTCAGGGCCAAATAAGCATCTGTTTGAATGAGAGTCTGAGGACTTCACTAAGCGCAGTGAAAATCAATACACACAAGTGAGTTCAAGGCAATGAATCAGGACCAGAGGAGCTGGGAATAGAGTCAGTAGGCTGAATGGTATTTTTCACAAACTCATTCTTTAAACACCTACTATGTGCTGGCTTTATTCTAGGTGCTGGGGATACAGTGATGAAGAAGGTAGATGAGGTAGGAGAGAACAATAAACACATAAATATGTCATTATATAGTGTATCAGTGAGGATAAAAACTACAGAGAAAACTAAAGCAGAGAAAGGTGATAGAAAATGCCATGAGTTGGGATGATAGCAAGTTAAAATAGTGTGGCCAGGGAAGGTCTTGAGAAAGTGACATTTGAATCAAAATCTGAACTAGGTGAGGGACAGAGACACATGCATATCTGGGAGAAGATCATTCCAGGTAGGGGAGAACAGGGCCATGGCCCTGAAATTAGCACATTTCTTGTGTTCAAACTAGAGCTGGTGTCTGGACTCCTATGGCTCTAAAACCTTTTCACATAGTGGGGATGAGGTCAGAGAAATAACAGAGTGATGCAGAAATAACAGGAGGTGTAGGTGGTAGAGCCTGGCTCTATGTGAGATGGTAGCCTCTGGAGGTTTGGAGCAGTGTATGGGTGAACCCACGTTTGTCAGGGCCATTTAGCTCTGCTGAGAATATACTAAAAGTCAGCAAGGGCAGAAGCAGAAAAACCCATTAGAAGGGGACCACAATAGCCAGGTGAGAGATGGTAGGATTCTGGATTCTGGATAGATTTTGACAGGAAGAATTACAGATTTTCTGATGGATTCTGTTATGAGGGAGAAGGGGTAGTGAGAGAAGGAGCACTTGAAGACTCTAAGGTTTCAGGTCAAAGACAGAGTTGCCTAAGTTAAGTGGGGGAATGCTGAGGGGGAGCAGATTTGGGGAAGAAGATCAGGAGTTCAGTTTTGGTCATGTGAACTTGAACGCCTTGTGGATGTCCTGAGGAGACATCGAATGCATAGCAGTGTTGGATACATGAGTTTGGAGTTCCAGGTTTTAGAACCATTATACTAGGTGAGGTTGACAAAGGAGTAAATGTGTGGGTACAGGTAGAGAAGAAAGGAGGATGAGCCCTGACCCCAGACCCCAAATAGTGTGAAGGAATGAGTAGAGGAGACCAAGAAGGAAGAGCCAGGGAGGCAAGGGGTAAACATGATGAGTGTCCAAAAAACACAGCTGATGAAGGACTGTTATCATGAACATGAAGAACTCTGAAAACTCAACACTTAGCGTACAAACAACCTAATCAAAAAATGGACCAAGACCTTAACAGACACTTTACGAAAAAAGATAGGCAGCAAATAAACATATGGAAAGATGTTCCACATTATATGTCATCAAGGAAATGCACTTAGAACAACAATGAAATACAACTACAAACTTATTAGAATGGTGGAAATCTGAACACTGACACCGCCAAATGCTGACGAGGATGTGGAGCAACAGGAACACTCATTCATGGCTGGTGGGAATGCAGAAAGGTATGGCCACTTTGGAAGACAGTTTGGTGGTTTCTTACAAAAGTTAACATAGTCTCACCATGTGATCCAGTATTCATGTTCCATGGTATTTACCCAAAGGAGTTGAAAACTTAGGCCTACCCCCAAACCTGCACAGATAGCAGCTTTATTTATACTGGCTGTATACTAAGTGCTAGGCCTGACCCTCAGCCACCCTGAGGCTGCTGTGTCTAAGTCACTGCCTCAGTTTAGAACATTCCTTCCCCTTTCCTCACCAAGAAGTGGTCCTCTTCACTTCCAGAATGTTGCTCATTTATGAGCCCTCCTCCATGGTGCCACTTCTGATTGGTCTCCTGTATCTTTAGATCCAGCCTCCCCTTAGTTTCCTCAAGACAAGGGTGTAGGCCTGAACTTCCTAAGCACAGTTCCTTAGGATTCTTTGTGTGGCTACCTTTTTCTTTCTTTACTGCCTCTAACTCTACCTCAGAAAATTATAATAACCACTACTAATGCTGCTGTTGCTACTACCATTACTACTACTATGACTGCTACCACCACTACTGCTGAGCTACTATCACCACCACCATCACTACTACTATTACTTCTACTACCACCACCATCACTGCTACTACTATTACTACTACCATTACTGCTGCTGTTACTAATATTTCTACTATTACTACTACTGCTATTATTACTACCTGTTTTTTGGCTGAGTGCTTGCCATATGCCCCTCTGCTATCCCTTTCCAGGCCTCCTTTCAATCCTCACAGCAACCTTCAGAAGGGCCCTATTATTCCTTTTTTTTTTTTTTAAGATTTTATTTATTTTTTTGACAGAGACACAGCAAGAGAGGGAACACAAGCAGGGGAAGTGGAAGAGAGAGAGCAGGCTTCCCATGGAGTAGGGAGTCCATTGCGGGGCTTGATCCCAGGACTCTGCAATCATGACCTGAGTCAAAGGCAGATGTTTAACAACTGAGCCACCCAGGTGCCCCCAAAGGGCCCTGTTATTCCCATCTTACTGACAACCAAGCAATCTGTACCTTTGCCCAATAAATTATATTCCCTCTCGAGTCCTGCTTCCTTTGTCAGTCTCTTCTGCGTCCAGGACAGTCTCTGAGACAGAGATGACATGGGCATGGCTGAAATGCCAGGGGTAGTGGAGGCCATGTTTTGCCGTAGGGAGTGCATTATCTGGCTTTCTTGACAAAAGAGTAGAGGGGGGAGCAGACAAATGAAGGGAGGTGAGTCAAAGGCCCAGGAGTCATCAAAGGAGAAGGTGAGGACTCTGGGGAAAGTCATGGCCTCCCCTAGAACCAGGGCCATTTAAGCCATGAGAAGGGTCAGGTGTTGGATTGAACAACATGGATTTCCTTATGGTGTTGAGCCTAGTCCCAGAACCTCCAGCTGAGGCCAAAAGGAGCCTCTGGGACCCTGAATAAGACATGCTACAGAGGGCAGCACTGAGCCCTCACCTCTCCACAGCAAAGCAAACATTAGAGCCGGGCAGGGTCAATAGATCAGAGTGCACAGAAAGGTTAAAGATAATGGGTCCTGTGGGTCTGTGACATTCAAGTCAGGCAGGCACGTGCTTCTTCTGAGTCCCGGGAACAACCCCAGGGGTCGGTATTTGATCACATCCAGAAATTCCCAATTCCTGACTCAGACTGTCTCTAGAGGAGTGTCCGGAAGACCCTGACGCCCTGTGATAGTGACTCATGGAAAGCTTCCTGGGGGAAGGGTCGTGGAGAGAATTGGCTCCACCTCAGGAAGGGCCTTAGGCACAGTCAGACTCCCCAGCCCAGGCTTATACCTGGTGACCTTGGGGCCACCAAACACTTCATTGCCCCTACTGCTTACTGAAAAAGTCTGAATCATTGGCATCCAAGGTCCTCACCACCCTACCATTCTCACCTATAACCTTATGCTCTGTGATCCCAACTTCAAGGACATGTGTATTCTTGAGTATCTACTTTTTGCTGAACACTTCATAGGTGTTGTGTTCTTTATCCATTCAGCAAACACAGACCGAGGGATCACCTGGGCCAGGCATTGATCTAGGTCTTGGGCAAATGCGAGAGACAGGGCATCTGTCCTCATAGAGCTTTACACTCTGATGAGGGAACATCCCCATTTTACAGATGAGAAACTGAGACTCAGAGAGAGGATGGGCTTCAGAGTAGTGACTTGAACACAGATACGTCTAGCTCCAACACAGTTCTTTCCATCCACATACTTCCTGCAATCACTTGAAGCCCCCAGACTGTGATGGTTGGCCATGCCTCCAGGCCTTTTCAGGATCTGCTCCCTCTGCTTGGAATGGCCTCCTCACTTCTTCTCCAACCAGCTGATCCCCTATTATTCCTGTAGCATCTTCTCAGCCTCACCTCCTCTAGGAAGCCTTTTCCATCCTCATGCCCTTCTTTTACTGTTGGTCTCCACTGGAAGGTGGGTTCCCGTGCTCGCTTCGGCAGCACATATACTAAAATTGGAAGGTGGGTTCCTGTGGGCAGCAGTGTGTCCTCTCAGCTCCGAGTCTCTAATGTCCAATGTGATATAGGGTCAGAGGCCCAGGACCTCTTGGTTCAACCTCCTCTTTCTCCTAAGATGCTTCCCCAGGGCAAGGCATATTTGGCATACCACTCCCCTGAAAGAAAGTACTGATCCCTGTTGAGATAAAGTGGCTTCTGGAAGAGCTGGCTTGAATCATTTATACTTCCATGGGAAAAAGTCTTCCAGAGCTGACTTGGGAAAGGAGGAGCTCCCATCTGAAGGTCTTGCTGCCAAGGATGCCCTAAGGGGAGCACTGTGGGAAAGGGGCTGTTCATGGCAGGTGCCTATATTTCCTCCCACTTTCCTACACCTTAGTTGTCCTCCCAGTCCCGGACTAGTGAACACTCCCAAAGCCATTGGGCTATCCTCTGCTGCCACAGACCTCCTGCCATGTGAAGACTCTAGCCCTCTCTTAGTGCCTCCACATGGATCCCACTTCCCTTACTTGAATCTACATTATGAATTCCAGCAAGTTCTCAAAGATTCTCTGATCATACCACAGTTTTATACTTTGATGCCTTTGCACCCTGAGCACTGGCTGAAAAGGAGGTGAGAATCTCCATTTCCCATCAGTCAAGACTTTGTCCAGAATCTTCAGGCTGAGAAATTACTTTCCTCTGCTTTTCCCAGTGGGTGGGGTCTTGGGCCAAGGCCAGAGGGACTCTAGAAATTCTCCCTCTCTTAGTCATTTTTCTCCCCACTGACCCCTACAGCTGGACAGAGAGGGAAGTGGAAACTCCCTAGTGTGGGGGGACTTCTAACCTTTGCTTCCCATGAGAGGACAAGGTGGAGACTCAGTACAACTCCACTTCCTTCCTTCCCCAGCCCTGTCCTGGGACAGAAGGGACAGGAGAGCAGGGCAGGGGGCAGAGGTTGGGAAGTGATCTGGGAGTTTGAGGAAGGTATGGAGGTTGGAGGTAGGGAACTGACATGTCACATTTACAGAGAACTACTGAGCTCCAACACCCTTTGCATACTTTATTTGTTACACCCCAAAATGCCATCACAACCCCCAAAAGTTAAGACCATTCTTTCTTCTTTATTCTTTTAAAAGATTTTATTTCTTTATTTGACAGAGAGAGACACAGAGAGAGAGGGAACACAAGCAGGAGGAGTGGGAGAGGGAGAAGCAGGCTACCCACTAAGCAGGGAGCCCAATTCGGGGCTCGATGCAGGGCTCAATCCCAGGACCTTAGGATCATGTCCTGAGCTGAAGGCAGATGCTTAACGACTAAGCCATCCAGGTGCCCCAGGTAAGGCCATTCTAATTCCCATTTTACTGAGGCTAAAACTAAAAGTAAGAGAAATAAAATGCCATATGTCATTTCAGCATTTCCCAAAGGTGGCATATCCAGGTTAAACCAGAAGGATGCTCTTATCACTTTCCCATCACCCTGCCTCCAGACCCACTGCACTGACCTACTGTTCCAGAAGCATAAAGAATCTTGAGAGCCCTCAACGACTGATCCTGGAGCCATGGAATATTACACCACAAGGATCACCTCATTCTGGTTCAAGATGCTCCCTCTATCATGTAGGAACAAAGGGAGGTTTTGCCAGGTTTCAGGAACTAGTAGAACCAAGATTCAAATACATGTCTTTTGACACCGATCTCTGCCGTTTCCATTCAGTTATTTAATTTAGTGACAAACAGCTTTTGTGGCCAAGTAATCATGCCCAAATCTACTCCCAGTCCTGGAAGCACAGCTTCCACTGTCTTCAGTGGAGTGATGGAGGAGTGAGGAAGAGCTCATCGCCCCATGTGACCCTTCTTTTACTACAGTGCCCCACCCCCACCTTCTTACACCCATGCTCCTTTCTTTCACAAATTTTGTGTGATGCCCTTAAACTATGTTGAAATGAAATTCCTGGTTAACCTATAAGCGCAATTTAAAAAAATTAATAGGGTGCTCTAAATGTAGTAAAAAGAGAGATCAAATAGAAATGGTTTCTAATAAAAACTAGATAAAAATAATTTGTAATAAAATAGCATGTTTCCACTTATAAGCACATGCCCGTGACTACAGTAGAAGACATAATGAAACAGTCCAATGTCTGCATTTATGCATAAAACAATCATGAACTTAACATCTACAAATGTGGACTGATTTGGATTTTTTATTAGCAACTCAAAGGCCTGGAGTAGGGCTGGCACTGGTGATAAGATTTGTTGAAACAACTCTTGTTAAGATTCCAAAAACACAAAGGGGAACCTGCCCTGAATTTACATGGTGGTTGCATTTGGTGGGGAGTGGATATATATTAAAACTGGTCCCTGCTCAAATGCTCTGTGTGCAAAATAATGTGGAGTTAGGTCCTAGGATATTATAAATGGGTTTTCATCTGTGTGGTGTCTGGTGGGATGGTCAACTGCCCTGTGGGCGGCAGGATTGTCCCATGCACATCCCTGCCCCTTCCACTAAGTGCCCATTGCTTGTGACAACAACCAAAAGTCTTTCCACCAGTTTCCAAACTGTACCCTGAGGGACAGTACTGCCCCCATAGAGAACTACTGATCATATTTTAAAGTTTTACTCAAAGATTATATCCCAACCTCTTAATATCTTTCTAAGTTATTCAAGCCCTGGATTTAGTGGCATCTGGATGGAAAAGGCAACAAGCAAGATAAGGTGGAAAGATCCAGAATCTAGAAAGATCCAGGTTACACTGCTTTCTGCTGTATTTCCAGGTCTACCTGGCACATACTAGGTGCTTAACAAATATCTGTGCAACGAAATTACCAGCTGTGTGGCTTTGAGAAAATTACTTAACTTTCTGGAGCCTCAATTCCCTCACAGTGAAATGATGGTCATACTACAGGGCTTTGATTAGAGATGATTAAGTGACCAGATACGGGAAAGCCTGGAGATGTGTAGAATGAGCTCAACAACAATGAGTTGACAATGAAAATCAAGATCCTGCTATGATCTAGCTGGGATGAAATTCTGGATCATGGAAAAGCTAACAGAAGGGTGTTTTCAAAACAGCCTCTGACTAGACTACTTGACCTTTCAGGAAGGTGGTTCCTTTCAACCTTGAGACTCAGCAATTCTGAGGCCCTTGTCTAGACAGAGGTGGAGATGAGGAGCCACATTCCCACCCACGCATGCCCACCATGGGCCAGTGCCTTGCACATCCCTGAGCCCTCCAAACATTCCAGGAAAGTAAACTCCCTCCATGCCACTCCTCCACCCTGTCATTCAGGTGAAGGACAGAAGCAAACATTGATTGAGCACATCCTACATACCAGAAGCTTTATTTTTCCCTAATCCAAGCTGTTAAATCTCCTCAAGTTGGGAGGAGGTGGGAAGCAATATCCCATACATGAGGGAACAGGACTCAGAGACCGCCAGTGATTTGCTTCAAGTCTCAGAGTGAGCATGAGGCAGTGTCTCCTAGGGCTGGCCTTCCTTCTGCCACAATGGGGCAGCTTGTCAGAGTCACCTGCAGAGCACCACAGCCCGCGCCCCACTACCCAGCTCCTAGGATTCACCGAACACAGACGGAGTGGGGTTCCTTTGCTCCCACCACTGGTTCAGAAAAGCAGGGTTAAGTGTATACAGACTGGGAGAGAAGATGGAGAACAGGTTGGAAGGCCTTGAACACCAGTAATACTGGGGATGGACTGGGACTGAGGCAATGGAAGGATTTCAAGCAGGACAAGAGATGCTCAGTAAGGTGCTTTAAGAAGATTCTACCCATAGTGGACTAGAAGACTTCAAAACTGGTCAGGCGGCTGCAGGGGTTCTTCTTGAAAGTTTCCCTCAATCTCTCATTTCCCTGCCCCTCCTTTCTAGCAGGGGAGCTCCCAGAGCACAGGGAGGCCCAGGCAGCTCTCGCATCCAGAGTACGGTGGTTCTGGCAACTTCTGGTGGTGGGGTCCACTGACTCTCTGTCTTCTATTTCTTCTTCTATTTTGCACAAAGGTGCTATGGGCCTGAGGATTAGCTGCTGCTGCTTTTCTGGCCCCAGTCTCCAAGTCAGCAAGATGATAGGGTTGGACTAAGAGCTCTCCTTTTATCTTTATGGGAGTGGGAGGAGCCTAGAAAAGTAATAGGACATGAGCGAGAGATAAGGGGTGGATGGTGGAAGCCGTGTGCACAAGTCACCAGATGAGGTGGTGACCCCCAAAGGAAGAATAGCACATTCACAGGTTATCAGGTCCCAGAGGCAGGTCACTCCCGGTTCTTCTCCTACCTTGTTGGGGAGGAGGGACATCAGCGAGGTCGGGCCACCCAGAGGCCCTGGGACATAGCCAGCTTGCCCTTGAGGGTTGGCATCCCAGTTTTGAACAGGCTGAGAGGGGCTGGGCAAGATCTTCTCTGGTGGGGATGCCCCTGAATCCCTAGGATGAAGTATAGTCCCAGAGAGGCCAGGTCCTGTAGGATTCCAAAGGAATACAGATTCCTTTGATGATGACAGATGCTTTGGTTTTTTTGTTTTGTTTTGTTTTGTTTTTTTGAGAAGCAACAGAATTTCTTTTGAGCAAGATTTCCTTCCTTCATTTATTTATTTACTTTTTGTCCAGTGATTCAGCGAAACAACCTCAAAACCAATCTCCAACGGGAGGCAGGAAGAACCAAACCCTCAAATATCAGTGATCCTGTGAGGTTTTTGCCTTGTGGAACTTTCCTTAAAATAACTGCATCAGGAGATTGTCCAGTTGGGGGTGGAGGAAGAGGAAGACCTGAAAGCAGAGTCTTGGGGCTCCTCAAGGATTCGGGTAACTGGAGGGAGGACTCTCCACAGTGAGGACTTGGATGGGAGTCTTAGCATTTGTTCCCCACACCTCGCAGATTCCAGAGGGTGCCATCTTCCTGAAGAAGGCACGGGTCGGGGTCTGAACTCTACTGCGCAAGACAAGTGACTTGCATGACAGGTACTATGGTTATAGCAGTGGAATATGAATTGGAAACTTCTTGCCGCATGTCCATATGTTCTTCACCCATGCTATAATATATCCCAATTTGATGCAATGCTTTGGTTCCTTTAATTCAGTGGGAAAAACAAAAAAAGTCTTTAATGCATCTAAATTGGAATCAGGCCAACAAGATAAAAGGTTGTGGCGGAAATAGTGCCAGACTGGAAATTCAGGAGACGTGGGTCCTATTTCAGCTTTGGTTTATTAAGCCATGGGACCTTGCGTAGGTTGCTTCCCGAAGGACACAGAGATGTCCAGGGTCAGAGGAACCTGGTATTTGTAAGCAGGAAGTCAGGACAGATCTGAGAATAGAGCTGCTGATGGGCAGAGCGAGGTGGGGTGGAAGTCCTTGCCCAAGAGTCACGTGGACTTGGGGGTACATCCTAGTTTTCCACTATGGGCTGCATGATCTAGAGCAAGTGTCTGTGTCTCTGAGCCTCAGCTTTCCTATCTTTAAAATGGGAAAAAATAGTAAGCCATCTCGAAGGGCTGTTGTGATAAATGAAAGTGAGAGGATGCATGAGGAAGTGCTTAGTAAATGTGAAAGCATGGCACAAATAAGAGATGTCATTATTCTAAATATTAGAGGAATGAATATTAGTCCTCAGAGGGCCTGAGGTTAAATAATAGCAGCTACTTTAACAACTATCATTATTGAGTGTTTACTATTTGTCACACTGAGTAAAATGTATAAACTAAGTGTATAAACTCATTTAATCTTTTTTTAAGTATAACATATATATAGGAAGTTAACAGAGAGCTCTAATCTTAAGAGTACTGTTTGATGAATCTTTACATTTGAATATACCACAGAACTCACTGAATCTTCATCAAGAGCCCTACACTGCTTATTCCCCTTTTACAGATGTGGAAACCGAGGCATGGCTGGGTTGCAAACCCAGTCTGTCTGCATACTGTTAGTCATGTGCTACTGCCTCAGGGATCCAGTTCCTCAAGAGGATCGCTGGAGTCACCAGTGGCTGGGAGACTGAGAGGTCCCCAAGAGGCTACTGGAAGATTCTGTCCCAGGTGGAACCTGTTACTTGCCCAGGTGAGGAAAACCCAGGGTCTGAAACAGAGGGGAAGGAAGCAAATGCACCTGAAAGTGGGAGAAAGAACAAGGCATAGAAAAGCAGGTTCAAGCAGTAGGAGCAGAATCTGAAGGAAGGAGACAGTCACTGCTGAGGGTCTGATTATTGATGCCTCTAAAATTTGGTGTATAAGATCCGGTTCTTGATCAGCTTTCCTGGGGCATTGGCAGAGACAAAGATCAAGTTCGGAAATGGAATCTGTCCTTAAGCACTCACAGCTCCCCAGGTGGGACCCACAGCAGATGATGCTCTTTTCCCAGGGGGTTAGCACTACCTCCCAGAGCTACCATTACACCCTCAGTTAAGAGCCAGGCCAAGGCAGTGCTGAGAAAGCAAGACTGGGAGAGAGGTGCCTCACTGCCCCACCGTTGGTGGAGACAGAGGAATGGGCAACCTGCTCTCAAATGATAGGAAATGAACAGAACCACAGCTGAAGGCAGCTTGGTGCCTGAAAGAACTTTGAGTTGGAGTGCAGGAGGACCTGGTTCAAGTCCTGGTCCCAGTTCTGGCTTCACATGACCTTGTACTCACTCCCGACCTTGAGGAAGTCTTGTCTTATCTCTGGGCCCTGGTTTACCCTACTGTGGAATTAGAGGCACGACGAAGGTGACATCTGTTTCTTTCACTTAAAAACTCAATGAAATGTTTACGTCACGATTGGAGAATCCAGTGAGACTGAAGGTGGCCACCCCGGAAGGCCCAGGTTCACCTGTTGCGTAAACACTGAATGGAGATGGGTTGTGGTGGAGCAATGGCAGGCGTCCATCTGTCTGTCCTAGTCTGTGTTCCTGCTCCATGGTCCTCTCTCTTAAAGGCTTTACCAAGGTCCTGTGCTCAGGACCAGGGTGATAAACATCATCTCCTTATTTGGGAGGCAGGAAGTTGCTCCCCACCCCCACCCTCTTTTGTTCTTCCAGGACTCCCACTCCACGCCCCCTCTCTTCAGTTTCCTGCTTCCTGAGGGTCTTCGAGCTGGTGGGGGACCTGGATTACAATTGCTACTCACTGATTTGAGATCCAGCAAGAGAGTGCGGCTTGTGTGAGCCAGCGGGCGGGAATGAATATGCCGGGTAAAGGGGAAAGGCGGGGGCCAGGGTCACGTAGAACAAGCCAGTCCCAAGAACCTAAAATTAGCTCTGGGAACTGGAATGTTAGGGCTCCAGGGAACCACAGCTGTGAAAAGAAAGCACGAGACAAGGAAGGAAAATGCACCCCGCCCACACCCACCACAAATGACTTGCTCACTCTCTCTGCCCCCGGGTCTCCACAGCTTTTAACCCACCCCCATAATATCTCTGGCTGAGCTCACCAGGCTGGTCAGTGGGAATCCCCCCTCTACGAGCAGGCTCTCATTCTCTCTGGAGACTGCGGGACAGTGTGGTCTAGGATTCCTGATAGGACAAGGTTTAATTGGAAACAGGAAAGAGGAAGACAAGTTCGGGTCTGGGGTAGTGACCACAATGAGAAAATGACAGGCCCACTAAAGTGAGAGGGTGACAGTGCAGAAGGGACATAAGGCAAGGGGGGCATGTCACACACTGGAAGGCCCCCTGGGAGAGCTGGGCACATGGGAGACAGACAGCAGGCATGCTGACCAGGGGAAGCAGTGTGGAAAAGGGCTTGAGGAAGGGGAGCTGGGGGGAAGCTGGGGGCTGTGCACCCCTTTGCACACATATAAAGATTTGCTGTGTTTTTTTTTTTTAAAAAGACCACGCATTACTGAGTGTGTGAGAGTGTGTTTTCAAGTGACTAGAGCTCATGCATCAAACACAGGCCATGGAGAAGAATGTCAGGGAGAGGCAAGAAGCCAAACCTGAGATGGAACCTGTAGAGAGCCATCCTTTACAAGCTGGGCTTGAAATTCAGGTCCTGGAAACCGATGGAGGGGAAGTGGTGGGGGGGGGGGGTGGTATGGGGGTGGATTGCAAGCACTAGGTTTCTTCCTCCAGCTCTTTGTCCGAATGGGAGAGCTTGGTATTCAAGGATTTTTGCTAAATATCAGCTAAGGTTTCATCTTTGTGGAATAGCAATTGGGTATCTAGAGCCATACAGTTCTGCCCACCATGGGGAGATAGGCTAGGGCTGTGGGTGGGCGATGGAACCTTTGTGAAAACCACTTGGGGAAGGGATAGGATGGAAGTGATATCTTTTGAGCACCTTTTGCTCTCTTCATGCCAAAGGCTCTATGACTGCTCTCCTTCTCACAGTCACCTAGAATGGAAACTCCAGGAAGGAGAAATATGGATTTTTTTTTTTTTTCTTTTTACCAAGGAATCCCAGTGGCACATAGTGGACCCTCTGTAACAACCTGCTGGGTGGATGTGACATTCCAAAAACTCTGCGAAGTCCTTATTATCCTCTTCTGTTATGGATAAGGAAGATGATGCTCCAAGAAGTGGAATCACTCTCAAGCTCCCACAGTGAATGAGAGCCAAGATTTTAATCTTTGCTGCTCATAAGGCCATGCAGAGTATGTCATAGAGCCAGCCTCATCCTTATGCAATGCTGTTTTATAAAGTCATCTGGTTTTGTCCTGGGTTCCCATCTCAGCCTCCCTGGGGCTCTCCACACTTTGGTCCTGCCACTGAGAACCAAATGTCTTGATGTTTTTCCCCAAGTGCCCAAGTCCATGACTTTCAGATATGCTTTAATTAATCCTTCCTCAAACAATGATCAGTCCTTTGTACCCTTCATTCAGAGGTCACTCTAGCTATGTGCCTATGAGTAATAATAGATACCAGTTGAATGATGCATCAACTGGGTTATGCTCCTGGATTACAGAATTAAATACACTTATACTAAGATATACGCTTTATGAATGCAATTCTTTTTAAAGATTTTTTATTTTTAAGTAACCTCTGCACCAAACATGGGGCTTGAACTCACAATCTCAAGATCAAGAGTTGCATGCTCTTCTGACTGAGCCATCCAGGTTCCCCTAGCATGTAATTCTGAGAGATCTTTGGGTATCTGTAGAAAATGGTTTCCTGAACCTCTCTCCCCTCCCCCACCCCTTCTTCCTTCTCTCCTTCTTCTGACCATTCCAGTATTTCTCCCTCCTTCCTAAAGCCAAGCTACTGAAAGGCATGTGCCTTCCATAATATGAAGGGATCCTATTCTCAAATTATCAGCAATGACTTAGTCCCTTCCATGTCTCAGGACTCAAGTGTTTGTACACCTTCTCCCTCTGCCTGCTTAAACTCCTTTTCCTCTACCTACAAACATGCCTGAGCTTTGCTTTCATAAATAAAGTCAAGTACTCTTTTGATCCCTTAAGTAATCTTCTCTTATCATTTTATCTCCATACTTCTTCAACAAGTATTCTCCCTATTGCTTTTACAATGCCGTGCAACCCAGTTTCTGCTCCCACTACTTTCCAAGGATCATTCCCTTGAATTGCTGGTGACTTTTAAAACACACACACACACACACACACACACACACACACACACACACACGTATGTTTTGTCTTCCCTCATTTTGAGATCTTTGTTCTGATTGAATTTTTTCATTTCACTGGAGTACATCCCTCAGTCATTCCCTCTGAAAGAGTATGTGGATGGTATACTTTGAGTATACCGTAATTTGCATATTAAAGCCCCTCTAATACGAATGACATTGTGGCTGGGTAAGGGAATCCTATATAATATACATTTCTCTCAGTCTGAGAAAATTGTTCTACTTTCCCTTGAGATTCCAGTTTTGCAGATAAATGTTGCAGTCTCCTTTTTCTTTTGTAAGTAGCTTTCTCTGAAACTTTTCAGGTTTTTCTTTTTACTCTGGAGCTCAGAATTATCATCCGATTTTATCTTTGTATTTATTTTATCGTTAATATTTCTAGGACTCAGAGAACCCCTTTGATCAGATGACTCAGGTCTTTCTTTAGTTCAGGAACATTTTCTTCTATTTTATCTTTAAAGTATCTCTTCTCTTCCAGTAACTCCTTTTGCTCTTCCCAAAACTCCTATTATTTGTACATAGCTCTCTTGGGTCTTTTCTTTCATTCCCCTTATATTTTGCTCATGAGTTCCTTTTCTTTGCATTTCTACTAAGTGCTCTGATATAGTCTACTACCAGCTTTCTTCTGAGCGAACCTGGGAGCCTTTCTCCTCCCCCCACATCCCCCTGCCACCCCAGCCTCTCTGAATGATTTTCCCTCCTTTTCATTGAACCGTCTCATTTCTAGGCTTCAGGAAAAAATGCTTCATTTAATTTTTAAGTTCCTTTCTCTGTCTTTTTTTGATGGATCCTTTCTTCTTTCCATCCTCTAAAATGGAAGTGTTTCCCAAGTTTATGCTCTTCTCTTTATACTTCCTTTCTTGGACATCACACTTACTTTCTCTGTTGCAATGACTCCCTCTTTTCTGATGACTCTGCCTTTATTCCAGACCTCCTGAGTTCCAGATCATACATATAACCTACTGCCTCCTGGCCATCCAATCCAAAGGCACTCAACCATGTGTTCAAAACTGATCTTTCCTTCCTACTACACATGTCATTCTGTTTCATCTTATTTTGCCCTCAGCTGCAAAGGTAATCAAAATATACCACATCTGAATATGTCTGGAAAGGGACATTACCATTAGCTTGAGGACTCAGGACTGCTCTATCATCCTAGTATACTCCCCGGCACACTCACTCTCCCGTTCTGTTAGGCAACTATTTAACATTATATCCTTTCTTCTCACATTTTCAGTATACCCTCCCCCTCTAGATTCTCAGTGATGAAGACCTTGCTTCACTTGAGAAGCAACAAGAAGAAAGCTGCCAAAGCTCTCGCTACATCTACTCTTCCATCATCTGTCACGATACACTGTGTCTTCCCTCATGTTCCTCTGGATGAATTCTGCTCCTACCCATGGGGACCCTTCACTTGTGCTCCAGATGTCACTCTTTTAATAATTTTAGGACATTGCTCTACAAGTTTCTCCTCTCTCTCCCATATCAACTTTTCTTTTATGGTTGGAATATTCCCATTGTCATTCAAACATGCTACTGTAATATCTCCCTAAAAGTAAAGCTCTTTTCTTGACCCTATATTCTCCTCCAATTACCACGCAATTTTTCTATTTACCCTCACAGCAAAAAGTCTATACTTCTGCTTCCTCTTTTCCATTCTCTCCTGAACTCACTCCCATCCCTCCACAGGTCAAGGTCTTCAGTGATCTCCACAATGCTGAATATAATGACCAAATTTCAATTCTCATTTTACTTTACCAAGCAGTTGAATTTGACATAGCTGATCACTCCACCTCTCTGAAACACTTTCCTCACTAGGCTTCTGAGACCCTGCCTTGATTCTTACCCAGTGCTTGATCTCAGTCATCTTTGCTGATTGCTTCTCATTTTCTTAACCTCTAACTTTTTAAAAAGATTTAATTTATTTTTTTTTAATTTTTATTTATTTTGAGAGAGAGAGCAAGAGAGAAAGAGCACAAGTGGAGGGGTGGGGGCAGAGGAGAAGTGGACTCCCCACTGGGCAGGGAGCCCAATGCAGAGCTCCATCCCAGGACTCTGGAATCATGACCTGAGCCAAAGGCAGATGTTTAACTGAGTCACACAGATGTACCTTAATTTATTTATTTGAGTGTGTGTGTGTGTGTGTGTGTGTGTGTGTGTGTGTGCACGTGTGTGCATGTATTGGAGGAGGGGCAGAAAGAGAGTATCTTTAAGCAGACTCCCCACTGAGAGGAGTCTGATGTGAGGCTAGATCTCATGACCCATGAGATCATAACCTGAGCTGAAACCGAGACAACATTCAACCAATTGAGCCCCCAGGAGCCCCCTGACCTCTAAATTTTGAAGCACTGTTGTCTATACTTTTTTCTATTGATACTGTCTCCCATAGTGATCTCAGTCAGTCTTATGACTTCAAATATCATCTACATACTGATGATTCCCAAATTTATATCCCCAGATAATCCTCTTTCTCTACTCTAGATTCAGTTTCTCCTTTAACATCTCCACGTGATGCCTAATAGGCACTGCTAGTGAAATATGTCAGCAGCCAGCCCCTCTGCCCATTGCCATGCAGACTTCCTCATCTCAGTGAATGGCAACTTCTTTTATTCTATCAGCCCCAAAGCCTCGGTGTCACCTTTAGCTTTTATTTTTCTCTTATATCCCACATCTAATCCATATGCAAATTCTGTAAGCCACATGTTTAAAATAAAATCAGAATTGACTACATTCTACCATGTCTGTTACAACCCCCCTGGACCAAGTGTCACTACCATTTTTCTCCTGCATTTTTGCAATCATCTCTATCTTCTCTCTCTGTTTCTGCCCTTGCCCCCACCATTTTTCTCATCGCAAGCAGTGATGTTTCCTTCCTTCTTCCCTCACCCCGCCTTTCTCCCTTCCCTTTCCCAGAGGTTAAATACACATTTATAGGTCTGAATACCAATTAGATACTGGAATTGGATGGAATTGGAAAGAATATCAATTGGACTCTCTCTACATTTTTTTGCTCAAATTCCTGTACAAATACATAGCATTCAAATAAATATTTACAAATAAGCTTGAAAGAATGAAAATCTGTATTTCATAGTCTTTTCAGAGGATTCTCATTTCTGGCTTCCCACTTCCCCCTCAAACTGGCATTCTCCAACAAAAGGGATTTGGACTATGTCCTTTTCATCCAGTTAGGGAAAATGGAAAGGGAAAACATAAACCTAGCTCACCTCACATAAAAAAGCAAGGCCAAACCAACCCACTCCTGCCCTATCATCCTGTGCCACCAGGTGGAGAAGGTCAATGTTCTTATGCGATGACAGCCTTGTCCAGGGATTGACGTTCAGGAGTGCCCTAAAATATAAAGATGCCCTTCTACCTAAGACTCACATCCAGAGCTAGCCTCCAACCCTCTAACACTTGTGAACACCAGATGCTCCAGGTCTGCCTTCTGAGGTTGGGCCTGCTATGACTGACTCATACTCTATCTGGACCCATCCTTACAGTATCAGAAAAGACCCACACTGGTGAGAAACAACCCCAGATGCCCTCACAGTAATGTGGCCCTCCATCTTTCCCAATAGGTTACTTGCTAGCATTCCTATTCAATAAGCTGGCATTTGCTTACAAGAGATGAACACCATGACCAATCTTGTTTGTTTGGCAAGAGGGAGTATGGGGGAAGGGATGGGGGCCTAGGGCCCAGCACCTGGCCATGGAGTCAGACAGGCCAGAAGAAGAGAACTATAGGAAAACACACCTGCTCAACAAGGAGAAGGCTGCCTTGTGACCATCAAAGTTGTGAACTAAGGCAATTGAAAGAAAAATATTTTGTTTGTAGGCTATTTATTTTAAAGTAATTTAGAAGCACCCTGGAGCTTTCAAATGTTAAAGTGAATGCCATTCTTCTGTTTAAATGCCTGCAATGACTTCCCATCTCACTCTGATCAAAAGAGAAATTCTTTAGGATGAGACCTATAAGGTCCTACACCATCTGCCCCTCCCCACCCCTATCCTATCTCTGATCCTACCTCCTGCCCCTCCCTCTTACTCCCTCTGCTCACTTGTTTCTACTTGAACACACCAAGGACATCTCCATCTCAGGGCCTTTCCACCTGATATTCCCTTAGTCTAAAAACTCTTCTAGATACTCACATGGCTCTCTCTTTCTGCCTTTATTCATGTGTCAGCCTCATCAGAGAGACCTTCCCTCACCCAGTTAACACTCCATATTCCCCAATTAATACGTGTGTGGCCCAAATCAAGGTTCTTAAGTGTTCTGTATCTCTGTTTTCTCCTCTACAAGGTGGCTATAAGAAGTGCACCCATAAGAATGCAGTGAGGATTAAATGAGTTAATCCATGTAAGGTATATAGAATAGTGCCTGGCACATAGTGAGTGCTCAATTAAATGATGGCTATTATTATTATTAATGTTATTGTTATTTTGTGCAACTAGTTCTGGCCTCCTGAGGTTGTTCCCCACATAGATGTTAAAATTCTGAAAACTGAGTACCAGGAAGAAAAAGTTCACCCACACAAAGATGGAGAAGACACCAGAAGCAGCCTTTTAACTCCCGAGTCAGGCAAACCCCTGGGACATCCTTCATAATTCCTGTTATACAGTGGACTCTTCCCTGGACAGCAGAAACAACAATACTAAGTGTGAAATGGGCTCCAGAACCAAGTCTGCCACCCACAGATATTACACCAGTTACCTGGCCTTTCTGAACTTCAGTTTCCCTTCTGTGAACTGAAGATAACATCTGTCTAACCCTCCTCACAGGGGAGGGTCACATGTCATACTGATCCTCAGAACTCTGATGCCCCTACTTGGTGTACTTGATTAGCCATTTTAAATATTCCACGAAAAGATGAACAATATCCTTTGTTCATTTTCAAGCCTATGGAGTGTGCAAAAGGATGCAGAGTCCACATGGAGCAGAACCCATGGGCTTGTATGGGGTTTATTCATTTCCCAGGGCAGATAGTCATTGATCACTATGTTTGTGCTTGTCTTACCAACCAAGGAGGACACCTGGAAATGAACATATCTCTGTTTCCACGATCAGACTTTGAAAGGGGAGACAGAGTACAATTGTTAGCAAGCTGCTGCTTGGGACAGTTTGTCTTGGGAAGAGTGGCTGTTTGCTAGGAAGGATGGAATAGGATGCCTGGACAGCAGTTTCAGCCCAGAGAGGATGGGGCAAATTCTCCTGGGGCATCTGGAAAGGCCATTGAGCCTGCAAAATAAGGTAAAGAAAGGGTCCTACACTAAAAAACAGAATTTGTCCACTGAGAACCTCTCTCATTCTTTCTGTCCCTGAAGACAATGCAAGGCATAAAAGTAGGATCAGAGGGTCAAAAAATGTTGCAGATGTTCGTGTTGTTTTATTATTATTTTTTTGCAAGGGGCAGGGGGAGGGGTGAAGAAGACATAGGCTGTCCTAGGAAGTGTATAACAAAATGGAGAACCCTGGAGTGGGCCAGATGCAAATGAAGAATGAGACACGGGGCCTCCAGAAGGCACATCAGAGGGTGGGAGCTAACCAGTCTGGGAGTGGCTTCCCTATCCTTCTAGAACAGGGTCAGCCTACTTTGTAAAGGGCCATGTGATAGGCTGAAAAATGGTCTTCTAAAGATACCTACTTCCTAATCCCTGAAATTTGTGTTTTCTTATTGGGAAAAAGGGTTTTTGTAGATGTGATTAAGTTAAGGATCCCAAGACAGAGAGATTATCCTAGATTACCTGGGTGGGCCCTAAATGCCATTACACATATCTTTATTAGAGGAAGGCAGAGGGAGAATTAACACTCACATGCAAGAATGCGTGTGTACGGTTGCTCCCCGCCACCACCCCGAAGGCCATATGAAGATGGAAACAGGTTGGGGAGACGCAGCCCCAAGCCAAGAAATGCTGGCAACAACCAAGAACTGGAAGAGACAAAAAAGGAATTCTCCCCTAGAGTCTCCAGAGGGGGCTCAGCCTTGCAGACACCTTGGTTCCAGCCCACTGATACTGATTTTGGACTTCTGGCTCTTGGAAATGTGAGAAGAATAATTTCTGTGAGAGGACTAATTTCTGTGTTTAAAGACACCAGTCTGTGGTATTTTGTTATGGCAGCTCTAGGAAATGAACATACTCATTACCTTAATAAATCCTCAAAGTAACCATGGGGTAATGATATCTGATCATTTACTATGTGCCGGATGGTTTTCATTCATATTTACAACAGCTCAAGGAGGCAGATATTGTTTTATTTCCATTTTACAGATGAGAAAACTGCAGCCCAGAGAAGACATCTAACTCTCCTAAGGTAACACAGCTTGCGCCTGATTGAGCTGGCCTTTGAACACAGGGGTCCGGTTCCAAGTTCCATGTCCTGGCCACTTTGTGGTGAGCTCCGTGCCCACACTGGTGCTCCTTCTACTGAGCCACATGGCCATGAGTCTTTGGTTCCCACCTTTCCTCTGTATTACCCTAAGTGGCCTCCTCTGGGATCCTGTGAGGATCAGATGGGACAGAGGACATGGAAAGTGTTTGGCTGTAAAGGGCAGTCCAGATGGAGGCATAAGAACTCAAAGGGGAGCCCTGGCAGTAGAAGTCATCCCATGACCCACCAGCACATGCACAGGGAAGTTTCTAGACCCAGAAATGGCCATGGGTGACCTCACAGATGTCACCACCCAGAGCCACTCAAGATGCCAACCACGCAGGTGATCACTGGACGTCAGGATATCAGCTCTTCAAGCCTGAGTCTGGCCTTGCCCCGGCTCATCAGCACCTCCTCCCACCTGCCTTCTCTGTACTTTTCAAATTCAGACCAAACCTTCCCAGAATCATAGAGTTTCTTTTGCTGTAACGACTCCTTTAGTCCACAGAGAAGTAGATATGAAGTGATGGACCTGAGGCCACACAGCTAGTATGTTCTATCCAAAGTGCCTGTGGATTTCGGTATTCTAGCTCCAACTTCATTCCAGGCAGCTGGGAATCCCAGAGGGAAAAGCAGGCATTGGGGCACATTAGCTTTCATTTCATGGCCTGGAGTCAGCCCAACCCTCCTTTTACTGATTATCATTACACAGAAATACTGTTGCTCCCAACGCTCTGGGAAGACCCCAACCTCCATGAATTTGTTGGTGCCCAAGATGCCCACCATTCAGTCACCCAGGCATCCAACATCCACTAGATTTGTTGAGTTCCTTTGTGCCAGGGACTGTGCTAATGCTTGAGATAAAAAGAATAAAAGAGTCTCTCTCCCAAAGAAACTCACAAATTAATGGGAAAAGAGACAAGAAAATAAATAATTGCAGCATTCTGAAACTCATGCACTAGCAATTCACATTCATTTCTGTCATTTTCTTGTAACAGTTTACTATTAATATTTATTTAGTATTTTCTTTGCATTGACTTTTTTTTCCTTGTAAGTGCCAGCTTTGGGTTTATCTCAGCAATAATATCCATGAATTTGTGGATTTAATTTGCTAGTTAAATTTTTTATACTACATAATGTACTGAAAAATTAACGTAGATAAAAAAGTTCATGGGGACACTGCCTGAAACCTGTGGGAACTACTAAATTACTGCAAAGGGTGATATCTGCTCCAGTACAGCACATATCTAGTCTGCAGGCTGCCAGATCAAGAGGAAAATGCTTTTCTCCTATCAAGTTCTGGCTGGTCAAGACACATTAGGGTTAATGGTTTGATAAACAGCATCTCAAGGCAGGAAGTTTTATGGCAGGAAGCAGATAATTCTTTGCTTTCAGCCTAGGATCTTAGAAGCATTAACTTCTCAATGTTCATGCCATCTGAGGGAAAGACAGGCCATTCTTGTCTCCAATTTTCTAGAGACTAAAGGCAAAGGGGATCTGTGATGTAAGACCACATATTTCAAACTTCTGCTTCCAACAGACCCAATGACAAATGACATTCCTGCAGGAGACATTCTCATGGGTTTACACTGGGTGGAATGTAATCCCCAGGGCTTCCATTTAACTGTAGCCCCACCCAAGAAAGCACGTCAAAAAAATGTAAGAGGATGACACCACTATAAAGATAATCTTGAGCACGCATGTATCTTAAAAAGGAAGTAAAAAACAAAATCTAGGACTGCAACCATGAATAACAAAATTTTACTTGTAACACTCCCTTGCAGACAAATGGAATATACCAGTGTATTGGGGTGCTAATTTCCTTCATTAATTTACTCCACAAATGTTTGCTATGCCAAGCCTGTGTTAAACAGTGGGGTTACAGTGATGGCCCAAAATAGACAACTCTATCTCCATGTGGCTAGTGAAGGAAATTGATGTTAATCAAATAATCAACCAGATAAATGGACAATGTGATGTATACTACACAAAGAACTGCTATACAGTGTTGGCTTGTAACCGTGGATTCTGATCTGGTCCTGGAGGTCCCAGGAGGGAGGCTGCCCTAAGAGAATGACAATGGCAGAGAACTAAGGATGTGAGGCAAGGAATCACTAGTTACTCCTCATTAAGTTTCTTCCACGAGCTGGATGCTGCCCTAGTTAATCTTCGCATTGACTCTCCAAAGTGGGCATTATTATTCCCACTTAGCAAGAGAGGGAACCTGGACACAGAGAAAGGCAATGACTTACCTAAGGACACACAGCTGGGGGTGGCAGAGCTGGGATTCAAACTGAGGTCTGTGAGACACTCACACTATGCTTCCCTCCCACCCCCATCCCAGGCCCCTAAGACATACTGCCTCTGCAGGAAATATATTAAATAGGAAAAACTGTACCAGCTGTATTGCCAGCGATAATTTTGCAGATTACAGCTGTGATGTCATCTATATCAACCCCTTCAATCCTCAGTCCCGGCCATGATACAAGTTGGCAGGTAGTGGTAGCTCCATTTTGCAAGCAGAGTACCAGGGCAGAGGAGGGAAGCAAGGCAGAGGAAGCCGGAACCAAGAGCTCCCTCTTAAGGTTAAGGCTGTGCAAACCTCTGCCTTCTGTTGGCAGCTTGGTCGAGTCCAACCCCAGAGTGGGGTGCCCTGACCAAACTCCTGAAGCCTTCTGCCTTGAATTCTGTTTTCCTTTGCCTACCTGCCTGGGTTCAGATTAAGCAGCTGCCAGCTCACTGGTGTGGGACACTGCAACTGGTTTGTGCTTTGCTGAGCTGGGCTGAAATTGCATGGGCTGCAGCTGGCCCCGGGGGGGATGAGGAAGCAAGAGAGCTGGGCGTGTCCGGAGTGTGTCCTGGGGAGTAAAATCCACAGATGACCAGGCTATGGCTGTACAAGAGGGATCCGTGCCTGACAAGGCCACTAAAAGGCCTCCGAGCAGTGCACCACCAGCCGCTCTGGTTTCTGTTTCCCATCTCTGCATGCCTTGCATTTTGCACCTAAATGTTAGGTAAGAATCACTGGCTAAGTCTCATCAGAAATCACCGGAAATTTCTGTCCCCATCTCCACCCTTGGAAACCTCACCACAAAGAGTTTTGTAATCCACCAAATACCCTGCAAATGGGAGGAATTACAACTTGACCTCAAATATTTACTGTTTTCATTACTGGCTAAGAGGCTGGGCACTACAATTACACTTCCTGTTCAGAATCCTGGATCTCCAATTTACCAGCATCATGACCTTGGACAAGCTATTGAGCTTCCCGTGCCTCAGTTTCTTCATCCTTCAAATGGAAGTAATAATATTAACCACACCATAGGGGCGTTATTATGAGGATTAAATGCTATAATGTGTGTTAAGCACTTTATAGTATCTGGTCTAATAAACACTTGATGAGAACTAGCTGCTATTCTAATTATTAGTTATTACTTCTATTTCTTTTCTTCCCCCCTCCCTACCTCCTTTCATAAACTGTCTTTTTTTTTTAAGATTTTATTTATTTATTTGACAGAGAGAGATCATAAGTAGACAGAGAGGCAGGCAGAGACAGAGAGAGAGAGGGAAGCAGGCTCCCTGTCAAGCAGAGAGCCCGATGTGGGGCTCGATCCCAGGACCCTGAGATCATGACCTGAGCTGAAGGCAGCGGCTTAACCCACTGAGCCACCCAGGCGCCCCATAAACTGTCTTTTAATTGTATAAGGCACTGGAACTACCAAGACATGTAAGACCCAGTTGCTCACAGTCTTGCCTGTGGTCCCATAGCCAGAAAGTGGACTAGCTTGGAAGACAAAGCTAGGGTCTTGTTCTTTCCTCAAGCCTCCCTCCTTCTCCCTCTCACTCTTCTGGTACCTAGCATGATGCCTTTCCCATGCACCTGCTCAGTCAGTCCTTGAGGGTCCAACCAGGTCATGGTTCAGAGCACAAGTCTTACAGTAAGACTACAAGTGTTGGCATCCTGGCTCTGCCACTGATGGGTTGTGTGGCTTTGGGCAAGTTACCCTACCTCTCTGGGTTTCAGTATCCCTACTTATCAAGGGAGATTATGATACTGTGTTTGCCCCACATGGCTGGTGATGGGTTGATGTGGGGCTAAGGCACAATTGCTATTTGAAGGTTTCCTGGGTCCTTTTCTGATGCATTTTCCTTTCTCCAGGGGGCTGTCTTGGGATTCTTAGGCAGAGATTTAAAGTTCCTAAAAGATCTGCAGCAGAATACATTTCCCTCCCTCCTTTTCCTTTTCATTCTCTTGAAGAATAGCTTTCTTTTTTTAAACAGAACAAAAAAGCATCAGTGAAAAACTCTACTTCGCAGCAAAGCTTTCCCATCATGAGTTCTCCCCTTCCTATTTTCACAAAGGTTGGGCTTTTTTCCCCCCTTTAAAACTATTTCTGAAGGCAAATTCTCTGATAAGAAAGAAAACAAATGGATTTTCAGGTCTTGTAGTTCCAACACAAAAAATCTGGCTTCGCTTAGTCTATGGATCTGGGCTCCAAAAGATGTTTAGGAGTTAGTTGTTCCTATTCTCCAGGATCTCACTAGATCCTCCAAAAGGACCAGTGGGACCAGAATTGGTCTTTTCCAGTAAGGTGAGGAGCTTCGTGTAAGTTCACAGGAGAGGCTGAGCCCCTGATACTTTTGTCCTCTGCTCCCTTCCTACGCTGGCTGAACTCACATCGGCCCTAAGACCTAATTCCTCTTTTACTTCCTCCTGTGAGCATGGTCTATATAACCTGAATGCTTGGTCTAGGAGTTTATGGCGGGGTCTGGGGCCTTGAAACAGGCCAGTATGGGAAATAACAGACCTATAGCCTTTGTTGAAGGGACAACAGGGAGTGCTGGGGATTGTGGTGTGCAGAAGCACATTTGCCCAGCAGAGGTGCTCCTCAGCACCTGTTTAGTATGCCCTGGCAAAGTGGACTCAGAGCTTCTGGTTTTTCAGGAGAAGTTGGAAATCTGAGTTTTTCTGAAAATTTGCCAATTACATAAAAAAAAGAAAAGAAAAGAAAAGTGAGCATAAACCAAAGAAAATCCATTGGTGGACCAAATCTGGCCTTCAAGTTGCAGTTTAAAAATCTTCTTTAATCCTCTTCTTTAAAGACAGTTTAAAGGATATCTTGCCCAGCATTCTTTACTATTCAGGAATCCCCTCCACACTATCTTTGAGATACGGTTGGGCAGCCTTCAGTTGAAACACCTCTCACTCCCCCATGACTTGGAGATCAAACTTCATCAGAATCCACAGCTTTACTTGTTTTTTATCATCATAAGCTCCAAATCTACCACTTAATAACTTCTAACCTTTGGTCCTGAAGTCTTTTAGGTAGAACTCAACCTCATCTTCCAATGACTGACTGTTCTTCCTAGGCATGAACCGTGGAAGCAGATTGCTTTGGTTCAATTCTCAGCAATACTATTTAATAGCTGTGTCACCTTGGCATGTTGCTTGAACTATCAGTGCCTCAGTTTTCTTACCTGTAAAATAAGGATAACAGTATCTACCTTATAGAGTCATATGAAGGTTAAGTGAACTGATCTACACAAAGTCCTCAGTGTTTGTCAATATTATTTTCTTCTTCCCCAGGTTAAACATTTCAAGTGCTTTCAACTGTTCCCTGTACCCAGGTTTCCCAGGGCTTCCAACACTCTGTCTGATCACTCTGTTTGGAGGGTGAACCAGTGTGGCTCCCATGATCCCCTCCTCCTGGTATTCCCATTCTTACATAACCCCTCCCCACCCTTGAGTCTGGGCAGGGTCTATGAAAAGCTTCCCACTAATGGAGTATGGCAAAGGAGAAAGGATGTATGTGATTATGTCTGCATGACCATAGTGTATAAGACAGCAATGTCTGTCTTAGGAGGAGATGCATTCCTGTTGGCTTTGAAGAATCAAGTTGCCATATAATAAGCTGCCTATGGGGTCACATGGCAAGGACCCAAGGGTGAATTCCAGCCCATAGCCAGAGAGAAACCAGGAACTGAATGTTGCCAATAATCATGTGAGCAAAGGAGTACATTCTACCTCCCTGGGCTAATATCTTGACTATGGCCTTGCAGAGGACCCAGCAAAACAAGGCCTGGACTCCTGACTTGCAGAATCCATGAGATAACAAATGTGTGTTGTTTGACGCAAGCCACTAAAGGTGGGATAATATCATTGTGCAGCAAAAGGTAACTAAAACAGTCAACCATAGTAACTTTTCCACATTCACCCTACTTTGGAAATTCAAATATGTCAGTGGCCTACTGGAAACAGGAGTTCCTGAAATTGAACAGCAGATCACAGAAGGCATTATTTGCATGCTGTATGAGTGTGCCTGTGAAATAATGTTAGATCTCTTCCAATTGGTGTTAGAGAACAAAGGCACCTGTTCCTATGAGAGCAAGGTGGGAGCCCCTACTGCTGTGCACAAAGTACCGGGCTGGATGTCGGGAGGCAGAGGACTCATGTCCCCCTTCTGTGCTGCCTCTGAACCAGACCTGCTCTTCAGCTCCAGGAATGATTACTTGGGGTGGGTGATACCTGCAGCTCATCTCTTTTCCTCCTAATTCTCTTTTCTTTTTGTGCTAATTTTCTCCATGAAAAGGGAGTCAGAGGAAGAAAAAAAAACCAACAGATGACCTCACCTGTTAAAACTGGAGGGGATGCGAGGGAGCAGCCAGTACCACTCCATGTAATGGATGGTTCTACCAGACCCCACGGCTCATACGTGGCAGAGCCAGGGCTGGAACCATGCCTTCCAACACCAGCTCTCTTCTGTCAAATTAAAACCTGTCATCTTCATGCTTGGGAGTAGTAAGAGGTTGCCATTGTGGAGTTTTGGAGACATGCGCTGTCAGAGGGTTCCCTCCTTACGTTCTCTTTGCTTTTGGGAAAATGAACTTGCTTCTCTGAACCTCAGTCTCTTCATCTATTAAAGAGGCCAATGACACCTGCTTCACAAGTTCAGGAAGGCTGATGGGATAACATATGGAAAGTGCATGGCTCCAAACACATGGCAGAGAAGGGCGTGCTCCCATCACTGTGTTCTTATGGGAGGATTTAAAACTCTCACACATCCTAGCTTGCACTCACTCATAAGGAGAACATCTACTGAGCAGTGAAATTGTGTCTGATATTTTTCCAGAAGGCATTTTCTTAGATTAAAAGTATCTAGTCGAAGTTTTTTTTTTTAACTCATCCGAGAAGTCTTCTCTTGTTACCCCGACTAAAAGAGTTCCCTGCATGCTCCCTAGCTCCCAGTCACTCGGCTTTACCTTCTTCATGGCACTTACGACTGAAATGTTTCATCTGTTTGTTCCCATGTCCAGTGTCTGTCTCCATCATGCAAATATGGGCTCGAAGGCCAGGGATTGCACCTGTCTTGTCTGCTGCTGTATCTCAGTACCCAGAGCATGGTCAGACCCAGCATAGGTGCTCAGTAAATAAGGGATGAATCAATGACAGCACCTGTCTTGCTATTTTTATGAGAATTGGCCTGAAAGGGAAGGAGAAATCCAAGGAATCCAAACAACTTCAAAGAAGAAAAGAACCAAAGCATTCTAGCAAAACACTGCCCCATTTACATACTCTGCACTTTTACTTTCCGTGTTCTGAGCACAGTGCTGAGCCGTCAAATGGGGTGTCTCATGAATTCTCCCATTGGTCTTATGAGTTAGGTGCTCTCAGTGTCCTGCATTTATAGATCAGAAAGCTGAAGCGCTGAGAAGTAAAATCTTCTGCATAAATGCATACAGTTAGTGACAGGTAGAGTTGAGGTTTGGAATGCAAGCCCCAGGGGCTGATTTCCAGAGGCTGACTTTCTCTGGACTTCAAAGCTGATAGCACCCTTGCATTTAGAGAATGAACACTGAAATATTTAGAGGTAAAGAGGCATCATCTCCGCAGCTTACTCTTAAATTGTATATGGGTGTGTGTGTGTGTGTGTGTGTGTGTGTGTATCCAAGTGTGTGTGAGAGAGAGGGGAGGAAGAAGTGAAGGAGGGAAAGAGGAAATGCAGTATATGTTAACACTTGGGGAATCTGGGTGAAAGGTCTCTGGCAATTCTTTGAACTATTCTTGCAACCTTTCTGTGAGTTGGCATTATATCAAAATAGAACACCTCTGAAAGAGCCAATGGTGGGAAGAAGATACAACTTGTGTCACGATAAGGAAGGTGCAGATCCTGTTTAGTGAGAATGAAGTCGAGTGGGAGGGAGACTGGAGCAGACCCTGAGGCTTAAAAGGCCAGGCTGGGTGGTCAGGCTTTCTCAGGGACCTTGAGGTCCCTGAGATGACCCTCAGGGACGCAATGTTGAAACAGTGATAGGAGCAGTGGTGACATTCTCAGTTAGCCATGTTTTGCCCATCCTCCAATACCCCTGAAGTCTTTAAAAGTCAGTTTCTTAATCCAGCTGCTTATTCCTGAAGTTACCCCCAGGCAGGCACAGGCCCATGGTCAGGGACAGCGAGCATCCTTCCCCCAAGGTATGACTTCCACTCCAGTGATCCATGGGGACAACAGCCTTGCCATCCCAGGGTGTGAAAAAGATGCTGAAGTGCTGGGCTTTCACACAGTCATGTAATTGTCCCCTGAGGAAGCAAAAGCAGAAACTCTCTGCATATTCCAGATAGTACCCAGAGAGGATAATGAATGCATCCAAGGTCACACAGGTCGCAAGACTTAGATTAGAACACCAGTATCATGGGTCCCCTTCAAGAACTTACATTCTTATTTCTTGGTGCCACCATCATTATACGACTAAAGGGCTAATAGTTAGCCTTGAGTCCTGGTTCCTTCTCTTGAAATATAGACACCATCTTTCCACTATTTTCTAAAGTAGATGTCCATGGGGGAAGATTATGCATACTTATCCCAAAACAAGGATTCTGCCATTAGGCAGAACTTGGTGACATCAGTTCCTAGGGGATGACCTTGGACAAATGACTTAATCTCCTTGAGCTTGAGTTTTTGCATCTGGAAGATGGGGACAATGACATCTATCTTACTGAGTTGTTGCAAAGATCCATTATCCTAATAGATATTGATGAAACACTGATCTAGGTGTTACAGATATATCAGTGGACAAGACTGATGAGGGCCCCACCCTCAAGTAACTTCCATTCTAGTTGGAAAAGACAATGAATAAACATATAAACAAATAAGGTTTTTCCAGATAATGATAAATACTGAAAAAAAAAATCTGAAAAATGGGACGATGGGAGCCATGAGTGACTGGGGATGGTTGTGCTACTTCAACCATGGCAGATATCTCCAAGAAGGTGACAAACGTCTGAGCTGGAAGCTGAATAAGAAAGAGCTGATGTTGGCAAGACATGGGGAAGGCCTAGGGAGGAGGCAGGAGAGCCCTGGAGCAAGGACGATGCTCAGCTTGGTGAAAGGATGCTCCCAGCAAGGCAGGAACACAGTAAACTTGTGAGAGGGTGGGGGATATAAGGGCAATGAGAGCAGGGACTACAGCACACTGGGTTTGAAAGGGTGAAGCATTTGGAATTCATCTTAAATGCACTAGGATCTATAAAGAGTTTTAAGCAGAAGAATGACATCTGATTTTTCATGTGTATGAAGGCAGATAATATATGCGATGTTATGAGTATGGAACCTGGCACAGCGTAGATATTTAATAAAGGATAGCTTTATCATTGTTTATCATTCCTAGGCAGCACCACTAATCATTATAGACTTCTAGAAGGTGGGTGGTCTGTGCATATTTTCATTTAAGGTGGTGCATCTGGATGCACCTGCCCAGAGGAGGGGGAGAGTAGCAGGAGCTACTCCTAGCTGCACTGACTTCCTCCCTCCCCCCTGCCACACTCTCCACCCCAAGGCAGATGTCAGCCACCCCTGCCAGGCCAAGGGGCAGCCAGGGTAGGATCACTGGGCCCCCCTCCATCTGGCTCTAGCTCCAGGCCTCCAAGCCGCCTTCACGTTGCTGTAAAAATGCAAAGCATTCCAGCCATTTTAATTACTGGGCGTTGCATAAGCCAGCAACCAGTTCATACAAAGGAACAACAGACAAAAAAATGACTTTTCAACATGCCTTCAGCCTCTCCCATCGTTTCCCCCCGAAATTGCCTCCAATCACTGGCTCCCAGGCCTTGAAAAGCACTCCAGGTATGTGCAATCTCTTTTAGAGTTTGTTGATGTGACATCAAGATCTTTTTTTCTCTAAATACTTGAGGCAGAGGCAGTTCCAGCTACCTTCAAGCAGTTTGGAAAGTTACTGGTCATATCCCTACTTGACATGTTAAGACTATTATAGGGGAACCATATCATATACACTGAGAGCTTCATTATAAAGCAAAGTTCAGCATGTGGTGGGTCTGTCTAGGGACCAATCAGGGGGCTTTTTGTTTTTAAAATTCCAAAATGACCTCATTATAAGGTACTCCCAACACATGAACCCTAAACAGAATATTCCGGTAATGCTAGGATGTGAAGAATTTCTTAAAAATTTGTAATATGATTAGAGAAGTTTCCAAGTTTCCTTATTCTGACTTTCAGTGATTTTCTCAGTACTTCTAAAACTCTTCCTTCACTAATAATTTAATCTACCAGTTTTATGGAGGACCTACTGAGTGTCAGGCATTGGGCTAAGTGCTCAGAAGAGAAAACTCAATTCACCTCTGTCATTAGCTCACTTTCTAAAGAGGGAAAATGCCACTGAAACGAACAGTCCTGAAGTACTGTAGTGAATATCAAGTCAGAGTTCATCCTTTATGGGTGGCACCGAGCTTGGGTGGAAGGAAAGGCCACTTGTAGGAGATGATGCCTAATAATAATATTGTCTTAATATTAATACTGACAGTGGTCATTCATTGATGGCTGACACTGTGTCAGGCATTCTGCTAAAGCCTTTCCACGTATCATCTTGATTATTCCTCACAATTCTGTGAGATAGACACTTAATGCTGTCCTTACTTTATTAGTTGGGAAAATTGAGGCACAAGAAGATTACTTGTCCAAGAATATACAGCTAAGAAATGACAGCGGTGTACAGGTGAATATTTACCAACCAGCTCTCCAGGACAATAAGCCTGACTTGTGGCATCTGCCGATTGCTGTGGCATAAATGCTCCCATCATGGCCAATTTTAAGTCACCAGCGGATGTCACTGGTAGCAGCTCACCATGATACAATAGTTCCACTGCAGACACAGTAGGTGGACATAGCCTCAAGACCATAGATGAGAGTAAAAAATGAAATAATTAGGAAGTGATGAGTTTTAAGTATTCATTACCACATTTCTAATATAACTTGTTTGATTATAAGTCGATATAATTAAATTTTTAATAATGGCTGTGTTTAACAACTGACTTGAAAAATTCCAGGAAATCTAACAACTGGGCTCTCAGGAGCCAGGGTGAGCTGGTTTCATCATGCCTTTCGGTGTTTCAAAGCCCACTCTTCAGCCCTGGACAAGTAAGAGATAGCCAGGGGAGAGGAAGAAAGGCACTCTATGGCAAGGGAACAGCAGAACAAAGACCTAAGACATGGATATGAGAACAGAGCAACAATACCATTTAGTGTTTATAAAATGTTTTCGACTGTTCATCAGAGTACAGAGAGGTGATGAGATGTTCAGCATTGGACTCTGAACTTCAAATTCTGGTTCCACCACTTATTAATTGTGTGGTCTTGGCTAAGTTGCTGAACCTCTCTGTGCCTCAGCTTTCCTTTTTGTAAAATGGGCATGATAACAGCCTCTACCTCATAGAGTTGTGGAAGTTAAGTAGATTTGTATCTATCAAGTACATAGAACAGGGCCTGCAAATAGGAAGTGCTCAGGTTTTAATTACTTAGTCCTTGAAAAATTCCTCTGTGAATTAGATGTTTGTCTTCCCATTATAGAGTATAAATATAAGCTAGAGAGAAACTTGGTAGATGGACAAGATGGGACTTGAACAAATGTTCTGATTCACCAGCTTCAGTGCTCATCCCAAGGGCTGGAAATCACACTGAACCCACTGAGTATTATTCTCCAGGAGGGTCTACAGAGGTGCTCCCTGTCCTACTACGTGTCTCTTCCAGTAGAGGTTACATCTGATTCATGTTCTCACACCCTTTGATCTTGGGTACAAGGTGTTCTGGGAAAGAAGACACACTGGCGACAGGCACTGGGTGTCTGCCATTTGGTACACTTGTTACTTTCTGCATGCTCACCTTCCCTGGGAAAAAGGAAGCTAGTGGGGTGGTTAAGAGCATAAGCTCTTGAGCCAGGCTGCTCTGGCTACGAATCCCAGCACTGCAACGTCCTGACCATGTCACCTTGAGCAAGTTACATAAGCTCTCCGTACCTTTGTTTCCATATCTGAAAACAGGGAGGGTGAGGATAATTCCATCTACCTCACAGTTTTTGCTATGAATTAATATATGCAAATTGCTTAGAAGAACTTGTTGCACCCAGTAGGTACTCTGTAAGAACTCACCATTATTACCATTTTTTTGTTATTGTTGTTGTTTTCTTTTCCTCTTCCTTTTACCTCATCCCTTCTTTGGGTATTACTTACATGGTCAAAGGGGATATGGGAACATGCTCAACCTTCATCAACCCAGATCATTAGACAGCAGGTTGCTTGAAGGCAGAGGCCTCATTCACCCCTACACCTATAGGGTCACACTCTGGTGCATATAGGTTCTCAGGGAAAATTTATCATGTGCCAGATACTGTGCCAAGTGCCTTACTCACCACACCTCCTTGATACTCATGAAAATCCTAGGAGGTATGAATCTCCCTTCCATTTTACCACTAGACATCTGAGGCTCCAAGAGGTTAAGGAACTTGTTCAAGGTCATGGTGAAAAAGTGAAGGATGAAAACCCAGTTTTACTGATGTCACAGGCCTTGGTCCTTGACCCCTTTGTCAGTCTCCTCCCAAAGTATTTCCCTGAGAAGTTTCAAGAGATCATAAAGTCTAACCTCCTTGGTTTTACTTTTGAAGAAAGGGGGCTCATGGATTTACTTATAGTCACCCAGATATGGTATGTTGCAGAACTGGAAGAAAAACCTGGCACAATGCCTCAATCTCGTGCTTGAAATTTCAAGAGGATATGAAGCCATAGGCAATGGCTGTTAAAAACGTACCGAGCAATATTCTATCAGCTTGCTTCTAGATTCGGGGCCCTTTCTTTGTAATACAAATGTAATGTTCCTATGGAACCCATCCAAATTCTGAGTAAGAAAGGGCACACCTACACCCGCAGAAATTGCCTGCTCTGTGATTGCTCCTGCTTTCTCTCCACTGCTAACCAGGCAAAACAAGAGAAGCATCTCACCTGCCAGGTGATAAAAGTCCCTCTCCAGCCCTCAGTAGGAGGTACTGTGACTCCTTCTGCTTGGTTCTAACAACAATCATGAGCTCTGAGCCCTCAGAGAGAACCCAGAAGACAAAGAGGAAATTATTAGCACTTCCAAAGTCCTAATGACCCTGAGGGTATAGCGATTTTCAGGCTCCAGAAATAGCATTGGTTTGGAAATAGACCCCTGGGTCTGAATCACAGCTTTGCCTCTATCATGCTTGAAAGAAACTGAACATGCACTTAACTTCTTTGTGCCTCAGTTTTCTGTTTTTTCTTTTACCTTTTGACCCCCTCCCCTATTTCTTCCTACCCCAATATGTGTCCCATTCCCTCTATCAATTAGTTGATTTTTTGTTTTGTTTGCTTTTAAATTTCACCGATAAGAGAGATCATATGGTATGTGACTTTCTCTGACTTGTTTCACTCAGCACAATACCCTTGGGATCCATCCATGTTATTGCGTATGGGAAGATTTCTTTCTTTTTTATGGCTGAATAATATTCCAGTGTGTGTGGGGGGGTGTGTAAGCTACAATTAATTTATCCATTCATCCATCAGTGGACATTTAGGTTGTTTCCATGTCTTAGCTGTTGTAAAAATGCGGCAGTGAACACAGGAATGCATATATTTTTTTGAGTTATTGTTTTTGCCTCAGTTTCCATAACCATAAAACAGACATAAAATAATACCTATTATCAAGGGTTGTGAGGATTGAAGAAAATACTGTATTGGAAATGACTCGTTCATAGTTGGTACTCAACTAATGTGAGTCCCCTTCCCTTTTTCTTATCTTAGAAATCTTTTTCAGCTTACCATATTACAGATGAATTACATAGTTCAGCTTACCATATTACATATTACAGGGCAGGGAAATAATTATTTATACTCAATTAGAGAAGACTGGATGATGGGAAGATGATGAAGTACTAAAGGGTCTGATTTCTTGTCTTGCCTTTGTCAATAATCCAGTGTGACTATATAAATGCCCAGCTCTCTGGGCCTTTTTCCATATCTGAAAATGAGAGGGTTGGATTTGATGACCTACAGTTCTCTCCTAGCTCTTACCATAATATGGGTTCCCAAGCATATTCCCACTCCCTTGTTGGGTGGTCCAGTGCTGTGATTTCACAGCACACTTGATCCTCCTGTTGTAGTCTGTACGACCCACTCTTGTTTTCATGTCTTTCTCTCCCATTAGACTGGGAACTCCTTGAGGGCAGGACTGTGCCTTGTTCACTGTTAGATCTCCAGCACCTAGTGTGGAGCAGTGGACACTTAATTAGCATCTGGGGGAATATCTGTAGGAAGCAAGGATGAAAGGAGAGAATCCTGTTCCTTTCCTCCAAAGACCTGATAATCACACCACGACAAACAAGTTGTGAGGCAAATAAAGATTGTCGGTGGAGCAATGTTAATGAAGAGTCCACCCACAACTTGGAAAGAAGGCTATTTATCTTCTGAGCTCTGAAGTCATAAATTCACACACCATACATGTGCTTGGCCATCTGTAGTAGCAGACTGAGACACAGTAAGGGGAACATTCAAAATCTAGAACCCGAACTAGTTGGCTGGAAAGAATCATTGAATGGTGACTATAATCTAAAACACAAAAATCAAATGGATTGTAAGATCCCCAGAGCAGAAAAAGTCTGGGTGGAAGAAGGGAAGAGTGGCAAGTTTGGAGAAGAGAAATGGGAAGACCAAAGATTCCAAAGTTGGCAATGTGTGTCTGGCATTGTTAACTTCTAGCAAGAGGGGCTCTTGCCAGTGGGTGTGAACATTATCACTCCCATGGCAAAGCCTTCACCTCAATTCAGTGAGGAGAATTCTATAGTATCTCAGCTGAAAAGCCCTCCTTACAATGACCTCATTTCCTTTGTTCTGACTCCATACACAACAAAGAAACCTTCTGATGAGAAACTAGCCTCACACAAAGTCCTCTGATTCTAAGGAAGAAAATATGGGGGTCACATATGAGTGTCCTAACCTATGTGACAATTAAATACTTCATTAGAAGCAAAGACAATGGAATTGTGGTTGGCTTGCTGGTCTCTTATGAATCATAGTATCCCTGGGACTGATCAAGTCCGGGAACTGAACCCAGAGGAGTTTCTTGACTTAAAAAGCTAGATTCTAGAAACTCTGTAATGGTGAATTTGTGAAGGTAATGGATCACCTCCCTCTTTATTTTCCCTGCTATTTATTGGTAAATTTATTCTTTCAATATTTGGCAAGTGCCTACGATACGCAGATTCTGTGTTAGGCTCCCCAGATGCTGTCTAGAGGAGAGAAAGACCTATCAACCACTGGTGGCAACAAAGTGTGAGAAGCACTGGGTGGAAATCTGGACTGTATGGTGTGTGTGGGAAAGGAATGAGGGATGAGAAGCCAAGGAGTGGAGGTCAATTCTATTGAGGAAGATAGAGGCTCAGAAAAACATCCATGAGGTGGTAACTCTAGCTGAATCCTAAAAGATAAGAATCCTTACAGATGAGATGGAGGAGGGTGGAGGGTGGCTTCCAGGCAAAGAGCATAGTGTGAATAAGCCCTAGAGACAGGAAACTGACAGCTAGAACTTCAGGTTGGGTTAGGAGGAGGGAATGAGGGCATAGGTATGAAGAGATAAGCTAGCACAGGCCTTCTGCTGCGTAACTAGTAACTACAGGGGTAGCGATCACATTGGATTCTACACCAATGGCCTCTCACAGTGGGACCCTGGGAAGAGCCAGATTACAGCACAGGGCCTGATACGGCTTTCTTTGGAGTTTAAGACTCCGTTCAGAAAGCCATGGAGGACAAATGAATCATTTTAAGCAAAGGACAGCATGACTTCACATTTATATTTGAAAAACTTCACATGAACAACAGGGCAAAAGTTGCATTTGACAGAGAAAGACTCTGGACAGGGTGACGAATTATTTGACTATTGAAACTGTCAACAAAGAATCTACATGGGCCTGATCCAAGGCAGAAATGGTGAGAATGGGGAGAAAGGGAGGGTAAGAAGAGATGTGTGGAGTGAGAATCTGTAGGACTTGGTGAAAGGTGGTGCCCTTGGTGCAGATGGGTAACATCATATCAGGGGAAAGACAGTGGAATCTGAAGAGGTGATAAAGGATCTCCAGGTGGAATTACCCAAGGGGAAGCTGGCTATAGACTGTAGCTCAGAGGAGACCGCTGCTTGCAGTGCCCATTCCTGTGCACACAGCAGAGCAGTAGCTAGAACCAGGGCAGAGAATTAGCCAGGGAGAGTGTGGAGGCTAAAAGGGAAGGGAAGGCAGCCAGGGACAGAAAACTGGGAAACACCTACATCTCAGTGACAAGAGGAGTCCAAAGAGTCTGCCAAGAAGACTGAGAAGATACAGTTGGAGAGGTGGAAATTGAAAACCCAGAGAGACTAGAGTCTCAGCAGCCAAGTTCAAAGAAGGATGTGGTCAAAAGTGTCAAATGCTCTTTGGAACATCCCGATCACACAGGACAGGTCAGCTTCAGTTTCAGCAGGTTCTGTTGAAGAGAGTTCAAGTGCCTTGCCAGAAACAGAATCTCCAGCCCCATCGGACAGGAGACTGGCCATACTGTCCATCCCATTCCCTCCCAAGCCAGGAGAGCACCCAGCAGAGACACTCACACGCACTTTTTCTGTAAAGCTGCATGTGCAATCTTCAAAGAAACCACAAGGCAGCTACTCAATTTTAAAGGAAAAACATGTGAACTCCACCAGCATAAGGAAGACATTAAGACAAGGTGGAGGAAGAGAAGGTCTCCCTCCACTTATATTACCATTCACAGAAATAATTGACTGAGCACATAGTCAAAAATAAATAAATAATTTTAAAAATTTTTAAAAGCAAGAGCTGAATGAAATATTAACTCTGTTTCCCATCTCTCACCACCAGAAAACATGGGGTACAACATGTCTCTACAGCACACATGTGTTTTCTGGCTTAAGAATCCCTGGGAGTAGATGGGGTTGGAAGGAAATATGAAAAGCCCAGGTTTCAGGTAAATGCAGCCAGAGACTCTTACTGAAGGGTCTTCACTCCATGGCAGGACTAGTGGGGAGCTAGGGCAAGAGACGTTTTGCAATTTTACTGCCAAGAAATTGGCTCCAGATGGAAATGAGAAAAGGTGTTTACTCCCCGCTGGTGCCAGACACAAGAGAACCAGAAGTGCTTACCATCTCAGGTTCATAATTCCCAGGGCTGGGCAGCAGCCCCACTGAGGGTCTGGCCAGGGCTCATGGTGATGGGTGGACCAGGGCTGACTGCTGCTTGGAAAAGGCTATTTTGAATGTAATGACTTTCAGATGAGGACTGTGGGTTTGGGGGAAGGCATCGTGACTAGGGTCTAGAGGAGAAAAGGAAGGGAAGAAAAGAGGTGTTTCCCGATGAGGCAACAGAACTGACAAATGTCTTGTCAGCACCTTCTTCTCATTTAATTTCCAGAGGCCAGCTCTGCCCCGAAAGAGTGGGATCGCAGCATTGTCTGCTGTGTTCCCAGATTTCCCAGTTCCCCCCAAACCCATGATTCACGAGTATATAGCTTCCTGAGAGCATGTCTCCCCTTGGGTTGACATGGAGCCAGCTTGGGGTTGGAGGAGCTGGGCAGCTGCGGACCCAGACGGGATACTGCCTGACAGCTTTGTGGCCATTGTAGACGGGAAGGGTTAGTTTCACCCACTCAAAGTGGGTGACTAGTGTGGAATTGCCTCTCCCTTCCTCTCCGTGAGACTGGCAGAGACTACAGGCTGAGGGAATGGGTGTTCTCTGGCTTATAGCGCCCCCTAGCACTGGTCAGAGGGATAGGGCTCTGCGAGCTCTCCAAGGCCTATCTGAATAGTGGGAAGGGGTTGGTTGGACCAATTAATTCGACTCTTTCAACCAATACTTGCGGACTTCTTTGTTACCAACACTGTCTTCAAGGGATGTCCTCTATCTAGGAAGGGAAACCGATGGATAAACAATCACATTTTTGTCAGCTAAGTAGTATGAAAGAAAGGAGCACAGGGTGCTGTGGGAATACACTGCAGGTGATTGATGAAGACTGGGGAGGGGAATTAGAGAAGGCTTTCTGGGGGAGGTGATATTTAAATTGCAACAGTAGTTCAATGCATTTTAAAAATAAGATATAGAGACAATAAAAGACATATTTCCTGACCTTTTAGTGCTTATGACCCAAGAAGTAAACAGACAGATAAACAAGTAATTAAAACAGGGCTCTCTCAGAAACAAGAGCTTTAGTCTCTCCTAACACTTCACCAGCACTGTCTTTGTTTTCAAGGAGGGAACAGAGAGAACCGAATAGGAACTCACTAAGTGTTGATTGAGAGACTGATGGATGTGCTTCGGTTTTGGACACATTTGATTTGTCTCAAACCTGTTTAAATGGCAAGATCTATCTTCCCTTCCTTGTCCTTGAGAGTTTCCCATGGAACCCTAAGACTTTTTGAGCTGAGGGGAATCTTGGAGACCATTACATTATAGCTTTCATCCAATAAACACAAATTGAAGTCTGGACAGATGAGGTGACTAGTCCACACACACAATTGTTCTTCTGCAACATTTGGAACCAATCTCAGTTCTTTTGCTTCCCCCCACCCCACCCCACCCCAGCCTCTCTTTGTCCCCCAGAAATAAAGTTTCATGGATTTCTTTGCAGTAATGTGTTTGGAATGTTTTCAAAGTATTAAGTAATAATTTAGAAAGGGAAACAATAAATACACAGGAGATATACCTCTGAGGGGAACAGAGTTGGCATTTGTCCTGATTGGCTCAGAGGTGGTTATTGTCATGACAGAGAACCTTTTAGTGAGGGGGCAGGGGGCATGCAGGACTGTCCATGTGTTACACACTGAACAAAGAGACTCTGAAACAAACTCATCTGCAGATCTGTCATGCAAATTCCAGAGCACGAGTGGCTGGAGTTTCCACAACTAGGGTGCAAACATTGGGTCATGCACTGTGGCTGGGGAAACTGAGGTCCACAAGTGCATGGGAGAGAGCCAGCTAAGGAATCACGCAGCTGCAAAGCACTCCTGGCTTAGCCACGAGCTGACCGTGAGAGGCAATTTTCTCACCTGTCTGAACCTTTTCTTTCCCACCTATAAAATGAGGATGGGTAGTCTCTGAGGTCCTTTTAAAGGACGTCTAAATGTCTATGAGAGACTTCTCAAAGATTCCAGCGTCCTGTAACTTGATATGAAGGAGGTGGACATGAACTCACCTACCCTAGAAAAGTTCCAGGAAAGGGGAAATGAGGGCAGCCTGGTAGGTTGAGGATAATCCAGAGAGATTTGGAACTTCAGTTCTTCTGAGGTTTACAAATCTATCCTTGTTCTTAGCTGTCAAGAGAAGGTGGGAGAGCCGGTACCGTCATTCTTAACATTAGCCGCAGGTCTACTCCATCAGCTTATAAAATAGTCTTGAAAAAGTTATTCTTGGGGTGCCTGGGTGGCTCAGTGGGTTAAACCTCTGCCTTCGGCTCAGGTCATGATCTCAAGGTCCTGGGATGGAGCCCCGCATCGAGCTCTCTGCTCAGCAGGGAGCCTGCTTCCCCATCTCTCTCTGCCTACCTATTTGTGATCTCTCTCTCTCTCTGTCAAATAAAATCTTAAAAAAAAAAAAGAAAAGTAATTCTTATATATTATTGAGTCTAAGGACACCATATGGCATCCAGACTGACGCCTGTGAGGTCTGCTTGCTGCATGGGTTGACCCTGGCGGTCAGGCTCTTCTTCACAAGGATTCATGGAGCTTGTTCTTTCTCTTCCTCAGGGTGAGGACTGAACTGAATTCTCATGGGTGGGAAGAGAGGAGTTGCTTGAGTTAGATATTAGGAAGAACTTCCTAACTGAAAAGAAAGCTAAACTCCAAAGATGCTGCATGGATCAGCTTTGGATGGGGAGCAAGAAGAAATAAACCCAAAGGCAATTTCATTACCTTTCAGCTGGAAAAACAATCAGATTACTCTTGGTGCTTACATAATTAAGTAGTTGCCATAATCAAATGCTTCAGATGCTTTCTATAAGGAACCTGCTGCTTGAAGTTCAGCAAAGTTACCTGTCTGATACTCATGTTCTAGGCAGCTTCCCTTGGAGAAAATATTGGCATTTTGGACAAAACTGTAAAGTGAAAAGAAAAAAAGAGAAGAGAGGGCCTTTATCACGTAAGATGCTTATCCCAAGTGGACTTGGTCTGGAAAGGCTTATAAAACCTTCCACATGACTGGCACCATGCAAGGATAAGCAAAACTCTCAAATCCCACCAAGTATGCCCTCATTCAACCCGGATCCTTGGAGTGGCCTTTGGAGTGTCCATTGTTCCAGACTCTATGGGCTCCTGGCCATACCCACACCCAAGTCTCCTGGGACCCTATTTTGTATTCAGAAGGCTAAAAAAGGAGGGTGGCCACGTATCTCAGGTCTCAAAGTATTTCTAATGTGATTGGGGGAATGATACAATTATACTCTACGAAATAGTGAGCTAAGCGCTGAAGTAAACATTTAAAAAGGGAAAGATCTATCTGGGGCAGGCTACAGTTAGAGTTAAGGTGGAAAGGGGCTTAAAAGTTGGGAAGGGGATAGGTAAGAAAAATGTGGAAACTTGATTCCTTCCTTATAGCTACAATTATTAAGGGGGGGCGTGGTGGCAAAGGAATTTAACAAATGTTTTTGGAAATACCATTTTCAATCAATTTTTCTGCTTCTGCCATCCCACTGTCACTTCTTGGAGGTGTAAATAGAGTTTCTGAGAAAGAAGTTGAACTTGCATTTCTGAGGATTATTTTGTTCCAAACTTTCTGCACATCTATAGCCAAAACATTCAAGTCTCTTTCTAAACAGAATGAGTTAGGAGAGAAAGAGAGAGAGACACACAAAGATAGAAAGACAGAAGACTCCAGCTGCAAAAGGGCATCTGCCCCATGACAGCTAATTACTGCTGAAGTCCAGGGAAATAAAGTCTCTCTTCCAGTGCAAATGAGTGAATGGAGTTCCTGGCTGCTTGTCAAGCCATATCACCTTTCTGTGCCAGTTTCCTCATCTGGAAAGTGTGCATAGTATTTTGTGTTTTTCCTATTGAAAAATTTTTTTGTGAGATATAATGAGGTGTGGCATGGAAACTATAAGGTAGAATCAAGATATTACTTAATAATAAGGAGAGCCATAGTATTAGTTATTAGCAATTATCCATTATAGCTAGTAGTCTAAGATCCTGGATAGTTCTCTAGAATCTGGTGTAAGTTACCCCAGTTTTGGATCAATTCAACCCCAAATTCTTTGCTGAAGAATGGAGACTTGTCTGGCCTTGGTGGGATTATCATTTCCTCCTGCCCTTTCTACTCACTGCTTTTCGAATAAGCTCAGGGTCTTTACACTTGCTGTTCTCCCTGACTGGTGTTCTCTCTTCCCAGATTTCCTCCTGCTCCTTCTACTTGCTCAACTTTCAGATAGAATGTCACCTCCTTAAAGAGACCTTCTCTCAGTACCCCATAGAAAACAGTGACCGCTCCCTCCCCTCAGTGATTTCTAAATCATTCTCTATGATTTTCGTCTTCATGATACCGTCACCGCAGGAAATTACTCGGTGTACTGGTGAATTCACTGATGCACTGCCTGAAACTTTCATGGAAGCAAGGATTTTGTTTTGCTCATCCAACATCCAGAACAGCTTTTGTTCAATGACTTCACAATTTACTCTGGGTGAGCCCCCGGGGGAAACAGCAGTCAGTTATAGCCAGCTCCAAAGGGCTATAACTCCAGGAAGTTCGGGGGTGTGTGTGTAGGTTGTCAGTTGATCCCTTCCCCTCTGAACCTGCTCTTTCCAGAGAAGGTGGAGACTTAGCCTTTTCCCCTAGCCTTTCCACTAGGCGCAGGCAGGGTCTCCAGGACCAAGGCCGCTTGTGACCCGAGGACGGCCTGGTGCTGTGGTGGGTGGCAGTTGATTTGGTTTGGGTCAGAAGTACTCAGAAGGGTGGATGTGTGGTCAGGGTACTGGCGAGGTGGGGCACGGGAGCGCCGCTCCGGGGGTCACTCGGCAAGCGTAGGTTCAAGACACGTTCCGTTTCACCCACTCGGGTGCCCACAGCCGCATTATTCCCTATAAGGATCTGAACGGTCCGGCCCGGCCCCGCCCCGTCGGCCCGCGCCCCCGGCCCCGCCTCTTTCGGAGGGCCGATGAGGTAATGCGGCTCTGCCATTGGTCGCAGGGGGCGGACGCCGAGTGCCCGAGAGGGGGTGCCCGGGGGACCCGCACTATATCACTCAGCCGCCGGGCAGCGGCGCAGAGCGGGCAGCGGGTGGGCGCTCAGACGGCTTCTCCTCCTCCTGCTCCTCCTGCTCCGCCCCAGCTCTCGCTCCTTCGCCCGGAGAGACCTCCGGCCCGCAGAGTCGTGCGCCAGCGCTGAGACAGCCTCGCCTTGCCCCATCCCGTCCGGCTGGGCACCCCCGGGGCAGCGCGCCCGAGGCCAAAGTTGCCCCGCACCGCGGAGCAGGAGAGCTCGGGCTGCAGCGGTCGCTCCAGCGGCGCGCACAACTTTGGAGAGGCGAGCAGCAGCCTCAGCAGCGGCAGCGGCAATGACTCCCTGGCTCGGGCTAGTCGTGCTCCTGGGCAGCTGGAGCCTGGGGGACTGGGGCGCCGAGGCGTGCACATGCTCGCCCAGCCACCCCCAGGACGCCTTCTGCAACTCTGACATCGGTAAGCGCCCCGGGTGTCCCCGCCAGAGCCCCTGCGGTGCCCGCTCCTGCGCTGCAGCCGGGAATGGGGCGCAGCTCCGGGTGGCATGGCAAGCCCCGCTCCTTTTCTCTGCCTGAGCTTGGGGTGGGGTGGCGAAACTCAGTTTCTTCGGTCGGAGGATATGGCATAGCTGAAGGGGCAGATGCCCTGCAGAGAAAACCTGCAGTGGCTGAGTGAACCCCTTGCAGCCTTTGCTTTTCTTTTAGGGCGTGAGGTCCCTCTTGGTCCTTTTGACATCTGGGAAATTTCCCTTTTTGACTATCACGAGAGGAAGGGCTGGGGGAGAAGGGTGGAAGAGGATTCCTAAAATTTGGAATGCCAACTAACTAAAGTACTGGATGTTCAGTAGTTTTTAAAAAGTTGCCAGCCATGTGCACAAAGTTGCAGGGGAATCTTGAAGTTTTCTGAGTTTGCATTTTCTCCTGCACGCATGAAGTTCATTCTTTTCACTGAGACCCAACCCAGCCTCCCACTTCCCAGGCAAGGGCTAAGGGAGCTTCTTGGACTGCCAAGTTTGAGTGGATTTAAGGGGGGAAATGAGAAGAAAGCTGTGGGGTTGACCCTTTCCCGGAGGAACCGTATTTGAGAGTGTTGATAGCAAGCAGGAGGTGGCGTGTGTGAGGGATCACTTATCACATAGCTGTGAGAATTCACAGGAAGGCTATTTTTTTTTTCCTTGAATGTGTGTGGGGAGGGGGAGAATGAGCAGTGGAAAACGAATTTGTCACCAAAAGAACAAAAATGCCAAGGATCACATCATGGTGACAATTCCAAACTGGACTTGGTGTCTTGATTAGAGACTCAGCAAGAGGTAGAACCAGTTTTTCTCCAGGGCCTTGCAAGTGTCCTGGGAGAACTTGTTTGGGAGTGTTCGGGACACTTGTGTTTGGATGGCCAGAGGTGGAGTAGCAGCTGGAAAACATCTCTCCTCTCCTTTCCAGCTCATAAAGCATGCAAGTCCAGTGGCCCCTGTTGTGTGTGTGTGTGTGTGTGTGTGTGTGTGTACTCGGGTTGGGGTGGGGTGGGGCACAGTCTAGCTGCCCTCTGCCTGTGTCCATTCAGAGGTGAAGAATGGAGCGTGTGTGTTTTAAGTCATAAAGAAGAAGGAAAATTTTCCACTGGGTCCTGGGTGAGGGCCTCCACAAGTGTGCAGCGGGAGAGGAGGGGGAGGAGACAGGAGCCTGGCAGAGGAGGCAGCCGAAGTTGGGAGGGGCACTGCTGGAGGGCCCTGCTGAGCCTAGGAGAAGTCAGGGAGGTTGGTGACCAGAAGGTCAGTCCAGTTGGCAGGAGTGGGTGTTTATGTGACCTGGGGTCACCCTTGTTAGAGGCTTCCTGGGGCCCGTGCTGTGCACCCTTCCCTTTCCCCGGGGGAATCCGGCCGGCCCCTCCGTTTGTGGATTGCCTGAAGGATTCTTTTGGGCTGCCTGACCTGGAAGGTTTTCTTCCTTCTCCTCTGACTGCTCCCACCCCAATTTCACTTGGCCTGCCCTCCTCCCCCCACTGGTAACATTCCCACCTGAGTAGTGCTGGGAGCTGCTGCTGCTGCAGGTGAGCTCTGGTTTTGCTCTGTGAGGAGGTCAGGAGGCTGACAGGTGGAGTCAGGGCACCCTGTTCTGCTGGGCAATGGCTTGGGTGTGTTCGCTTGGATTTTTTGGTGTGTGGGGAGAGGGAGACCTCATGACTCCCCCTTGCCCTTGGCTTTTGGGTTTTCACCTTGGAAGTTCACCAGAGAGCAGTGGAAACAGCAACAAGGAGACCCGGCTTTTAATGGTTGCTCTGACTGACTCTTAGGTTTCCTGCTGTGGGTCTGAGCTGATGCAGAAAGTTTCTTGTAATTTCTCTGGACTGATTTAACAAATCCCCACCCTCGATAAACTGCCCAGAGAAAAGCTAAGTTACTAGGAAGTACCCGAAGACCAGAACATTGTGGTAGTGAAAATAAAAAGGAAACAAAAAAATTTTTTTTCGATATGCTGGCACCAATCCAAAACTGTTCTGCCTGGGTTTGGTGCACTGCACTAGTGGTAGGGATGAGATAATGCTTTTCAAAATGGGAGGTGTGGATGTGGACTGCTTACTTGACCTCCGCTGCCTTACAGTACCCTGCTGGTGTCCAGTAGGTGGCTCCCAGTTTTCCTTGCTGAAGAGCCTTTCTGTTTCCAGTCTGGCTTGAAGCTCTGCCTGTCCTCTCCCTGAAGGAAATGTGTAGGAGCTTCCCATTCTCCTTGGCCCTTACGACCCCACCAATCAACGCTGTAGCCCATTAAAGATGCTCATGCCAGACCACCAGCTTCTTCTTCCAGAACCTTCCTGGCTGTTTTCTCTTTGTGGCTGAGTGCCATGTTCCTGGGTAAAGGGAACCGTATGCCTGACTTGGCCCTGTCTAACGAACCCCCATGGTCTTCCTTCTCCTTTCTCCTCATCCACAGGTGTCTCTTTTTGCCTTTATCCCCTCAAACCCTGGGGATTGGCACTGCTTTCTGGATGGGGAGGAGTTAAAAGGTGTTTCTATGGCAACTCCAGGCCCTGCACCCTAGTGAAGTGTTTAGGAGAAGAATAAACTACATGCCGGCTTATAAAACATACTGTGGGGGAAAGAAAAGGAGTTGGCAGCAGCCAGGATGTCTGTGGCCCCCTCCCCACCAGTCAGTGCCCCTGAAACTCCTGACAAAACCTTGACTCTGGAGGAGGGAAGGGAGGGGGCTGGGAATGAAGGAGGCAGCCTTGACCGGGTAGATCCTGCTCCAGCAGCTCTGTCCAGCTCAGGAAGGGGTAGGCAGTGCCAAGAGCCTTCTGAAAATTGGGGTGTGTGTGTGTGTGTGTGTGTGTGTGTGTGTGGTTTCTGCTGGAGGCAGGCAGCAGAGAGAGAGAGAATTTTGCTTCAGAATGCCAAGCCCTTCTCTCCAGCCTCCTTTGCATAGAGGAATGGGGCTGTGCCATGGAGTGTTGGGGGCCTGCCTCCCGAGCCTGTTGGGAATTCAACAGTGAGGCTGAGCTTGGGGGCCCGCTGCCAGCCCTGGAGGACAGTCTCTGGATATCTCTGAATTGTTTTGACAGGGACCAGTGCCAGCAGATTCTTTTGGTATCAGATCTGAGGTTGTGGTTTTAGCAAAGAAGCCATTTTCAAAGAAGCCAGACCCATTCCCTCTCTCTCTCTCTCTCTCTCTCTCTCTCACACTCTCTCTCTCACATGCACGCGCTCATGCACGGACACACACACACACACACACACACACACACTTACACTCCACACTAGGCTTTGTGACCAAAGGAAAATAAAAAGGATCAGACTTCAGAGAGGAGCCAGCCACTTGGGGAGGGGACCCAGGCTGCCCAAATCTTGGGAACCCTGGAAAAGACGAGAGCTGCTCTATGTAGGAGGGAAGGGACATCTCTCAGACTCCTACTGAGTACGAGCATTTCACAGATCCCGTGTCCTTCATCCACCCAGCAACCTTAAGAGTAGGTATCAAATCCATTTTTCAGGTGGAAAACATCAGGTCTAGGAAAGGTTGTGCTTTCCCAAGGTCACCCAGCTACTAAATGGTAAAATGAATTCATTCTTAGTTATGCCATTCTTCAAAACCTTTTCAACTTTCATTTACCCTTGATATTCTAAGGCAAACAACCCTTCCTCTGACTGAAGGGGAATGGAAGGTTAACTTTTGAAGGATGCTTTACTTATTGATTTGGGAAGTTTTCATTAACAGTTATGAAGAGAGCCAAAATGACCTGAGGTTTTAAGTAAATATCATCTTATGAGAAGGAGAAATAATAATAATAATAATCACTATTATTATTATTAGTTTAGGGTATAAAGGGAGGAAAATAGAGGAAAGTTTCTAAAGTTTTTTGGCTGTTAGAACTGAAAGAGACCCTCAACACCACCAAGTCACAGTAAAATAATGACTCAGTTTATCACACTGAGACCCAGGGAGAAGTAAAGCTAATGGAGACAAAACACCTTGGGTTTCAAGACTCTTCCCCTTCTAGATGGGGATGAGTTGGGGCTGCCCAGGGTAAGATGCCCAGTCTATGTAGATGGCTAGTGTGGTGGCAGGAAGACCAGAGACTGGGTCCCTGCTGGCGGGAGAAGGTCCCTCTGCCAACAGTTCTGTGTCCCTTTCACAATCCCTGGATAGATAAGGCTAGAAAAGTGGCCACAGAAGTGGCTTGGGTGGAGGGACTTTTGTTTGTTTTGCAGGAACAGCAGGAACCATTCAGCTCCACTGCTGAATGGCACATTCCAACAGGTTCATTAATTAAAAACAAAAACAACAACACAATTCTCCACTGCATTTGACTTTTACCATTCCAGCCAGTGTGGACAAGGAGGCCCCTTCTTCTAGCTTTTGTCATCATCGACTCCTGGGTGGCCTTGAGAGGCAGCGTGGGGTGGTGGCAAGGCTGTGGGGCAGGCAGAGCTGGGCTTAAATCCTTCCTCTGGGGCCTGTTGGTGGTGTGCTCTTAGGCACATTACTGGATATCTTTAAGCTTTGGTTTCCTCATTTATAAAAGAGGAATAATAATTTGCAACACCTTGGCCCTTTACGTTTTCTCCACATTTTAAAAGCCACAAGTGTTCTATGAATACATTCTATGCCCATGTATGTAACTGTGTATATGCACATGTGTATCTATTTATCTATCATCTATCTAAAATTAGATAGAGCTGATGTCCTTTTGGACCACTTCCTCTAATTCTAGCTTCTTCTCCAGGTCCTTTCTTCTCTATGCATTTACATACATAGGTACCCAAGGGAAATTTATAGTAGTTTTTCTCTTAGACACATGAATGATAGAATACAATAAATAATGGAATACCACATATAGCATTTGCTTTTTGTAACTGAACAATGTATATTAGGGATTGTTCTCAGTTAGTACACATACATGTCCACATCATTCTATATATAGTTTTCCATGGGATTATAATTGTAAAGAGCTAACAGGTATAGAGTGGTTATTAAGTGCCGGGCACCATTCTAAATAGTTAACATGCATTAACTCATTTAATTCTTTCAATAGTCCTATGAGGCAAGCATGCTACTGTCATTCCCATTTTACAGATGAGGAAACTGAGGCTTAGAAAAATTAGATAACTTGTTCGAGATTATAGCAGAGACTGTTTAAAACCCAGCAGGCTGGTTCTAAAATATAATCAACTTCTATACTAGATGTTAATTGCCTTATATTATATAATATTCTATATTACTCTATGCTGTTTTATTATAATATGTATCCCTGTAAGTACAGAATGTATTTATTTAGCCATTTCTCTATTTATAGGTGTATAGGTTTTAATAGCTTTTCCTGTTTGCAAAGAGCACTGCAATAAAGAGTTGTCTAATCCTCTTGTTCACATGTGCAAATATTTCTTCACAGCAAATATATAACTTGAATTACTGGACATAAGTAACTATATTTTATATTTTAACAGCACCTGCCAGTTTTCTCTCCAGAGTGGCTCTGTTCACATGGCTCTTTTCGGATGTGCAACATGAAAGAGTGGAGGGACTATGACAGCCCTGTGCTGGAGGGACTTCCGTGCCTCTCTCAAATGGGAGAACAGTTTATAATTTTTATTTATTTTCTGAGGTTTTTTTTTCTTATTGCTTGTCCTTTTGTCCCTCTGAAAGGGAGCAAAATTAGGGCCACTTAGATTAAGTTGATGGGAGTATTTTTATAATACTTAAGTGCTCGGAAAGCCATGTCTTTTGACATGATGTAGTTTGGGAGTCATGCAGTTGAAGATGGTTTCATTTTTTGCTTTCATAGTAAGCAAGGGGCTTTCATTACCTTAAGTTGTTGACTTTGGGGTTTGCTATGAGCTCAGTTTTAGGCACATGTGGCTGTACGTTGAAGACGTGTGCACGGTTTTATTTGCCGATTCAAAGATATCCCCTTGTTGACTGCCCTTACCCAGACTTATGGTGACAGTGAGGGGACTCATTCCTTTGCTTCCCTACTGCCCTTGCTATTGTATTTGGATGGTGCTTGGATGGGAATGGTGGGAGGCCATGGGGAATGGAGATGGACTGAAGAGAGGAAAGCATGGTGGGTTCTAGCCAAGAAAGATGCTGGGGTCATTATGGGAGCTAGAAGGACTGGTTTAAGAGAGAATTTCATTTTTAATAAATAAATAAATAAATAAACACATAATGAAATGGGAAAAAAAAAACCCACACTGCTTTAAAATGAAAAGTGCAGTGATTATCTCCAAGATCTTAAAAGAAGTGGGAATAAAAGCAATATACTGTTAAGTTATTTAGTATCAGAAATCACAAACAAAAGCAGGTGGACTATGGAGGAGAGTAAAAAAATATATATATATATATATATATATATTTTTTTTTTTCTTTTTCTTAAGGTCATGCATGTTCCTTAAGTAGATACCAGTCAGAAAGCCACACCCTGCCAGAGGTAAAATGCTGACGGAAATCACGTCATCCTTTGAGCAAAAGAAACCAGGAAAGGGAACCCCTGTAAGCTGGACAATGAGGAGAGTACATAGAAGGAGAGAACCAAAGAAGGAGACCCCATAATTTTGTGTATGAACCCTGACAAAGTTCTAGAGTAACCTCTGGTCTACACATGCATGGGTCAGACTCAAACCAATGTAGCAAAGGCTTGGAGAATGGCACTGAGATTACAACCAACTCACACAGAAAGTAGAGTGTAAGACTAGCAGGTTGAATGACTCCTGAAACAAAAACTGTAGTATTTTGCAGTGATTTTGCAACATAACCCAGAGTATATGTAATATTATATTTATACAAAATGAAAATAAAAATTATTCAACATCAAAAAAAAAAAAAGAGAGAGAGAGAGAGAATTTCACTGTCCTGATTAAAACCCTTCATTGAACTCTTGGGACGAAGTGTCATAAAATGACTCTAATGAGGACCAGTTTGACCCCTGCCTCCTTCTTCATCATTCTTTCATCACTGGCCTTTCCAGCTCCTGCTGTTCAGCTTCTCTGTCTGGGTCTTGGCCCATGCTATCCTCTAGTTTTTGAACACCCTCATCAAATTCCCATTCTTCAGGTTTCATTTCCCTTCCCACCTCCCTGGCATTAGTGTAGAAGAATAGTCACACCTTGCCCAAATTTTGAGCATGTTGAAAAACACTATGTTTAATAAAAACCAAATTCTCCAAAGCTGCATGGGAAATTCCCAGAGTGGGTCATTTTTGGGCTGAAGAGAGACCTAAGGGCTGTATTCCACCCAGAGGGATGCATCTAGCCCCTCTGAGAGGGGAAGCATCTGCTCTGTTGTCCGTATTACTTGATCAGTCCAGTCCCATCTTTGGGTCATAATACTCCATTCATACTCCCAGAGAAAAAAGCTTGGAGATTTCTAAATGCCATTACATCAGGGGTCACCAAAAATGCCTCAGGTGTATTTACTGTGTTCCAGGCACTGTACCAAAATCCTTGCTTGCTTATCTGTCATGCTGTGAGGTAGACATGACCCATCCCAGCTGCCTGGTGAGTGACCTGAGGTGAGAGGGTAAAACTGCTTGTCCAAGACCACATCTCTAAGAAGTAGAATCTACATTTGCTTGGTCTATCCAAAAGTTATATTTCAAATAAGGATAGACCAAGGGCTAGGACTCTCTAGCCCTAAAATGTGCTACCCCTTAGCAACTTCCTCCATATTGGATTTTTTTACTCCCTACTGCCAGAGTCCCCCCTTAGTATGCTTCTCTTTGATTTTCTTCATAGCCAGCCTCTCCAGCTCTGGCCTCCCCTGCTGGCCCCAATTTTATTGCTGTGTAGTTCTAAGGAAACCAAGCCTTGAACCTTATTTCAAATCCCTGTCATGGTGCTCCTTCCACTGAACCAGCCCTTTCAATGCTGAGGACTGTTTTTTATTAATTTTCTCTCTATTCTGGGAAAAACCACCCACCACATTTCGTGTGTCAATGATTTTTCCATGAAAACCAGTTAAACTATACTTATAGTGGCTGGTAATAGCCATTTTTTCCTGACATAATCAGCTAATACACAAACTATTTGCAGCAAGAAGCAATGACACTTGGTGTCTTCTTAAGCCTGAGAAGATTTCTCATGGGTTATTGGATGGTTTATTATATGATTTGAGTTGGCTTACTGAAGTGCTAAAGATAGCTCATGGACCCTTGGTAGACCACTGTTCTTCACTCTGAACAACTCTGAGAGTCGTTCTTTAGTTTTACAGAGATTTACCATCCCTCCTCCATGTGCGCAGGCCCGCACACTTATGACTCTTGTCATCCTTCTGTTTAGCCACAGCGCTAAGAATGGGCTGGTAGAGCTAGCAGGTTATCGACATGTCCTGCATAATCTTCCAGAGGAGGTAACATGGGTTTGGGTGTTTGTTTCCTGTGTTAATCTCTGACGGGCTGAAGTAAACAAGTACACATTGATTCTAGCTAAAGGAACTCACTAAATAGCATTTGACAGGAGGTCACAAGGTGTCCATCCCAGCCATAGTGGAACTAAGAGAAGTTTTTGCTTGGTTGCTTAAAAAATTAGTGTCTAGAGAAGGGAAGGGGACCTAGAGAAAATGTCCTGATTCATTTGTAGGCATCTGTGAGCCTGGGATGGTTTGGCTGCCACAAAAGGAATGATCCATGCTGCCCAACACCCAGTTCTGATTTATGTTCATGTAAACTGTATCATCTAACAGTGGCATTCATGGCACAGAGAGGAGAGAAGCTAAGTATCCCCAGACCTATGGCCACCTGGCTTGTTTGTGGGAGTGGGGAAGAGGAGAGCTGTGAGATTTGGCCTCAGAGAGCCCAAGGTAAAATCAGCCAGTGTCAGGGGGGTGGAATGCAAGGCAGGGATTGGGGAGTCTTGTGCAGATCAGAGAGATCAGAGCCAGTCTAGAACTAGAGACCTTAAATATCGCATGGCAATTATCCCCTCACCTCCTCTCATCTTTCATCCTTCTCAGAATGAGGGCACCGGGCATCTGAGAGCTCAGTAGCCGGTAGAGAAGGGCTGTTTCATTCAGAAATTCAGGGCTCCTGCAATCCCCTAGATCTATGCATGGGAAGGCCAACCTTGTTGCAACCTGGGTCAGAGCTCATAAGGACATAGTTTCAACACTTAAAAGATCACCAGTGTTTGGCTGAAGTGCTTGTGGTTTATGTGTTAGGAGGGATTTCTTTTTGACCTGGACTTGATCATCATCAATAGGCTCATAGACTTTGAGATTTGGAAACACAGTAGCTCTTATGAGCTCTGCTGTTCATGAGCTTGGGTAAGTTCTCTGGCCTCAATTTGTTCATCTGCAAAAGAAGGGGGAATGATAGTGCCACGCTGAGTTGGTGAGTAAGTGAAATAACTCAAGAAAAATGTTTAGCATAGAGTATACCACATACTAAAAGCTCAAGCAACAGTAGCTCTTAGTTGTGGTATTGTTGTGTTATAAGGCAGAATGCATATTCTCACTTATTTTTGATAAGGAAAATGGGGATCTGCGAGATGTGATATCTTCCAGGGCCACACACAGAAGCTGAGTTTCAAAATCATGGTTGTTTGACCCCTATCCCTCAGTCTAATGTTTTCCCACTTAACCACACTGCCTCCCACAAAACAGTGAAACCAATAACCAAGTTCCCTACTTGAGAGTCTTAAGTCCACTAGATCTTATTTGATGATCACAACATTCCACCAAGGAAAACAGGATGGGGAGGGTCACTGTTCCCATTACACAGATATGGATAGTGAAAACTAGTATGATTCCAGAGCTTGGTCACACAGCCCTCATGTGAAATCGGGAGGCCAAATCCCATATTCCTAGACTCTGACAGGCACAGGTAGAAGATGCTGGGGTAGCCAATGGGAGGGCCTGGGAAATGGATCAGTGACACTGAACTTGGATGTTGAGTTCATATTCCCATCTACCCCCATCTATCCTGGGGTTAGGAGAGGTGTAATGTATAGGATTGAGCACCAGCCTGGAGTCAGGACACTTGAGTTCTAGATCTGAGTCACCACATGATTTGGGAAATACCTTGGTGATATCAACTTCTCTGGGTTTCAAGCTTTTATCTATAAAATAGCAGGATTGGCTCTATGTGCTATGTATGTACCTTTTTCACATATACTTCGGGTAATAGTATTTTCCTGAACACTTACTATGTGTCAAGTTCTCTTCAAAGGGGCTCTCTAGTCTAGCTGAATAACTGAGCACCTACATCTATCAACAACACCTTTTAAGAGGTAATTTCTTTAGAAATATGGTCTATTAAGAAAAGAGCTAGGATAGTGGTTGTAAAGCAGATGAGGGCTTCAACTGAACAAAACCGCTAATGAGCTGACATACTTTATCGGATGACATATTTGACCACCAAACTTCCTGCTGGAGAAGAGCTAATTTGCCAAACAGATAGCAACCCTGCAGACTTAGTTGATGGCTAGAATTTAAAATCAGGATCACTTTGGTGTCTGTCATTGATGACTGGAGAGCTTGAAGCTGATGGATAAGAGGTGGGATTTAGACTCCTTATTCATCAAAACAAGGTCTTCCTGATCCAATCTATCTGAGGAGTCCCTTATTCCAGAAAATGTGGCTAATGGCTTGGCTGAAACCTCTGTAGCTGAGAAGACCTTTCTTGTGTAAGGCAGGCTCAGATGAAGGCCTGTGATTAAAATGTATGTGATCTGACGGAACCTGGTTCACATGAATGAGGACAGAGTTTAGAAGACAAAGAGCAAACCTGTGCCCTATTGGGCAATCACAATCCACTCCTCTCCCCAACAGTAGGACAGAAACCCCCCAGTTCCCTTGACTGTAGCGTCTTGGTAAAAATGTTTACCAGAAGGACAGCCAGATGCAAGAGAATCCCAACATCCATACTGTTCTCAGGGTACATTTCTAAGCAAACGAGTACAATACAAAGAAGTTGCACCTGAACCAGGCAAGTGTAGGTATGAGTACATTTGTTCTTGGATTGATTCTCTCTTGGCCTGGGTTTTCTTACCTCTTACCTAAGTCAGATCACAAACCCTAATGCCTAAAGAGGCCAGTCACAGAAGCCAGATGCTTGCCTATGAAATAAATGGAAACATTACTCATTTCTACCAAGAAAATATGTATGTGGTTACCTAGTCTCTTGTTTTCCCACTGTGGAAGGGATAAATGGATACTAAAAATATTTCTTTATTCTAAGGTGAACAATAAAACAATGGGCAGGTGTGATGTTAGGTAGCAGCTCATCTTTGGTCTTGGAGTGGGGGAGGCAACAGAGCAGAACAGCAGCCATGTGATCTGAAGCACCCCTGTGCCTTCTCCAGCGATCAGGAGGAATGAGCTCTGGCCTCTCAGAAGGGGAGCCCGGGAGGATTACCAGATTTCCAGTCTTTTAGTAGAAGCTTGATATCCAAAATTTTACGTGAAATCTTCTAATTTTTAAATGTTGTCACAATTAAAGAGAAACACACACATGTGTGTGGGGGCCAAACAAAACATGTCCTTGGGCCAGATTCAGCCTTCGGACTTACCAGTTTTGTGACTCTGAGTCTAGATGGTCTGAATCTCTTCAAGCTGTAGGATTTCTAGGTGAGTAAGATCAACTGCATTTTCAGGCAAAATTATGTACCTTGTTCTCTGTTTTACCAGAGAATACTGCTTATATGTTTGTTATCACACTTTTCCGCAGTTCCTGAGGCGGGTCAGAGCACAGGTTCTTGAGTTAGACTGCCTCTTGCCTGGTTCAAACCTTGGCTCCACCAACAGCTAGCTATATATCCCAGGCAAGTCAATCTTTCTCAGCCTCATTTTTCTTATCTCTAAAATGGACTACACCAGAATAGTCCTCTTAATCTCATAGGGTTGTGGGAGAATTCATTGAGATAATGGAAGTTGCAGGCTTGGCCCACTGCCTGCATGTAGTGAGGGTTTGATTAATGTCAGCCATCATATTTTTACTACTCAGTGCCTCCCTGTAGATGGTGAGCCATCTGGAGAATGGAGTCACACCTGACCAGCTCACTGCCTGATGCATAGTAGGCATGAGATAAAAGTATCTTGAATGAAGGAGGACCTCTGAGAAAGATATTTTTCCAGGCTTCCCAGGCAATAGTGCACTAGCTCTGTGTGTGTATCAGAGAGAGAGAGAGAGAGAGAGAGAGATAGAGATGGAGAGATGGAGAGAGAGACATGAGAAATCAGTTTTCACATGTTAAGCAATGAGCAGCTCCACAAGAAAAAGCTGTCCTAATCTGCTAGGATAGCATGCTACACGGTGGCAACTGTGCTGGAAAATGAGACCAAAGCCCTTGGCCATCCTTTTCCGGCAGAGAAGACAAGAGCTGGCTGGGGCAAGCAGAGTGCAGATGTCAAAGCTCAGGTGCTCACAAGTGTGCTAACATCATGGGATGATTCAGCAGCCTGAGAGATTTTTATTTACTCAGGGTCCCTTTAAGCCAGAGTGGATTCCTGGAGGCTCTTAAAATTTAATGCCCCACCTGGATAGTCAACATCTGTGTTTTATTTTGTTTAAAAAAGTTAACCCCAAATAGTTCAAATTCCTTCTCTATTCCTTGGAGAGGAGTTTCTTGTCGGGAGACTCATAAGCAGGGAGACAAAAAGGCCAAGGGTAGACCAGCATGGACCAGGAGAAATAATATGGAGAGCCACACATACAGGCCAAGTATGTAATTTTAAATTTGCTCACAGCGGCCTTAAAGAAACCAACAAAAAATAGGTGAAATGAATTTTGATACTATCTTAACCCAAGATTATCCAAAATATCATTTCAACATGTAGTCAATTCTAAAATTATTAGTAAGGTTTTAAAATCTTTAAGTTTTTGAAATTCAGTATGTATTTTATGCTCATAGCATATCTAAGTTTGGACTAGTTACATTTCAAATGCTTAACAGACACCACGGTTAATGGCCACCACATGAATAGGACAATGTGGGTCAAGAGAATGTGTGCAAATACAAGGCATCTTTTTTTCTCCTTTCAGTTGTTTAATGAGCTGTGCACAGAAATATGGGGAAAATGGAGGTGCACTGGGCCAATCAAGGCTCTGAGCCTCCTGACTCAGCTTTGTGGCAAGTGACTTTTATGCCATGTGGGTCCCAGTGCAGGGAGCCCCTTTGCTCTGATACTGTAGGAGCCATGTGACCTAGTGCTCTCACTTGACAGATGGGGAAACTGAGATCCAGAGAGTTGGAGTAGCTTGGCCTAAGAGACAGAGATGGAAAGAGAATAAAAATAATATTTGGTAACATCTAACATTTATGGAGTCGTTTTCATGTTACGTGAACTTTCCATGCATTATCTCTTTAAACGCTCATAATCACCCGATGAGAAAGCACTCTGATTTCTATTTTGCTGATGAAGAAACCTAGCTTCAGAGGAATGAAACATTAAGGCAGCTAATATTTATTGACAGTGACTCTAAGAACTTCATATGCATATATATCAACTCTATGATTTTCTATAAGCCTACACATTAGGAATTATTACCATTGTTGTCACCATCATTCCACTTTACAGATGGAATAAAGGCTAAGAGAGGCTACGTCACTTACCTAAAATGCAGGTAGTACGTGATGGAGCCAGGCTTTGAGCCCAGGGTGCTAGACTTGAGTCCAAGCTCTTCATTACAAATTATGCCCAAAGTCAGCCAGCCGTGCAATGGCAAAGCTGGTGTTAATGCTGGTACATCTGTTCCGTGGTCCAGGGTCTTCCTTCACTGTCCCGCTTTGCTGCTTGTATCATACTCCTCCTGACTTCCTAGCACTTTCTGCCCCACCCTGCTGCCAGTAAGAACCAGACAAGGGAGGCTCTGGACTCCAGCACTGATGGAAGGTCCAGGCAAGCAGGCACATCTCCTCTGGCTTGGCTGGTTCCCAGGCTGCTCGAGCCCCTGAAGGCCAAATTCCTTGGCCAGTGCAAGAGGGTGGGAAGAACACTTGTCCAATTCTGCCTTCCCAGTTGGGCAAGGTCAGTGTACCAGGTTGGAAAATGGTATGAGTCTAATTGCAGGGGGGAGAGGCTGAGAGGATTAGCACTCTTTAAATAGAGACCAGAAAACTAAGAATAGCCTTGCTGCCTGGAAATTGATGGGTATTCCTGACCACAGGCCATCCCACTTAGTAGGTGCTCAATAAATGTGGGTACACTACAGGAATAAACAAATACTGAAAATGGGTCATTAGGGGGCCCTCAGCCAGTGAGACTGTGCTCTTTATAAAAAGAACTTCAAACTTAGGTTATTTGGGTCTCCCTGCAGGCTGGAGACCTGTGTTACTTTTATTTGTCTACTTTTGCTGTGTTGAGGCCAATGACTTTTATTTTGGGGCCAGCTGAACAACAGGCAATTAGAATGTCAGAGAAAGACAAATTGTGTTTGCCTGCTATTCCACCTGGCTAGAAAGATGGGAATTACTTCCTTTTGTTCTATTATCCTGACTTTGGTGTTCTCTACAACACTTTGCAGATTCTAGTTCCTTGGAGCCTTAAGATAGGAACCTCCAAATCTGTCTTGAGACTTTTATCCATTCTCCAATACCAAGTTCCTGGGTCCTTCCTGAAGGCTACCTCATGGTCTGGCTTGGAAGAATTGAGGTTGCCTTCCTGGCAGAAATTTTAGCACGGCCACCTCTTGTAATTTATCAGGTGAGTTGTGAGGCTAGGGGCAAGGAAGATTTCCAGGTACTGTGGGAAAGCCTAGAGCAATGTTTCCCCGAGTGTGATCTTCCAAACAGAAATGTTCCTTCAGCCAACATGTTTAGGAAAGCTGTTTATTGTAGTTCCCTCTTGGAGATGCACAATGACCATTAGCATAGTAAAAGCTCTGAGAAGTCCTGCTGTGTGGTAACCTGTTCATTTCTGTTTATTCTAGTGTTTCCTGATCAAGGAACCAGTTTTTAAGTGGTAAGACTGCCCACCTGAGGATTCTGAAAACTACTTTTGCCTTCTTGCAGAAGTGTGTTTGTTGAAGAGGGAAGGAAAAAATAAGAGATACTATCTACATTGCATAGGAAAATCGCTCATCTGGGGCTGCCAAAGAGAATGGCTGCATCAGTGAGGGGGCAATTTATGGGGCTGGAACAAAAAGGAGGAAGGAAAGAGTGACCTTCAAGGCCAAACACTGGCCAGATTTAACGATCCAGCCTTTGTCCATGACTTGTGTTACAATCTTACTTGGTCCGTTCTGGGCACATCAGATTTTTAAAATCCTGGTATCCTTTGATACTATTAGAGACCCGATGGAAGGGAACTGTGGCTGGCATGACTGGGACATATTTAAGACTTGAAAGACCAGAGGTAAGTATTGTGGAGAAGGTAGCAAAGGCGATATACCTACCTCTGGTCCCCCACTGGTCTTAGCTTGAGCTCTCAGTCTATGCTTCCTTTAGATGAGCATCTTAATCAGTTCATAAATGGGAGTGTCTCTGAGAATCTGACTAGAGCTATACATACAAACTTCTAGAATTTCTGACATCTTCCTGAAGGCCATCTGTAATCATCCCATCCACCCAATTCAGAACAGTTGTTTTAGAGAATCACTGAGTTGATGATAATGTGTCAAAACAAAGCAAGAAACAAAGGAGACAAAACAAAACAAGAATAACCCAACTTAATCCAAAACTGAAAGTTAGTGGCACTGCAGATTCGGCAGTTGCTTGGAATGTTTTGGTGCATGAACTCATTGCTGAATATTTTGCCTCGGTTTTTATAGAATCTGCCCAACTGGGATGCCATCTCCTAGTTCATGGCTCTGGGTTAAGCAAGTATGGACACTCCTACCCTCTACAGAGTATCAGCTATGTTCACGTTTTACCAGAAGTCTTGGCTAGCTGGGATCCCAGGGAGGACAGCATGGGGCTATAGAATAGGGGTTGATGCCCCCAAGAGATAGAACCCCAGGCCTAGCTCTGCTCCTTCTGGCTGTGTGATTCTGGGGGAGTCTCCTCCATTTCGAGGCTCCTTGATGCAGTTAATGAGAAGTCTTGGGTCTGAAGCCTTGACTATTCAGACTCCAGCTTCCAAGGTCTTTAAACAAGAGGGGGAAGAAAAGAGAGAAGGGTGTTATTTGGGCTGCTGGTGGTGAAAGGCTGGGTGGTGGTCACTTGGGTGGCTTAGCCCTTTAGCCTCTGCCTTCAGCTTAGGTCATGGTCCCAGGGTCCTGGGATTGAGCCCCTCATTGGGCTCCTTGCTCAGCTGGAAGTCTGCTTCTCCTTCTTTCTGCCTGCCACTCCCTCCGCTTGTGCTCTCTCCCTCTTTCTCTCTCTCTCTCTGTCAAATAAATAAATATAATCTTAAAAAAAAAAAAAACTAAAAAGAAAGAAGAAAGGCTGGGTGTTTGCCTACCCCACTCCCAGGGCTGAACCTCCTGCCCGAACCCTACCTCCTGTACCCTTAACTCCAGGTGGAAAAGCCCATATAGCCAGATTGAGGAGAAGCCTCTGCATGAAACTGCTCCCACCTGGGCCTGGGGAAGGGGACGTGGTTGGCCTGAGAGAAGCAGGTAGAGCTCTGGGGCCAGGAGGAGTGTGGGCTGGGGAAGAATCCCTGTCATGGGGCTCTGACGCCACAGGCCAGGCAGGCGGAGGATCCAAGCCAGCGGGGGTCACTTGGCCCTGCTACTCCTCCTCGCCCCCTCCTTCATAATTTCCTATTTCCTGCCTCCTTCTCCTCTGACACAGTTATAAATAACCTCCGAGGCTGGCCTCTGGGCTCAAGCATAGGTGAGCCAGAGCAAAGTGGAGGGGACTAAGGTGGAGCTGGGTCTGCCACTTAACTAGAGGCAGAAGGTTTCAGGTTGCTCAGGGGAATTTTTTTTCTTGTTGTTTCCACTAGGGAATGAGGTAGTGAAAGAGGAAATAATCTGTGTTGGCTTGAAGAGGCTTGACCTCCCCCTTGGGCAGGTGCTGGGTTACGCCTGCAAGGAGCTGCCTCTCTGCTGGCTGGAGATCCTGGGGCCACAGGGCAAGCAAGGGCTTAAAGAGAAGGCATCTCAGGATACTCAGAGGGCTGGGTGCCATGTTGGCAGGACCTGTGGCCTCCTTCCCAAGCCCGGCCAGGCCCCATGTGAGAGGCCAAACACGCAGAAATCTGTGGCCCAATTTCTATCTTCTTCCTCAGCTACCAGCCATGTGTTCATTGAGACCACCAAGCACAGGCCTTGATCACCATCATCTCCCAATCTGGCTGCCTCCTGTCCAGCTGGGCACATGGCTTCCCTCCCTCTGTAAGGGTCCCATGAGTACATTTGCTCTGGGTCCATCCATTCCTTGAACAAAGATTTATTGAACATGTTATGTTCTGCTATGTTCCAGGCACTGGGAGAGGTGCTGGGGTCACAAAGGTGAATAGGCCATGGCCCCCACTCTTGAAGCTGTTGCTCAGCCTGTCTCCTCTTTGCTATGGCTCTGCCCTCTCTTCTCTATAGTTCCAGCTTGGACAATTGAGGATATGCAGGAAGCATGCTAAAGGGCCCCCATTTTCCACCACATCTTTGGTTTTCAAAGATTCAGAAAACAAAAAAGGGATTCTGCAGAAGCCAATGTACTAACTATCTTGTAGCCCACTCATTGCCCGCTTCCTCTTCTGCCCAGGGGCCCATGGAAATTTTCTCTGGTGCCCATCCTACCTCATGGCTTCCTTGGAAACCCATTAACTTGTTTTCTTCCTGGAGCCCAAGAGCACTGGACCTTAGAGGTATTTTTCGGTGCAGTGGGTGATGCAGGCTGCTAACACCTAGCAGAGGTTGCCTTTTTCTGATTCACATGAGGTGCCGGATAGGTAGTTGCTCCTGGCTTAGCAAGGGCAGTGAATCAGACCTCTCTCCTGGGCCAGCCCTCTGTGAGACTCTAGGCTCAAGGCCATTTTCATTCCTGAGCATGACCACAGGTCATTCCCTAGTCTTCCCTTCTTTCACCAGTGGGGTGTGTGTGTGTGTGTGTGTGTGTGGGGTGTGTGTGTGTGTGTGTGTGTGTGGGGTGTGTGTGTGTGTGTGTGTGTGTGTGTGTGTGTGTACGTGTGTGTACGTGCGCGTGCATGTGCACGCGCATGCACTCTGCCTGTCAACCTGTTCTACGGCAGCCCCTGGTACTACCTGGGGACCTGAAAAAGCTGAGCCTGGGGACAAGGCCTGGCATCAGGAACCAATGGGCATCCCGCTCATTGGCTTTTTGTTTTAATCCCACTTACTTTGAGGATGAGAGATAGTCTTCAGAGTCAGTCAGAGATTTTTCCTGACTCATATTTCATTGGAACATCTTGAGTCTGCAACATGCTTATTTAGGGATGGGCACAGGCCTCAGAGAATTCAAGTCCTGGGGTCACCAGGACCTGGCTACCACTAGGTGCCAGGAAACACCTGGGACCAGGGTACGAGTGGATTTGGGGGTTTGCGTTATATTCCAGGGGCAGAAATCACAGAAGCTTGCTCATACCTATTTGTAATCTAGGGCTGCTGATGCTGGTTCTTTCTTAGAAGGAGGAAAGGACACTTATTGCTTACCTACTGGATGGGAAGTACTGTATGAATGTTTAAGAGGCTGAGCAGGTTTTGCCAGATACTGCTAATTAATTCTCTCCCTGCTCATTTTATAGATGATAAAAGTTAGGCAGAGAGACATGTTAATTGGCTTCAAGGTCCTGAGCCAAGCATGACCAATTTGAGAAATTCAGGTGACTTCATGCTTTTCCAACTCTCAGCCCTGGACGACAGTATTTCATGTTTCTGAGCATGAAGAATGCTTCCATTGGGCTGGTTAGATAGACAGTGGAAGGCTTAGAAAGAGATGGAGCTTGATGTCAAATAGACTTGAGATTGAATCTCAACTCTGCCTTTTACTCATGGGGTAAGTTTGACTAAAATGTAAATTCTGAGTCTTGGTTTTCCCAACTGCAAATGGGAAGAGACCCAGTGATAATGTAGGGCTGATGGGAAGGTGGGTGAGCCCTATCAGCAGGGCTGGGCTCTTGCAAAAGCTGAGCTAAAGCTGAATTTGAAAAATATATTATTTACTTTCCAGTGAAGAGCTGCTCTCTCTCTCTTGCAAACCACTAAGGTATCATTAGTGCCATGCTAATAAAAACAGAAGCCAAAAAATGTTGGTGTGGTTTTTCATGGAGGTAGTTTATATAAATGAATATGATGGAGAGATCAAAGGCAAATGACTCAGTGAATGGAGAGAAGATGGGGTGGAGACCTCCACTCTAGTCTTAAAGCTGATTCTGAGATCAAAGAATTATGAATGTCTGACAGATCAGATGGAGAAACAGAGGCCCAGAGAGGTGAGGCCCTTCCCCAGGGTCACACAGCTGGTTGGTATAGGCAGCTTCCAGTGACCCTATTTCTGGGCTGGGTATCACCACTGCCCCATGGAGACCCTCTTGTCGTCCTATGCCTCACTCAGTGGAGGGACAATTTGGGGAGACAAAGGGAACCTCACGTGGGCCCTCCAGAACTTATTGGATCCCCTCTCACCTGACCTTTCTGTAACTGCCAGAATCTAGTTTGTTTCCCATGCTAATGCTTTTGGGGATTTCCAGATAGTGTCCCTGGACTGGGTGGAGTGGTACAGGGAAGGCAGACACCTGCATTTTCCATCCTCACAGAGTTTGGTCTCTTGCCTACACAGATGACTGAGGGGAAAAACAATTGGTATAACCTTTCTGGTGGACAGTGTGGCCCTGAGAATCGAGAGTCCCAAAGTTGTGCATACCGTTTAGATTGTAATCTCATTTCTAGAGATTTAGTCCAAAGGAATAATAAAGCAATGGGATCCACGGCTGCATTGTTCATAATTACACACACACAGAGGATTAACCTCAATGTCTGTCACAAGTCGATTACTTAAATTATGGTGCATTCATGCAGTGGACAACTGGGAAGCCATAAAGTAGCTTGAATAGTCTCTAAATATTGATGTGGGAATATTCCCACGTTGCACTTTTGGGTAACCAAAGATAGTTTGTTTAAAAAAAAAAGTATGAATATGTATATAGATGCTTAAAGGAAAATCTGAAAGTCTCAATACCAAATATTATACTAGTTACCTCTGGGTTGTAGAATTTGGGGTGATTTTAATTTTGACTAATTTTTTCAGGAAAATGAAATTTCACAATCGTGACACATTATTTTTAGAATCAGATAAAAGAACAATGGTGGGAAAGTAAGGACCCAGCCGATCCCCTCGATTGAGTCTAGAGTACTACTGTGGAAAGCAAATAGCAGCCTGGCCCTTTCCTGGGTGCTCACCTTTGGCTCCTGGGGATGAGGGGTTACTGCATCCTCTGGGGGGTTCTCTGGGAACCCCTACTGCCCATCTGTCCTGCTCTCGAGGACCTGTGCAGATTTCCCCTCATCTCTGGGGGACCTGCAGTGTGTGGGGGGGAGCTGCTGGCACTTGCCATAGGGGATGCAGGAAGGGGGTGTTCCCATTGTGGGCTGTGGCCGGGGTGGGTTTCCTTTGCTTCTCTTCTAAATAGATGCACCAGATTTGCACCTGGGGGTTTGCCAGAGAGTTAACATCTGAGAAACCAGGATGCAGATGGCTCTCCCTGTCCCAGACTAGAAATAGCCAGGGTGCCAAGGATGGCCAGGGGTGGAGGGGTGTGGTCTGGACTGGCTAAGTGACCACAAGCAGAAAGAATAGTTGGAGGGAAGGAGAAGAGAAGCATCACCAAGAGGAACTTGGACCATGAGGAGTAGGCTCTGGACATGCAGCCTGGTGACCAGCTGAGGCCAGAAGAGACTTCACAGGCTTTCAGGAGCAGGGAGAGAATGGTGTGCTCAGTGTGAAAAGACCTAGGTTGCAGTTATCATGAAACCTCCCACCATCCATGAGATCTTAGGCAAGTCACTCTACTTCAGAGCCCCCATCTCCATACCCAGAAAATTGGTGTTCCTATATCCTGTGAGCAAGGTGATTGTAGGGGAAGGTCTTTTGGCACCTATGGATGTAAAGGCAATGGAGGGACACCTTAGAAAGTCACCACATAGAAAGGTGAAGAGCCACATTTAGCCACATTTCAGAGCTCTGAAATCCCTCTAAAACAGTGCCATCTCTCCATAATTCTATCTGAGTCTTCCTTGGGCATTGGCACAAATCACTCTTCAGCCTCGGAGGAACTGGGTTGTTTCTGAGGGGATGGGAAGGAAGAGCACAACATAAGACAATCACATGTTGTATCTTTGAACCCTTTAGCCATACAGGGACTGACGCCACTGAGACTGCAGAACCCTGGCCAAGCTCACTCAGAAGTCAGGGGTGGGAGGAACTGGAATTTTCAAAATTGAGAAAAAAAAATATATATAGGGACGCCTGGGTGGCTCAGTGGGTTAAGCCTCTGCCTTTAGCTCAGGTCGTGGTCTCAAGGTCCTGGGATTGAGCACAGCATCAGGCTCTCTGCTCAGCAGGGAGCCTGCTTCTCTCTCTCTGCTTGCCTCTTTGCTTACTTGGGATCTCTCTGTCAAATAAACAAATAAAATCTTTAAAAAAATACACACACACACATATACACACATGCATATATGTACACACATGTGTATATAAATAATGGATATGGGTATATATACAATTTTATTATATATTTAAATGTATTTTGCATATATGTTTTATTTTATATGTACATATATATGTGCATATATGTGTGTGTATATATATATATTTTTTTTTTTTACAATAAGGTATATTTAAGTTATACCTAACAGAATCATTGAGTTCAGATTGGTTAGAGTTGTACACGTATGGTATAAATTCCCTGTACACATTTAGAAGGAAGTTACTTTTGTTAATTGAATGTGTTATTTTTATAGTTCTTTTCATGAAAAACATTCTGATCTGTTTTCTCTCCTTTCAATGTCATTCTTTTGCTTCAGGACCTGTATTGGAGGCAAATGCCTTTGATACTAAGCAAAGAGAGGGGAAGGCAGTTTGCATTCACTCTTTGATGCAAAGGGATGCTCCCTACCCGTGCAGCATACTAAAACTGCCCATTACAAATGAGAGCTTTTATAAGTAGAAAGGGGCACACAGAGGCAGGAAGAGACCTTATTTGGGGAGGTGGCTTTGACTAGTGACTTTATGACATAAAAGATTGGGCTCCTCTGGACCCTGCCTGTCCTGGGATGTTTACTCCGACCCTGTAAAAAATTTGAAATAGCAGCTTGGGTCCAACGAGGCAGAAAAGGGATGGAACTCAGGCAGAATTTCTTTCAGCCCTGATCACCAGCTGGCCATGGTAGGGTAGCGACAGGAGCTGCGAGTGGGAGGATGAGGGGGGAGTAGGTTGTAGTGAATTGTAGGAAACTGTGCCCAGTGCTTCTTTAGTTACGTTCAGTGCAAAACTAAGGTGTTTGCAGAGTAGCTGCCTCATAAATGGGAAAGGTCTGCTGACTTGGATTCCATTAATATGAAAATGATAGGTTTAAAAAGTATTGATAATTCTAGACCCATAGGAAATTATCAGGTAAGTATGCTAAGATGTATGTGTGGATATATATACATGTTTTGGTATATGTATGTCCACGAACATTTGTATACGTGTACATATACATAAACAGACACACAAGGATGTTTATCATGGAGTTGTTTATAAAAATGCCTAATAAACTGTTGCGTGATATGCAATTAAAAACAACACAGCTATTTCAAAGGAATGAAGCAGAACTATATGGACTGATATATCAGGATTGAAAAAACCCAGGATCACCAACAAGTATGTTCTATATGATCCTGTTATAGATTATGGAGAGAAGCATAACAGGGTTTATAATGAGCATAGGAAAAGGTCATGTGGTGTGATAAGCACTGGGTGTTGTACGCAACTGATAAATTATTGAACACTACATTTGAAACTAATGACGAATGATAAGTTGGCTAATTGAATTTAGATAAAGAAGAAAGAAAGGAAAAGTTCTTGAAGGTAACAAATGAGTTTGAAGCATAGTTATAACTGGATAGTGGGAATATAGGTAATTTAAACAATTTTTTAAAATATAGTTTTCTTTTTCTGTACCACTTTTTTTTTCTCCCAACTTTCAAGTTGTATTACTTGTGTAAAAAAGAAGTAACACAAGAAAATAAAAAGCATACCAAAAGTCCCAGAAAATGAACAGGTAGAGTGTGGACCAGAAATTGCAGTAAAAAAAGAGATTTTGATCTCATTTTGTCAAGTTCCAGCTGTGAGACCTTAGGAGATTTCAGTGTCCCTGCTGTTGAGGTGACAGGGGATTGAGGTTCTGAGAAGTTAATTTTATTTTTAAACATGATACTCAGTGCATGTTAATTATTCTCTTCTGCAAACTTCCTGGCATTTTAGATAGTATTCCATTTTAGATGAAATACAATTTACTGTGCATCTTCAGATTCCCTAAACCCTGCCTAAGCACCAGGCTGTCCACTCTTCAGCCCAAAGCCTGTCACCTGGAGGAAGTCCGTGAGTGAGTGAATGGTGAGTGAATGAAGCCAGGCACTCAGCCAGGCGTTTTCACATTTGCTTTCCCACCGGATCCCCGCAACAGCTTTGAGAGGTTGCTGCTGTTGTCCATCTCTTAACTACAGTTGAGGAAACCTAGAGGCAGAGATGGGATTTGAACCCACAGTTCTGGCTTCCCAGCTGGTGCCCCTAACCCCAGCAGAAGGAAGAGGGCTGGAACCCTTGATGCTTTCCAGCCCTGAGGCTCTGAGCACTGGGACGCGTTCTCTTGGGGGCTTGGCTGATCATGATCCTTGCAAGGGACAACTCTGAAATGAAAAATGCCTAAGTGAACAAATCTCCATTTCTTTTGCTCTTTCCCTCCCAGCCTTGAAAAGTGAGGACAGGAGAGATGAGCTTTTGCCAGGAATTCAGCAAGTGAGTTTGTGTGGAGTGTCAGCTTCTCCACATTGCTGGGTATTAGCTTACTGCTGTCCGGCACCAGCCCCAAGAGCAGAGCCAGGCGTGGCTCCTGGTTTAAATATGTGAATTCATCTGGGCCTGGACAGCTGCATAGCTCAGGCAGGGCAGAATCTGCCACCCTACCCTGTTTCCTTGAAATCCATACAGGAACACAGTTTCAAATAGCTGGTGCCAGGCCCTGCAAGCTCCTACTTGTAGAAATGGATTTTAAAACATGTGAAAATACCTACCACTGCCTGTGTCTCTACACTTTTCTAGGCGTCAGCATGAATCTCATGGGAACCTTATAGTAACCCTGGGTGGTGGGCAGGAAAGGGGTGGTTATGACTATTATGAATTCCCTTGCTTTCACTCCAGTCCCCCCTCTTCAATCCAGTCCCCCAAATGTAGCCAGAATGACCATTTAAATATGTCATTCAGATCTCAACCATGCCCTTCTCAAAGGCTTCCAGTGTCGTTCCAACTCTTTAAACAAGTTCTAGAAGGCTCTAGGGGATCTGGCTTCTGTCTCCCCTTGTCCTCCTGTGGCCACACGGGCCTTCTAGCTGTTCCTCGAATGCTCTAGGCTCCAAATTTGTCCCCATCTCACAGCCTTTGAACCTGCTGCCCCCTCTCCCTGGAACACATTGTCTCCAGATTTTCATTGGCTGGCTCCTTGTCATCATGAAGGTGTCAACTTGACTGTCACCTTCCCACAGGGGCTTTCCCTGGCTACCCTATCTTACTATCACTGCCCACCACCACCATTCTCTATCTTCTTTTTTCCCTAGCCCCAGATGTCAGATTGTTTTGTCTGTTTTCTACATCATTATTTAAGCACTCAAGTGAGTAGAGACCTCATTTGCTCATTCACTGCTTAGAACATATTGAAACATATTAATTTGTTTAAATACGTGAACAAATGCCCGTTGACAAAGAAATTGAGGCTTAGACCACTTAAGTGTCTTATCACAGTTTACCCAGCTAGTGACTAGCAATACTGGACTCCAACTTAGCTCCAATACTCCAGCCTAGAGTGGGTGAAACACAAGAAGGAACGTTCTTACAGGGCCACTTAGGAGCAGACAGCTTCTCAGGGTAACATTCTTTTATGTTGATGGAAGCAGCAAATCTTTCAGGGATACAAGCCTCTGGGAGATTCTGCCATCTGTCACTGATGTCTTAGAGAAGCCTCAAAAGGTCAGCAATCTAGACTCTTGCCAAATGGTGCCCACCCAGGAAGGAAGGACCAGAATTTAAAGAAGCTTTTTCTGCCCGTCTAGATGAGCTTTCTTGACCAGAGGCAGGGCCGTATGGACTCATAGACTTTTAAGGACTTTTATTCAAGCTCTTTGCTTCCCAGTGATTGGGAAGTAACTTGTTCCCAAGGCTACCTCATGACTTAGTGGTCATGGTTCCCAACTCAGCCAGAGTTCTTATCTACCCTCTGTAGATTTGCTGGGCCTGGCTCTGGGAGAAAGTACATCACCCTTCCATACATATTACCTCCATGTGTTTGGCTCGTCAGCACACTGGTTTGAGCCTTCTCAGATTCGGCACTGGGACCAGCAGAGGGGAGTGGTGTTGGGGTGAAACAGTCCAGTGGCCAAGCTGGGGGGAGATAGTCACATAAGGAAATTCACACTCTTTCTATTTTATTAGGGGGTCCCCATGATGGGGAAGCAGAGGAAAACAAAACAAAACAAAACAAGGATCGCTGAGGCTTCTTACCTGCTCACTGCCCCGGATGTAGCCTTGAGGGTGAGAGGAGACCACAAGCTTGCTCCCTATAGTGGACCTGAACTTGGCACAAGGGACTAGCTGAAACTGGCACTGTTTCTACCTGCCAGAGTATACTCTGAAGAAGAGGGGGCAGGGATAAAAAAAGGAACTGCTAAATTCAGCTCAGCACTTCTTAGCAGCCCCCACCATCAATGCTGACCCCAATCCCAAGCCAGAGAGGCATGAGTTGTGTTGAACATTTAAACCAGTACCCTCTTTGATCTGAACCTTCCTTTCTTGATCACCCCTGGAGGTTCAAAGAATGCCCCCAGCTTACTGTTCCTGGTGGTGCTGAAAGAATACCCATAATTGTTACTAAACAGCGGACAGAGCAAGGAAACATGCCCTCTTTGCCCAGCTGGCTCCCAATTGGCACTTCATTACAGCAGAGATGGAGGGGCAGGCGGGTGACCTTGGCACTTCATTTGTACCCACATGGAGGTTTGCTGCTTGACCTGGGGATTGATGGGTGCTAGATGTTCCATCTAGCCAGCATGTCTACCACTGCAGGGCTGCCCACCTCCTGTTTTGTGAAAATCATCCCTGGTTTCCATCAAATCCTAATTGCTCTGCAGCTGGCCTTCACTCTACCATGGCCTCCCACAGAATGCTGGCTTCTGGCTGTTCCCTCCTCCGGCCAGAACAATGCTGGGCTCTGGCCGCTGACCCAGGCCCGAGCAGGCCTGCCAACTCCATGGCTCTCAGTCCTCACTTTGCACATCACGGCTGGCTTCCCGTACCCATCTGCAAGGAAGGTTAGGGAGGGTTACCCACACACTCTGACAGACCACTTTGGGCCTAACTGGCCTTGTTCTTGGGTAGAAAGAGGACCAAGATGTGACTCTGAAAGGCTTAATTATTCATAAACATTTCTAGCAATGCCTCCTCTCCCTGTCTCTTGCACTGCTCTGGGGTGTTCATTCGACTTGGACTGATGCCAGTTAATGTCCTTCCCTTCAACCTGACCTGAAAATGCAATGTCCTGAACAAGAGTAAGTGGGGCAGCCGACATTTCACGAGGGGAAGGTTGGCAGCCAGGCTGTGAGCTTACAATGTCCCATATGGGTCCCAGCTAATACTTCCCACTTTCTTTTCTCTCTTTTTGGAACTGCTTCATTCTTTCTCCTACTGCCCTCTAGCCCCTTCACTGCCTTGGGAAAGGGGAGCTATCGTGAAATCCTCATCATCTCCACTGTTTATTGAGAGGTTACTGTGTGCCCGGTACTGGGCTAAATTCCATAGACTGGGTGTCTCATTTCAACCTCACAACCTTCTGAGGCAGGCTTGATGGCATCTCCACTCTCAAGCCTAAGAGTGGTTAAATGATTTGCCCAAGCATCCACAGCTTATAATAGTTGGAGCTGGGATTCAACTCCAGCTTCTTTGGTCCCCAAATCCTCATGCTTGTGACCCCTGCATTGCACATCCCTCTTTCAAGAAAACATAGCTTGGTTGTACCCTGGAACAGAAGACCCTTGGTAAGCTGCCTTTGACCCTTATTGGGTCCCCTCAGCACAGATCATGCACATGCAGATGGGAACAGATATGCAAGTCCCCTCAGCACAGATCATGCACATGCAGATGGGAACAGATATGCAAGTCGAAGTAATTCCCAATGGAAAACACCAAAAGGATCTGCAAGGCCCCCCACGGCTGTGTGTTTGCCCTCCCAAGGCCTGGAATCCCACAGCCATTTCCTGTACCCCGGCCTGGAAAGCCAGTTACACAGACCAAGAGTGTATCTGCCCTGCACTTCTTGGTGGCCTCTGCTTCTCCCAATGGATTCTGCAAGGTGTTTCCTGTAGATCTTGCTGACAGTCTTTGCTGGCACGTAGCAAAATCCGTCCAGAACATCATGATGTGCTGGCCTCAGCCTGGGCTGAGTTTTGTTTTTGTTTGGCCTTTAAAAAAATCCTTTTTTTCCCCAACCAGGGGCATGGGGACAGGATGGAGGAGGAGGGAGATGAAGGTAAAAATATTGACAGAGTGAAAAATATTGAATATTACTTCTGTTTCAAAGATAGAAATGTCTGGGGGTGGGATGCAGCTTGGTGAGTTCAGGTTGGACTGTGGTTGAAGTCTGGGATCAAGGTGGCAGCTTGATCTTTATAAAGTCTCAAAGTACACCCTTCATGGGGCCATGGGGGCTGAGCCTGGGTATAAGAGAGCTCCCTCCTGTTTTAAAGACAGCTTTTTCTGAGGAGTTCAAGGAGTATTTAAAATAAGCCATCCAGGGATGATGGGAACAGACGGTGTCCTGTCCCACTCTACAGGAAACTGGAGGGGAATTATTCCAAGTTACTCAGAGCACTGGATGGGCTAGAGAATCAACGGATCTCTTCCAACACTGTCTTAGCTCCTGTCAAACTAAATCATCAGGGCAAGTGTGGGAGTATTTTATCTTCAAGCATATAGCCTATCCCCTCTCGGTATGAGTGAGGCTATTAGAGCATAGTCCCCATAGAGATGTCATCCTGGAAGCATCTTTATTACCGCAGATTAATATACAGTTGGGGGGATTAAAGACAGAAGTCCTCTCCTCAGCAGTCTTTAGAATCTTTCTGTCAGTAGATATGGGGACATTCAGAACAAGATACCCTACCTGGCATTAATGTTTAATGCTCCCCTAATATACTTTAACCACTGAGACCATCCCAGGTTTGTTTAAATTTGGGGAAATAAACTCTCTGCTGTACCGTCAGCCTAGATAATAGGATGACTGCTGCAGAAACCACAGCAACAAGAACAGACAGTGGTATAAAGAGAACAGGTTGGTGAGGGCCACTCAAACCGTGGAGTTGATGGACTAGGTGGGGTGACTTAGGGGCCAGTTTTATACTTGGCTGCTGTTGCCAGTTTTGGCCACAGCAAATTGTCCAGACAGATATCAGGTGAAGGAAGACCTTGAGACAAGGCCAGAAAAGGTGCCAAAAGTATCTTAATTACTTATTTAGGTTTGATTAACTTTTCAGTGATGTGATTCTAGACCCAGAACACAGGGAGGACACAGCATCCAGGATCATTACTAATGAAGAGAAAGTAGAACTCGGAGGATATGTATATGCACTTTAGAAGGGGATGGTAAAATAACCTGAGACCACCAGGTTGTAAGGAACCCTAGACTACATCCATTCCAACTTCTCTCTCTTCTGCAGAATAGAGAACTAGGGCTTTAAGAGGGAAGGGATTTGTCAGACTCATAGCAAATGGATAGAACCAGAAAGACAACCCAGCTCCCAACTCCTGGCCCAGAATTCTTCCTACTACTCAATACTTTCTATATAATAAGACCCTTTTTCCAAAACAAACAAACAGAAAAAAACAATCATTTTACTTCCAAACCCAAATAAATACAGTTATTTAGTGGAGTAGGTGATTTATTAAATCATGTCAAATTTGGGAGGTAGAATCTGTTTTGAAAATAGGAGTTTTTCATGGATAGTGGTGGAGTCTTAACCTGCATTGCCAGCAGTGGAAGTATCCAGAGTGAGGAAGGTGAATCTTCAACTTTGTACATTGTGCAGCAACTCCTAGGAAATTTGCATTTACCCTCTACCAACAGATTAGAGAGGTAAAGGCCCCAAGTGAGACAGAGATGGAAGGAGACTTGGAACCACATCACAGGTGGGGAAGAGCCATCAAAACTTATGAAAATATTTATTCTGGAGATGGTTTAGGGAATATGACCATGCTGTTCAAATATCTTCTTTTGTGTAAGCTTAAGATGTCAACCAGTTGGGAGAAGGCCACAGAGAGGCGGTAGAAAGAATTTTGGTACAGTCAAAATATGGCTTAACATGGAACAAGCTGACCTAGCTCAGAGATGTTTGCATAGTTGCCAGATTAATCCTGGGATGAGACTGAAGAGAAATTCAGAGGAGGTTACACTGAGTGGTTTTGGAGGTTCCACTCAACCTCGAGTCTCAGGCCTGTGAAATGTTTTTGAGATTATCTATGCTCCTAACACTCAGTGGCCCCACTGGGCTCATCGGAAACTCTGTTAGGAGGGAATGAGCCTGCACATTGGGGAGTAACTGGGGGGAAAGGGGGAAGAGGGAGTTTGGGTTTATTTTGGAAAACTTGTGCCAGCTCATTTCCATCTTCATTATTTTTCATCCTCATAAATATAACAGTCACCTTTCTTCAGACCAAGGAAAATGAGGCCTGAGGAGTTTATGTATCCTGCCCAGCTGGAATGAGTCAGTGGGCTCGGTTCAAAAGTCCATTCTCCAAGACATTCATAAGCCTGAGCATGGCCAGTGAAATGTTATCAGAACAGCATCAGGCAGAGTCTTGGGGGGCTGATGATCCCAGGAAAAGAGAAGTAGTAGCATCATTGTCTACAGACCCAGATTGTGGGACAGTCCTGAAAAGTCCCCCATTCAAGCTTCTATCACCCAGGGAACTTGGCATTTACTTAGGGTCTTCCCATCGTCTAGAATATCCTCCTTCTTTTCTTTCCGTGTTCAAAACTCAACACATTTTTTCTGGGCCAGCTCATGGTAGTGGAACTGGCCATGGCCAGTTACAGCCAGATACAGTGAGTAAAGCAGCTGTATAATAGAGGAAGATGGAGTGGGAGGTTTTCAGGAAGTCATCAATATTTGCCAGGACGGAAAAGGTATCTTCCTTTACCCAGTACCTATTTACTGAGCACCTACTATGTTCTAGGCACTGTGTGAGATATGGGGGATATAATGATAAGCAAAACAAGTCATGATCTCAATTTAGTGTGTAATGCTAGGAAATGAGACATTATTCAAGCGAATTCCCAAACAAACTTACAAACTGAGCAATATGAGAATACTATCAGGAGTACTATTTTAATCTGGTGTTGAGGGAGGGGTCAGGGAAATCTTCCACTGAGGAAGTATCTCTGAGTTGAAATGTGAAGGATGAATAGGAGTTGCTAGATAAAAAGGTCTTATGCAGAGGGAATGACATGTACAAAGGCCCTGAGGCCCTTGCACCTGAGCAGAGTTAGACCAGTGTTGACAATCAGGTGTCCAGTAAAGTTCACTCGTCTCCTCCCTTGCCACCCTTCTTGGTCCTAAGCCCTGTGCTCCCCTCCCCAAACCATGAGGCTTTAGGCTGGACTTCTCTGTTTTAGAGAGTTAACCCCACCTCAAGGTTCTCACCATCTATGGCTTATGTGAATTCTCTGATAATTAAGCCTTAAGAATTTTCCTTTACTCCGCCTGTCTGATGCATCTGACTTGGCTGATTGTTTCAGATTTGTGAAATGTCAAGCAGATAAGATAAACTTTGTTAGCAGACATATGTGGATTTAATTTCTGGCTGTGTGACCTCTGACATGTTTCTTATCTATTCTGAGTCTTGTTTTCTTGATCTACCCAATGGAAATAATGCTCTTACAAGTTAGTTTTAAGGATTAGCTGTAATACTGGTAAGGTGTGTCTGTTTCGTTCACTGTGTATTTCCACCACCTGACACAGTGCCTGGCACATAGTAGCCACTCAGGAAATTTTTACTGAATGCACAAGAGGCTCAGGCACTATGGACTGCATTCAGGTTTGACGGGTGAGTAGTTCGTTCATTCGTTCTTTCTTTCAGCAGAGAGCCCGATGTGGGGCTCGATCCCAGGACCCTGAGATCATGACCTGAGCTGAAGGCAGCGGCTTAACCCACTGAGCCACCCAGGCGCCCCATAAACTGTCTTTTAATTGTATAAGGCACTGGAACTACCAAGACATGTAAGACCCAGTTGCTCACAGTCTTGCCTGTGGTCCCATAGCCAGAAAGTGGACTAGCTTGGAAGACAAAGCTAGGGTCTTGTTCTTTCCTCAAGCCTCCCTCCTTCTCCCTCTCACTCTTCTGGTACCTAGCATGATGCCTTTCCCATGCACCTGCTCAGTCAGTCCTTGAGGGTCCAACCAGGTCATGGTTCAGAGCACAAGTCTTACAGTAAGACTACAAGTGTTGGCATCCTGGCTCTGCCACTGATGGGTTGTGTGGCTTTGGGCAAGTTACCCTACCTCTCTGGGTTTCAGTATCCCTACTTATCAAGGGAGATTATGATACTGTGTTTGCCCCACATGGCTGGTGATGGGTTGATGTGGGGCTAAGGCACAATTGCTATTTGAAGGTTTCCTGGGTCCTTTTCTGATGCATTTTCCTTTCTCCAGGGGGCTGTCTTGGGATTCTTAGGCAGAGATTTAAAGTTCCTAAAAGATCTGCAGCAGAATACATTTCCCTCCCTCCTTTTCCTTTTCATTCTCTTGAAGAATAGCTTTCTTTTTTTAAACAGAACAAAAAAGCATCAGTGAAAAACTCTACTTCGCAGCAAAGCTTTCCCATCATGAGTTCTCCCCTTCCTATTTTCACAAAGGTTGGGCTTTTTTCCCCCCTTTAAAACTATTTCTGAAGGCAAATTCTCTGATAAGAAAGAAAACAAATGGATTTTCAGGTCTTGTAGTTCCAACACAAAAAATCTGGCTTCGCTTAGTCTATGGATCTGGGCTCCAAAAGATGTTTAGGAGTTAGTTGTTCCTATTCTCCAGGATCTCACTAGATCCTCCAAAAGGACCAGTGGGACCAGAATTGGTCTTTTCCAGTAAGGTGAGGAGCTTCGTGTAAGTTCACAGGAGAGGCTGAGCCCCTGATACTTTTGTCCTCTGCTCCCTTCCTACGCTGGCTGAACTCACATCGGCCCTAAGACCTAATTCCTCTTTTACTTCCTCCTGTGAGCATGGTCTATATAACCTGAATGCTTGGTCTAGGAGTTTATGGCGGGGTCTGGGGCCTTGAAACAGGCCAGTATGGGAAATAACAGACCTATAGCCTTTGTTGAAGGGACAACAGGGAGTGCTGGGGATTGTGGTGTGCAGAAGCACATTTGCCCAGCAGAGGTGCTCCTCAGCACCTGTTTAGTATGCCCTGGCAAAGTGGACTCAGAGCTTCTGGTTTTTCAGGAGAAGTTGGAAATCTGAGTTTTTCTGAAAATTTGCCAATTACATAAAAAAAAGAAAAGAAAAGAAAAGTGAGCATAAACCAAAGAAAATCCATTGGTGGACCAAATCTGGCCTTCAAGTTGCAGTTTAAAAATCTTCTTTAATCCTCTTCTTTAAAGACAGTTTAAAGGATATCTTGCCCAGCATTCTTTACTATTCAGGAATCCCCTCCACACTATCTTTGAGATACGGTTGGGCAGCCTTCAGTTGAAACACCTCTCACTCCCCCATGACTTGGAGATCAAACTTCATCAGAATCCACAGCTTTACTTGTTTTTTATCATCATAAGCTCCAAATCTACCACTTAATAACTTCTAACCTTTGGTCCTGAAGTCTTTTAGGTAGAACTCAACCTCATCTTCCAATGACTGACTGTTCTTCCTAGGCATGAACCGTGGAAGCAGATTGCTTTGGTTCAATTCTCAGCAATACTATTTAATAGCTGTGTCACCTTGGCATGTTGCTTGAACTATCAGTGCCTCAGTTTTCTTACCTGTAAAATAAGGATAACAGTATCTACCTTATAGAGTCATATGAAGGTTAAGTGAACTGATCTACACAAAGTCCTCAGTGTTTGTCAATATTATTTTCTTCTTCCCCAGGTTAAACATTTCAAGTGCTTTCAACTGTTCCCTGTACCCAGGTTTCCCAGGGCTTCCAACACTCTGTCTGATCACTCTGTTTGGAGGGTGAACCAGTGTGGCTCCCATGATCCCCTCCTCCTGGTATTCCCATTCTTACATAACCCCTCCCCACCCTTGAGTCTGGGCAGGGTCTATGAAAAGCTTCCCACTAATGGAGTATGGCAAAGGAGAAAGGATGTATGTGATTATGTCTGCATGACCATAGTGTATAAGACAGCAATGTCTGTCTTAGGAGGAGATGCATTCCTGTTGGCTTTGAAGAATCAAGTTGCCATATAATAAGCTGCCTATGGGGTCACATGGCAAGGACCCAAGGGTGAATTCCAGCCCATAGCCAGAGAGAAACCAGGAACTGAATGTTGCCAATAATCATGTGAGCAAAGGAGTACATTCTACCTCCCTGGGCTAATATCTTGACTATGGCCTTGCAGAGGACCCAGCAAAACAAGGCCTGGACTCCTGACTTGCAGAATCCATGAGATAACAAATGTGTGTTGTTTGACGCAAGCCACTAAAGGTGGGATAATATCATTGTGCAGCAAAAGGTAACTAAAACAGTCAACCATAGTAACTTTTCCACATTCACCCTACTTTGGAAATTCAAATATGTCAGTGGCCTACTGGAAACAGGAGTTCCTGAAATTGAACAGCAGATCACAGAAGGCATTATTTGCATGCTGTATGAGTGTGCCTGTGAAATAATGTTAGATCTCTTCCAATTGGTGTTAGAGAACAAAGGCACCTGTTCCTATGAGAGCAAGGTGGGAGCCCCTACTGCTGTGCACAAAGTACCGGGCTGGATGTCGGGAGGCAGAGGACTCATGTCCCCCTTCTGTGCTGCCTCTGAACCAGACCTGCTCTTCAGCTCCAGGAATGATTACTTGGGGTGGGTGATACCTGCAGCTCATCTCTTTTCCTCCTAATTCTCTTTTCTTTTTGTGCTAATTTTCTCCATGAAAAGGGAGTCAGAGGAAGAAAAAAAAACCAACAGATGACCTCACCTGTTAAAACTGGAGGGGATGCGAGGGAGCAGCCAGTACCACTCCATGTAATGGATGGTTCTACCAGACCCCACGGCTCATACGTGGCAGAGCCAGGGCTGGAACCATGCCTTCCAACACCAGCTCTCTTCTGTCAAATTAAAACCTGTCATCTTCATGCTTGGGAGTAGTAAGAGGTTGCCATTGTGGAGTTTTGGAGACATGCGCTGTCAGAGGGTTCCCTCCTTACGTTCTCTTTGCTTTTGGGAAAATGAACTTGCTTCTCTGAACCTCAGTCTCTTCATCTATTAAAGAGGCCAATGACACCTGCTTCACAAGTTCAGGAAGGCTGATGGGATAACATATGGAAAGTGCATGGCTCCAAACACATGGCAGAGAAGGGCGTGCTCCCATCACTGTGTTCTTATGGGAGGATTTAAAACTCTCACACATCCTAGCTTGCACTCACTCATAAGGAGAACATCTACTGAGCAGTGAAATTGTGTCTGATATTTTTCCAGAAGGCATTTTCTTAGATTAAAAGTATCTAGTCGAAGTTTTTTTTTTTAACTCATCCGAGAAGTCTTCTCTTGTTACCCCGACTAAAAGAGTTCCCTGCATGCTCCCTAGCTCCCAGTCACTCGGCTTTACCTTCTTCATGGCACTTACGACTGAAATGTTTCATCTGTTTGTTCCCATGTCCAGTGTCTGTCTCCATCATGCAAATATGGGCTCGAAGGCCAGGGATTGCACCTGTCTTGTCTGCTGCTGTATCTCAGTACCCAGAGCATGGTCAGACCCAGCATAGGTGCTCAGTAAATAAGGGATGAATCAATGACAGCACCTGTCTTGCTATTTTTATGAGAATTGGCCTGAAAGGGAAGGAGAAATCCAAGGAATCCAAACAACTTCAAAGAAGAAAAGAACCAAAGCATTCTAGCAAAACACTGCCCCATTTACATACTCTGCACTTTTACTTTCCGTGTTCTGAGCACAGTGCTGAGCCGTCAAATGGGGTGTCTCATGAATTCTCCCATTGGTCTTATGAGTTAGGTGCTCTCAGTGTCCTGCATTTATAGATCAGAAAGCTGAAGCGCTGAGAAGTAAAATCTTCTGCATAAATGCATACAGTTAGTGACAGGTAGAGTTGAGGTTTGGAATGCAAGCCCCAGGGGCTGATTTCCAGAGGCTGACTTTCTCTGGACTTCAAAGCTGATAGCACCCTTGCATTTAGAGAATGAACACTGAAATATTTAGAGGTAAAGAGGCATCATCTCCGCAGCTTACTCTTAAATTGTATATGGGTGTGTGTGTGTGTGTGTGTGTGTGTGTGTATCCAAGTGTGTGTGAGAGAGAGGGGAGGAAGAAGTGAAGGAGGGAAAGAGGAAATGCAGTATATGTTAACACTTGGGGAATCTGGGTGAAAGGTCTCTGGCAATTCTTTGAACTATTCTTGCAACCTTTCTGTGAGTTGGCATTATATCAAAATAGAACACCTCTGAAAGAGCCAATGGTGGGAAGAAGATACAACTTGTGTCACGATAAGGAAGGTGCAGATCCTGTTTAGTGAGAATGAAGTCGAGTGGGAGGGAGACTGGAGCAGACCCTGAGGCTTAAAAGGCCAGGCTGGGTGGTCAGGCTTTCTCAGGGACCTTGAGGTCCCTGAGATGACCCTCAGGGACGCAATGTTGAAACAGTGATAGGAGCAGTGGTGACATTCTCAGTTAGCCATGTTTTGCCCATCCTCCAATACCCCTGAAGTCTTTAAAAGTCAGTTTCTTAATCCAGCTGCTTATTCCTGAAGTTACCCCCAGGCAGGCACAGGCCCATGGTCAGGGACAGCGAGCATCCTTCCCCCAAGGTATGACTTCCACTCCAGTGATCCATGGGGACAACAGCCTTGCCATCCCAGGGTGTGAAAAAGATGCTGAAGTGCTGGGCTTTCACACAGTCATGTAATTGTCCCCTGAGGAAGCAAAAGCAGAAACTCTCTGCATATTCCAGATAGTACCCAGAGAGGATAATGAATGCATCCAAGGTCACACAGGTCGCAAGACTTAGATTAGAACACCAGTATCATGGGTCCCCTTCAAGAACTTACATTCTTATTTCTTGGTGCCACCATCATTATACGACTAAAGGGCTAATAGTTAGCCTTGAGTCCTGGTTCCTTCTCTTGAAATATAGACACCATCTTTCCACTATTTTCTAAAGTAGATGTCCATGGGGGAAGATTATGCATACTTATCCCAAAACAAGGATTCTGCCATTAGGCAGAACTTGGTGACATCAGTTCCTAGGGGATGACCTTGGACAAATGACTTAATCTCCTTGAGCTTGAGTTTTTGCATCTGGAAGATGGGGACAATGACATCTATCTTACTGAGTTGTTGCAAAGATCCATTATCCTAATAGATATTGATGAAACACTGATCTAGGTGTTACAGATATATCAGTGGACAAGACTGATGAGGGCCCCACCCTCAAGTAACTTCCATTCTAGTTGGAAAAGACAATGAATAAACATATAAACAAATAAGGTTTTTCCAGATAATGATAAATACTGAAAAAAAAAATCTGAAAAATGGGACGATGGGAGCCATGAGTGACTGGGGATGGTTGTGCTACTTCAACCATGGCAGATATCTCCAAGAAGGTGACAAACGTCTGAGCTGGAAGCTGAATAAGAAAGAGCTGATGTTGGCAAGACATGGGGAAGGCCTAGGGAGGAGGCAGGAGAGCCCTGGAGCAAGGACGATGCTCAGCTTGGTGAAAGGATGCTCCCAGCAAGGCAGGAACACAGTAAACTTGTGAGAGGGTGGGGGATATAAGGGCAATGAGAGCAGGGACTACAGCACACTGGGTTTGAAAGGGTGAAGCATTTGGAATTCATCTTAAATGCACTAGGATCTATAAAGAGTTTTAAGCAGAAGAATGACATCTGATTTTTCATGTGTATGAAGGCAGATAATATATGCGATGTTATGAGTATGGAACCTGGCACAGCGTAGATATTTAATAAAGGATAGCTTTATCATTGTTTATCATTCCTAGGCAGCACCACTAATCATTATAGACTTCTAGAAGGTGGGTGGTCTGTGCATATTTTCATTTAAGGTGGTGCATCTGGATGCACCTGCCCAGAGGAGGGGGAGAGTAGCAGGAGCTACTCCTAGCTGCACTGACTTCCTCCCTCCCCCCTGCCACACTCTCCACCCCAAGGCAGATGTCAGCCACCCCTGCCAGGCCAAGGGGCAGCCAGGGTAGGATCACTGGGCCCCCCTCCATCTGGCTCTAGCTCCAGGCCTCCAAGCCGCCTTCACGTTGCTGTAAAAATGCAAAGCATTCCAGCCATTTTAATTACTGGGCGTTGCATAAGCCAGCAACCAGTTCATACAAAGGAACAACAGACAAAAAAATGACTTTTCAACATGCCTTCAGCCTCTCCCATCGTTTCCCCCCGAAATTGCCTCCAATCACTGGCTCCCAGGCCTTGAAAAGCACTCCAGGTATGTGCAATCTCTTTTAGAGTTTGTTGATGTGACATCAAGATCTTTTTTTCTCTAAATACTTGAGGCAGAGGCAGTTCCAGCTACCTTCAAGCAGTTTGGAAAGTTACTGGTCATATCCCTACTTGACATGTTAAGACTATTATAGGGGAACCATATCATATACACTGAGAGCTTCATTATAAAGCAAAGTTCAGCATGTGGTGGGTCTGTCTAGGGACCAATCAGGGGGCTTTTTGTTTTTAAAATTCCAAAATGACCTCATTATAAGGTACTCCCAACACATGAACCCTAAACAGAATATTCCGGTAATGCTAGGATGTGAAGAATTTCTTAAAAATTTGTAATATGATTAGAGAAGTTTCCAAGTTTCCTTATTCTGACTTTCAGTGATTTTCTCAGTACTTCTAAAACTCTTCCTTCACTAATAATTTAATCTACCAGTTTTATGGAGGACCTACTGAGTGTCAGGCATTGGGCTAAGTGCTCAGAAGAGAAAACTCAATTCACCTCTGTCATTAGCTCACTTTCTAAAGAGGGAAAATGCCACTGAAACGAACAGTCCTGAAGTACTGTAGTGAATATCAAGTCAGAGTTCATCCTTTATGGGTGGCACCGAGCTTGGGTGGAAGGAAAGGCCACTTGTAGGAGATGATGCCTAATAATAATATTGTCTTAATATTAATACTGACAGTGGTCATTCATTGATGGCTGACACTGTGTCAGGCATTCTGCTAAAGCCTTTCCACGTATCATCTTGATTATTCCTCACAATTCTGTGAGATAGACACTTAATGCTGTCCTTACTTTATTAGTTGGGAAAATTGAGGCACAAGAAGATTACTTGTCCAAGAATATACAGCTAAGAAATGACAGCGGTGTACAGGTGAATATTTACCAACCAGCTCTCCAGGACAATAAGCCTGACTTGTGGCATCTGCCGATTGCTGTGGCATAAATGCTCCCATCATGGCCAATTTTAAGTCACCAGCGGATGTCACTGGTAGCAGCTCACCATGATACAATAGTTCCACTGCAGACACAGTAGGTGGACATAGCCTCAAGACCATAGATGAGAGTAAAAAATGAAATAATTAGGAAGTGATGAGTTTTAAGTATTCATTACCACATTTCTAATATAACTTGTTTGATTATAAGTCGATATAATTAAATTTTTAATAATGGCTGTGTTTAACAACTGACTTGAAAAATTCCAGGAAATCTAACAACTGGGCTCTCAGGAGCCAGGGTGAGCTGGTTTCATCATGCCTTTCGGTGTTTCAAAGCCCACTCTTCAGCCCTGGACAAGTAAGAGATAGCCAGGGGAGAGGAAGAAAGGCACTCTATGGCAAGGGAACAGCAGAACAAAGACCTAAGACATGGATATGAGAACAGAGCAACAATACCATTTAGTGTTTATAAAATGTTTTCGACTGTTCATCAGAGTACAGAGAGGTGATGAGATGTTCAGCATTGGACTCTGAACTTCAAATTCTGGTTCCACCACTTATTAATTGTGTGGTCTTGGCTAAGTTGCTGAACCTCTCTGTGCCTCAGCTTTCCTTTTTGTAAAATGGGCATGATAACAGCCTCTACCTCATAGAGTTGTGGAAGTTAAGTAGATTTGTATCTATCAAGTACATAGAACAGGGCCTGCAAATAGGAAGTGCTCAGGTTTTAATTACTTAGTCCTTGAAAAATTCCTCTGTGAATTAGATGTTTGTCTTCCCATTATAGAGTATAAATATAAGCTAGAGAGAAACTTGGTAGATGGACAAGATGGGACTTGAACAAATGTTCTGATTCACCAGCTTCAGTGCTCATCCCAAGGGCTGGAAATCACACTGAACCCACTGAGTATTATTCTCCAGGAGGGTCTACAGAGGTGCTCCCTGTCCTACTACGTGTCTCTTCCAGTAGAGGTTACATCTGATTCATGTTCTCACACCCTTTGATCTTGGGTACAAGGTGTTCTGGGAAAGAAGACACACTGGCGACAGGCACTGGGTGTCTGCCATTTGGTACACTTGTTACTTTCTGCATGCTCACCTTCCCTGGGAAAAAGGAAGCTAGTGGGGTGGTTAAGAGCATAAGCTCTTGAGCCAGGCTGCTCTGGCTACGAATCCCAGCACTGCAACGTCCTGACCATGTCACCTTGAGCAAGTTACATAAGCTCTCCGTACCTTTGTTTCCATATCTGAAAACAGGGAGGGTGAGGATAATTCCATCTACCTCACAGTTTTTGCTATGAATTAATATATGCAAATTGCTTAGAAGAACTTGTTGCACCCAGTAGGTACTCTGTAAGAACTCACCATTATTACCATTTTTTTGTTATTGTTGTTGTTTTCTTTTCCTCTTCCTTTTACCTCATCCCTTCTTTGGGTATTACTTACATGGTCAAAGGGGATATGGGAACATGCTCAACCTTCATCAACCCAGATCATTAGACAGCAGGTTGCTTGAAGGCAGAGGCCTCATTCACCCCTACACCTATAGGGTCACACTCTGGTGCATATAGGTTCTCAGGGAAAATTTATCATGTGCCAGATACTGTGCCAAGTGCCTTACTCACCACACCTCCTTGATACTCATGAAAATCCTAGGAGGTATGAATCTCCCTTCCATTTTACCACTAGACATCTGAGGCTCCAAGAGGTTAAGGAACTTGTTCAAGGTCATGGTGAAAAAGTGAAGGATGAAAACCCAGTTTTACTGATGTCACAGGCCTTGGTCCTTGACCCCTTTGTCAGTCTCCTCCCAAAGTATTTCCCTGAGAAGTTTCAAGAGATCATAAAGTCTAACCTCCTTGGTTTTACTTTTGAAGAAAGGGGGCTCATGGATTTACTTATAGTCACCCAGATATGGTATGTTGCAGAACTGGAAGAAAAACCTGGCACAATGCCTCAATCTCGTGCTTGAAATTTCAAGAGGATATGAAGCCATAGGCAATGGCTGTTAAAAACGTACCGAGCAATATTCTATCAGCTTGCTTCTAGATTCGGGGCCCTTTCTTTGTAATACAAATGTAATGTTCCTATGGAACCCATCCAAATTCTGAGTAAGAAAGGGCACACCTACACCCACAGAAATTGCCTGCTCTGTGATTGCTCCTGCTTTCTCTCCACTGCTAACCAGGCAAAACAAGAGAAGCATCTCACCTGCCAGGTGATAAAAGTCCCTCTCCAGCCCTCAGTAGGAGGTACTGTGACTCCTTCTGCTTGGTTCTAACAACAATCATGAGCTCTGAGCCCTCAGAGAGAACCCAGAAGACAAAGAGGAAATTATTAGCACTTCCAAAGTCCTAATGACCCTGAGGGTATAGCGATTTTCAGGCTCCAGAAATAGCATTGGTTTGGAAATAGACCCCTGGGTCTGAATCACAGCTTTGCCTCTATCATGCTTGAAAGAAACTGAACATGCACTTAACTTCTTTGTGCCTCAGTTTTCTGTTTTTTCTTTTACCTTTTGACCCCCTCCCCTATTTCTTCCTACCCCAATATGTGTCCCATTCCCTCTATCAATTAGTTGATTTTTTGTTTTGTTTGCTTTTAAATTTCACCGATAAGAGAGATCATATGGTATGTGACTTTCTCTGACTTGTTTCACTCAGCACAATACCCTTGGGATCCATCCATGTTATTGCGTATGGGAAGATTTCTTTCTTTTTTATGGCTGAATAATATTCCAGTGTGTGTGGGGGGGTGTGTAAGCTACAATTAATTTATCCATTCATCCATCAGTGGACATTTAGGTTGTTTCCATGTCTTAGCTGTTGTAAAAATGCGGCAGTGAACACAGGAATGCATATATTTTTTTGAGTTATTGTTTTTGCCTCAGTTTCCATAACCATAAAACAGACATAAAATAATACCTATTATCAAGGGTTGTGAGGATTGAAGAAAATACTGTATTGGAAATGACTCGTTCATAGTTGGTACTCAACTAATGTGAGTCCCCTTCCCTTTTTCTTATCTTAGAAATCTTTTTCAGCTTACCATATTACAGATGAATTACATAGTTCAGCTTACCATATTACATATTACAGGGCAGGGAAATAATTATTTATACTCAATTAGAGAAGACTGGATGATGGGAAGATGATGAAGTACTAAAGGGTCTGATTTCTTGTCTTGCCTTTGTCAATAATCCAGTGTGACTATATAAATGCCCAGCTCTCTGGGCCTTTTTCCATATCTGAAAATGAGAGGGTTGGATTTGATGACCTACAGTTCTCTCCTAGCTCTTACCATAATATGGGTTCCCAAGCATATTCCCACTCCCTTGTTGGGTGGTCCAGTGCTGTGATTTCACAGCACACTTGATCCTCCTGTTGTAGTCTGTACGACCCACTCTTGTTTTCATGTCTTTCTCTCCCATTAGACTGGGAACTCCTTGAGGGCAGGACTGTGCCTTGTTCACTGTTAGATCTCCAGCACCTAGTGTGGAGCAGTGGACACTTAATTAGCATCTGGGGGAATATCTGTAGGAAGCAAGGATGAAAGGAGAGAATCCTGTTCCTTTCCTCCAAAGACCTGATAATCACACCACGACAAACAAGTTGTGAGGCAAATAAAGATTGTCGGTGGAGCAATGTTAATGAAGAGTCCACCCACAACTTGGAAAGAAGGCTATTTATCTTCTGAGCTCTGAAGTCATAAATTCACACACCATACATGTGCTTGGCCATCTGTAGTAGCAGACTGAGACACAGTAAGGGGAACATTCAAAATCTAGAACCCGAACTAGTTGGCTGGAAAGAATCATTGAATGGTGACTATAATCTAAAACACAAAAATCAAATGGATTGTAAGATCCCCAGAGCAGAAAAAGTCTGGGTGGAAGAAGGGAAGAGTGGCAAGTTTGGAGAAGAGAAATGGGAAGACCAAAGATTCCAAAGTTGGCAATGTGTGTCTGGCATTGTTAACTTCTAGCAAGAGGGGCTCTTGCCAGTGGGTGTGAACATTATCACTCCCATGGCAAAGCCTTCACCTCAATTCAGTGAGGAGAATTCTATAGTATCTCAGCTGAAAAGCCCTCCTTACAATGACCTCATTTCCTTTGTTCTGACTCCATACACAACAAAGAAACCTTCTGATGAGAAACTAGCCTCACACAAAGTCCTCTGATTCTAAGGAAGAAAATATGGGGGTCACATATGAGTGTCCTAACCTATGTGACAATTAAATACTTCATTAGAAGCAAAGACAATGGAATTGTGGTTGGCTTGCTGGTCTCTTATGAATCATAGTATCCCTGGGACTGATCAAGTCCGGGAACTGAACCCAGAGGAGTTTCTTGACTTAAAAAGCTAGATTCTAGAAACTCTGTAATGGTGAATTTGTGAAGGTAATGGATCACCTCCCTCTTTATTTTCCCTGCTATTTATTGGTAAATTTATTCTTTCAATATTTGGCAAGTGCCTACGATACGCAGATTCTGTGTTAGGCTCCCCAGATGCTGTCTAGAGGAGAGAAAGACCTATCAACCACTGGTGGCAACAAAGTGTGAGAAGCACTGGGTGGAAATCTGGACTGTATGGTGTGTGTGGGAAAGGAATGAGGGATGAGAAGCCAAGGAGTGGAGGTCAATTCTATTGAGGAAGATAGAGGCTCAGAAAAACATCCATGAGGTGGTAACTCTAGCTGAATCCTAAAAGATAAGAATCCTTACAGATGAGATGGAGGAGGGTGGAGGGTGGCTTCCAGGCAAAGAGCATAGTGTGAATAAGCCCTAGAGACAGGAAACTGACAGCTAGAACTTCAGGTTGGGTTAGGAGGAGGGAATGAGGGCATAGGTATGAAGAGATAAGCTAGCACAGGCCTTCTGCTGCGTAACTAGTAACTACAGGGGTAGCGATCACATTGGATTCTACACCAATGGCCTCTCACAGTGGGACCCTGGGAAGAGCCAGATTACAGCACAGGGCCTGATACGGCTTTCTTTGGAGTTTAAGACTCCGTTCAGAAAGCCATGGAGGACAAATGAATCATTTTAAGCAAAGGACAGCATGACTTCACATTTATATTTGAAAAACTTCACATGAACAACAGGGCAAAAGTTGCATTTGACAGAGAAAGACTCTGGACAGGGTGACGAATTATTTGACTATTGAAACTGTCAACAAAGAATCTACATGGGCCTGATCCAAGGCAGAAATGGTGAGAATGGGGAGAAAGGGAGGGTAAGAAGAGATGTGTGGAGTGAGAATCTGTAGGACTTGGTGAAAGGTGGTGCCCTTGGTGCAGATGGGTAACATCATATCAGGGGAAAGACAGTGGAATCTGAAGAGGTGATAAAGGATCTCCAGGTGGAATTACCCAAGGGGAAGCTGGCTATAGACTGTAGCTCAGAGGAGACCGCTGCTTGCAGTGCCCATTCCTGTGCACACAGCAGAGCAGTAGCTAGAACCAGGGCAGAGAATTAGCCAGGGAGAGTGTGGAGGCTAAAAGGGAAGGGAAGGCAGCCAGGGACAGAAAACTGGGAAACACCTACATCTCAGTGACAAGAGGAGTCCAAAGAGTCTGCCAAGAAGACTGAGAAGATACAGTTGGAGAGGTGGAAATTGAAAACCCAGAGAGACTAGAGTCTCAGCAGCCAAGTTCAAAGAAGGATGTGGTCAAAAGTGTCAAATGCTCTTTGGAACATCCCGATCACACAGGACAGGTCAGCTTCAGTTTCAGCAGGTTCTGTTGAAGAGAGTTCAAGTGCCTTGCCAGAAACAGAATCTCCAGCCCCATCGGACAGGAGACTGGCCATACTGTCCATCCCATTCCCTCCCAAGCCAGGAGAGCACCCAGCAGAGACACTCACACGCACTTTTTCTGTAAAGCTGCATGTGCAATCTTCAAAGAAACCACAAGGCAGCTACTCAATTTTAAAGGAAAAACATGTGAACTCCACCAGCATAAGGAAGACATTAAGACAAGGTGGAGGAAGAGAAGGTCTCCCTCCACTTATATTACCATTCACAGAAATAATTGACTGAGCACATAGTCAAAAATAAATAAATAATTTTAAAAATTTTTAAAAGCAAGAGCTGAATGAAATATTAACTCTGTTTCCCATCTCTCACCACCAGAAAACATGGGGTACAACATGTCTCTACAGCACACATGTGTTTTCTGGCTTAAGAATCCCTGGGAGTAGATGGGGTTGGAAGGAAATATGAAAAGCCCAGGTTTCAGGTAAATGCAGCCAGAGACTCTTACTGAAGGGTCTTCACTCCATGGCAGGACTAGTGGGGAGCTAGGGCAAGAGACGTTTTGCAATTTTACTGCCAAGAAATTGGCTCCAGATGGAAATGAGAAAAGGTGTTTACTCCCCGCTGGTGCCAGACACAAGAGAACCAGAAGTGCTTACCATCTCAGGTTCATAATTCCCAGGGCTGGGCAGCAGCCCCACTGAGGGTCTGGCCAGGGCTCATGGTGATGGGTGGACCAGGGCTGACTGCTGCTTGGAAAAGGCTATTTTGAATGTAATGACTTTCAGATGAGGACTGTGGGTTTGGGGGAAGGCATCGTGACTAGGGTCTAGAGGAGAAAAGGAAGGGAAGAAAAGAGGTGTTTCCCGATGAGGCAACAGAACTGACAAATGTCTTGTCAGCACCTTCTTCTCATTTAATTTCCAGAGGCCAGCTCTGCCCCGAAAGAGTGGGATCGCAGCATTGTCTGCTGTGTTCCCAGATTTCCCAGTTCCCCCCAAACCCATGATTCACGAGTATATAGCTTCCTGAGAGCATGTCTCCCCTTGGGTTGACATGGAGCCAGCTTGGGGGTGGAGGAGCTGGGCAGCTGCGGACCCAGACGGGATACTGCCTGACAGCTTTGTGGCCATTGTAGACGGGAAGGGTTAGTTTCACCCACTCAAAGTGGGTGACTAGTGTGGAATTGCCTCTCCCTTCCTCTCCGTGAGACTGGCAGAGACTACAGGCTGAGGGAATGGGTGTTCTCTGGCTTATAGCGCCCCCTAGCACTGGTCAGAGGGATAGGGCTCTGCGAGCTCTCCAAGGCCTATCTGAATAGTGGGAAGGGGTTGGTTGGACCAATTAATTCGACTCTTTCAACCAATACTTGCGGACTTCTTTGTTACCAACACTGTCTTCAAGGGATGTCCTCTATCTAGGAAGGGAAACCGATGGATAAACAATCACATTTTTGTCAGCTAAGTAGTATGAAAGAAAGGAGCACAGGGTGCTGTGGGAATACACTGCAGGTGATTGATGAAGACTGGGGAGGGGAATTAGAGAAGGCTTTCTGGGGGAGGCGATATTTAAATTGCAACAGTAGTTCAATGCATTTTAAAAATAAGATATAGAGACAATAAAAGACATATTTCCTGACCTTTTAGTGCTTATGACCCAAGAAGTAAACAGACAGATAAACAAGTAATTAAAACAGGGCTCTCTCAGAAACAAGAGCTTTAGTCTCTCCTAACACTTCACCAGCACTGTCTTTGTTTTCAAGGAGGGAACAGAGAGAACCGAATAGGAACTCACTAAGTGTTGATTGAGAGACTGATGGATGTGCTTCGGTTTTGGACACATTTGATTTGTCTCAAACCTGTTTAAATGGCAAGATCTATCTTCCCTTCCTTGTCCTTGAGAGTTTCCCATGGAACCCTAAGACTTTTTGAGCTGAGGGGAATCTTGGAGACCATTACATTATAGCTTTCATCCAATAAACACAAATTGAAGTCTGGACAGATGAGGTGACTAGTCCACACACACAATTGTTCTTCTGCAACATTTGGAACCAATCTCAGTTCTTTTGCTTCCCCCCACCCCACCCCACCCCAGCCTCTCTTTGTCCCCCAGAAATAAAGTTTCATGGATTTCTTTGCAGTAATGTGTTTGGAATGTTTTCAAAGTATTAAGTAATAATTTAGAAAGGGAAACAATAAATACACAGGAGATATACCTCTGAGGGGAACAGAGTTGGCATTTGTCCTGATTGGCTCAGAGGTGGTTATTGTCATGACAGAGAACCTTTTAGTGAGGGGGCAGGGGGCATGCAGGACTGTCCATGTGTTACACACTGAACAAAGAGACTCTGAAACAAACTCATCTGCAGATCTGTCATGCAAATTCCAGAGCACGAGTGGCTGGAGTTTCCACAACTAGGGTGCAAACATTGGGTCATGCACTGTGGCTGGGGAAACTGAGGTCCACAAGTGCATGGGAGAGAGCCAGCTAAGGAATCACGCAGCTGCAAAGCACTCCTGGCTTAGCCACGAGCTGACCGTGAGAGGCAATTTTCTCACCTGTCTGAACCTTTTCTTTCCCACCTATAAAATGAGGATGGGTAGTCTCTGAGGTCCTTTTAAAGGACGTCTAAATGTCTATGAGAGACTTCTCAAAGATTCCAGCGTCCTGTAACTTGATATGAAGGAGGTGGACATGAACTCACCTACCCTAGAAAAGTTCCAGGAAAGGGGAAATGAGGGCAGCCTGGTAGGTTGAGGATAATCCAGAGAGATTTGGAACTTCAGTTCTTCTGAGGTTTACAAATCTATCCTTGTTCTTAGCTGTCAAGAGAAGGTGGGAGAGCCGGTACCGTCATTCTTAACATTAGCCGCAGGTCTACTCCATCAGCTTATAAAATAGTCTTGAAAAAGTTATTCTTGGGGTGCCTGGGTGGCTCAGTGGGTTAAACCTCTGCCTTCGGCTCAGGTCATGATCTCAAGGTCCTGGGATGGAGCCCCGCATCGAGCTCTCTGCTCAGCAGGGAGCCTGCTTCCCCATCTCTCTCTGCCTACCTATTTGTGATCTCTCTCTCTCTCTGTCAAATAAAATCTTAAAAAAAAAAAAGAAAAGTAATTCTTATATATTATTGAGTCTAAGGACACCATATGGCATCCAGACTGACGCCTGTGAGGTCTGCTTGCTGCATGGGTTGACCCTGGCGGTCAGGCTCTTCTTCACAAGGATTCATGGAGCTTGTTCTTTCTCTTCCTCAGGGTGAGGACTGAACTGAATTCTCATGGGTGGGAAGAGAGGAGTTGCTTGAGTTAGATATTAGGAAGAACTTCCTAACTGAAAAGAAAGCTAAACTCCAAAGATGCTGCATGGATCAGCTTTGGATGGGGAGCAAGAAGAAATAAACCCAAAGGCAATTTCATTACCTTTCAGCTGGAAAAACAATCAGATTACTCTTGGTGCTTACATAATTAAGTAGTTGCCATAATCAAATGCTTCAGATGCTTTCTATAAGGAACCTGCTGCTTGAAGTTCAGCAAAGTTACCTGTCTGATACTCATGTTCTAGGCAGCTTCCCTTGGAGAAAATATTGGCATTTTGGACAAAACTGTAAAGTGAAAAGAAAAAAAGAGAAGAGAGGGCCTTTATCACGTAAGATGCTTATCCCAAGTGGACTTGGTCTGGAAAGGCTTATAAAACCTTCCACATGACTGGCACCATGCAAGGATAAGCAAAACTCTCAAATCCCACCAAGTATGCCCTCATTCAACCCGGATCCTTGGAGTGGCCTTTGGAGTGTCCATTGTTCCAGACTCTATGGGCTCCTGGCCATACCCACACCCAAGTCTCCTGGGACCCTATTTTGTATTCAGAAGGCTAAAAAAGGAGGGTGGCCACGTATCTCAGGTCTCAAAGTATTTCTAATGTGATTGGGGGAATGATACAATTATACTCTACGAAATAGTGAGCTAAGCGCTGAAGTAAACATTTAAAAAGGGAAAGATCTATCTGGGGCAGGCTACAGTTAGAGTTAAGGTGGAAAGGGGCTTAAAAGTTGGGAAGGGGATAGGTAAGAAAAATGTGGAAACTTGATTCCTTCCTTATAGCTACAATTATTAAGGGGGGGCGTGGTGGCAAAGGAATTTAACAAATGTTTTTGGAAATACCATTTTCAATCAATTTTTCTGCTTCTGCCATCCCACTGTCACTTCTTGGAGGTGTAAATAGAGTTTCTGAGAAAGAAGTTGAACTTGCATTTCTGAGGATTATTTTGTTCCAAACTTTCTGCACATCTATAGCCAAAACATTCAAGTCTCTTTCTAAACAGAATGAGTTAGGAGAGAAAGAGAGAGAGACACACAAAGATAGAAAGACAGAAGACTCCAGCTGCAAAAGGGCATCTGCCCCATGACAGCTAATTACTGCTGAAGTCCAGGGAAATAAAGTCTCTCTTCCAGTGCAAATGAGTGAATGGAGTTCCTGGCTGCTTGTCAAGCCATATCACCTTTCTGTGCCAGTTTCCTCATCTGGAAAGTGTGCATAGTATTTTGTGTTTTTCCTATTGAAAAATTTTTTTGTGAGATATAATGAGGTGTGGCATGGAAACTATAAGGTAGAATCAAGATATTACTTAATAATAAGGAGAGCCATAGTATTAGTTATTAGCAATTATCCATTATAGCTAGTAGTCTAAGATCCTGGATAGTTCTCTAGAATCTGGTGTAAGTTACCCCAGTTTTGGATCAATTCAACCCCAAATTCTTTGCTGAAGAATGGAGACTTGTCTGGCCTTGGTGGGATTATCATTTCCTCCTGCCCTTTCTACTCACTGCTTTTCGAATAAGCTCAGGGTCTTTACACTTGCTGTTCTCCCTGACTGGTGTTCTCTCTTCCCAGATTTCCTCCTGCTCCTTCTACTTGCTCAACTTTCAGATAGAATGTCACCTCCTTAAAGAGACCTTCTCTCAGTACCCCATAGAAAACAGTGACCGCTCCCTCCCCTCAGTGATTTCTAAATCATTCTCTATGATTTTCGTCTTCATGATACCGTCACCGCAGGAAATTACTCGGTGTACTGGTGAATTCACTGATGCACTGCCTGAAACTTTCATGGAAGCAAGGATTTTGTTTTGCTCATCCAACATCCAGAACAGCTTTTGTTCAATGACTTCACAATTTACTCTGGGTGAGCCCCCGGGGGAAACAGCAGTCAGTTATAGCCAGCTCCAAAGGGCTATAACTCCAGGAAGTTCGGGGGTGTGTGTGTAGGTTGTCAGTTGATCCCTTCCCCTCTGAACCTGCTCTTTCCAGAGAAGGTGGAGACTTAGCCTTTTCCCCTAGCCTTTCCACTAGGCGCAGGCAGGGTCTCCAGGACCAAGGCCGCTTGTGACCCGAGGACGGCCTGGTGCTGTGGTGGGTGGCAGTTGATTTGGTTTGGGTCAGAAGTACTCAGAAGGGTGGATGTGTGGTCAGGGTACTGGCGAGGTGGGGCACGGGAGCGCCGCTCCGGGGGTCACTCGGCAAGCGTAGGTTCAAGACACGTTCCGTTTCACCCACTCGGGTGCCCACAGCCGCATTATTCCCTATAAGGATCTGAACGGTCCGGCCCGGCCCCGCCCCGTCGGCCCGCGCCCCCGGCCCCGCCTCTTTCGGAGGGCCGATGAGGTAATGCGGCTCTGCCATTGGTCGCAGGGGGCGGACGCCGAGTGCCCGAGAGGGGGTGCCCGGGGGACCCGCACTATATCACTCAGCCGCCGGGCAGCGGCGCAGAGCGGGCAGCGGGTGGGCGCTCAGACGGCTTCTCCTCCTCCTGCTCCTCCTGCTCCGCCCCAGCTCTCGCTCCTTCGCCCGGAGAGACCTCCGGCCCGCAGAGTCGTGCGCCAGCGCTGAGACAGCCTCGCCTTGCCCCATCCCGTCCGGCTGGGCACCCCCGGGGCAGCGCGCCCGAGGCCAAAGTTGCCCCGCACCGCGGAGCAGGAGAGCTCGGGCTGCAGCGGTCGCTCCAGCGGCGCGCACAACTTTGGAGAGGCGAGCAGCAGCCTCAGCAGCGGCAGCGGCAATGACTCCCTGGCTCGGGCTAGTCGTGCTCCTGGGCAGCTGGAGCCTGGGGGACTGGGGCGCCGAGGCGTGCACATGCTCGCCCAGCCACCCCCAGGACGCCTTCTGCAACTCTGACATCGGTAAGCGCCCCGGGTGTCCCCGCCAGAGCCCCTGCGGTGCCCGCTCCTGCGCTGCAGCCGGGAATGGGGCGCAGCTCCGGGTGGCATGGCAAGCCCCGCTCCTTTTCTCTGCCTGAGCTTGGGGTGGGGTGGCGAAACTCAGTTTCTTCGGTCGGAGGATATGGCATAGCTGAAGGGGCAGATGCCCTGCAGAGAAAACCTGCAGTGGCTGAGTGAACCCCTTGCAGCCTTTGCTTTTCTTTTAGGGCGTGAGGTCCCTCTTGGTCCTTTTGACATCTGGGAAATTTCCCTTTTTGACTATCACGAGAGGAAGGGCTGGGGGAGAAGGGTGGAAGAGGATTCCTAAAATTTGGAATGCCAACTAACTAAAGTACTGGATGTTCAGTAGTTTTTAAAAAGTTGCCAGCCATGTGCACAAAGTTGCAGGGGAATCTTGAAGTTTTCTGAGTTTGCATTTTCTCCTGCACGCATGAAGTTCATTCTTTTCACTGAGACCCAACCCAGCCTCCCACTTCCCAGGCAAGGGCTAAGGGAGCTTCTTGGACTGCCAAGTTTGAGTGGATTTAAGGGGGGAAATGAGAAGAAAGCTGTGGGGTTGACCCTTTCCCGGAGGAACCGTATTTGAGAGTGTTGATAGCAAGCAGGAGGTGGCGTGTGTGAGGGATCACTTATCACATAGCTGTGAGAATTCACAGGAAGGCTATTTTTTTTTTCCTTGAATGTGTGTGGGGAGGGGGAGAATGAGCAGTGGAAAACGAATTTGTCACCAAAAGAACAAAAATGCCAAGGATCACATCATGGTGACAATTCCAAACTGGACTTGGTGTCTTGATTAGAGACTCAGCAAGAGGTAGAACCAGTTTTTCTCCAGGGCCTTGCAAGTGTCCTGGGAGAACTTGTTTGGGAGTGTTCGGGACACTTGTGTTTGGATGGCCAGAGGTGGAGTAGCAGCTGGAAAACATCTCTCCTCTCCTTTCCAGCTCATAAAGCATGCAAGTCCAGTGGCCCCTGTTGTGTGTGTGTGTGTGTGTGTGTGTGTGTGTACTCGGGTTGGGGTGGGGTGGGGCACAGTCTAGCTGCCCTCTGCCTGTGTCCATTCAGAGGTGAAGAATGGAGCGTGTGTGTTTTAAGTCATAAAGAAGAAGGAAAATTTTCCACTGGGTCCTGGGTGAGGGCCTCCACAAGTGTGCAGCGGGAGAGGAGGGGGAGGAGACAGGAGCCTGGCAGAGGAGGCAGCCGAAGTTGGGAGGGGCACTGCTGGAGGGCCCTGCTGAGCCTAGGAGAAGTCAGGGAGGTTGGTGACCAGAAGGTCAGTCCAGTTGGCAGGAGTGGGTGTTTATGTGACCTGGGGTCACCCTTGTTAGAGGCTTCCTGGGGCCCGTGCTGTGCACCCTTCCCTTTCCCCGGGGGAATCCAGCCGGCCCCTCCGTTTGTGGATTGCCTGAAGGATTCTTTTGGGCTGCCTGACCTGGAAGGTTTTCTTCCTTCTCCTCTGACTGCTCCCACCCCAATTTCACTTGGCCTGCCCTCCTCCCCCCACTGGTAACATTCCCACCTGAGTAGTGCTGGGAGCTGCTGCTGCTGCAGGTGAGCTCTGGTTTTGCTCTGTGAGGAGGTCAGGAGGCTGACAGGTGGAGTCAGGGCACCCTGTTCTGCTGGGCAATGGCTTGGGTGTGTTCGCTTGGATTTTTTGGTGTGTGGGGAGAGGGAGACCTCATGACTCCCCCTTGCCCTTGGCTTTTGGGTTTTCACCTTGGAAGTTCACCAGAGAGCAGTGGAAACAGCAACAAGGAGACCCGGCTTTTAATGGTTGCTCTGACTGACTCTTAGGTTTCCTGCTGTGGGTCTGAGCTGATGCAGAAAGTTTCTTGTAATTTCTCTGGACTGATTTAACAAATCCCCACCCTCGATAAACTGCCCAGAGAAAAGCTAAGTTACTAGGAAGTACCCGAAGACCAGAACATTGTGGTAGTGAAAATAAAAAGGAAACAAAAAAATTTTTTTTCGATATGCTGGCACCAATCCAAAACTGTTCTGCCTGGGTTTGGTGCACTGCACTAGTGGTAGGGATGAGATAATGCTTTTCAAAATGGGAGGTGTGGATGTGGACTGCTTACTTGACCTCCGCTGCCTTACAGTACCCTGCTGGTGTCCAGTAGGTGGCTCCCAGTTTTCCTTGCTGAAGAGCCTTTCTGTTTCCAGTCTGGCTTGAAGCTCTGCCTGTCCTCTCCCTGAAGGAAATGTGTAGGAGCTTCCCATTCTCCTTGGCCCTTACGACCCCACCAATCAACGCTGTAGCCCATTAAAGATGCTCATGCCAGACCACCAGCTTCTTCTTCCAGAACCTTCCTGGCTGTTTTCTCTTTGTGGCTGAGTGCCATGTTCCTGGGTAAAGGGAACCGTATGCCTGACTTGGCCCTGTCTAACGAACCCCCATGGTCTTCCTTCTCCTTTCTCCTCATCCACAGGTGTCTCTTTTTGCCTTTATCCCCTCAAACCCTGGGGATTGGCACTGCTTTCTGGATGGGGAGGAGTTAAAAGGTGTTTCTATGGCAACTCCAGGCCCTGCACCCTAGTGAAGTGTTTAGGAGAAGAATAAACTACATGCCGGCTTATAAAACATACTGTGGGGGAAAGAAAAGGAGTTGGCAGCAGCCAGGATGTCTGTGGCCCCCTCCCCACCAGTCAGTGCCCCTGAAACTCCTGACAAAACCTTGACTCTGGAGGAGGGAAGGGAGGGGGCTGGGAATGAAGGAGGCAGCCTTGACCGGGTAGATCCTGCTCCAGCAGCTCTGTCCAGCTCAGGAAGGGGTAGGCAGTGCCAAGAGCCTTCTGAAAATTGGGGTGTGTGTGTGTGTGTGTGTGTGTGTGGTTTCTGCTGGAGGCAGGCAGCAGAGAGAGAGAGAATTTTGCTTCAGAATGCCAAGCCCTTCTCTCCAGCCTCCTTTGCATAGAGGAATGGGGCTGTGCCATGGAGTGTTGGGGGCCTGCCTCCCGAGCCTGTTGGGAATTCAACAGTGAGGCTGAGCTTGGGGGCCCGCTGCCAGCCCTGGAGGACAGTCTCTGGATATCTCTGAATTGTTTTGACAGGGACCAGTGCCAGCAGATTCTTTTGGTATCAGATCTGAGGTTGTGGTTTTAGCAAAGAAGCCATTTTCAAAGAAGCCAGACCCATTCCCTCTCTCTCTCTCTCTCTCTCTCTCTCTCACACTCTCTCTCTCACATGCACGCGCTCATGCACGGACACACACACACACACACACACACACACACTTACACTCCACACTAGGCTTTGTGACCAAAGGAAAATAAAAAGGATCAGACTTCAGAGAGGAGCCAGCCACTTGGGGAGGGGACCCAGGCTGCCCAAATCTTGGGAACCCTGGAAAAGACGAGAGCTGCTCTATGTAGGAGGGAAGGGACATCTCTCAGACTCCTACTGAGTACGAGCATTTCACAGATCCCGTGTCCTTCATCCACCCAGCAACCTTAAGAGTAGGTATCAAATCCATTTTTCAGGTGGAAAACATCAGGTCTAGGAAAGGTTGTGCTTTCCCAAGGTCACCCAGCTACTAAATGGTAAAATGAATTCATTCTTAGTTATGCCATTCTTCAAAACCTTTTCAACTTTCATTTACCCTTGATATTCTAAGGCAAACAACCCTTCCTCTGACTGAAGGGGAATGGAAGGTTAACTTTTGAAGGATGCTTTACTTATTGATTTGGGAAGTTTTCATTAACAGTTATGAAGAGAGCCAAAATGACCTGAGGTTTTAAGTAAATATCATCTTATGAGAAGGAGAAATAATAATAATAATAATCACTATTATTATTATTAGTTTAGGGTATAAAGGGAGGAAAATAGAGGAAAGTTTCTAAAGTTTTTTGGCTGTTAGAACTGAAAGAGACCCTCAACACCACCAAGTCACAGTAAAATAATGACTCAGTTTATCACACTGAGACCCAGGGAGAAGTAAAGCTAATGGAGACAAAACACCTTGGGTTTCAAGACTCTTCCCCTTCTAGATGGGGATGAGTTGGGGCTGCCCAGGGTAAGATGCCCAGTCTATGTAGATGGCTAGTGTGGTGGCAGGAAGACCAGAGACTGGGTCCCTGCTGGCGGGAGAAGGTCCCTCTGCCAACAGTTCTGTGTCCCTTTCACAATCCCTGGATAGATAAGGCTAGAAAAGTGGCCACAGAAGTGGCTTGGGTGGAGGGACTTTTGTTTGTTTTGCAGGAACAGCAGGAACCATTCAGCTCCACTGCTGAATGGCACATTCCAACAGGTTCATTAATTAAAAACAAAAACAACAACACAATTCTCCACTGCATTTGACTTTTACCATTCCAGCCAGTGTGGACAAGGAGGCCCCTTCTTCTAGCTTTTGTCATCATCGACTCCTGGGTGGCCTTGAGAGGCAGCGTGGGGTGGTGGCAAGGCTGTGGGGCAGGCAGAGCTGGGCTTAAATCCTTCCTCTGGGGCCTGTTGGTGGTGTGCTCTTAGGCACATTACTGGATATCTTTAAGCTTTGGTTTCCTCATTTATAAAAGAGGAATAATAATTTGCAACACCTTGGCCCTTTACGTTTTCTCCACATTTTAAAAGCCACAAGTGTTCTATGAATACATTCTATGCCCATGTATGTAACTGTGTATATGCACATGTGTATCTATTTATCTATCATCTATCTAAAATTAGATAGAGCTGATGTCCTTTTGGACCACTTCCTCTAATTCTAGCTTCTTCTCCAGGTCCTTTCTTCTCTATGCATTTACATACATAGGTACCCAAGGGAAATTTATAGTAGTTTTTCTCTTAGACACATGAATGATAGAATACAATAAATAATGGAATACCACATATAGCATTTGCTTTTTGTAACTGAACAATGTATATTAGGGATTGTTCTCAGTTAGTACACATACATGTCCACATCATTCTATATATAGTTTTCCATGGGATTATAATTGTAAAGAGCTAACAGGTATAGAGTGGTTATTAAGTGCCGGGCACCATTCTAAATAGTTAACATGCATTAACTCATTTAATTCTTTCAATAGTCCTATGAGGCAAGCATGCTACTGTCATTCCCATTTTACAGATGAGGAAACTGAGGCTTAGAAAAATTAGATAACTTGTTCGAGATTATAGCAGAGACTGTTTAAAACCCAGCAGGCTGGTTCTAAAATATAATCAACTTCTATACTAGATGTTAATTGCCTTATATTATATAATATTCTATATTACTCTATGCTGTTTTATTATAATATGTATCCCTGTAAGTACAGAATGTATTTATTTAGCCATTTCTCTATTTATAGGTGTATAGGTTTTAATAGCTTTTCCTGTTTGCAAAGAGCACTGCAATAAAGAGTTGTCTAATCCTCTTGTTCACATGTGCAAATATTTCTTCACAGCAAATATATAACTTGAATTACTGGACATAAGTAACTATATTTTATATTTTAACAGCACCTGCCAGTTTTCTCTCCAGAGTGGCTCTGTTCACATGGCTCTTTTCGGATGTGCAACATGAAAGAGTGGAGGGACTATGACAGCCCTGTGCTGGAGGGACTTCCGTGCCTCTCTCAAATGGGAGAACAGTTTATAATTTTTATTTATTTTCTGAGGTTTTTTTTTCTTATTGCTTGTCCTTTTGTCCCTCTGAAAGGGAGCAAAATTAGGGCCACTTAGATTAAGTTGATGGGAGTATTTTTATAATACTTAAGTGCTCGGAAAGCCATGTCTTTTGACATGATGTAGTTTGGGAGTCATGCAGTTGAAGATGGTTTCATTTTTTGCTTTCATAGTAAGCAAGGGGCTTTCATTACCTTAAGTTGTTGACTTTGGGGTTTGCTATGAGCTCAGTTTTAGGCACATGTGGCTGTACGTTGAAGACGTGTGCACGGTTTTATTTGCCGATTCAAAGATATCCCCTTGTTGACTGCCCTTACCCAGACTTATGGTGACAGTGAGGGGACTCATTCCTTTGCTTCCCTACTGCCCTTGCTATTGTATTTGGATGGTGCTTGGATGGGAATGGTGGGAGGCCATGGGGAATGGAGATGGACTGAAGAGAGGAAAGCATGGTGGGTTCTAGCCAAGAAAGATGCTGGGGTCATTATGGGAGCTAGAAGGACTGGTTTAAGAGAGAATTTCATTTTTAATAAATAAATAAATAAATAAACACATAATGAAATGGGAAAAAAAAAAACCCACACTGCTTTAAAATGAAAAGTGCAGTGATTATCTCCAAGATCTTAAAAGAAGTGGGAATAAAAGCAATATACTGTTAAGTTATTTAGTATCAGAAATCACAAACAAAAGCAGGTGGACTATGGAGGAGAGTAAAAAAAAATATATATATATATATATATTTTTTTTTTTTCTTTTTCTTAAGGTCATGCATGTTCCTTAAGTAGATACCAGTCAGAAAGCCACACCCTGCCAGAGGTAAAATGCTGACGGAAATCACGTCATCCTTTGAGCAAAAGAAACCAGGAAAGGGAACCCCTGTAAGCTGGACAATGAGGAGAGTACATAGAAGGAGAGAACCAAAGAAGGAGACCCCATAATTTTGTGTATGAACCCTGACAAAGTTCTAGAGTAACCTCTGGTCTACACATGCATGGGTCAGACTCAAACCAATGTAGCAAAGGCTTGGAGAATGGCACTGAGATTACAACCAACTCACACAGAAAGTAGAGTGTAAGACTAGCAGGTTGAATGACTCCTGAAACAAAAACTGTAGTATTTTGCAGTGATTTTGCAACATAACCCAGAGTATATGTAATATTATATTTATACAAAATGAAAATAAAAATTATTCAACATCAAAAAAAAAAAAAGAGAGAGAGAGAGAGAATTTCACTGTCCTGATTAAAACCCTTCATTGAACTCTTGGGACGAAGTGTCATAAAATGACTCTAATGAGGACCAGTTTGACCCCTGCCTCCTTCTTCATCATTCTTTCATCACTGGCCTTTCCAGCTCCTGCTGTTCAGCTTCTCTGTCTGGGTCTTGGCCCATGCTATCCTCTAGTTTTTGAACACCCTCATCAAATTCCCATTCTTCAGGTTTCATTTCCCTTCCCACCTCCCTGGCATTAGTGTAGAAGAATAGTCACACCTTGCCCAAATTTTGAGCATGTTGAAAAACACTATGTTTAATAAAAACCAAATTCTCCAAAGCTGCATGGGAAATTCCCAGAGTGGGTCATTTTTGGGCTGAAGAGAGACCTAAGGGCTGTATTCCACCCAGAGGGATGCATCTAGCCCCTCTGAGAGGGGAAGCATCTGCTCTGTTGTCCGTATTACTTGATCAGTCCAGTCCCATCTTTGGGTCATAATACTCCATTCATACTCCCAGAGAAAAAAGCTTGGAGATTTCTAAATGCCATTACATCAGGGGTCACCAAAAATGCCTCAGGTGTATTTACTGTGTTCCAGGCACTGTACCAAAATCCTTGCTTGCTTATCTGTCATGCTGTGAGGTAGACATGACCCATCCCAGCTGCCTGGTGAGTGACCTGAGGTGAGAGGGTAAAACTGCTTGTCCAAGACCACATCTCTAAGAAGTAGAATCTACATTTGCTTGGTCTATCCAAAAGTTATATTTCAAATAAGGATAGACCAAGGGCTAGGACTCTCTAGCCCTAAAATGTGCTACCCCTTAGCAACTTCCTCCATATTGGATTTTTTTACTCCCTACTGCCAGAGTCCCCCCTTAGTATGCTTCTCTTTGATTTTCTTCATAGCCAGCCTCTCCAGCTCTGGCCTCCCCTGCTGGCCCCAATTTTATTGCTGTGTAGTTCTAAGGAAACCAAGCCTTGAACCTTATTTCAAATCCCTGTCATGGTGCTCCTTCCACTGAACCAGCCCTTTCAATGCTGAGGACTGTTTTTTATTAATTTTCTCTCTATTCTGGGAAAAACCACCCACCACATTTCGTGTGTCAATGATTTTTCCATGAAAACCAGTTAAACTATACTTATAGTGGCTGGTAATAGCCATTTTTTCCTGACATAATCAGCTAATACACAAACTATTTGCAGCAAGAAGCAATGACACTTGGTGTCTTCTTAAGCCTGAGAAGATTTCTCATGGGTTATTGGATGGTTTATTATATGATTTGAGTTGGCTTACTGAAGTGCTAAAGATAGCTCATGGACCCTTGGTAGACCACTGTTCTTCACTCTGAACAACTCTGAGAGTCGTTCTTTAGTTTTACAGAGATTTACCATCCCTCCTCCATGTGCGCAGGCCCGCACACTTATGACTCTTGTCATCCTTCTGTTTAGCCACAGCGCTAAGAATGGGCTGGTAGAGCTAGCAGGTTATCGACATGTCCTGCATAATCTTCCAGAGGAGGTAACATGGGTTTGGGTGTTTGTTTCCTGTGTTAATCTCTGACGGGCTGAAGTAAACAAGTACACATTGATTCTAGCTAAAGGAACTCACTAAATAGCATTTGACAGGAGGTCACAAGGTGTCCATCCCAGCCATAGTGGAACTAAGAGAAGTTTTTGCTTGGTTGCTTAAAAAATTAGTGTCTAGAGAAGGGAAGGGGACCTAGAGAAAATGTCCTGATTCATTTGTAGGCATCTGTGAGCCTGGGATGGTTTGGCTGCCACAAAAGGAATGATCCATGCTGCCCAACACCCAGTTCTGATTTATGTTCATGTAAACTGTATCATCTAACAGTGGCATTCATGGCACAGAGAGGAGAGAAGCTAAGTATCCCCAGACCTATGGCCACCTGGCTTGTTTGTGGGAGTGGGGAAGAGGAGAGCTGTGAGATTTGGCCTCAGAGAGCCCAAGGTAAAATCAGCCAGTGTCAGGGGGGTGGAATGCAAGGCAGGGATTGGGGAGTCTTGTGCAGATCAGAGAGATCAGAGCCAGTCTAGAACTAGAGACCTTAAATATCGCATGGCAATTATCCCCTCACCTCCTCTCATCTTTCATCCTTCTCAGAATGAGGGCACCGGGCATCTGAGAGCTCAGTAGCCGGTAGAGAAGGGCTGTTTCATTCAGAAATTCAGGGCTCCTGCAATCCCCTAGATCTATGCATGGGAAGGCCAACCTTGTTGCAACCTGGGTCAGAGCTCATAAGGACATAGTTTCAACACTTAAAAGATCACCAGTGTTTGGCTGAAGTGCTTGTGGTTTATGTGTTAGGAGGGATTTCTTTTTGACCTGGACTTGATCATCATCAATAGGCTCATAGACTTTGAGATTTGGAAACACAGTAGCTCTTATGAGCTCTGCTGTTCATGAGCTTGGGTAAGTTCTCTGGCCTCAATTTGTTCATCTGCAAAAGAAGGGGGAATGATAGTGCCACGCTGAGTTGGTGAGTAAGTGAAATAACTCAAGAAAAATGTTTAGCATAGAGTATACCACATACTAAAAGCTCAAGCAACAGTAGCTCTTAGTTGTGGTATTGTTGTGTTATAAGGCAGAATGCATATTCTCACTTATTTTTGATAAGGAAAATGGGGATCTGCGAGATGTGATATCTTCCAGGGCCACACACAGAAGCTGAGTTTCAAAATCATGGTTGTTTGACCCCTATCCCTCAGTCTAATGTTTTCCCACTTAACCACACTGCCTCCCACAAAACAGTGAAACCAATAACCAAGTTCCCTACTTGAGAGTCTTAAGTCCACTAGATCTTATTTGATGATCACAACATTCCACCAAGGAAAACAGGATGGGGAGGGTCACTGTTCCCATTACACAGATATGGATAGTGAAAACTAGTATGATTCCAGAGCTTGGTCACACAGCCCTCATGTGAAATCGGGAGGCCAAATCCCATATTCCTAGACTCTGACAGGCACAGGTAGAAGATGCTGGGGTAGCCAATGGGAGGGCCTGGGAAATGGATCAGTGACACTGAACTTGGATCTTGAGTTCATATTCCCATCTACCCCCATCTATCCTGGGGTTAGGAGAGGTGTAATGTATAGGATTGAGCACCAGCCTGGAGTCAGGACACTTGAGTTCTAGATCTGAGTCACCACATGATTTGGGAAATACCTTGGTGATATCAACTTCTCTGGGTTTCAAGCTTTTATCTATAAAATAGCAGGATTGGCTCTATGTGCTATGTATGTACCTTTTTCACATATACTTCGGGTAATAGTATTTTCCTGAACACTTACTATGTGTCAAGTTCTCTTCAAAGGGGCTCTCTAGTCTAGCTGAATAACTGAGCACCTACATCTATCAACAACACCTTTTAAGAGGTAATTTCTTTAGAAATATGGTCTATTAAGAAAAGAGCTAGGATAGTGGTTGTAAAGCAGATGAGGGCTTCAACTGAACAAAACCGCTAATGAGCTGACATACTTTATCGGATGACATATTTGACCACCAAACTTCCTGCTGGAGAAGAGCTAATTTGCCAAACAGATAGCAACCCTGCAGACTTAGTTGATGGCTAGAATTTAAAATCAGGATCACTTTGGTGTCTGTCATTGATGACTGGAGAGCTTGAAGCTGATGGATAAGAGGTGGGATTTAGACTCCTTATTCATCAAAACAAGGTCTTCCTGATCCAATCTATCTGAGGAGTCCCTTATTCCAGAAAATGTGGCTAATGGCTTGGCTGAAACCTCTGTAGCTGAGAAGACCTTTCTTGTGTAAGGCAGGCTCAGATGAAGGCCTGTGATTAAAATGTATGTGATCTGACGGAACCTGGTTCACATGAATGAGGACAGAGTTTAGAAGACAAAGAGCAAACCTGTGCCCTATTGGGCAATCACAATCCACTCCTCTCCCCAACAGTAGGACAGAAACCCCCCAGTTCCCTTGACTGTAGCGTCTTGGTAAAAATGTTTACCAGAAGGACAGCCAGATGCAAGAGAATCCCAACATCCATACTGTTCTCAGGGTACATTTCTAAGCAAACGAGTACAATACAAAGAAGTTGCACCTGAACCAGGCAAGTGTAGGTATGAGTACATTTGTTCTTGGATTGATTCTCTCTTGGCCTGGGTTTTCTTACCTCTTACCTAAGTCAGATCACAAACCCTAATGCCTAAAGAGGCCAGTCACAGAAGCCAGATGCTTGCCTATGAAATAAATGGAAACATTACTCATTTCTACCAAGAAAATATGTATGTGGTTACCTAGTCTCTTGTTTTCCCACTGTGGAAGGGATAAATGGATACTAAAAATATTTCTTTATTCTAAGGTGAACAATAAAACAATGGGCAGGTGTGATGTTAGGTAGCAGCTCATCTTTGGTCTTGGAGTGGGGGAGGCAACAGAGCAGAACAGCAGCCATGTGATCTGAAGCACCCCTGTGCCTTCTCCAGCGATCAGGAGGAATGAGCTCTGGCCTCTCAGAAGGGGAGCCCGGGAGGATTACCAGATTTCCAGTCTTTTAGTAGAAGCTTGATATCCAAAATTTTACGTGAAATCTTCTAATTTTTAAATGTTGTCACAATTAAAGAGAAACACACACATGTGTGTGGGGGCCAAACAAAACATGTCCTTGGGCCAGATTCAGCCTTCGGACTTACCAGTTTTGTGACTCTGAGTCTAGATGGTCTGAATCTCTTCAAGCTGTAGGATTTCTAGGTGAGTAAGATCAACTGCATTTTCAGGCAAAATTATGTACCTTGTTCTCTGTTTTACCAGAGAATACTGCTTATATGTTTGTTATCACACTTTTCCGCAGTTCCTGAGGCGGGTCAGAGCACAGGTTCTTGAGTTAGACTGCCTCTTGCCTGGTTCAAACCTTGGCTCCACCAACAGCTAGCTATATATCCCAGGCAAGTCAATCTTTCTCAGCCTCATTTTTCTTATCTCTAAAATGGACTACACCAGAATAGTCCTCTTAATCTCATAGGGTTGTGGGAGAATTCATTGAGATAATGGAAGTTGCAGGCTTGGCCCACTGCCTGCATGTAGTGAGGGTTTGATTAATGTCAGCCATCATATTTTTACTACTCAGTGCCTCCCTGTAGATGGTGAGCCATCTGGAGAATGGAGTCACACCTGACCAGCTCACTGCCTGATGCATAGTAGGCATGAGATAAAAGTATCTTGAATGAAGGAGGACCTCTGAGAAAGATATTTTTCCAGGCTTCCCAGGCAATAGTGCACTAGCTCTGTGTGTGTATCAGAGAGAGAGAGAGAGAGAGAGAGAGATAGAGATGGAGAGATGGAGAGAGAGACATGAGAAATCAGTTTTCACATGTTAAGCAATGAGCAGCTCCACAAGAAAAAGCTGTCCTAATCTGCTAGGATAGCATGCTACACGGTGGCAACTGTGCTGGAAAATGAGACCAAAGCCCTTGGCCATCCTTTTCCGGCAGAGAAGACAAGAGCTGGCTGGGGCAAGCAGAGTGCAGATGTCAAAGCTCAGGTGCTCACAAGTGTGCTAACATCATGGGATGATTCAGCAGCCTGAGAGATTTTTATTTACTCAGGGTCCCTTTAAGCCAGAGTGGATTCCTGGAGGCTCTTAAAATTTAATGCCCCACCTGGATAGTCAACATCTGTGTTTTATTTTGTTTAAAAAAGTTAACCCCAAATAGTTCAAATTCCTTCTCTATTCCTTGGAGAGGAGTTTCTTGTCGGGAGACTCATAAGCAGGGAGACAAAAAGGCCAAGGGTAGACCAGCATGGACCAGGAGAAATAATATGGAGAGCCACACATACAGGCCAAGTATGTAATTTTAAATTTGCTCACAGCGGCCTTAAAGAAACCAACAAAAAATAGGTGAAATGAATTTTGATACTATCTTAACCCAAGATTATCCAAAATATCATTTCAACATGTAGTCAATTCTAAAATTATTAGTAAGGTTTTAAAATCTTTAAGTTTTTGAAATTCAGTATGTATTTTATGCTCATAGCATATCTAAGTTTGGACTAGTTACATTTCAAATGCTTAACAGACACCACGGTTAATGGCCACCACATGAATAGGACAATGTGGGTCAAGAGAATGTGTGCAAATACAAGGCATCTTTTTTTCTCCTTTCAGTTGTTTAATGAGCTGTGCACAGAAATATGGGGAAAATGGAGGTGCACTGGGCCAATCAAGGCTCTGAGCCTCCTGACTCAGCTTTGTGGCAAGTGACTTTTATGCCATGTGGGTCCCAGTGCAGGGAGCCCCTTTGCTCTGATACTGTAGGAGCCATGTGACCTAGTGCTCTCACTTGACAGATGGGGAAACTGAGATCCAGAGAGTTGGAGTAGCTTGGCCTAAGAGACAGAGATGGAAAGAGAATAAAAATAATATTTGGTAACATCTAACATTTATGGAGTCGTTTTCATGTTACGTGAACTTTCCATGCATTATCTCTTTAAACGCTCATAATCACCCGATGAGAAAGCACTCTGATTTCTATTTTGCTGATGAAGAAACCTAGCTTCAGAGGAATGAAACATTAAGGCAGCTAATATTTATTGACAGTGACTCTAAGAACTTCATATGCATATATATCAACTCTATGATTTTCTATAAGCCTACACATTAGGAATTATTACCATTGTTGTCACCATCATTCCACTTTACAGATGGAATAAAGGCTAAGAGAGGCTACGTCACTTACCTAAAATGCAGGTAGTACGTGATGGAGCCAGGCTTTGAGCCCAGGGTGCTAGACTTGAGTCCAAGCTCTTCATTACAAATTATGCCCAAAGTCAGCCAGCCGTGCAATGGCAAAGCTGGTGTTAATGCTGGTACATCTGTTCCGTGGTCCAGGGTCTTCCTTCACTGTCCCGCTTTGCTGCTTGTATCATACTCCTCCTGACTTCCTAGCACTTTCTGCCCCACCCTGCTGCCAGTAAGAACCAGACAAGGGAGGCTCTGGACTCCAGCACTGATGGAAGGTCCAGGCAAGCAGGCACATCTCCTCTGGCTTGGCTGGTTCCCAGGCTGCTCGAGCCCCTGAAGGCCAAATTCCTTGGCCAGTGCAAGAGGGTGGGAAGAACACTTGTCCAATTCTGCCTTCCCAGTTGGGCAAGGTCAGTGTACCAGGTTGGAAAATGGTATGAGTCTAATTGCAGGGGGGAGAGGCTGAGAGGATTAGCACTCTTTAAATAGAGACCAGAAAACTAAGAATAGCCTTGCTGCCTGGAAATTGATGGATATTCCTGACCACAGGCCATCCCACTTAGTAGGTGCTCAATAAATGTGGGTACACTACAGGAATAAACAAATACTGAAAATGGGTCATTAGGGGGCCCTCAGCCAGTGAGACTGTGCTCTTTATAAAAAGAACTTCAAACTTAGGTTATTTGGGTCTCCCTGCAGGCTGGAGACCTGTGTTACTTTTATTTGTCTACTTTTGCTGTGTTGAGGCCAATGACTTTTATTTTGGGGCCAGCTGAACAACAGGCAATTAGAATGTCAGAGAAAGACAAATTGTGTTTGCCTGCTATTCCACCTGGCTAGAAAGATGGGAATTACTTCCTTTTGTTCTATTATCCTGACTTTGGTGTTCTCTACAACACTTTGCAGATTCTAGTTCCTTGGAGCCTTAAGATAGGAACCTCCAAATCTGTCTTGAGACTTTTATCCATTCTCCAATACCAAGTTCCTGGGTCCTTCCTGAAGGCTACCTCATGGTCTGGCTTGGAAGAATTGAGGTTGCCTTCCTGGCAGAAATTTTAGCACAGCCACCTCTTGTAATTTATCAGGTGAGTTGTGAGGCTAGGGGCAAGGAAGATTTCCAGGTACTGTGGGAAAGCCTAGAGCAATGTTTCCCCGAGTGTGATCTTCCAAACAGAAATGTTCCTTCAGCCAACATGTTTAGGAAAGCTGTTTATTGTAGTTCCCTCTTGGAGATGCACAATGACCATTAGCATAGTAAAAGCTCTGAGAAGTCCTGCTGTGTGGTAACCTGTTCATTTCTGTTTATTCTAGTGTTTCCTGATCAAGGAACCAGTTTTTAAGTGGTAAGACTGCCCACCTGAGGATTCTGAAAACTACTTTTGCCTTCTTGCAGAAGTGTGTTTGTTGAAGAGGGAAGGAAAAAATAAGAGATACTATCTACATTGCATAGGAAAATCGCTCATCTGGGGCTGCCAAAGAGAATGGCTGCATCAGTGAGGGGGCAATTTATGGGGCTGGAACAAAAAGGAGGAAGGAAAGAGTGACCTTCAAGGCCAAACACTGGCCAGATTTAACGATCCAGCCTTTGTCCATGACTTGTGTTACAATCTTACTTGGTCCGTTCTGGGCACATCAGATTTTTAAAATCCTGGTATCCTTTGATACTATTAGAGACCCGATGGAAGGGAACTGTGGCTGGCATGACTGGGACATATTTAAGACTTGAAAGACCAGAGGTAAGTATTGTGGAGAAGGTAGCAAAGGCGATATACCTACCTCTGGTCCCCCACTGGTCTTAGCTTGAGCTCTCAGTCTATGCTTCCTTTAGATGAGCATCTTAATCAGTTCATAAATGGGAGTGTCTCTGAGAATCTGACTAGAGCTATACATACAAACTTCTAGAATTTCTGACATCTTCCTGAAGGCCATCTGTAATCATCCCATCCACCCAATTCAGAACAGTTGTTTTAGAGAATCACTGAGTTGATGATAATGTGTCAAAACAAAGCAAGAAACAAAGGAGACAAAACAAAACAAGAATAACCCAACTTAATCCAAAACTGAAAGTTAGTGGCACTGCAGATTCGGCAGTTGCTTGGAATGTTTTGGTGCATGAACTCATTGCTGAATATTTTGCCTCGGTTTTTATAGAATCTGCCCAACTGGGATGCCATCTCCTAGTTCATGGCTCTGGGTTAAGCAAGTATGGACACTCCTACCCTCTACAGAGTATCAGCTATGTTCACGTTTTACCAGAAGTCTTGGCTAGCTGGGATCCCAGGGAGGACAGCATGGGGCTATAGAATAGGGGTTGATGCCCCCAAGAGATAGAACCCCAGGCCTAGCTCTGCTCCTTCTGGCTGTGTGATTCTGGGGGAGTCTCCTCCATTTCGAGGCTCCTTGATGCAGTTAATGAGAAGTCTTGGGTCTGAAGCCTTGACTATTCAGACTCCAGCTTCCAAGGTCTTTAAACAAGAGGGGGAAGAAAAGAGAGAAGGGTGTTATTTGGGCTGCTGGTGGTGAAAGGCTGGGTGGTGGTCACTTGGGTGGCTTAGCCCTTTAGCCTCTGCCTTCAGCTTAGGTCATGGTCCCAGGGTCCTGGGATTGAGCCCCTCATTGGGCTCCTTGCTCAGCTGGAAGTCTGCTTCTCCTTCTTTCTGCCTGCCACTCCCTCCGCTTGTGCTCTCTCCCTCTTTCTCTCTCTCTCTCTGTCAAATAAATAAATATAATCTTAAAAAAAAAAAAAACTAAAAAGAAAGAAGAAAGGCTGGGTGTTTGCCTACCCCACTCCCAGGGCTGAACCTCCTGCCCGAACCCTACCTCCTGTACCCTTAACTCCAGGTGGAAAAGCCCATATAGCCAGATTGAGGAGAAGCCTCTGCATGAAACTGCTCCCACCTGGGCCTGGGGAAGGGGACGTGGTTGGCCTGAGAGAAGCAGGTAGAGCTCTGGGGCCAGGAGGAGTGTGGGCTGGGGAAGAATCCCTGTCATGGGGCTCTGACGCCACAGGCCAGGCAGGCGGAGGATCCAAGCCAGCGGGGGTCACTTGGCCCTGCTACTCCTCCTCGCCCCCTCCTTCATAATTTCCTATTTCCTGCCTCCTTCTCCTCTGACACAGTTATAAATAACCTCCGAGGCTGGCCTCTGGGCTCAAGCATAGGTGAGCCAGAGCAAAGTGGAGGGGACTAAGGTGGAGCTGGGTCTGCCACTTAACTAGAGGCAGAAGGTTTCAGGTTGCTCAGGGGAATTTTTTTTCTTGTTGTTTCCACTAGGGAATGAGGTAGTGAAAGAGGAAATAATCTGTGTTGGCTTGAAGAGGCTTGACCTCCCCCTTGGGCAGGTGCTGGGTTACGCCTGCAAGGAGCTGCCTCTCTGCTGGCTGGAGATCCTGGGGCCACAGGGCAAGCAAGGGCTTAAAGAGAAGGCATCTCAGGATACTCAGAGGGCTGGGTGCCATGTTGGCAGGACCTGTGGCCTCCTTCCCAAGCCCGGCCAGGCCCCATGTGAGAGGCCAAACACGCAGAAATCTGTGGCCCAATTTCTATCTTCTTCCTCAGCTACCAGCCATGTGTTCATTGAGACCACCAAGCACAGGCCTTGATCACCATCATCTCCCAATCTGGCTGCCTCCTGTCCAGCTGGGCACATGGCTTCCCTCCCTCTGTAAGGGTCCCATGAGTACATTTGCTCTGGGTCCATCCATTCCTTGAACAAAGATTTATTGAACATGTTATGTTCTGCTATGTTCCAGGCACTGGGAGAGGTGCTGGGGTCACAAAGGTGAATAGGCCATGGCCCCCACTCTTGAAGCTGTTGCTCAGCCTGTCTCCTCTTTGCTATGGCTCTGCCCTCTCTTCTCTATAGTTCCAGCTTGGACAATTGAGGATATGCAGGAAGCATGCTAAAGGGCCCCCATTTTCCACCACATCTTTGGTTTTCAAAGATTCAGAAAACAAAAAAGGGATTCTGCAGAAGCCAATGTACTAACTATCTTGTAGCCCACTCATTGCCCGCTTCCTCTTCTGCCCAGGGGCCCATGGAAATTTTCTCTGGTGCCCATCCTACCTCATGGCTTCCTTGGAAACCCATTAACTTGTTTTCTTCCTGGAGCCCAAGAGCACTGGACCTTAGAGGTATTTTTCGGTGCAGTGGGTGATGCAGGCTGCTAACACCTAGCAGAGGTTGCCTTTTTCTGATTCACATGAGGTGCCGGATAGGTAGTTGCTCCTGGCTTAGCAAGGGCAGTGAATCAGACCTCTCTCCTGGGCCAGCCCTCTGTGAGACTCTAGGCTCAAGGCCATTTTCATTCCTGAGCATGACCACAGGTCATTCCCTAGTCTTCCCTTCTTTCACCAGTGGGGTGTGTGTGTGTGTGTGTGTGTGTGGGGTGTGTGTGTGTGTGTGTGTGTGTGTGTGTGTGGGGTGTGTGTGTGTGTGTGTGTGTGTGTGTGTACGTGTGTGTACGTGCGCGTGCATGTGCACGCGCATGCACTCTGCCTGTCAACCTGTTCTACGGCAGCCCCTGGTACTACCTGGGGACCTGAAAAAGCTGAGCCTGGGGACAAGGCCTGGCATCAGGAACCAATGGGCATCCCGCTCATTGGCTTTTTGTTTTAATCCCACTTACTTTGAGGATGAGAGATAGTCTTCAGAGTCAGTCAGAGATTTTTCCTGACTCATATTTCATTGGAACATCTTGAGTCTGCAACATGCTTATTTAGGGATGGGCACAGGCCTCAGAGAATTCAAGTCCTGGGGTCACCAGGACCTGGCTACCACTAGGTGCCAGGAAACACCTGGGACCAGGGTACGAGTGGATTTGGGGGTTTGCGTTATATTCCAGGGGCAGAAATCACAGAAGCTTGCTCATACCTATTTGTAATCTAGGGCTGCTGATGCTGGTTCTTTCTTAGAAGGAGGAAAGGACACTTATTGCTTACCTACTGGATGGGAAGTACTGTATGAATGTTTAAGAGGCTGAGCAGGTTTTGCCAGATACTGCTAATTAATTCTCTCCCTGCTCATTTTATAGATGATAAAAGTTAGGCAGAGAGACATGTTAATTGGCTTCAAGGTCCTGAGCCAAGCATGACCAATTTGAGAAATTCAGGTGACTTCATGCTTTTCCAACTCTCAGCCCTGGACGACAGTATTTCATGTTTCTGAGCATGAAGAATGCTTCCATTGGGCTGGTTAGATAGACAGTGGAAGGCTTAGAAAGAGATGGAGCTTGATGTCAAATAGACTTGAGATTGAATCTCAACTCTGCCTTTTACTCATGGGGTAAGTTTGACTAAAATGTAAATTCTGAGTCTTGGTTTTCCCAACTGCAAATGGGAAGAGACCCAGTGATAATGTAGGGCTGATGGGAAGGTGGGTGAGCCCTATCAGCAGGGCTGGGCTCTTGCAAAAGCTGAGCTAAAGCTGAATTTGAAAAATATATTATTTACTTTCCAGTGAAGAGCTGCTCTCTCTCTCTTGCAAACCACTAAGGTATCATTAGTGCCATGCTAATAAAAACAGAAGCCAAAAAATGTTGGTGTGGTTTTTCATGGAGGTAGTTTATATAAATGAATATGATGGAGAGATCAAAGGCAAATGACTCAGTGAATGGAGAGAAGATGGGGTGGAGACCTCCACTCTAGTCTTAAAGCTGATTCTGAGATCAAAGAATTATGAATGTCTGACAGATCAGATGGAGAAACAGAGGCCCAGAGAGGTGAGGCCCTTCCCCAGGGTCACACAGCTGGTTGGTATAGGCAGCTTCCAGTGACCCTATTTCTGGGCTGGGTATCACCACTGCCCCATGGAGACCCTCTTGTCGTCCTATGCCTCACTCAGTGGAGGGACAATTTGGGGAGACAAAGGGAACCTCACGTGGGCCCTCCAGAACTTATTGGATCCCCTCTCACCTGACCTTTCTGTAACTGCCAGAATCTAGTTTGTTTCCCATGCTAATGCTTTTGGGGATTTCCAGATAGTGTCCCTGGACTGGGTGGAGTGGTACAGGGAAGGCAGACACCTGCATTTTCCATCCTCACAGAGTTTGGTCTCTTGCCTACACAGATGACTGAGGGGAAAAACAATTGGTATAACCTTTCTGGTGGACAGTGTGGCCCTGAGAATCGAGAGTCCCAAAGTTGTGCATACCGTTTAGATTGTAATCTCATTTCTAGAGATTTAGTCCAAAGGAATAATAAAGCAATGGGATCCACGGCTGCATTGTTCATAATTACACACACACAGAGGATTAACCTCAATGTCTGTCACAAGTCGATTACTTAAATTATGGTGCATTCATGCAGTGGACAACTGGGAAGCCATAAAGTAGCTTGAATAGTCTCTAAATATTGATGTGGGAATATTCCCACGTTGCACTTTTGGGTAACCAAAGATAGTTTGTTTAAAAAAAAAAGTATGAATATGTATATAGATGCTTAAAGGAAAATCTGAAAGTCTCAATACCAAATATTATACTAGTTACCTCTGGGTTGTAGAATTTGGGGTGATTTTAATTTTGACTAATTTTTTCAGGAAAATGAAATTTCACAATCGTGACACATTATTTTTAGAATCAGATAAAAGAACAATGGTGGGAAAGTAAGGACCCAGCCGATCCCCTCGATTGAGTCTAGAGTACTACTGTGGAAAGCAAATAGCAGCCTGGCCCTTTCCTGGGTGCTCACCTTTGGCTCCTGGGGATGAGGGGTTACTGCATCCTCTGGGGGGTTCTCTGGGAACCCCTACTGCCCATCTGTCCTGCTCTCGAGGACCTGTGCAGATTTCCCCTCATCTCTGGGGGACCTGCAGTGTGTGGGGGGGAGCTGCTGGCACTTGCCATAGGGGATGCAGGAAGGGGGTGTTCCCATTGTGGGCTGTGGCCGGGGTGGGTTTCCTTTGCTTCTCTTCTAAATAGATGCACCAGATTTGCACCTGGGGGTTTGCCAGAGAGTTAACATCTGAGAAACCAGGATGCAGATGGCTCTCCCTGTCCCAGACTAGAAATAGCCAGGGTGCCAAGGATGGCCAGGGGTGGAGGGGTGTGGTCTGGACTGGCTAAGTGACCACAAGCAGAAAGAATAGTTGGAGGGAAGGAGAAGAGAAGCATCACCAAGAGGAACTTGGACCATGAGGAGTAGGCTCTGGACATGCAGCCTGGTGACCAGCTGAGGCCAGAAGAGACTTCACAGGCTTTCAGGAGCAGGGAGAGAATGGTGTGCTCAGTGTGAAAAGACCTAGGTTGCAGTTATCATGAAACCTCCCACCATCCATGAGATCTTAGGCAAGTCACTCTACTTCAGAGCCCCCATCTCCATACCCAGAAAATTGGTGTTCCTATATCCTGTGAGCAAGGTGATTGTAGGGGAAGGTCTTTTGGCACCTATGGATGTAAAGGCAATGGAGGGACACCTTAGAAAGTCACCACATAGAAAGGTGAAGAGCCACATTTAGCCACATTTCAGAGCTCTGAAATCCCTCTAAAACAGTGCCATCTCTCCATAATTCTATCTGAGTCTTCCTTGGGCATTGGCACAAATCACTCTTCAGCCTCGGAGGAACTGGGTTGTTTCTGAGGGGATGGGAAGGAAGAGCACAACATAAGACAATCACATGTTGTATCTTTGAACCCTTTAGCCATACAGGGACTGACGCCACTGAGACTGCAGAACCCTGGCCAAGCTCACTCAGAAGTCAGGGGTGGGAGGAACTGGAATTTTCAAAATTGAGAAAAAAAAATATATATAGGGACGCCTGGGTGGCTCAGTGGGTTAAGCCTCTGCCTTTAGCTCAGGTCGTGGTCTCAAGGTCCTGGGATTGAGCACAGCATCAGGCTCTCTGCTCAGCAGGGAGCCTGCTTCTCTCTCTCTGCTTGCCTCTTTGCTTACTTGGGATCTCTCTGTCAAATAAACAAATAAAATCTTTAAAAAAATACACACACACACATATACACACATGCATATATGTACACACATGTGTATATAAATAATGGATATGGGTATATATACAATTTTATTATATATTTAAATGTATTTTGCATATATGTTTTATTTTATATGTACATATATATGTGCATATATGTGTGTGTATATATATATATTTTTTTTTTTTACAATAAGGTATATTTAAGTTATACCTAACAGAATCATTGAGTTCAGATTGGTTAGAGTTGTACACGTATGGTATAAATTCCCTGTACACATTTAGAAGGAAGTTACTTTTGTTAATTGAATGTGTTATTTTTATAGTTCTTTTCATGAAAAACATTCTGATCTGTTTTCTCTCCTTTCAATGTCATTCTTTTGCTTCAGGACCTGTATTGGAGGCAAATGCCTTTGATACTAAGCAAAGAGAGGGGAAGGCAGTTTGCATTCACTCTTTGATGCAAAGGGATGCTCCCTACCCGTGCAGCATACTAAAACTGCCCATTACAAATGAGAGCTTTTATAAGTAGAAAGGGGCACACAGAGGCAGGAAGAGACCTTATTTGGGGAGGTGGCTTTGACTAGTGACTTTATGACATAAAAGATTGGGCTCCTCTGGACCCTGCCTGTCCTGGGATGTTTACTCCGACCCTGTAAAAAATTTGAAATAGCAGCTTGGGTCCAACGAGGCAGAAAAGGGATGGAACTCAGGCAGAATTTCTTTCAGCCCTGATCACCAGCTGGCCATGGTAGGGTAGCGACAGGAGCTGCGAGTGGGAGGATGAGGGGGGAGTAGGTTGTAGTGAATTGTAGGAAACTGTGCCCAGTGCTTCTTTAGTTACGTTCAGTGCAAAACTAAGGTGTTTGCAGAGTAGCTGCCTCATAAATGGGAAAGGTCTGCTGACTTGGATTCCATTAATATGAAAATGATAGGTTTAAAAAGTATTGATAATTCTAGACCCATAGGAAATTATCAGGTAAGTATGCTAAGATGTATGTGTGGATATATATACATGTTTTGGTATATGTATGTCCACGAACATTTGTATACGTGTACATATACATAAACAGACACACAAGGATGTTTATCATGGAGTTGTTTATAAAAATGCCTAATAAACTGTTGCGTGATATGCAATTAAAAACAACACAGCTATTTCAAAGGAATGAAGCAGAACTATATGGACTGATATATCAGGATTGAAAAAACCCAGGATCACCAACAAGTATGTTCTATATGATCCTGTTATAGATTATGGAGAGAAGCATAACAGGGTTTATAATGAGCATAGGAAAAGGTCATGTGGTGTGATAAGCACTGGGTGTTGTACGCAACTGATAAATTATTGAACACTACATTTGAAACTAATGACGAATGATAAGTTGGCTAATTGAATTTAGATAAAGAAGAAAGAAAGGAAAAGTTCTTGAAGGTAACAAATGAGTTTGAAGCATAGTTATAACTGGATAGTGGGAATATAGGTAATTTAAACAATTTTTTAAAATATAGTTTTCTTTTTCTGTACCACTTTTTTTTTCTCCCAACTTTCAAGTTGTATTACTTGTGTAAAAAAGAAGTAACACAAGAAAATAAAAAGCATACCAAAAGTCCCAGAAAATGAACAGGTAGAGTGTGGACCAGAAATTGCAGTAAAAAAAGAGATTTTGATCTCATTTTGTCAAGTTCCAGCTGTGAGACCTTAGGAGATTTCAGTGTCCCTGCTGTTGAGGTGACAGGGGATTGAGGTTCTGAGAAGTTAATTTTATTTTTAAACATGATACTCAGTGCATGTTAATTATTCTCTTCTGCAAACTTCCTGGCATTTTAGATAGTATTCCATTTTAGATGAAATACAATTTACTGTGCATCTTCAGATTCCCTAAACCCTGCCTAAGCACCAGGCTGTCCACTCTTCAGCCCAAAGCCTGTCACCTGGAGGAAGTCCGTGAGTGAGTGAATGGTGAGTGAATGAAGCCAGGCACTCAGCCAGGCGTTTTCACATTTGCTTTCCCACCGGATCCCCGCAACAGCTTTGAGAGGTTGCTGCTGTTGTCCATCTCTTAACTACAGTTGAGGAAACCTAGAGGCAGAGATGGGATTTGAACCCACAGTTCTGGCTTCCCAGCTGGTGCCCCTAACCCCAGCAGAAGGAAGAGGGCTGGAACCCTTGATGCTTTCCAGCCCTGAGGCTCTGAGCACTGGGACGCGTTCTCTTGGGGGCTTGGCTGATCATGATCCTTGCAAGGGACAACTCTGAAATGAAAAATGCCTAAGTGAACAAATCTCCATTTCTTTTGCTCTTTCCCTCCCAGCCTTGAAAAGTGAGGACAGGAGAGATGAGCTTTTGCCAGGAATTCAGCAAGTGAGTTTGTGTGGAGTGTCAGCTTCTCCACATTGCTGGGTATTAGCTTACTGCTGTCCGGCACCAGCCCCAAGAGCAGAGCCAGGCGTGGCTCCTGGTTTAAATATGTGAATTCATCTGGGCCTGGACAGCTGCATAGCTCAGGCAGGGCAGAATCTGCCACCCTACCCTGTTTCCTTGAAATCCATACAGGAACACAGTTTCAAATAGCTGGTGCCAGGCCCTGCAAGCTCCTACTTGTAGAAATGGATTTTAAAACATGTGAAAATACCTACCACTGCCTGTGTCTCTACACTTTTCTAGGCGTCAGCATGAATCTCATGGGAACCTTATAGTAACCCTGGGTGGTGGGCAGGAAAGGGGTGGTTATGACTATTATGAATTCCCTTGCTTTCACTCCAGTCCCCCCTCTTCAATCCAGTCCCCCAAATGTAGCCAGAATGACCATTTAAATATGTCATTCAGATCTCAACCATGCCCTTCTCAAAGGCTTCCAGTGTCGTTCCAACTCTTTAAACAAGTTCTAGAAGGCTCTAGGGGATCTGGCTTCTGTCTCCCCTTGTCCTCCTGTGGCCACACGGGCCTTCTAGCTGTTCCTCGAATGCTCTAGGCTCCAAATTTGTCCCCATCTCACAGCCTTTGAACCTGCTGCCCCCTCTCCCTGGAACACATTGTCTCCAGATTTTCATTGGCTGGCTCCTTGTCATCATGAAGGTGTCAACTTGACTGTCACCTTCCCACAGGGGCTTTCCCTGGCTACCCTATCTTACTATCACTGCCCACCACCACCATTCTCTATCTTCTTTTTTCCCTAGCCCCAGATGTCAGATTGTTTTGTCTGTTTTCTACATCATTATTTAAGCACTCAAGTGAGTAGAGACCTCATTTGCTCATTCACTGCTTAGAACATATTGAAACATATTAATTTGTTTAAATACGTGAACAAATGCCCGTTGACAAAGAAATTGAGGCTTAGACCACTTAAGTGTCTTATCACAGTTTACCCAGCTAGTGACTAGCAATACTGGACTCCAACTTAGCTCCAATACTCCAGCCTAGAGTGGGTGAAACACAAGAAGGAACGTTCTTACAGGGCCACTTAGGAGCAGACAGCTTCTCAGGGTAACATTCTTTTATGTTGATGGAAGCAGCAAATCTTTCAGGGATACAAGCCTCTGGGAGATTCTGCCATCTGTCACTGATGTCTTAGAGAAGCCTCAAAAGGTCAGCAATCTAGACTCTTGCCAAATGGTGCCCACCCAGGAAGGAAGGACCAGAATTTAAAGAAGCTTTTTCTGCCCGTCTAGATGAGCTTTCTTGACCAGAGGCAGGGCCGTATGGACTCATAGACTTTTAAGGACTTTTATTCAAGCTCTTTGCTTCCCAGTGATTGGGAAGTAACTTGTTCCCAAGGCTACCTCATGACTTAGTGGTCATGGTTCCCAACTCAGCCAGAGTTCTTATCTACCCTCTGTAGATTTGCTGGGCCTGGCTCTGGGAGAAAGTACATCACCCTTCCATACATATTACCTCCATGTGTTTGGCTCGTCAGCACACTGGTTTGAGCCTTCTCAGATTCGGCACTGGGACCAGCAGAGGGGAGTGGTGTTGGGGTGAAACAGTCCAGTGGCCAAGCTGGGGGGAGATAGTCACATAAGGAAATTCACACTCTTTCTATTTTATTAGGGGGTCCCCATGATGGGGAAGCAGAGGAAAACAAAACAAAACAAAACAAGGATCGCTGAGGCTTCTTACCTGCTCACTGCCCCGGATGTAGCCTTGAGGGTGAGAGGAGACCACAAGCTTGCTCCCTATAGTGGACCTGAACTTGGCACAAGGGACTAGCTGAAACTGGCACTGTTTCTACCTGCCAGAGTATACTCTGAAGAAGAGGGGGCAGGGATAAAAAAAGGAACTGCTAAATTCAGCTCAGCACTTCTTAGCAGCCCCCACCATCAATGCTGACCCCAATCCCAAGCCAGAGAGGCATGAGTTGTGTTGAACATTTAAACCAGTACCCTCTTTGATCTGAACCTTCCTTTCTTGATCACCCCTGGAGGTTCAAAGAATGCCCCCAGCTTACTGTTCCTGGTGGTGCTGAAAGAATACCCATAATTGTTACTAAACAGCGGACAGAGCAAGGAAACATGCCCTCTTTGCCCAGCTGGCTCCCAATTGGCACTTCATTACAGCAGAGATGGAGGGGCAGGCGGGTGACCTTGGCACTTCATTTGTACCCACATGGAGGTTTGCTGCTTGACCTGGGGATTGATGGGTGCTAGATGTTCCATCTAGCCAGCATGTCTACCACTGCAGGGCTGCCCACCTCCTGTTTTGTGAAAATCATCCCTGGTTTCCATCAAATCCTAATTGCTCTGCAGCTGGCCTTCACTCTACCATGGCCTCCCACAGAATGCTGGCTTCTGGCTGTTCCCTCCTCCGGCCAGAACAATGCTGGGCTCTGGCCGCTGACCCAGGCCCGAGCAGGCCTGCCAACTCCATGGCTCTCAGTCCTCACTTTGCACATCACGGCTGGCTTCCCGTACCCATCTGCAAGGAAGGTTAGGGAGGGTTACCCACACACTCTGACAGACCACTTTGGGCCTAACTGGCCTTGTTCTTGGGTAGAAAGAGGACCAAGATGTGACTCTGAAAGGCTTAATTATTCATAAACATTTCTAGCAATGCCTCCTCTCCCTGTCTCTTGCACTGCTCTGGGGTGTTCATTCGACTTGGACTGATGCCAGTTAATGTCCTTCCCTTCAACCTGACCTGAAAATGCAATGTCCTGAACAAGAGTAAGTGGGGCAGCCGACATTTCACGAGGGGAAGGTTGGCAGCCAGGCTGTGAGCTTACAATGTCCCATATGGGTCCCAGCTAATACTTCCCACTTTCTTTTCTCTCTTTTTGGAACTGCTTCATTCTTTCTCCTACTGCCCTCTAGCCCCTTCACTGCCTTGGGAAAGGGGAGCTATCGTGAAATCCTCATCATCTCCACTGTTTATTGAGAGGTTACTGTGTGCCCGGTACTGGGCTAAATTCCATAGACTGGGTGTCTCATTTCAACCTCACAACCTTCTGAGGCAGGCTTGATGGCATCTCCACTCTCAAGCCTAAGAGTGGTTAAATGATTTGCCCAAGCATCCACAGCTTATAATAGTTGGAGCTGGGATTCAACTCCAGCTTCTTTGGTCCCCAAATCCTCATGCTTGTGACCCCTGCATTGCACATCCCTCTTTCAAGAAAACATAGCTTGGTTGTACCCTGGAACAGAAGACCCTTGGTAAGCTGCCTTTGACCCTTATTGGGTCCCCTCAGCACAGATCATGCACATGCAGATGGGAACAGATATGCAAGTCCCCTCAGCACAGATCATGCACATGCAGATGGGAACAGATATGCAAGTCGAAGTAATTCCCAATGGAAAACACCAAAAGGATCTGCAAGGCCCCCCACGGCTGTGTGTTTGCCCTCCCAAGGCCTGGAATCCCACAGCCATTTCCTGTACCCCGGCCTGGAAAGCCAGTTACACAGACCAAGAGTGTATCTGCCCTGCACTTCTTGGTGGCCTCTGCTTCTCCCAATGGATTCTGCAAGGTGTTTCCTGTAGATCTTGCTGACAGTCTTTGCTGGCACGTAGCAAAATCCGTCCAGAACATCATGATGTGCTGGCCTCAGCCTGGGCTGAGTTTTGTTTTTGTTTGGCCTTTAAAAAAATCCTTTTTTTCCCCAACCAGGGGCATGGGGACAGGATGGAGGAGGAGGGAGATGAAGGTAAAAATATTGACAGAGTGAAAAATATTGAATATTACTTCTGTTTCAAAGATAGAAATGTCTGGGGGTGGGATGCAGCTTGGTGAGTTCAGGTTGGACTGTGGTTGAAGTCTGGGATCAAGGTGGCAGCTTGATCTTTATAAAGTCTCAAAGTACACCCTTCATGGGGCCATGGGGGCTGAGCCTGGGTATAAGAGAGCTCCCTCCTGTTTTAAAGACAGCTTTTTCTGAGGAGTTCAAGGAGTATTTAAAATAAGCCATCCAGGGATGATGGGAACAGACGGTGTCCTGTCCCACTCTACAGGAAACTGGAGGGGAATTATTCCAAGTTACTCAGAGCACTGGATGGGCTAGAGAATCAACGGATCTCTTCCAACACTGTCTTAGCTCCTGTCAAACTAAATCATCAGGGCAAGTGTGGGAGTATTTTATCTTCAAGCATATAGCCTATCCCCTCTCGGTATGAGTGAGGCTATTAGAGCATAGTCCCCATAGAGATGTCATCCTGGAAGCATCTTTATTACCGCAGATTAATATACAGTTGGGGGGATTAAAGACAGAAGTCCTCTCCTCAGCAGTCTTTAGAATCTTTCTGTCAGTAGATATGGGGACATTCAGAACAAGATACCCTACCTGGCATTAATGTTTAATGCTCCCCTAATATACTTTAACCACTGAGACCATCCCAGGTTTGTTTAAATTTGGGGAAATAAACTCTCTGCTGTACCGTCAGCCTAGATAATAGGATGACTGCTGCAGAAACCACAGCAACAAGAACAGACAGTGGTATAAAGAGAACAGGTTGGTGAGGGCCACTCAAACCGTGGAGTTGATGGACTAGGTGGGGTGACTTAGGGGCCAGTTTTATACTTGGCTGCTGTTGCCAGTTTTGGCCACAGCAAATTGTCCAGACAGATATCAGGTGAAGGAAGACCTTGAGACAAGGCCAGAAAAGGTGCCAAAAGTATCTTAATTACTTATTTAGGTTTGATTAACTTTTCAGTGATGTGATTCTAGACCCAGAACACAGGGAGGACACAGCATCCAGGATCATTACTAATGAAGAGAAAGTAGAACTCGGAGGATATGTATATGCACTTTAGAAGGGGATGGTAAAATAACCTGAGACCACCAGGTTGTAAGGAACCCTAGACTACATCCATTCCAACTTCTCTCTCTTCTGCAGAATAGAGAACTAGGGCTTTAAGAGGGAAGGGATTTGTCAGACTCATAGCAAATGGATAGAACCAGAAAGACAACCCAGCTCCCAACTCCTGGCCCAGAATTCTTCCTACTACTCAATACTTTCTATATAATAAGACCCTTTTTCCAAAACAAACAAACAGAAAAAAACAATCATTTTACTTCCAAACCCAAATAAATACAGTTATTTAGTGGAGTAGGTGATTTATTAAATCATGTCAAATTTGGGAGGTAGAATCTGTTTTGAAAATAGGAGTTTTTCATGGATAGTGGTGGAGTCTTAACCTGCATTGCCAGCAGTGGAAGTATCCAGAGTGAGGAAGGTGAATCTTCAACTTTGTACATTGTGCAGCAACTCCTAGGAAATTTGCATTTACCCTCTACCAACAGATTAGAGAGGTAAAGGCCCCAAGTGAGACAGAGATGGAAGGAGACTTGGAACCACATCACAGGTGGGGAAGAGCCATCAAAACTTATGAAAATATTTATTCTGGAGATGGTTTAGGGAATATGACCATGCTGTTCAAATATCTTCTTTTGTGTAAGCTTAAGATGTCAACCAGTTGGGAGAAGGCCACAGAGAGGCGGTAGAAAGAATTTTGGTACAGTCAAAATATGGCTTAACATGGAACAAGCTGACCTAGCTCAGAGATGTTTGCATAGTTGCCAGATTAATCCTGGGATGAGACTGAAGAGAAATTCAGAGGAGGTTACACTGAGTGGTTTTGGAGGTTCCACTCAACCTCGAGTCTCAGGCCTGTGAAATGTTTTTGAGATTATCTATGCTCCTAACACTCAGTGGCCCCACTGGGCTCATCGGAAACTCTGTTAGGAGGGAATGAGCCTGCACATTGGGGAGTAACTGGGGGGAAAGGGGGAAGAGGGAGTTTGGGTTTATTTTGGAAAACTTGTGCCAGCTCATTTCCATCTTCATTATTTTTCATCCTCATAAATATAACAGTCACCTTTCTTCAGACCAAGGAAAATGAGGCCTGAGGAGTTTATGTATCCTGCCCAGCTGGAATGAGTCAGTGGGCTCGGTTCAAAAGTCCATTCTCCAAGACATTCATAAGCCTGAGCATGGCCAGTGAAATGTTATCAGAACAGCATCAGGCAGAGTCTTGGGGGGCTGATGATCCCAGGAAAAGAGAAGTAGTAGCATCATTGTCTACAGACCCAGATTGTGGGACAGTCCTGAAAAGTCCCCCATTCAAGCTTCTATCACCCAGGGAACTTGGCATTTACTTAGGGTCTTCCCATCGTCTAGAATATCCTCCTTCTTTTCTTTCCGTGTTCAAAACTCAACACATTTTTTCTGGGCCAGCTCATGGTAGTGGAACTGGCCATGGCCAGTTACAGCCAGATACAGTGAGTAAAGCAGCTGTATAATAGAGGAAGATGGAGTGGGAGGTTTTCAGGAAGTCATCAATATTTGCCAGGACGGAAAAGGTATCTTCCTTTACCCAGTACCTATTTACTGAGCACCTACTATGTTCTAGGCACTGTGTGAGATATGGGGGATATAATGATAAGCAAAACAAGTCATGATCTCAATTTAGTGTGTAATGCTAGGAAATGAGACATTATTCAAGCGAATTCCCAAACAAACTTACAAACTGAGCAATATGAGAATACTATCAGGAGTACTATTTTAATCTGGTGTTGAGGGAGGGGTCAGGGAAATCTTCCACTGAGGAAGTATCTCTGAGTTGAAATGTGAAGGATGAATAGGAGTTGCTAGATAAAAAGGTCTTATGCAGAGGGAATGACATGTACAAAGGCCCTGAGGCCCTTGCACCTGAGCAGAGTTAGACCAGTGTTGACAATCAGGTGTCCAGTAAAGTTCACTCGTCTCCTCCCTTGCCACCCTTCTTGGTCCTAAGCCCTGTGCTCCCCTCCCCAAACCATGAGGCTTTAGGCTGGACTTCTCTGTTTTAGAGAGTTAACCCCACCTCAAGGTTCTCACCATCTATGGCTTATGTGAATTCTCTGATAATTAAGCCTTAAGAATTTTCCTTTACTCCGCCTGTCTGATGCATCTGACTTGGCTGATTGTTTCAGATTTGTGAAATGTCAAGCAGATAAGATAAACTTTGTTAGCAGACATATGTGGATTTAATTTCTGGCTGTGTGACCTCTGACATGTTTCTTATCTATTCTGAGTCTTGTTTTCTTGATCTACCCAATGGAAATAATGCTCTTACAAGTTAGTTTTAAGGATTAGCTGTAATACTGGTAAGGTGTGTCTGTTTCGTTCACTGTGTATTTCCACCACCTGACACAGTGCCTGGCACATAGTAGCCACTCAGGAAATTTTTACTGAATGCACAAGAGGCTCAGGCACTATGGACTGCATTCAGGTTTGACGGGTGAGTAGTTCGTTCATTCGTTCTTTCTTTCTCTTTCTTTCTTTCTTTCTTTCTTTCTTTCTTTCTTTCTTTCTTTCTTTCTTTCACCATTGTCATAATTTCCTATCACACTGCAAGGGCAGGTTGTGTGCAAAGATGCCAGGGACAGGTTTATCATTCTGCTGTTACCCACTTTGACCAAAGAGGGCAGCCTTAAGCATTCTTTACTTCTGTATTTTCTTTAAAACAAGGCTGGCTTCCTTAAACGGCTCTTGTATCTAATCTCCAGCCATTCTTCCACACTCTCAACGTTAGCTACCTTTGATAACTGTCTTGGGGATTGAAGATCTATAGTCTGGCCTTCTTTTTCTTCATACCTGTTTCTGCCTGAGTGCCTACTACCTGGGTCCTGAGCCGGTGAGAATGTTCTGAGTAAGCCAGGCAGGGGAGCACCTGCTTTAAATGGGAACCCCTGAGCTGGGTCCACCTGGTGTCCACAGTCTTCCTGGCTGAAGTTAGGGAAGTTAAAGAGAGAGAGAGGAAGCCTGGACTGTTTTAAAAGCTACCCAAAGGGTTATTATAAATGTACCACATTCTTTTTGGCATCTGTGCTACGTAATCCCCCGAGACAGAGAAGGGAGCAGACATTGCTTCTTACTGAAACCACAACAAAGTCTCTTATCCATCCTCACTGCATTTTGGGAACAGATTCACTGCCTGTCTGCAAAGACACATCTGCAGGTCTGCTGTACAAACGAGGGTGGTCCCTTTGCTTCACAGTTCCTTGGCTTTCCTACTCCTGGACCTCTCCTGGAGTCTCTCTGCTCTCCTAGCAAACAAAATCCCAATTAGCAGAAAAATAAAATACTATAGACACCTCCTGAGATGTTGCCAACCATTCTGGTCTCACAGAAATGACCTGACCTGAAAGCTCTAAGTTCCGAGAACCATTCGTCGGCACGGTATTTTTCTGGGCACTGCTTCAAAGGGGCCATGGTTGAAGACCAGGCTGCTATTCTGGTGGCCTCTTGTTTGGGATAAAGTTTCCCATGGGCCCCTGGGGAGGGCTGGAGCACTCAGCAGGGGGGTATTCTGGGCACCCCTGACCTGTGTGCCTGCACAACAGTGAGCAGGTCAGTGACTCTGAACCAAGTAGGGTAGAGCTTTCTAGAGATCAGCAGGCTTCCTAGGCTCTGGCACATACTGAGCTGAGCCAGCCAAAGCACCCGAGGTAAGACCACTGGGAGAGAATGAAGGGACTTGGAGGAAGGTGTTGGGGGAGACATGGATTCCTTAAATCTTAACTTTGGAGATCAGAAACAGGATGTGAACTGGAATGGGACCATTAATGGGTCTGATGTAAAGTGGGGCAAACAAGTCCTGAACATGTTTCTAGGGGTTTCTTGAGGCTTTGGGGCCCTCCTATCAGCTGACCATTCAGGTACACATTGGGCACATATTAACATAAGGGTCGTTGGCCAGGATGAAGTGATTTCTCTATCACTGCCCACCTGAGAAATGACATGTGTTGGAGCAAGACCCAGCCTATACAAAGTTGGGCATTCCTGCCTACCTCTTGGCTTCCACCATCCCCTTGTCACACACAGTGCTTTCTATTACTCTGATAGGCTAGGCTCTCCAGCCTCTTGGCCTTCACCTCTGCTCCCTCCTCAACCTGAAGGCCTTTTAATCCTCTTCACTTGAGCTGACCCCTGCTGATTTCTCAGATCTCAGCAAGGCAGAATGTCTCCCACCTACACGCATCCATAGCACCACCAGGTCTTACCTAGGGAATAAGGACCATCTTAGAAGGGAGATGGTGTTACTGTGCTCTAGGTTTCTAAATGGCTAATAAGGCAACTACCCCAAAGTGTTCACCAAGTATGGTCAGAATGGCTGAGACTTTTGCTCTGCAGAGGGTGACCAGGAGGAGAATGCCAATACCCCAAAGTACAGAAATTGCCTATCTTGGTTAAGTGTGTCTGATACATGCTCCTGTGGCTTTTATCTTTTTGTCTCAGGATATAAATAACCTTCGGGAAGGTAGGACCTTGTCTACCTGCTGACTGCTGAATCCCCAAGGCATAGCAGAAGATCCAAAGCATGTAGTCGAACACTTCTGAAGTAATAGTGAATAAGTGATTTAATTCCAACTCATGTTAGAAGGAGAAGGATGAGGAGGAGAAGGGAAGGGAGGAGGAAGGAAGAGAAGGAGGAGGAGGAAAGTGGGGAGGGAGGAGGAGAAAGGAGGCATGGGAGGGAGGAGGAGAAAGGAGACATAGGAGGGAGGGGGAGGGAAGAGGAGGAGGAGGGAGAAGGAGGAGGACAAAAGAGGAGGAGAAGGAGAGGTAGGAAGGAGGAAGAGGGAGGAGGAGGAGGAGAGAAGGGAGGAGGAGAAAAGAGGAGGAGGGAGGGGAGAGGACTAAGGTGGAGGAGGGGGGAGGAAAACAGAGAAGGATGAGGAGGAGGAGAGGAGGAGGGAGGAGAATAAGGAGGTGGCACCACTGACCTTTCTGATGCTAAACCTTGGGTTTCTCATCTGAAGTTTGGGTGCTGTCCCCCCACAGGCATTTGTTAACTGAGGCCTCTTGTAATTGGACCCCGTGACTCCCCTCTTTTTAGATATGAATCTTCAGCATTTGGATATTAGGGTCCCATTCTAGCTTCTCAGATCACACTTATACCTGCCTCCCTCTCTTCTTTTCTGGGTGACGTTTAGGAGCTCAGACTCCTGACCCGCACTCCAATAGCTTGAACCCAAATCCATCTCTGTCTCCTTTTATTGTATTACCTTTCATTCCCTCCTGTAGCCTCATTCTTCATTCAACAAACACTTGGGGAAGCCTTGCCATATTCTAGGCGCCTTGTCAGGTGCTAGAGTCAGATGCAGGCCTATTATCTAACAATTCAGGCTAATGAGTGCCAAGCAACTGACCATTAAGGTAGAATATCTTTGGGAAAAAGGGAAGCCAAGAAGACTGGAGGGATTTAGTGTGGTCTAAGGTGGGCAGAAGTCTTACTGGAGGAGGTGGCATTTCAGGTAGGTAGGTCTTGTAGGGAAACAGACGTGTAGGCAGATGACTGGGGAGAAAGTCGTTCTCACTGAGACAATGGGCATCACAGGGCAGGTCAGTGTAGTGGGGTAGGGAGCAGGGAAGCTATAAGGGGTGCTGGAGGCTTTGCAGTGGCAGGACTTGGGATGAGGTCCAAACCCCAGAGACCCCTTTATACATCACTGTGCTATTCAAAATAACCCTGTTATGTTGCAAAACCAAGGGAAGCTTGGGGGTCTGTGGGTAGGGTTGTCGCTCCCATCTGTTACTGAGAGAATGGGGGGGTTTTCTGGGGAAGGATCTCCCTTCCCACTTTCTGTACTTTGGGGTACTGACATCCCCCTCTGGCCACCCTTTGCAGGACAAAACCTTCAGCAATTCTAAGGCTTTGGTAAACCCTTTGGGGCAGTCACCTTACTAGCCTTTTAGAAACCCAGATCACAGGAACAGCACCTCCCTTCTCAGATGGTCCTCACCACCCCCAAGTAAGTCAGCCCTGAATCCTAGGACTTTAACCCTGTTCTGGGTCAAATGATCTGTACCTTTCTCCCAAACTGGCCGTGGCTACAGGAAGAAATTGAGGGTGGCTGACTTTGAAAGTGGTTACACTGCAAATGAAATGCATTAATGCCAAGTCCAGACATATACCTAGGTAGTGACTCTTAAATTTTGTCTTTTAATAGTTTAAAATCGAGATTGCCACTTAAAACATGAAAGCTGGAGTAAGACACAGATTTTGCTTGTGTTCCTTTTGGATAATCTCAAAGTACCAGGCAACTTGACCTTTCTGGACCTGTGTTCCCTTTGCTTGCCTCTCTGGGCCCCTTCATTTGATATACATACAACTGACATCAGCTGAGGCCCCAACATGTTTCCCGGACTGCTCAGGCAGAAACCCACACTGCTTCCAAGGTGAGGAGAGCTAGGAGCCCACACGCGCCCCCTCCCCCCACAGACCCGTTTGCCGGGAGGCCCTCCCAGGACAGCCTTGCTTCGAGGACCCTAGAACACAAGGCAGGCACTGAGAAAAGAGGCTCTGTGCAGAGAGGTTTTAATATCCTCCTGCTTTTAATAGCTTTCCCTGAGATGGAAACTTGGGTTGAAATGATTTGCAGCTCTCCAGATTTTTCTGAGAGTGTGTGTGTATTTGGGTTTATTTTTAGCCACAGGGGTTCATTCCGTGCCAAAAAAACCTGCTTAAATAAAACCAAGATTAATATTTTTACTTAACGGAAAGAGTTAGTCAGGACAGGCTTTGAACTAGAGACTCCCTATCTTGATTTGGGAGTGCATCTTAACTGTCTGGTCCTGGCTTTGACACCAACAAACAAAGGCCTTTGAAACTGACAGAGAGAAGTGCCCTCAGGGGACCAGGGTAGGATGCCAGAAGAGCCTATTGTGAGACTTCTCCAAGGGGCACTCTTCCTCACAGGGGCTGCCCCTCCCTGCTCCCCTCCTGTTCTTCAGGGCCATCTTCCTGGAAAGGTGGGTGAGTCGGTTCTGGCTCTGCTCAGAGCCTGGCTGGGATTCTGCCCCACTCCCAACTCCTTCCTTAGACCCTCCCCATCAGATCTGGTCCAGGCTTCTGCTTCCTCTGGATTCAGATAAAGCAAACGGAGTCTTTGCTTGGGGATGGGCTAAGGCCTAGATCCGCTGTCTAGGGAGCTCCAGCTGCCCCTCCCCTTGAACAGACCTCACCCCTCTTTGTGCGATGCCAGCTCTTTGCTCTTGCTCATACTGCTGTGTTTGCTCTGCTTGAATACTATTTACCTGCTTCCTTGCCTCTGAATTCCCCAGGGCCTCATTTATCTCCTTGTCCCTGTGAGCCTAGCACAGTACTCCACAAATGATTGTTGAACAGATGTTTATCTGGCCCTATAACCTGAGAACTGCTATTAACCCCTTCTGATGGAATAAGGTTCAGAAAGACTTGGTCATAGGCCAAAGCTTACCCAAAGGAGTCATTTATCTTTTTTTTTTTTTTAATCACCCTTCATGTATGTGGTCCTTTAGCTTCATACATTCAGCACATATATAGTAGGGACTTGTTATATGCTGGGCTCTCCCTGGTTGCTCAGGCTATAGTAGTTAGTAAAGCAAAGAACCCTCCCTCTCGTGAGGCTTGCATTCTAGTGAACAGCACATGGATACGGACTATGTCAGCTGGTGGCCAGTGCTATGGAGCACAGAGAGGCTGGCCAAGGGTGACAGGGAATGCAAGAGGAAAGATTATGGGGGATCATGGAGGCCCCCGACCAGGTGACAATTGAAGTAGGTGAAGGAGTGAGCCATGTGGCTTTGGAAGGAAGAGTGTTCCAGCAGGGGGAACTGCAAGGGCAGAGGCCCTGAGGTGGTGTTTGGGGAGGTGCACAAGGAGTAGGGGGCTGGGGCCAGAGTGGAGCAGGTTGCCATTTCCAAAGATAAGGAAGGTAACGGGACCACAGGTGAGTGAGGGGCATTTTCAGGAGCTCAGTTTTGGATGGAATGAGTTGGAAATGTCCTATTAGACCTCCATGTATAAGGGGATACTAAATGTAGACTTATGTTGTGGGGGCTCTGGGTTGGATGATGCATAAATGGGAGCTGCTAGTGGTACAGAGGTACAAAGCCACGAGCTGGGTGGAAGTGAGAGGAGGATGAGGAACCCACAACTGCCCAGACTGAACATGTGGAGGTCACCAGTGACCTCGACGAGAGCTGCTTTGGTGAAGAGAAAGAGGGAGCTTAGGTGATGGCAAGAACCCTTACAGGTTGGTAATCATCACCCTGACCTAGAAGCCAGGATGGGAAGTGACTTGCCCAGTGTTACACAGTGACAGAGCCCTGACTGTATCCAGGTCCACACGTTCCAGGCCTGCTCATTCCAGGTTTTGTTGATCTGAACTTTCAGCCTCCAAGTCTTTGGAGAGAGGCTTTTGGGGTTTGGGTGTGGTGACACAGGGGCTGGAAACCAGAAGGATCTGAGTAGGGTAGGCCTTCAGGTGTCTGCCCTCCACCCTTCATTCCATAGGCCCTTTACTCAAACCTGGACATCAACGAAGTATCCCCAAAGAGGCAGCAGATAATTGTGAAGAACTCTGGCAAGGGTCATTGGAGGTAGATACCAAAGATTGTCAGGGGGATGAGGAAACGCTGGATCAGGTCTCTTGCTGTCTTCCTCTGATTAGTACATTTCAGAACCTTCAAGTAATCACCATCAGCAACGTAACAGTATATCATCTGTTTAGCTTCAGGGTTACAAAGTGCCTTTTTACATATACATTGTCTCATCTAATTAATCAGTCTAATTAACCTCAGACCCATAGTGTTGTGAGAAAGCTCAGGGATCATCAGGATTTGTGGTTTCTAAGTTATTTTATTTTCTTCTTTAAAAGCCTTGCTGGAAAGCACATGATGATATTCTGTTCTACTACTGATGGTGATTACTTGTAGATTCTTATTACCAATCTGACGGCACATGTGTGAGTGATTGGGAGAGAGTGGTGGGGTGATCAAAGGGATGGGGGTCACTGGGGGCTTATCGGGGGGCCTTCCTCCTAGGGATAAATCCACCTCTCTGATCCTTACCAGAGCAGACAGTGGGGGTGGGGAGGTGCAGAAAATTATGAAATGTTTTGCAATCAGTACAAATCCCATGAAAAGGCTTTAGGCAGTCCACTTTCTTGGGGGACCCACCAATTTTTGTTCTGCTGGGATGCAAAACCACCCTCGGGGTACCTGATCTTATTCTTCATAGTTGGAAAACGGGGACAATAATAGCCATCTTATAGAGTTATCTTAAGAATAGAGCAAGATAGCATGCATGGGGGCGCCTGGGTGGCTCAGTGGTTAAAGCCTCTGCCTTCGGCTCAGGTCATGATCTCAGGGTCCTGGGATCAAGTCCTGCATCGGGCTCTCTGCTCAGCAGGGAGCCTGCCTCCTCCTCCTGTCTCTCTCTGCCTGCCTCTCTGCCTACTTGTGATCTGTCTGTCAAAAAAAAAAAAAAAAAAAAAAAAGATAGCATGCATGCATGCTTGGCACATGGGAGGGGCTTAATGAATAGTAGTTATTGTTATGAGTGTGTTCTAGTCCTTCCCTCTCCCCTAGACTTAGAGACATGATGTAATGAAATGCAGAGAGCTGATGGTTAATGAATGGCTGGGCAGCTGCTGGAGCAAGGAAGGCTGGCTCTGCCTTCTTTGGATAGGCTAAAATGCAGGATCTCCATGGGGCACAAGACCAGAGAATTCCCTAATGGGCTGAGCCAGATGGGCTGTGGGCCTACCTTGCTGTGGGTTTCTTGCTTATTGTCTTTGTCATGAGCTCTTGGCCTCAGAAAGGCCCGTGTGGATGGCAACCAGGAAATGAACATCAAGTGACTATCAGACACTTCCAGACCCCTCTTTTCTTCTAAGTCCAAGTCGAAAGACTGGTAAGCCCATAGTCTAGGCCTTTATGCTTACCTAGATCCTGCCTGGTAGGGTCCTATCAGAACATTCCCCTTCCTAGGGTTAACTCTAACAGTGACTTCTGCTTTTGGAGAAATTCATCCTACCTGCTTGTCAGGTGTGCCTTACCTACCCTCGCTGTCCTCCTAAAAACCATACCTCAAGTCAGCAAAGTCATTCTATAGGGCCTTCAGAGAGACAGGAATGGGAGCAGAGTGTGTGTGTGTGGGTGAGGGGCACTTGTGTGTGTGTGTGTGTGTGTGTGTGTGTGTGTGTGTGTGTGTGGTAGTGAAAGTATCTCACTTATTTGATGGCTAAATCAACTCCTTTACCATGGGGAGGATCTATAGTGCTGTCAACAGGATCCCAAGATCTAAGATGGGCAGAATCCATGGTCTTAAGTTGGTATGCATTAATTCATTTAAGGGACCCTTGATCTAAAATCCAGCCAAACTTTGCCTTCCAACCTGCTAGCAGAAAAGTCCAACCATCAGATCAGGGTAAAAAGGTCTGGACTTGATTGAAGGTAGTTGTATGGGAGGTGGAAGGAGAGGGTAAGAGGCAGGGGCTTTCTCGTGGGCATCTTGTCCCCCTCTGAATATGCTGACAAAGAGCAGATGTACAACTTCTGGACACAGCAGTAAGCTGCACTGGAAGCTGAATCTTGTTTGCCGCTGGAATTGTTTTTTGTTCAAAACTTGTGCTGCTTGTGGTCTACATTACTATGGATGGAGGTGGGGGCAACAGCGCACAATTATATTTTTGGAAGGGATGTGCCTTGTTTCTCTTGTTTTTGCAAGCTCTTACTAGCCCTCCTCACAAAAATTATTTAAAGAAAGAGAATTATATAGAAATATACCTTTACATCTGGATCCTCAGGTGTATGATATATTTAAGAGGGCCCTACATTTATATTTACAGGTCTATGTGCCAATTATATAAGCACACATAGCCTGGTCAGTTTCTTCTTACAGACTTTTAAGTTAAAATACTGTTTATTCTGTTTTCCTTTGACCTCCATATCCCTGGAAGCGCAGCTTCCTTTCCCGGGGCATAAGAGGCTCCAAAACTGAGATTCAGGCTGTTCGTCATTGCCCCTTTCTCTGACTGGTGCTTTCAGACACCTTGGAGGTTAGCCCTCTAGCCATGAACTTTTAAACTTTGTCTTCCCACTAGACTGTCTCTGTGGAGGTAGGAAATGGGACTTCTATTTCTCGTCATCATGCCCACCAGCACACCAACCCAGCTCACTCCTATGTTGGCTTAGCTGCCGGGGGACACTGGGAAGACAGTGTGGGGCCACATTCCAGCAGGAAGGAAAATAAAGAAAACCTTTGTCTAGCCCAGCCCATCTGTAAAGCTGGCTTCTAGCCACTACACCAAGGTGGCGGGAACAGCCCCCAAGCTGCCAGCTCTAAGTTTGGAAAATGTCTTCTGTTATTGTTGGAGAACCATGACCTTCCATACCTCCGCTGTCTACTGTGGCCCCAAGGCCAGAGAATGCTCAGGAGCACCCTTACTGCCAAACAAGAAAGTACAAAATAGCACACATTTGCATTGCAGAGGAGAAACCGAAGCAAATAAAGACATATTAATTCAGACCTAATGGGCAGATTTGAGGTTGGCTGGTGTTTTTACTTTGGAAGAACTTTGTGAATCTCTTTGGGAGAGGAGAATATTACTTAATTTTAGTTCAGTGTAGTGCAGTTTTGTTTTTATAAAAAAAAACAAACTGGTGTGGCCTCCATGCTGGGCCTTCCCTGCCAGCTTTTCTGGACCATAACCGTGTGATCGAGTTTGGTTCTGGTAGGCTGCTCTTGGATTACATGTGGGTGATGAGATAGGGCAGGTCCCTGTGATGAGGTGGGTGCTCCAGACTTAAAAACACCTTGTATGTTTGTTTTGACCAGTTTATGTGTGTTCCCTTACCTCTTCCTGAAATTCTGCATGGCCAGATATTTTGAGGAGTTTGCCTTTCTTCCCATCCCAGAGAGAACCCCCAGGCCTTAGTTTATGGTATATGTTAGAAGATAATGATACTCAGACAAGTAACAATAGAGGTCACTGGTAGGGGTGTTATTCTAACAGCAGTGACAGCAAATGCACCATTGTCAGTGTCTGCATGTAACCCTCACAGCATGAGGTTTATGAGGAACTGCTGTAGATTAGGAAATGAAGACAAAGAAGGGCTTAATGACCTCCCTAAGGTCATGCGGCACCACTGCTGGGATTGAACCCAGGCGTCAGGCTCCAGAGCCCTGGCTCTTCCATGCTCTGCCATGTTGCTGCTCCACTAGAATTAGGACATCGCTTGTAAGTCACGTGATGGGCATTGGGCCAAGACAATCAGAAAGATTTAGGAGAAAGGAGGTCGGGGACACAGGGGTTTGCTGAGGCCGCATGGTAGTGGTGGAACGAAACACAAATGTGGCTTCCTGACTACAGAAACTGACTCCCTTTTCACCAAACAATTCTCAGATGAAAAGGTTCTAAGCTCAGGCCATTTCAGGGTAAGGAAGGAATTGACTAGCTGTGTGTGCAGAAGCTTCCAGAAGTACCTAGCTTTATGGGAGAGGTCTGCTTATGACATGTTATGTCTAAATGAAGTCAAGCCATTTTTGAGCCAGGGAAGGATAGAAGTTGCTATTTAAAGAAATCCCGTTTGCAATTTCTTCCCTCCTAAGGCAAAGACTCACTTGCTAGTTTACCTTCTGTGTTAATGAAGCGGCAGAGGATGGAGCCAAATCAATTCAGGAAGAATCAATAGTAAAGTCCTGGCAGATATGCTCTCTGCCCAACAGTTAAGCTGTTACAACCTGACTGTGGGAGTTACTGTAGAGGAAATAGTCCCTGGGCCTCTGGGAGTCTGGCTCCCTGCCAAGGATGCTGCTACAAAGTTAGACAAAGAGGTGGAGGCAGAATCTTGAGGGAGCTTTGCCTGGAATCTTGCCAACCTCTCGTTTTTGTAGCGGACTTGGAAACAGCCACTCGCCTCCTCCCAATCTGAGCTGTGTCTGCTAAATTGCTAACTTCGCCAATGGGCTCTGTGTTTTACCCTCCCTGGCAAGAAGTTCTGGAGGGGCTGTTGGTTCATCTGGGTCTTGACTTCATGTCTGATAGGAAGAGTAGGGTCCCAACTTGTTTGGAGAGGAACGGGACAGAATCCAGTTGGGATGGCGGAGATTGTGTCCTAATAAAGGTTGTTTTGTTTTGTTTTTAGAGATTAGAGTCAATGAATTGGGAAATGTGGTGGGACATCCAAAATGGGGAAGGATAACAGGGATAACAGAGCCATAACAGAGCCACCAGATAGGGCAGGGGTGTGTGTGTGTGTGTGTGTGTGTGTGTGTGTAGGGTATTCTGTTCAACAGGCATTTATTCAGGACCTACTCTTTTTAGGAGCTAAGTATAACTGGAGGTTAAAAAAAAAAAAAAAGAGTGACAGGATCTTAGAACTGGAAGAGTTCAATGTGTGACTCAAAGCATGGCTGCTATACATGCAAAATCCATTCCATTTTGGGGAAGGTCCTAGCCTGAGAGCTTCCAGAACCCCTTGATGGAGACTCTCTCTATCCCTATGGCAGCCCCTCCCCGTTTCTTGCCAGTTTTTGTTATTAGATGCCTTTTTTTGGGGGGGTTGAGCCAATGAACACAACTTATCTGCAGTTTCTGAATCGTCTTTAAGATCTGTCCATTACTCTTCCATGTGCGAGCTCTATAAATATCTGAAGACAGTTACTGGGTGCTTCCTTTTCACGAAAAATACAAAAAGAATGCACAGCCTCTTATAATCTCTAAGTAAATCCCTCCCTTCTCTGTGTTTTTACTGCAGGTAGTAAATGCCTATCTTCCAGCCTTCCTCAAGTTGGGTCTGTCTAATACTTTTCCTGTTCATAGTCCATTGGTATTTACTGAGCAACTCCTTTCTGCCAAACGTTGTACTAAGAAATTTCAGAAGATCTTTTCTTTAATCTTCATTCCAATTCTTTGATATAGGTAGTTATACCCTCTTTACAGAGGAGAAAACTGAGGTTCAGAAGAGCAAGTGGCTTCACTTCTCTGTCAGTTTCCTTGTCTGTATTATGTGGATGGTGATACTGCCCATGTAAGCTGTCTTGAGGAGTAAATACATGAGATGTACTACTGCACAGAGTTGGCATGTGATAGATGGGAGCGAATTTTAATGGCAGCAATCCTTCTATTGTCAGCGCATGCAATTTTTGGTGATGATGATGATGATATGATAATATCAATAATGTTTATGTAACATATACCGTGTGGGAGATACGGTGCTGAATTTCACATGCGTTATCTTACCTAATCCTTTCAGTTCAGGAGATTGGTACCATTATTATCCTGGCTTTACACAGGAGGAAATGGGAGGCCAGAAGCAAAATTCCTTGCCCACAGTCATAATAGCCATACAGAGCAGAGCTCTGTTGATTCCTGAGCTCCTACTTCCAACTGCTCCCTCCTCCACCACATCCTAATTGAGCTATGCTTTACTTCATACTTTGCCATCTAAGTGCTGGGAACCAAGGGCCCCATCAGAATGCCGACCAGCTATGGAGAGGCGCTGGGATGCTTTGCAATCCTGCAGGCCCATCAGGACTCAGTGAATGTATGCATGCAAAGGAGAGCCCCACATGAGGTAGCATTCAGGAAGAGGTCCTGGTGGAAAGACAATAGTTCTGGGAGACCAGGCAATTGCCAGATGGACAATGGAGGATGGCAATAGGCTCTAATAAAAGCAGTAGATTTTGGATTATGGTAAACCCACAGAGTCAAGAAACTCCTCCAGGGGTGAATGCAGCCTAGGAATTTCCAGGGTTGGCAACTGTGAACATTTGGGATAATTAAGTTGAATGATGACTGCCTTCATTCCTCCATTCCTCTCCCCACCCACGCCCCCAACCACTGTCTCTCATCTGAATTCTTACTTTTATAAACACAATCATCTATTCAAGTTGGCCCAGATATAAGAAGGCAATTCCAGGCACTCAACCTGAGATGTGATCCCTGATGTGGTTCAAGTCTTCCTAACCTCTTTCCTGTCTGTATCTTGCCTTTTTCTGCAGTGATCCGGGCCAAGGTGGTAGGGAAGAAGCTGGTGAAGGAGGGGCCTTTTGGCACGCTGGTCTACACCATCAAGCAGATGAAGGTGAGTGACAGAATCCAGCTCCAGGAGAGCTCTTGGGTTATTGGCAGCAGAGTCCTAGCTAGGGGAGGCTAGGTGGGTGTGCATAACCCTCCCCACTGCGGGAGAGGGCATTGCTGAGGCAGAAGAAATGATGGCAGGAAGTTGGGGGGGAAGGTGGCTGCTTCACCCTAGAGCCAGTGCAAGTGGAGTCCCTCAAAGACCATTGTTAAGAGGCTCAATTCTGGAACCAGATGGCAGACAGCCTTGTTCCCTGGCAACTGCGAGACCCTGGCCAAGTCACTGTCCCTCTCTGGGTGTCAGTCTTCCCATCTGTAAAATGAGGGGATGTAGGACTAGTTTGTCTTACAGGCTCTTCTTCTGAGCTCTCAGTTTTGAGTTTCAAGAGTGCCTACTGGTCTCATGCAGTTGCCGAGGTTACCATTTATATTTAACTCTTGATCTCTACACTGAACTTTGGCCGATCACAGGAAGCGTATCCTGGAGTAGGAACTGCATCCTCTTTCCCTGTTTTCCCAGAGCTTGCCTCCCAGCTGCTTAGCGCCGTTTACTAACATATTCATATTACTGAACTTATTCCTGAGCCTATTAACATTACGAAGCACACTAAGGAAGTCCACCTTACCAAAAAGAACATCAGATTTGAAACCTGCAGAACCTGCTTCCTTATCTCAGCTCAACTCCCAGTTGAGCCTGCTTACCCTGGAATCCCCCCTTTCCTGGACCTCCGTTTTGCCACCTGTTAACAGTGCAGGGTCGGGCGTAGTGCCCCTAAGAGCCCTTCCAGCTCAGGCATTTCAGGATTCTAAGTGCCCTGGGACATGAGTGGTGTTACTTCTAAGCAAAAGCTGCTCTGGGCGCTTGAAAGAGGTACTTGTCTTAGCACAGAGGACTCACTCTGGTACTCACTCACCCTGAATGGCTCAGCAGCTGCTCCATCACCCCACATTTGTAAGCACCCCCCTATGTTTAGTACCCTGTGCCAGGAGCATGGAGGCCACGAGGAAGATGGGGTTCCTGTGTTAAGGAAGTATAGTCAGGTCAGGAGAGAAGACCCAAGACACATGTGCATGACTACTCAGAAGTTCAATATGGGGTATGCTCAGGTCCAAGTGGACTGCAAGTCCTTTTACTCACTGCCCATATTTGCATCCCCAGAAACTAGAGCAGGACTTGGCTCACAACTAGGACTTGGTGGATGTTTATCCATCTAATGGAGAAATGATGTTGAGACCCTACTGGCCTGAAAACTCCCCAGAGGAGACAAGGCTTGACACCCAGGTACCACCCACAGCCCATGGGTGGTACCCAACCATCCTGGAGGCAGACTTCCAGGCCTCATTATTCCTGCATCCTGAGGCCTGAGGTTTGATGTACTACATTTGTGGAACCTGTTGCTTTGGATTCAACTTTGGAAACGCCCACAGCCTTCTGGTTATGTAATGTCCAGAGTCAGCCCTGGCTAGGTGCCCTTGGCTGCCCAAGCCTGGTCATGGGACCAGCTTATGTCTTCAGACAGCCATGGGGAGAGAAGAGTGTGGAGGGGAGAACCAAGAAGATCAACAACAACCAAAGAAACCCCCACTGTATGCCCCCCCCCCCCCGCAGCCAGCAAGCAAAAATGCCGAAGCATGTTAGACAAAGCAGTGGTTCAGGCAACACTCCCTTCCCACTCTGGGACAACTCATCACATTATGGACACTCTGGCCAGCAGATCTGAGGAAACAGCTGGGAGACAGTGGTTCCTAAGCTTGCCTAGCTTCCCTCTTCCTTCCGGGCCTGGAGACCAGGGTGATCAGAATGTCCCATTCCCCCTTCACTGGTGTCAGGCCAGCCTCTGGTAGGGAGGTGTTTGGAGGCCAAATTACATTTGTTCACCCATCAGCTTCAGAGCACACACACACACACACACACACACACACACTCCCAGGCTGGTGGCATCACACTATCCATTCACTGTCCTTTACCCGGACTTATGCAACCAGGGTGCTGGGCACTGGGAAGTAAAATTCCTTGTTTTACTTCTGACACAGGTTCAAAGGGGAAATGACTTGCCCAGTCATGCATTTAATTAAAGACAGATCTCATTCCCAAGCTAAGGTGCTGGGATTCCTTCCCAATCCTGTGTGTTCTTTACATGGCTCCCAAATTTCCCCACCATCTCGCTTTGATCATCAAACACTATGTAATGCCATTTATTAACTCTGCCCCTCCTACGAGCCCAATATTAGATAATTCATAGAAGGGTCATTGCCCTTCTGTCCTGAAAGGCTACTGAATTCTGCTGTTCTCAGGGAGCAGTTTGCTAATCAGGTATGGGGTATAAGGATTGGAGTAGTTTGTCTAACAATTCCCCTCCCTTCCTTCTCTCTCTCTATGCTGTGAGAGAGCTCTCTTCTCTCACAGAAGCACTCTTCTCGCTCAGCACTGTGCTTCAGGCTACCAGGATAAAATTTCAGGATTGCAGGTTAATATTTGTTATATTTGTTATAATGAATATAAGACTCTATTCAAGTGACATGTACTAAGCATTTACTGTGTATCAGGCATTCTGCTAATCCTTTGCATGGAACAGTCCTCATAACAACCCTATGAAGTAGATATACATTATCCTCTATTTTACAGGTGAGGCAGCCCCAGACTTGGAAAGGTCATGTAATAGTCAAGTTCATAGGACTAGAAAGTGGCAGACGCCAGGGAAGCTATAGAGCCTTTGCCAACAGGGAGATTACAGAGCAGTGGAGCTGCAGGCTGATTCATCATTCCTGCCCCCTTGGGGGCCCACCCCAACCCATCTGTATGTAGTTTCCCCAGGGAACAAAAAGAGGTTAGTTTGCATTTGTCCGTTTGTCATCCAGCAGTGTAGCTCTTGACTTGCAACATCCTGCAAAGGGTGCATTGAAAACTCTTTGTAGGAGGGAAGGAGGAGAGGCCAGAGAGGGGAGCCTGCGTGAGTTTTGGCACTGGTCCCTGGGTGGCTTTGTTCTGGTGGATTAGAGAGTCTACCCCAGAGAGTCAGACGGTGAGCAAGGGCTCCCTTAGAGCAGAACTAAAGGAGCTTGGAGAACGTGAGAATTTGAGCCACCCTGTCTCACCTCTCTCTTCTGTCTCAGAGTTCCCACCTCCTCCCCTCGAACTTCTCACCCAGATGAAAGGCGGGCAGACCCTCTTCCATATGCTAATTCCATAACGTCTGGTACACATTACAGGCCTATCTTGAGCGTGCAGAAACCCACAGGTGTGTGTGGGGGGCTATACAAATGTTAAGGGAGCTTATTGCAAAATCAAACTTGGAGATAGCTGGAGCGGTTGCCAGAATTGGTCACTCTAATCTATTGGGACCTTATCTCTGGTCAGGACCATGAGAAAGCCATGGGCTCTGCCAGGAGCTGCATTTTACGCTGTGGAGACAGGCTCCCAGGCTAACGTGGCAGGGGACAACACGTGGGGAACATTATGTCCCAGCTGGCCCTGGGCTGGGTGGAGCGGGGGGTGGGGAGAGATCCATGGGAAGGCCCACTGGTCATGTGCTTTGCATGTCCTGACTCTGGGCAGGACAGATTTGCTGGGCAATTGGAATGCTTGGCCCCTGGGGACTTCCTTCCTTCAGTGGTTTGTCTAATCAAATGAGCACTATTGCAAGGTCTCGCCTTTGAAGCTCCAGCTGGAAGCCTCCCTGCCCTCCAGCTCACAGGGAGCCATTCTCCTCCTTCTCAATGCCTGTAACTCTTTCTGGTCTGGATATCTCAGCTAGCCCTCAACAGAGATGGCCTGCATTCTCACATGCACTGCTTCCCCTGCTAGACAGCCCATTCTATAAGAGAGAGACTTCTCTTTCATAGAGAAAGAAAGACTTTGGTTGCCCTTGGTATCTCAGTCAAGTACCTACTGTCTCTGAAACTCAGTTGCTCGGTCTGTAAATGAGAATAAAGTTGCGGGTTTAAAGGAGTTCATGGTGTAAAGCAGAATCTAGCAAAGCGCTCATCTCCAGGCATGCCGGACATATTTGCTATGACGGAGACATTTCCTGCTGTCAATGCAGAGTGAAACCCAGGCACTCCACAAGAAATATTCAAAGCCCCCAGATTCAGAAATTTCTTTCTTACATTATTTGGTTCTTCACCCCAGGGAAACTAACTTCTTCGAACTTTTGTGTGCATACTACCAAGATGGGATGTCCAGAGGCTTATAGAGTCCAATGTGCTATGTGTCTACACATGACAGAAATTTATTCAGCCTTAAAAAAGAAGGACATCCTATCATTTGTGACAACATGAATGAACCTGGAGGATATTATGATAAGTGAAATAAGCCAGACACAAAAAGACAAATACAGCATAAGCTCACTTTTATGTGGAATTTTAAAAAAAAGTTGAACTTCTCACGAAGCAGAGTAGAATGATGGTCACTAGAGGCTGGGAGGTGGTGGAAATGGGGAAATGTTGGTCAGAGGGTAAAAATTCTCAGTTCTACTGAACTAGAATGAGTAAAGTCTGGAGATTTAATGCATGGCATAGTGACTATAATTAATAATACCATACTGAAGACAAGAAATTTGCTAAGGAGCATCACACACACACAAGGTAACTCTGGGAGGGACGGTTGTGTGAATTCTCTTGATTGTGGTGACCATTTCACAATGTATACAGATATCAAAACATCATTTTGTTACACTCTAAACATATGCATTTTTATTTGTCAGTCTCACTTCAATAAGCTGGAGAGAGAGAGAGAGAGAACACAACCTGCTTAGTTTGAAGTTCAAACCCAGCTTTAAATCCCTGCATTAAGAGATAAGGTTGGGCAAAGAGATGGAGAAAGAAGAGGACTAAACCTTTCCCTCTGCTGATATGAATTCCAGTAGAACTAGTTTTAAGATAACTTTTACTGAATGTTGCACACCATGTACTACTCTAAGTCACTTAATTCTCAAAAACACCTTATGAAGTAAACACTTTGCCCCATTTTATGGATGAAGAAACTGAGACCCAAGGAGCTTAAGTGGCTGATAAGTGGCAGAGACAAGGTTCAGACTGGCTGGTTGTTTCCAGAACCTGAGCTGACCATTAATCCTCCAATGCTTTGACTGGATTAGGTCACCTTTAATGTCTTTTCCAATTCTGAGAGTCTATGATTCTCTGATAGCGGGGCATTACAAACCTATCACCACCCTCCTAAATTTGTCAAACCAATTCTCAGTCTCTATGAATATAGACCTAATGATACTTATAGGGTCGATATTTAGGTCAAGATGGGATTATTATAAAGAAAAGATAACAAAATGAGTACAATCTGCCTTTACCATATGGTTAAATTCAGAAGTGACCCTAAAAGAGGCAGCACTGTACTTGTCAGACCTTATTGTTCACAATGCACAAACGTTTTGATTCTGCATGCAAGTGCTACAAGCCATGCTGAAATCAAGATGCCTTCAAATTCAAAAGGAATGAGAACTCAACTGGGCAGCTTAAGTCACTGGACCCTAGACAGGGCGTTGATCCTCACTCATGAAGCAGAGAGGACATGAAAGGGAAAGACTGACAAGGTTGTACTGAGGCTCTAATGGTCTGGGTCTGAAAGACCTCGAGTGAGGGTCAAGTTGAAACATTTGCCAGGAACTCAAGGAACAGCCACGCAGAGGAGAAGCTGCTGGACACAGGAGGGAGTGTGGAGAATGTTTTTTGAAGGCCACACTTGATGGCACACACAGAGCAGTGCTCTTAAGCATGGTTCCTGTTAAAGCCAGAGACGCACCATCCATCACTGAGGAAGTGGGGGGTACGATGTGATCCACCCTTGCTCCCCCACGGCATAACTGAAAACCGAGTGTGGACAGCAATTCTCACAGCGCTTGGCTGCGTTTCCTCATTCAGCTGTTGAGCCTCTCGGGAGAAAAGGGTTAAAAGAGAGGCCAGGTAAATTAAAACCATCTGCACTGATGGTTGCACACAATTAGAACAGCATTCCCCTGAAAAAGACAGAGGCTCCCGAACTCTGTGGGTCCAAAAGACCCTTTATAATGGTGGAGGTCCTTGTGGACTATCTACCCCCACCAGCCAGTGCCCACTTAAAACAAAATAAGGAGAAAACCCAGATCTTAGTGCAAATGGGAGGCACTTAGATGGGACACCAATGAGGTGATGTCTGGCTTTTTATTAATTACTGTAAGTAAATTAATAACGCATGCCAGGAACTAAGGGAGAGACATTGTCCTGTTGTAAACCCTTGGAGACCACCAGCCATCCTGGGCCCATGTGCTCTGAGAACCAGGGGGATAATGGGATTGGGCCACAACTTGGAGCCCCCTCCTACCCTCGCCAGCTCACACAGTTAACAGAGTTCTCTCAACAGATCTGAACCCATGTGAGACTCGTGGTTTTCACCTGGAATCACCCAGTGGGGTCAGCCTCGTTATGGTCACACCAGTGGTTCTGACGACATGCAGATAAAGGAGGCACAACAGCCATAAATAGCATTTGGCTGTACCAGAGGTCCTTGGGCATGAACTTGTGAAGCCACAGTGAGAGACAGCACAGGTTGGACTCTGGAGAAGATTCTCCTGCCTGGAATCCTAGCTCTGCCATTTGCCAACCATATGGCCTTAGCTAAGCCACTTTACCTGTCTGGGGCTCAGGCTTCTCATCTATTAAATGGACATAAATAGTTCCTGTCTCACGGGGCTATCATGGGAAGGAGGTGGGTGACTATTAGAAGAGGATTTCTCAACTTCGGTACTGCTGATATTTTATGGCCGAATGTCTTCAGGGGTGGGGGTAAAACTGCCTCCAGTCGAGAACCACTACATTAGATTATGTTATAGATAAAAATGGCCAAGTATCGGCATTTTCATACAGTGCAACTTAGTAATTATAAAGTGTTTAGTTAAAAATCTAGAATTTTTGTGTATGTGGTTATATGCCTTATCTGGGGTAAAGGAAGCCAGTGCTTTCAACAGATGCTCAGAAAAATAAAAGCATGGAGAATCCTGGCCTGCGTTCTAACTTCCATCAACCAAAAGAATTTATGAGTCTTGTCTGTAAGATGGGTGCAATAATGCCTACTTCCTTGGGTTCTTGGGAGGATACAGTGAGGGGAATGTAAGTGGAATGCTTTTACATACTGAGAAATGTCCCAGAGATGTCATTAGAATGCTGGCCAGCTGCCTCCTTGGAACGTGGGGGCTGAGGTTGGTGAGGGAGGCAGGACCCCTTTCACAGCCAATTCTTTGGATTTCTGAAAAGGTGTTGGGATATGACAGGAGTATATATCTGGTGCAGTGTTGTGGAGATGTTGGAATGAGCGATGTGACTGGCTGGATGGAAGGTTTTTCTGTAAAGGCACGAACGGTGGCTCAGACAAAAGGTGAATAGGTGGCTTTACCTGGAGTGAAGGCCCTGGGTGGTTAGGTCAGTGACTGTGACTGGATCAGATCCCCACAGAACAAATACCAGCAAGCTTTCGGAGCCCTGGTCCTCTCTCATGACATTCCTTCTCCCACAGATGTACCGAGGCTTCACCAAGATGCCCCATGTGCAGTATATCCACACAGAAGCTTCAGAAAGTCTCTGTGGCTTGAAGCTAGAAGTCAACAAGTACCAGTACCTGCTGACAGGTAATGGCCAACTCTAGCATCTAGGCCAGGGTTTGGCCAAGGCCCACCAGTCCTTTGCTTCAGAAGGATAGAGAAGTAGCAGTTTACGCAGACGTGTCCTTAGGACCTTGACCACCCACCCAGTGAATTGTAAGGAGTATTGTGTAGAGTGCATCTCGCTTGGCTTGTGGTGGGAACTCGAGGCTCTGCATGGAGACTGGGTTTTAGTCTTAGCTCCACCACCGGCCCCGCTGAGGAAATGTAATTTTGCGTAATTTTGTAGTTTCTCAGCTTTACTATATTATATAAATAAAAAAGGATTGCTAGTACCCATTCCTCTATACCTCACAATCAATCTATTTATTGGGTCTATCTTTGAAAGTTGCCCACCTTTAAGCAGTCAATGTGGTAAAGGAAAAAAAAGGTCAAAACCAAGCAACCACTGATGAGGGAAGGGGCAAGTTGACCTTAGTCCTAGCTCCAGCACTTCACGGGTTTAAGACCTTTTGCAAATCCCTTAACCTCTCTGAGCTTTGTTTTCGCCTCCTCGAAAATGGGGACAGTTTGGTGTTGGGCAGGGTGAAACAAAATCATAGGATTAGAAAGTACTTAGCACAGTACCTGGTCTAAGGTGGGTACTCGGGGTGAGGACTCTTTCGTGGCTGGGCTCTGGACAAAACAACTCTCCTTTTGTCCTCTTTCCTCCTCTAGGCCGTGTCTATGACGGTAAGATGTACACAGGACTGTGCAACTTTGTGGAGAGGTGGGACCAGCTCACCCTTTCCCAGCGCAAGGGGCTCAACTACCGGTATCACCTGGGCTGTAACTGCAAGGTAAGCCCTCGAGAGGGCAGGCAGGGGCGGTGCTGGCTCACAGCCCCAGAAACATCAGTTCCTGCGGTACTGGGCACTGGGCCCTTATGCTGAGAAGGGCATGAATGTTGGGCCAGGGCAGAAGGGCAAGTCTGAACAGGGGTGGTGAGGAATGTTGCCTCCAGGCTGAGCAATGAAGAAAGCGGGGGGGGGGGGGGGGGGGGGGGGGGGAGAATGCCTCTCTGCTGTCATCTGCTGCCACCATGCAGCCCACCTGGCAGCTGCAGGGTCACAAGGACTCTTCAGCATCCCTGGCCCCTCCTGTGGTTCAAGGTTGTGGCAGGTGCAAGACCCTTACGCTGACAGGTCCTGTTGAGCAGTCTCAAGTGGACTCACCAGGGAAGTTGCCTCACTGGTGGCCCCTGCCACAGGTGGGCGAGCTGGCACAGGACTGCTGATACCAAATACCGCAGGACATCACTCTTCAATCAGGCCTAATTCCTTGACTCAAGCACAAGGCCATGGCACACAGCCTTCCTGCTGTGGGAGGGAGCTGCCCTGTTCTCTCACTAATTTTTCACAACTCTGTGTGGTTTTAATTACTACTATGCTCATTTTGCAGATGAGAAAATAGAGGCTCAGAGAGCTCAAGTAACTAGCCCCAGGTCACACAGCTCACTGAGTCTGGTTTCTCTCCCAGGGCAGCTGGATGCCCAAAGTTTTAATCTTTTTAATTCCTCAATTCCCACAACAGCTGAGATCGTTCATCCTTGCCTATTGCCATTGAGGAAGCTCTCTCAAATGTCTAATTCCACCACTTTTGGGCTCTGTAACCTGGAGCAAGTTACTTAGCCTCTCTGAGCCTCTATTTTCTTATCTGTCAAGGGAACTCAATCTGTGTTAAGAACTAAAGAGAATAACATAGAGGCACTGAGCAGAATATCTGGTACACAGTGGTACTTAGAAAGTGTTAGTGAGTGTTACTTCTGTTATTTTCACTAAGGGACTGATGTGGCTGGGCTCCACCTACAGTGGTATGCACCTAGACTTGAGGAAGCATCAGGACTGGGTCCCCCATGACAGAGCCCACCAACCTTTGGATATTCTCTAATTGCAGATCAAATCCTGCTACTACCTGCCTTGCTTTGTGACCTCCAAGAATGAGTGCCTCTGGACCGACATGCTCTCCAATTTCGGCTACCCTGGCTACCAGTCCAAACACTATGCCTGCATCCGGCAGAAGGGTGGCTACTGCAGCTGGTACCGAGGATGGGCGCCCCCGGACAAAAGCATCATCAATGCCACAGACCCCTGAGCACCAGACCCTGCCCCACCTCACCTCCCTCCCTTCCCGCTGAGCTTCCCTCGGACACTAACTCTTCCCAGATGATGACAATGACATTAGTGCCTGTTTTCTTGCAAATTTAGCACTTCGAACACTTAAGGAAAAGTCTATGCTGTCATATGGAGTTTATTTGGAACCATCCTCCTGGCCCCACACTACCCCTTCTTTTTGGCCTTGACATCACCCATTTCCACGTGGGAACTTTTGGTGCCATGCCAGAAAGAATGAGGAATGTACACTCCTCTTCTTCGTGATAATATAATCTATTTTTTTAGGAAAACAAAAATCGAAAAACTACCCCATTTGGGCATTGTAACACCTACCCGTCTCTCTTCTTCCCCACCTCACCAACTCCCAGACCCTTCTCCCTTGGACCTTCTCCTCCACCCCAGTACATAAAAGACACAGACAAGGAAGTTGCTGAGAGGTCAACCGTTTCAGGATCAGTCCAGGGCAGCAAGCAGATAGACTCAAGGTACGCAAAAGATCTTATACACCAAGGAGATGCTACTGCATGTCCCAACCAGACTGTGTCTGTCTGTGTCTGCACGTAAGAGTGAGGGAGGGAAGGCAGAGACGGCAGGAGAGGGTCTGAGAGGATGCAGCACACACAGTTCCCCCAGGCCAGTGCTGCTGGGGTTGACCAGATGTTTCTGAGTCTGGAGCAAGCAGCCAGGCCAGAATAACAGAACTTTCTTAGTTGTTGAAGACTTAAACATCTGCCTGAGGTCAGGAGGCAATTTGCCTGCCTTGTACAAAAGCTCAGGTGAAAGACTGAGATGAATGTCTTTCCTCTATCTCCCACAAGACTTCCTCCTGGAAAACTCTTTGGTAGATTTGGCCAGGAGCTTGCCTTTATGTAAATTGGAGGAATACACACACCGTACACTATCCACAGATATAGCCAAGTAGATTTGGGTAGAGAATACTATTTCCAAAGTAGGGTTTAGATCACCTAGGGGGATGTGTTTGTATACACATTTGCATATACCCACACGGGGACATAAGCTAATTTTTTACAGGACACAGAATTCTGTTCAATGCTGTTAAATATGCCAGTAGTATAATCTCTTCTATTTTGTTGTCGTTGCTTGTTTGAAGAAAATCATGACATTCCAAGTTGACTTTTTTTTTTTCATTTTAATTAAAATTTGAAATTCTGAACACCCTTGACATCCCTCTAACTGGGGTCAGCTGACCTCTGTCCCTCTCCTTTTCTCCTGCTTCATGTTTGGGGCCTTCATTTAACTGCCTTACTGGCTTGGCTCAGGTGGGAGATGAGAGTTAGTGTGGGTCAGGGGCCCCAGGCACAAGAGGGAAAGCTGCGAAGTGTCCTGCCTCAGCTAGATGGCCACTTTCCTGGGTTACGAGACAGCCTGCTCTTCTTCCCACAGCTCACTGGTGGGCAAACACCATCTCCTGAGGTCCTTACCTCATGGGATTAAAATCAGTGGTCACTGGGGAAGCCTGACTCTGCAATCAGCTGTAGGGATTTTGTTGTGTTTTTTTTTTTTTTTTAAATAAAACTATAATATAAGTTCTCTAATTAAATAAAATTATTTTAAGTATTGAAAGTGAGATGCCAAGTGTAGGTGATAATGTATACTTTACAGAGTTGGGGGTGGTAGGTTGGTAACACTTAACATGATTGCTCTGTCTCTTTTTTCAGATTATGGGTATTTATCCTCCTAGTATTTGTATCTTCAGTTCATTCCACTTTAGGAAACAGAGCTGCCAATTGAAACAGGAGAAAAAAAAAAAAAGAAGCAGACAACACAGTGTAATGTCTTGCGCGCACAAACACACACACACACACACATGCACAAATGCCCAGGCAAGGTGTTTGGCAGAACCCCTCAGTGGGAAGGCAGTACAGGCATCTGGCTTCCGTAGGATCCATTTTATTATCTTGTATCTTTCACCTATGGTCGTGCCATCTGGCAGGTGGAAAATGGGAGGCTTTGCCTTCTCAATGCAGCAGTATAAGCAAAAGGAGCTGAGGTCAGCAGGCCAGAGGTTCTTAAGAAGTAAGCCCCAGCCTTGGTGTTCTGAGAATTTCTTGATTTCAACTTCAAAGTTTTCTAAGGTGGAACCCCTGGTCCAACTCACACAAGCCCTCCCACAAATGGACAACAGCATCCCCTCTATGAAGCATCGGTGATTCTTGGTCCCTGGTGGGGCCACCTCCACTCACACAAGGCGGGACCTGGGGTGAGGCCTGAGCATGAGTCATCTGAAGTTTCCCTGCAGAAATGTTGTGGAACCACAGTTTCATCTGTCAGGCCCTGGCAAAGAGACAGCAGGTCCTGGGCAAAGAAAGGTCCTTTGCAAAGCGATGTTGGCAGAGGGCGGTTTTTGAGCTTTCTATAAGCTATAGCTTTGTTTATTTCACCTGTTCACTTACTGTATAATTTAAAGTCATTTATGTAGTTGAGACACTTCCGTATTTCAATCATATCGTGAATGTTTTATTTTGCTAAATCTTGTGTCATGTGTAGGCTTTAATATGTGTACATTGTGTTTAAGAGAAAAAAAATGGAACCCACATGCCGCCATTTTCCTGAATCAAATTCTACAGTGGAAATGAGGGTAAAATACTTCTACTGTGCAGGCAGCTCGACTGGCGAACTGGAGAAATGAGAAGGAACTAGCACTTGAGATTCATCTGTCCCCCTCCCTTTATTGGCATCCTAGTGCTTTCTGGAGTAGCAAGAAGTACTTGCTATTTTCAGAAGAAAATAGCAAGTAATTCATGTCCTTGCTCTGTATCAACTGGCACTGGGCAGTCTGCTGGTCAGTCCCATTCTTCTTCCCCTTGATCTTTGACCACCCAATTGGGAAGCCATGATTTCTCCTAAAAATCCAGAGCTATGGGAGCTGTGATTCCAAGACCTCTTGGCCTCATCTGGCCATCTCTTCTGCCTCCCTATCCACCTATCTAGAAAGCACTATACCCAGCCTCTCTCCTCTCAGACCTGTGTTCCATGTGGCTGGGTAGATAATACTGGAGACTTGTCCTTTACTGTCACCCAGCTCCAGACCTATATCATGGCAGTTTAGGTATAGCCCATGAGCACCAATTTTCATACGATGGTTCTTGAACAATTTAAGAAACAATTGGAATAACTCTGTCTCAGAGACACTGTGGCCCCCTGGGAAACAGTACCCTCCCCTGCCCTGGCCTTTCATCTTGTGTTTGATGGTCGCCAACATGGATTACCCCAAGATGGCACCTGAGTGTTTGGCTCCTGGCTACTGAAAGTAAAAATATCACTATAAAAGTTTCACACAAGGAAAACACTTTAAAAATCTGATGACAGATGCAAAACAAAATGTGGGAGTGTAGGGGAGATGGATATCAACAGCCTCCGAATTGGCTCTTGGGAGGTGTGAGGAGAGGAAGAACTTAAAGACCAGTTCCTGCTTTGAGGGGAGGGCTTCATAGATTCTCCCAGGCCCACACCTTTCCCTTTAGCCAGTCTGCTGTCCTGAGACCCTGAAGTGATGGAGAGAAACCAACCAGAGAAAACCCTTTCTGGAAGGAATGTATTTGTTGCTAAATTTTGTAGCACTGTTTACAGTTTTCCTCCATGTTATTTATGAATTTTATATTCCGTGAATGTATATTGTCTGTAATGTTGCATAATGTTCACTTTTTATAGTGTGTCCTTTATTCTAAACAGTAAAATGGTTTTATTTCTATCACACACCTGCAGTCTCTTGCCTCCTTATATCCTGACCACCACTGGGAGTAATATAGACAGTAGAGGGCCTTGGAAGCTGGTCCTGCCTGTCCTGGCTGCAGGCCCATGCATGTTCCCCTCCATTCATTCACTTCAACAGCCTGGGCCCACCATGCTCTTGTCCTTTCCCAAGGCTGGAACAATTTCAAGAATGGCATTGTAGATTTCCCTCTGACTGCTAATCCTGGCCTGAGCTTGCTCCCTGATTCCACAGTCAAGGTTCTCCATAGCTCTACAGAATCTGGATCTCTATCTAATTAACTATTAGTAACCTGTACAGGTATTCCCAGACCAGACATGGCTTTCCCCATTTTCTTCCTAAGAATCTCACACCATGGAAGTGAGAGGGGATGGTTGAAAACATCAGTGTCTGATGCCAAATGCCTGCCTGAAATTCCAAGTGTGGCTCAGCCTAGTGGGGAATGCCAGGAAATCAAGAGGTCCCACTAACTGGTGAGCTCCTCCCAGAGCTTACATCTGGATCTATTATCCTCAATGGGCTGGGTTGGCTCCAGACCCCTCACCCAACTTTCATTCCATTGTTGACAATGTTCCAGGGTATAATGCCCCTATTTTAAACTACTCAACTTATATCACCTATCATATGTCAGGCATAGCACTCTCTACACATGAATATATTAAACTTCAAAAACCCAATGAGGTTGCCCCACTGTCCTCCATAGTTTCTAGCTGAGGAACCCAAGTCTTGAGTTAATTCATTGCTCAAGGCTTAGTACACTGGCAGTCTAGGATTCAAACTCATTCTGGCTTGATGATAAACCTTGACTTTTCTCTACTGTGTTCATGCTTTGTTGGAATATGCCAGGTTCCACAAATCTTCATATTCTAAGCAGCACATCCTGGATTCTAAGACTCTTACCAGATCAGATATAAGGGAAAGATAATCAATGGAAACCTCTTTACTTGTTTTGACTGCTCTTCCTTGGAGCTTGCATTCCTACCCATCGGTGCCTCCAAACAGAATCGTCCAGGTCAGCAGCCTGAGCTTGGATCCTACATCCAGGCCGCAGTCCCCATCTAGGACATTTGGATACTGTGTTAACTACCCTGTTCCCCAAGGTTCACATTACTCACGAGGCAAGCATGGGTCCATGGCCCAGCATTCCTTTGACCAATTTAAGAAGACACCAACCACACAAGCACACACATCACAGGCTATCTCCAGCTGCACAAAACTCTTCTGCCCAACTTCTTCTGGCTGTGGAATGGAGAACTCTCCACCCTATCCAGAAAGATGTTAACCTCCCCACCCAGCTGTCCTCCAAATGAGAGGCTCTACCATGTGCTCCAAGCTAAGCTTCAACCATTTCCCAGAGACAACCTCAGGTACATCCAAAAGTCAAAATGCAAAGAGAACATACAAAGAAACTGCCCTTTGATGATCAACACCAATAAAATACTACTGTTTTTTCAAAATGCAAAGAGAACATACAAAGAAACTGCCCTTCGATGATCAACACTGATAAAATATTACTGTTTTTATTGAGATGAGAGTTGAAACCAGGTTCTGCCCAGGGCTCAAGGGAAACAACTTCCAACTTTTGAAACATCTTTTATCTTTATTATCAAACTTTGTCTCCAAAATGCCAGCTCAAGTTGTCCCCAGATTTGCTGAAAATTCCCAATATCCCAAGGAATGCCATCTACCTTTGTCATTTACCCTGCTACCTGAAACTTCACCTAAAGTGTTGATTCTTTCCCTAGGAAAGCCAGGCATTCCCACAGGACACCACAACCCCTCCTTAGAGCCCAGGTAGTCAGGGAGTGACCCCTTAGCTCACTCCTCCATCTAAAGGGATGGAAAACATGGACATCTGTGTTCATTCCGTATCAAGAAGTTAATCAGAGTAAAAAAGGGCACTTACCATTGGCTTATGGTTGGGAAAGAATGTTTGTTCCACAAGTGGGAACTTCTCAGGACCCAAGGAATGGAAGATCTTAATGAGTTGAGAGAACTAGGAGGGAAGAAAAAAGAGCATTGGTCAATCATTGTTATCTAGTATGGTGGGACCTCCCACTTGATCCCAGGCCTCAAGTAACTGACTGTTCTGAGCTGAGCTGCAGTAGCTAGTCCCTGTTTACAGGATAAAAACCAGATTCTTTGGCCAGAAGTTCATCCTCTCAATCATCTGGCTGCATCAACCCTTCATTTCTTCCAGGCCACTGAGTTTAGCTCAATTACATTTAGTGAGCATTTACTACACACTCAACATTTCACACAAGCACAACCTGCTGACATTCATGCCACAATCCCAGCCTGCAAAGCTTTTTTTCTAGAGAGGTAGGACTACGTAACAGTTTATGGTGTAGACTATGGATTCAAATTCTCCACCACTTACTAAATGTGTAGCCTAGAAAGCACATCCATTCGTAAATGGAAAAAATAGGAGATCCAGTAATACACAATGTATGAAAAGCTGCCCTTGGTCCCTAGGAGCACTCAAATGTTAGATCCCAGCTAACACGTTGAACAACGTGGATTTGAGCTACACAGGAACACTTACATGCGGATTCTTTTCAGTAAGTATAGTTCAGTGCTATAAATGTATTTTCTTTTCCTTATGATTTTCTTAACAACATTTTCCCCTAGATTACTTTACTGTAAGAAAACAACATATAATACATATACTATATGAAATCGTGTTAATTATTTATGTTATTAGTAGAGCTTTCAGTCAACAATAGGCTATCAGTAGTTAGGTCCTGGGGGAGTCAATTGTTATACACAGATTTTCAACTGCACAGGGTGTTGGCACCCCAACTCATGCACTATTCAAGGGTCAACTCTATTTTTTCTGCTTTTACAACCACACTCATTTCCAACTGCTTGAGCAGCATCCCTTCCACACCTGGCTCCTCTTGCTTCAGCACAGCCTCGTTTTGCCATAGAGGTAGCTACCATCTCTAGAGCTGGAGGGTAAGCTCCTGGAAGGCAGGTCTTGGACTTACATTTTCCTCAATTATGCCACACCACTCAGCACCCTTGGGAGCTCACTTTGTGCTCAGTACTGTGCTTTAATATTTGCATAAGAAGATTAGCATAGGAGACCAGGCCTTGAGGGAAGATTGTGGGCAGGTGGCTGAGATAATAATGTCTTGCTGGAAGAAAGCAAGAGGATTGAGGGGCCTGGAAGAGGGACAGAATAGGGGTCAGGATGATTCCCTGGAGCCGATGACACAAGAGAAGATGGAAGGGTACTCTAGGTGTGCAGTGAGAGTAGTAGCCTGGAGACACTCTGTGGCTGTCATAGCTTTGATCTTGGGTATAGGGGACAGTGAGAGAGGATGACAGAGGGTGATCCATGACAGACCATTGGGAGCTTTAAAGGCTGGAACAAGGAGCTTGGAATTTACCCAGAAAGCAAAAGGGAAATCCTAGTGGTCATAAGTGGAAAGGGCTTGGTAAATTCTGATCAGGAAGAAGGAATAAGCTACAATTTGTAGTCCAATGGCTAGAAGGGGCGCTAAGTCTTACACCAGACTGACTTGGAGTAACTCAACACTAATGGCTCAGACAGAGAGAATGTGTAACTTAAGAACTTCTTGCATCACACCAGAACTGGCCTGCAAACTCTTGGGGTACAGTCTGCAGGTATGATGCTACATTGAGTCCACCTAGAGGGTTTGAGGGAACTCAGAAACATGGGAAATGATGGGGGATCCCTCAGTTTAGAGAGAAGGATACTGAAGTCCAGAGAGAGAGGAAGTCTATGATCAAGCACATGAGTTTTGGAGATGCCCACCTCCAGTTTCCTCATCTGTACAATGGAGATATTAGAAATACGTACTTATCAGGGTGTTCCTGAAGATCAAATACAGTATGTACATTAAGGGCTCAGCACAGGACACAGGGCTGATGAATGGTAGCTGCTGCCATCATGATATCCATGTGGAAAAACAAGGGGGTATGGGCTAATACTATCTAAGACCCTTCCAGACAGTGGCATCAAATCTGGGATGCTATAAGCCAAAAATCTCAGGGTAGAATGAGAAGGAGACCAGAACCATGAAAATAGTGGTTAAAAATTCTCCACATCTACTAAATTAATCTATATATTCATTCAATAAATACTGAGTGCCAACTCTGCAGAGACCTTGATGGCACCCAATATTTATTGAATGAATATAATAACTGTCCCCATGTATTGAGTGTATGCTTTGTGTCAGCCAAATGCATTCACTCATAACCCTACCAGAATGACCTTATTATTATCATCATTTACAAATATGGAAAATAATCTCAGAAGGGTTAAGCAAATTGCTCAAGATGACACAGCTCATAAACTGAGGCTCCTGGAACTAGCCAGTCTGGCTCCATAACCCATGTTCTCAACCACTGTCCTACCACCAAGAGATCAAGCAGAGGGAAACAAGAGACAAGATGGCTAGAGCTCCACAGAGCACATTGTACATATCCCCAGCCTCCACCTTCCCTATCTTCCTTCCCTGCTTTATTTTCTCTCTTGGCACTTATATGACATATTACATATTTGGCAATTTATTAATATACTTACTGTATGTGCCTCTGATCACTAGAATATAAGATGCATGGGTCAGGGACTTTGGTCTGATCTACTCACTGCCATGTTCCTAGGACTAAGAACAGTGCCTGGAACATAGCAGGTGCTGAATAAATATTTGTTGAATGAATGAATTACTTCTAGTAGGGAAGACAGACAATACACAAAAGAATGGATAAATATATCCTTCTAGATGGAGATAAGTATTGGGGGGAAAATTAAGCAGGGTAAGGGAATTGAGAGTATTGGGGGGAATAGAGGGGTAGTATCCTAGGAAAAGCCTCTCTTACATGTAACATTTGAATGGAGACTCAAATAAATAAAAGGATGAATGAAATTTATGAATACAAAGGAGAGAAAATTAAGTCTTGGGGTTTGGGGAGATATGGCTTCAGGTTCTGGTTTCATCCCTCATAGTTTACATGATCCTGGGTGAGTTCCTTAGCTGCTCTGAAGCTGAGCTTCTTTTTCTGTCAAATGGAGTAATGATGTCCACTTCACATGATAACAATAGTCTGAGCACCAGGCAGCATGATTTTCTGGTACATAGTAAGTGCTCAATAAATAGTGCTCAGTGTTAACAAAAATGATATGATTTAGTATTAGTAAGAATAATATCCCTCTTACCACTCATGTTATTATAATATAACACTATATCATACTATGTTCATACTATGTTGTTATATGATACTTGTTAGGCAATAATTACCAGAAGGGCCTGGGGTCCAATCTGCTTATTCAGTTGCTTAAAAAAGACCCACTGTTGAGGCCTCCATGCTGGAGCATGGGTCTATTTCAGGGCTGGGAGACCACCCACTGCCAACCCCCTACCCCACTCTAGGTCAGCCTGGACCATCACCTACCACCCAGGGCTTGCTGCAGAAGTTGTAGACGGAGTAGAGAGAGTTGACAGCAGGCAACCCTCCATACTGGAGGCCAATGACCAGACTTCGGTAGTCTTCACCCAGGGCCATGCTGTAGGCATGCTGACGGACCAGGATGAAGTCTGGCTTGAAGGATCTGCAAAGAGAAGGGCCCACAGCAGTGTTACTACATGAGGCATTGCTGAAACACCAGGGCATCGGATCACAGCCTACAGGGGATAGCAATGACCTGGCATGGGTGCTGCCAGCCCAGGAACCTCAGTTCAGAATGGGGATGGGGTGGGGGAGTGTGGATGGGGACAGTCGGATGCAAACACACAGCAGCAACAAAATGAAGGGCTGAAAAGAACTGATATTTTATTCATTTTCTTTTTTAGGTGGTTTTTTAGATTTTCTATATTGAACAAATATTCATTTATTATCAGAGGAAAATGTGAATGCACCTCCATTTTATAAGGCAGCACCTAGTACCTTACTGAACTCTCATAACTGCCCAAGAACGTGGGCAGTGCTGCCAGAAACTCCATTTTACAGAGGAGCACTGATAAAGGAAATTTTCAACTTTCAACGTTTGTGGGCCCTGTTCCTCAGCTCCCAGGGAAGCTATACTCCAACATTTACCAAGGTCAAAATGACTCGGCGAAACCTCAAAGCACAGGTTCTATGTCTGCCCCAAGCGCGCATGGTGTATATCTGCTTTGTTAAAGAAAATAACCAAAAAGGAACATTCTGAACATAAAGATAAGAAAAAGTAAGAAACTTCCCTGGTTCCAGTAAGACTCAAGTCCCACAGCCTTGCAAATATTAGAAACTTAAGATAAGGCCTGCAACTTTCTGAAATGTTGTCTAATAATTCGCAATTTTTATGCAAAATATACATAAACCTACATCAAATGTTCCCTTACCAGAACACTCTCTTCTTTGTGAAGATTGTGTATACTCTTGGGCTTGAATAACTCTTTTTTTATTCCAAAATTTGTTCATTTTGTGTCAACAGCACCCAGAGGCTCACAAAGATTAAGTCACTTGCTCAAAAAGACATGCTGCAGGTACATGGCAGGTTCAGATACGTGTAGCCTCATGGCCCTAATTCTCAACTACCATGCATCATGGTATGTATATATACATATACACATACACACACACACACATAATATGTGTACATTCATATATAATCTGTATATTTCAAACATGTCTTGTCTCTTTAAAGTAGCAGCCTCTGGAAAGCAGCAAGAATATTAATGTGATGGCCAAGAACATGGCAGTCTCTTTGCTGGGCCCCTTTGGAGACGTGATACTGATTAGTATTCACAAGCAGACATGGGTAAGGTTGGGACTATGTCCCCACTTTGTAGATGGGAACACACAGCCCAGAGAAGTTACAAACTTCCCCAAGTCACAAAGCTGGGAAGCAGGAGAGCCATGTGTGAACTCGGGTGATCACTCCAAGTCCATATTCCCTCCATCACATGGCTCCAGGTGAATGAATTCATACACTCTTTTACTTGCACTGCCAAGGATCCATCTATTTCTAGATTCCTCACTTCTAGGTCACACAAGAAAATCAGCTTCACAGTGCATAGGTGGTTTACCCTTAAAATGGTATAATATGCTCATCCTCAGTTAGACACTTAGCTTCAAATAAACTATTTTTCTTTAAATAATTCAAATTCAAGTTAAAATAACTGTCAAACGGAAAGGACTTGCCCCATTGGAGACAGAAGGAAAGAATGAGCTGCAGGTGCAGATACTTCTCAAATTGGTATGAGCTTGGGTCTCCTTGTACACCTCAGGGTCTGGTGCCAGGGGAGCAGTGGTGAAATAAGTACATGTTGAAGGAATGAATAATGTACATGAACATCATCCTCTCGTCCCTAAAGGAAATGGTAAAGTTCTCCCCCATGGAGCTGTAACTCATTCCAGGGAACCAGGTGGATGGTAACATGTTGGGTATGGCTGACATTGTGGTCATGGAGATGGTCAATCATGTCACTCTGTAGTTAGGGTCAGAGTTGGGTTAGAAGCTTGTAATTATTATGTCTATATCGTTATTTCATTCTTAGAGCTGAACCAGTCCAACTAATGTATTTTACAGACAGGGAAACTGAAGCCCATAGCAAGGCAGTGATGTGTCCCAGGCAAAACCATGCCAGAGCACGTCATACCCAGGTCTCTCCTCTGGCTTTCCTGCTCTTTCTGTTTCAATTTGCTGGCTCTTACAGCAATAGAGAAAGAAGGGAGGAAGAGGCAAGTGGTGTGTTTCTAATAGGGAACTGATGACGACCGCACTCACAAAATATAACTATTTTCTGCTATTACCTGATTTTAAAAGCAATATATGTTTGCTGTGTAAAAGGAAAAAAAGCTTTGAAAACACAAAAAAGTAAACAAAATTACCTGTAATTCTCAGCGGGAGAAAATCCCTAATAACCTTTTATATGTCTCCTTATATGTACACTACAATCTGATGATCTATTTTTAATGTATATAATGTACATTCATACTCATAATTGATTTCATGCTTTCTATTTTCCAAATAATATTTTAGTGTGAGCATTTCTCTGCAAAATATCTTCAAATCTTCAAAATATCTTCAAAAATATTGTTTCTTACAGCCACCCAACAGTCTACTGAATGGATATACCATAATGAAGTCAACTTGTCATCCACTATTATCAAAGTAGGCTGTTTCCAACACTTCATACATGTACATGTTTGCACACAAATCAATGAATTCCTTTTTAACTATTTCCTTAAGATAGATTTTTAAGAAGAGAGATTACTGGCTTAAGGGGTATGAATTTTTTTTTTTTAATACCCAAACATGTCCCCCTTTCTAAAGACCTAAGCCACCGGTTGCACATGACAGTGTCCACATCACTATGGCTTCCCCAGCACAGCAGACACTTTTTTAATTTGATAAGTAACTTCCCCCAAGATACCCTATATCCCCACTGCTATTTTAGTTTGCATTTCTGTGACTTTAGTGAGCTTGAGTACTTTCATTAACGATGTGCATTTTCTTTTCTGTAAAAGTCTGCTCACAGAGCTCTGTGTATAGGGTGCTATCCTTTATCACACTGTCCTGTGTGGCAATATATTTTTTTTTTATAGGGTTTGGATCAAATTGGCATTTTATTTTATTTTATTTTATTTTTTTTAAACATATAATATCTTTTTATCCCCAGGGGTACAGGTCTGTGAATCGCCAGGTTTACACACTTCACAGCACTCACCATAGCACATACCCTCCCCAATGTCCATAATCCCACCCCCCCAACCCCCCTCCCCCCATTAACCCTCAGTTTGTTTTGTGAGATTAAGAGTCACTTATGGTTTGTCTCCCTCCCAATCCCATCTTGTTTCATTTATTCTTCTCCTACCCCCTTAACCCCCCATGTTGCATCTCCTCTCCCTCATATCAGGGAGATCATATGATAGTTGTCTTTCTCCGATTGACTTATTTCGCTAAGCATGATACCCTCTAGTTCCATCCACGTCGTCGCAAATGGCAAGATTTCATTTCTTTTGATGGCTGCATAGTATTCCATTGTGTATATATACCACATCTTCTTTATCCATTCGTCTGTTGATGGACATCTAGGTTCTTTCCATAGTTTGGCTATTGTAGACATTGCTGCTATAAACATTCGGGTGCACGTGCCCCTTCGGATCACTACGTTTGTATCTTTAGGGTAAATACCCAGCAGTGCAATTGCTGGGTCATAGGGTAGTTCTATTTTCAACATTTTGAGGAACCTCCATGCTGTTTTCCAGAGTGGTTGCACCAGCTTGCATTCCCACCAACAGTGTAGGAGGGTTCCCCTTTCTCCGCATCCTCGCCAGCATCTGTCACTTCCTGATTTGTTAATTTTAGCCATTCCGACTGGTGTGAGGTGATATCTCATTGTGGTTTTGATTTGTATTTCCCTGATGCTGAGTGATGTGGAGCACTTTTTCATGTGTCTGTTCGCCATCTGGATGTCTTCTTTACAGAAATGTCTGTTCATGTCCTCTGGTGTGTGGCAATATTTTTACTAGTTGTTTGTTTCTTTCCCTTTTTTTTTTTATGGCTATGCATCTTCAAAAAACCATATAAACACATTTTTCATTCCCTCCTAGTCAAATCTATCAGTCTTTCCCTTTTGATTTCTCTCTCTGCTTTGATGATCAGAGGGTCCTCCAGGCCCCTGGTTCTCACAATGAGACACTCCTTACTCCCAGCAGTGTGGTTTCCCCCACAGATAACAGCAGTGGCAAACCTGGTGTCTCACTGGGGGTAACTCCATTCTGCCCCAGGAGGAAATAATTAAAGTTTTCACGCTGGCTAGCCTGCCAGGTTTTCAGTGTTTATGGAGAACTCATAAGAAAGACACAGCCTGGGGGGAAAATCTGGCTATCTAGAAAAAGAGGGAGCCCTTCCAAGATATCGTCCAAGAGAAGTATCTGAGGGCCTGTGCTGGGATGGCCCCATTCCAGTCCCAGATATTATGATGTGCTTTCTCTCCAGGACTTCAAGAACTCACCTCTAAATTGGAATCTTTCTAATTCTTTGAAATAAAAGTAGTAGTCACCCCCTCTTTGTCTTTAAGGATTTGGAAATCTACCTCAAGATGCTATGTTCAAAGTGCTCTTTCAAAATTCTACAGCCCTTCCCTGCTTAAAAACCCCTTCTAGGCTTCCTCTTTCTGACAGCATATCCTAGGCTCCTTACCATGGCAACAAGACCCCTACCCACCTGTCTATCCTCACTTTTTACCTTTCTCCCTCCCTCACCTCCACTGAGCCACACTGACACCTTCTCTTCCTCTAACTCTCTCCTGACGCTCTTCCCCAAATGGTGCCCAGGGGGCCTCATCCTTATCACTTACTCATTAGCTAGGGTTCATTTCCACAAAGATACTGATCTTGGTCTCTCTATTGAAATTTGCGTCAAACCCCATATTGTCCTACTTTCCTTTCTTCACAGCACTTGTGGCAATTTTATTTCTCCGGTTTATCTACTTAGTTTTTTATTATCTGTCTCTTCCCCGCTAAAGATGACAGCCCAATGAGAACAGAAGATCTGCCTGTCTTGAACAAAATAGAGCATACCAATGTTGTTAAATGGATGACCAAGTTAATGAATGCATGTGTAAATGAGGAAATAAATGAATGGGCAAGAAGTGAAATGACCACTGGAAAAATGAAGGACATCTTTACCTGTACTCCTAGAGAAGAGAACTGGTGCTGATAGAGTTGCCAGGATGTATCATGTGGCCCCTAACAGCTAGGGGCTACCTTACAAGGGAAGATGCTCTGTATTCCTAGAGATATATTAACATTATCAAGAAAGTTTTAAACCTAGGGAATTCAAGATGGACCCCATGACCTCTTCAGATTCTCAAGTATAATATGTGAAAAATAAACACTTCCTATGAGTGATAAACCTGGGCAAACCAGGCACATATTACAGTTCAAATGCTGCCACTCACTGCTGCATAGAATGCACAGGTCCTTCCTGACAGTCTGTGATAGGAGGGATTTGCAAGGAATGCAGAAAAATTAGTAACTTGAACCAGGCGACCTGTGGCATGAAGTCCCTCCCTCCATACCCAGCACCTCAGCTTCTCTATTCAGTTGGGGAATGGCCAAGTCCTAATATTATCCCAACATCCAAGGATGTGGCCACCAGCAATTCTTAGGCCCTGGCAGTGGTCCAAGCACCCTGGTAGAGGCCGGAGACTCTGAGATGACAGGGACATGATCCCTGTTTTTAGGATACTCACAATCCAAGAGGAGTTGGGTGCAGTTCCAAAGGACTAGGACTTACAAAGTGCCGCAGTAAGTAAGTGAAATAATAGAAGCATGTAGAAGATTTGAAGATTTGGTGGACCAAAGATGTATTCATCTCTGTCTGGGGGTGAGTGGGAGGTCAGCGTATGCTGGAAGGCTTGGGTCTTGAAGAAAGAGTTGGGGTTTGTCATTTGGGCAAGGTTTTGGAGGTGTTCCAGGTAGAAGGAATGGCCCCTGTCTCCATCTTTTTCTTCTGAGTTATATGACCTATTAAGTTCCCTTTGTTGTCTACACTGGTGAATTGGGTCAGTTGCTTGCCATTACTTTTGCTCTGACTGATAATGGGAAGAAGTGGCAAAGTTTGCAATTGGTTACAGGAGTATAAGGATACTGGAGTATAAGGTCTGAAGTGGTGGCAAGAGATGAGGCTGGGTAAGAAATCTCAACAGCTCTCATGAGCCTCTTACTGCGTCCTTGTCTCCAAAGTCCCACTGGGTCCAAGCCCTGTGTCTTTCATGCCTGGGCAAGAAGGCTGCCTTCAATATCACACATCCTGGCTGGAGCCTATACCTGGGTTTTCTTGTACTTTTGGCTTTAAATATGAGCTATGTTATTTGCTTTCCTGATTCCAGATCCGAGTGGCTGTCAGCATTGAAGAGGAAATCAAGGACAACATATAATTAAATGGTAGAGATGGGATAGGTGATGCAGTGCCGGAGATTACGGGGTGCATCAGGGAGTGTCAAGAGACAGGCAGCCGAGGGCTGAGTGACTGAAGTGTAATGACTCCCTCAAATATGCAGAAGCCTATGGTAGCAAGAACCAATCTTGGCTGGGCTTTGCCTGGGACATAAGTTAATAAGCAGAAGCCTCATTATTCTCAGCCACTTGACTGCAATTTTGTAATGGTCCCTTGTTCCCCAAGAGTCAGAATGACAACGGGTGGGGATGCTGCTGTTTTGGATCACATGACCCATCACACCAGATCTGACCCCAGCTGTGTCTGGGAAGACTCCAGGCTTTCTGACATTGGTGTCTACCAGCAGAGTGGCTTCTGGTTTCTTCTGAAGCATCTCCACACTTCTTGATCCTTCTCCATCCCCCTCCATGTCTGAAAATTCAACCCTGGGTACAGAATCCAGAGAAAGGAGACCTAGAGAAATGAGCACGGATGTCCTGAGAAGAAGGGAGGAGATCAAAACACTGCAATGGTCTCCATGCTCCTGAAGGCTTATGGATGACTGTCCTGCGACAAGGATAAAACAGAGGAGATTGTGTACACTTTGCAGATGGAGGGCCATATGGAAGGGCTTTGGGAATTAGGGATGCTTCCCGCCAGCCTGAGGACTGCAAGAAATTAGTCCAGGCTGAAAAGAAATTAGGTGGCAGCCAACCAAGAGTCTGGCAAGGAGCGGACAACAGGATGCTGCAGTGAGGCCTGTGGGGCCTGCACAGCGGCTGCCAGCTGCACAGCATGATGACGGTGGGGAAGGGGGCCCATGGGGTGTATGGATGGCTGGGCTCTCTGAAGAATCCCGGGGCCCCCTTTGTGAACCATCAGGAGGTTAATAAAACACAGACATGACTTGCTGGAGGAAGGAGGCTTCCTCATCTCCCTTCTCAAGTCTCAAGAATCTTCCATCTCTCTGTCCTGGTCTCTTCCTTCCCTTTCATTTCAGAGAAGGAGTCCTCACTGCTCTATCCTTGCTCTATCCTCTTCTTCCATCACTCTGGAGATCCCACATGTTATGAATTACACTGTGTCCCCCAAAAAGATACACCAAAGTCTTACTCCCTGCTACGGGTGAAAGTGACTTTATTTGGGAATAGGTCTTTGCAGATTTAATCAAGTCAAGGTGAGGTCATACTGGAGTATACTGAGTCCTCATCCCATGACTGGTGTCTTTAGAAGAAAAGGGAAATTTGGATACTGACACACAGGAAAAGTAGAATGCCATGTGACAAAGGAACCAAAGATTGGAGTGATAGGTCTCCACTCCAAGGAATGCCAAGAACTGCTGGCAACCATGAGAAGCTGGCAAGAGGCAAGGAAGGACTGTCACCTGCATCACTGAAAAGGGGGTGTGGCCCTGACCACACCTTGACCACAGACTCACAGCCTCCAGAACTGTGCAACACTACATTTCTCTTGCTTGTCACCCAGCCTGTGGTGCTCAGCCACAGCAGCCTGTGGTCACGAGTACACTGCACACCTAGGCAGCATATCCTAGCCACCTTCAGAGCTTCCTGGATTTCTTTGCTCTTGTATGTGGCTCCCCACAGCTGCCTCCCCACTTCCCAAACACAACCCCAACCCCAACAATAAAGAAACCTCTGCTTTAAGGCTGAGAATGAATTGCTGGTTAAGGAATGTTCGTATGTACATGGAAGAATTAACAAATCAACACACTGATAAATGCAAGGAGATGTATTTGGAAGGATGTTTACCAAATGCTAACTTGGTTATTTCTGAAGGGTGGGATGGAAAACGGGGGTTATTATATTCTTCTTCAGACTTTTTGGTACTATCTGCATTAAAAAAAAAAGGAGGAGGGAGCACAGAGCATTTTTATAACCAGGAAAAAACAATGAGGTTATCTTCATTTTGGAAAAAAATGACACATATAACAATGATGTAATATCATGGAAAATGCTTATGGGACAATTTCATGTGACATAAAACAATGGAAAAGGGAACACAGTAAAAATGATGGTCCTGGAAGAAGAGATGGAAAATTCCTATTTTGTGAAGGTGGTGAGACTGCTGGTGATTTCTTTTGTTTTGAAAATTTCCAATGACCAAGTTGAACCTTGAACAGCATGGGTTTGAACTGCTTAGGCCCACTTATACTCAGATTTTTTTTTATAAACATAGTACAATAATATAAATGTATTTTCTCTTCCTTAGGATTTCTTTAATAATATTTTCTCTAACTTACTTTACTGTGAGAATATAGATAAACATAGTACACAAGGTAGGTGTTAACTGACTGTTTATATTATTGATAAGGCTTCTCATCAACTGAAGGGTATTAGTATTTAAGTTCTGGGGGAGGTGGAGGTTATATATACAAGTTTTTGGCTGTGCAGGGGATCAGAGCCCCTAATACCTTCTATGTTCAAGGGTCAACTATAATACAGTTCGGGCATTAACCAAAACTTTAGGTTGGCATTGATAAATGAATGTGAGGCAAGCTCTTCTACTTGGCCTGGTGGCCATATGCTTAGCCTCTTCTTTCTTCCATTGCTACAACTGTTGGACAGGGCAGTCTATGCCTGCTGTCTCAATTCCCATGTACTTATCTCCACAACCCTCTGCATCTGGCTCAGCCTCCTCTCCACCTCTCTGAAATCACATTGAGGTCACTCCAAAATGCCAAACTGAGATGCAATGACCTCTGCTATGTCCTCACTTTCCCTGATTTCTAATAATAGCTAACATACCAAGAGCCTCTATTCCAAGCCCTCTATATATCGTCATTGATTTAAGTCTGATAGCAGGTGTTATCATCTCCATTTTCCAGAGAAGGAAACTTGAGGCACAGAGTGGTTGAGAAACTTGCCCAAGTCACACATCTGTTTGTGGTGTAACCATGAGTCAAATCTCATAGCTTCCTGGCTCTAGAGAAGGGTTTCCCAATCTCTGCATTATTGATATCTAGAGCTGGATAATTCTTTGTTGGGGGGGGGGGCGTCCTGTGCATTGCACAGTGTCAGGAACATCCCTGGCTGCTACCCACTAAATGCAATAGCACCCCCATGTCCTGTTGTGAGAACCCAAAATGTCTGGAAACATTGTCAAGAGTCCTCTGGGCAGCAAATTTCTCCCAGTGGTGAACCCCTGCTGTAAAGCTCCTCTGTGGCCTCTGCAGCATGATCTTTGTCTTCCCCTCCCAAACACTTCCTCTCTGCCTCAAAGACACCCTCTCCCCTTGTTTCCCAGATACTTCTTCCTGACTCTTCACTTCACCATTTTCTCCCTTCCTGCGGCTTTTCTGCAAGCCTCCATGTTGGTTCTTTGCCTATGGAATCATCTCTGTTCAGGAGGTTTGCCACCTTGTCTTCAAAGGCAATAGTGAAAATGACTCAGGTTTCGAGAGCACTCTCTCTGTGCCAGGAGTCATTTTTAAGCTTTAATTAAGCTATCTTTAATCTCCACTATGATCCTGCATGGAAAGGAGTATTTTTAAGGAACTAAGGCATGGAGAGATTAAGCAAAGCAAGAACAAGGTCCACATGAGACTTGAGTGATTCAAAGCCAATGTGCATAACCATGATGCAACCAGCACTGTCCACCTACCTGAAAACTCAGCATTTCACAATCCCTGTGCCGGGGCCCAAGTTATCAGCCTCCCTCAAAGTGGATCGCTTGACTTCTCTTACCCACCATGCTCCAAGGATCTCAGGATCTATCACCCTGAAGCCATCTGCAATTCTTCTCTCTGACACCAACTGTGTAAGGAGCCACCAATGTTGCTGATTCTCCCCTCCAGAAGTGTCCTCCTCTTGCTCTCATTTCCCTCCCATTGCCTCATTTCCAGGACACCTCAATAGACCCTCAGCTCCTAGTCCCTGGGGTCATAGTCTCTTACCTTATTCCTCTCTGTAGCACAGGGCCTGGCTCAGAATCCAGACTGCTGAGTGTTATTTAATTTCCCTGCCTCTACACCAGGGATTCCAAAGCTAAATGCCACAGGGCCCAAGCAGGTGACCTCAGGGCTGGATGAAGTGTGTTAGCCTTGTCCAGTAGCTTTTTCAGTGGTATCCTTCTAACACACACTCTGTTTCCATATTAAACACATAGAACTATTCTTAATTTCCACAATGTACTCTCTGGCCTTTCTGGAACACACCTTGTACCACCTTTCATTTTCCCACTTTTGGTAATGACTCGAGTACAAGAAACATTTCATACTTTATAGGCAAGCATAATCTCTTTGATAAATGGCAGTTAACAGGCCTCTGCAGAGAGCAAGGCAGGGTAGAGGGGGCTGGTGAATGAGAGAACAGCCTGAACTCCAGCCATTATGGCCACGTAGGAATGAGGTCCCAGGTGGCTCTAATGACTTTTTGTTGAAGCCCAAATCTGGATATTTATATGAAATCCTCAAAAACTTAAATGTTGATGACTCATTCAAAAGAAGTTTTAAAAATCACCATGCAGACTGGCACCAAAAATAAATAAAGCAGGATTTCTATGGGGAAAATCTCATGAAACTCAAGGCTGCACCTAAAGAAGACCATGGAGACCCAACTCCAGCAGTGGACGTGGAACCAACTCCACAGTCCACATGGAAATACTTGGGTCTGGTTTTACCAAATCCTCTGTTTTTAAAATGAAGCCAGAAACCTGCCTTTTAGGAGATCTTTTGCATGAAATCTGCCTTTTGTAAAAGTGCTGGACCACACTGGGTGGACAAATCCAACTTTCCTGGACAGGTCATGTGGCCTGGAAGTGGTCAGTGCATGATCTGCAACTTGGGGAGGTAACACTCCCACTGCCAACCACTTCTGCATTCCACTCTTGGACTGATCTTCAAATTGTGCTTTCTTCATGCTACTTGGCTGCTGCTCAAAGCCCTCCAGGAGCCTTTCCTGCCAAGAGATGGGAGTTCCTACTTCTTTACCTGGTACTCAGTGCTCCTCAGAAAGTGGTCTGGTTCTCCCCTTAGCTGCAACTCCTCTGCCTGGCCCCTGGCTCTGCTGCCCTTCACATTCATCTTCTATTTGCTCACAAATGCACTCTGTCCTTGCCACTCCCCATGCTTAGGAATCTGCCTCTCGAAAACTTGCTCAACTCAAACCCCACTTCCTCAGTGAATTCTCCTTATCTTCCATTCCTATCACCCTCAGTTGTGTCTTAGTCACGTGGAAATTATCCATATGATGTCTTCTGACAGCTCACAAGTTGTGGCCATCTACTTAACTCTACACCTGTTCAAGGGTATCTCCTGGGGACAGAGGTCTTGCCTTGCCCCTCAAGTCTCTTCTTCACAGTGCCCAGAGAGATCTTTGTAGGACCCACATCTGACCATGTCAGCATCCTGGACAGAGGGCTCTGAATGCTGCCCACTGTTTGTAGATCAAAGCCCAAACACTTTTGAATGATACACAATGTCTTACATTCAGTATGGTTTTGGTCTACTTCTCGAGTTCCACTGAGGCCATTCCCTGGAATATGCAGTATACTCTAACCACATGGAATCACAGCTATCCCCCAGAAGACTTGATTTGTCTTGTGTTTGAAACTCTGTACACCCTTGGGGAAAATGAAAGGGATATCAAAGGACCATTCAGACAGAGCATTGTGGAAATTAAGAATATTTCTTAGTGTTTAATATGGAAACACAGTGAGTCCAGAAATACCCTTGCCCACCTGCCTGCTTTTAAAGATCTTTAAAAGATTGCTTTTAATAATACCTCTCCTGTAGAATGAGCTGGATTATTCACTTCTCGGGAAAGCTAGTGTTAACTAACCAACACCCACAGACACCCACACACACACTATAAAAATGGTGAAGCTCTCTGTAACAACCAGGGGTTGGTATTTATGTTTGTGGATCCTTCCCTGAGTGCCTAGCAGGTGTCCCAAATGCAGTAGGTGCTCTAGAGATCCAAATGGGAAAGGAGTGCTCTCTGGCTTTACTTCTCAGGGTCTCAGACCATTTAAAGTCAACAACACTTCAACAACTCCCAGGAAAAAAGAGGATCGGAAGATGCCAAAATGGCAGGCAGAGTGAGGGGAAAAGAGCAAGACATGAGTTAGTCCAGCTCTGTCCCTGACTTGTCATGGGTCTCTGAGACTGCTGCTTCTCTCTGGGTCCCGTTTCCTTACTGGGACAAAGAAAGTGGGCTAAGTGACCTCCAGGGGCCTTTCCTGGGATGACTGCCCTCCAATCCAGACTCAGAACCAAGGCTTTCAACACCCACCTCTCTGTTGTGTCTGTACAAGTTCCCTTGTGACATTCTGTCACATAGCAGTAGTTCATAAGAATCAAGATTACCAGCTACTGAGTACTTGCCGAGTGCCAGGCACCAAGGGGCTTTTCAAACCTTATCTCTTCAAATCCTCACATAAAGCCCCTGTGAAGTAGGTGCTTATCTAGGGCTGGGTCTCCTAGAAGTCAAGCCCCAAACAAGCTTCCAAAAAGCTGTGATTCCTGGAGGGAGGGTGTGCTCTTGAAGCAAAGCCGGAAGTGGGTGAGGGAAGCACGACAGGAAGGGGTGTAGTTGTGAGTAAAGCCCAGTTTTAGTCTGATCTACAGGGCTGGTTCTGAAGCTCTCACCCTGAGGAAAGAGGCCTCAGTTTTTACATCCCCAGTATCATTCAGTTACCAACTCCCCTGACCAAAAGGGGATGGATGACAGAGGGAGGTTAGCCTCTGATTATGTCAGGGATGCAGTGGCCGTCAGCCCATCAGCCAAAGGCTCTTTAGAAGCTAGAGGTACAACTGTCACTGGGGCACTCACAGTGCTGGAGGATGGGTGTGCTGGCTGGCAAAGGGGATAAGAGCAGAGAACCACAGCCATCTCAACAACACTACAGATGTGGAAAACCGAGACCTGGAGTGATTCAACTTGCAGTATGGAGGTTTGTACTAGTAGGTAAAGACCAAATCTCCCACAAACAGGCCCCATCCCTGAAGGTCCCATGTGCCTGTGTTTCCCCCAGCACCCAGCATGGTGAATGGGGACTGAGATGTGCTTGGAATGGCTGAGTCTGTGAGCTGCTGCTTGCGAGAGCTGGCGGGCTCGGGGCCTCGGGGTGGCATGTCTCTGTGAGGCAGGGGTGTCAGTCCTCACTCCATGTGGGGGTTGGGGGACTGCCCCACTCTCCAACAGCTGCCTGGGCTCCAAGGGCTGTCAGCGGCCTGCTCCATGCCTGCTCCACTCGGGGCAGGCCTCCTGCCAGGCTGCTGCTCAGGAAAGGGGAACATTATTCATCAGGGAGATAAGGCAGCTGATGAGAGACGGACCTCAGAGCAGCTGTTCCTCAGCAGCGGCTGGAACGGATGCTGGAGAAGTGGAGGGGAGGGAAGGATGGGGAACAGCCCATTTTGAGATAAAAGATGATGGTCCTGCTGGGAAGTGACGGGAGAACACATTTCCAACGCAGACTGGGCGGTAATGTATACTTGCACCCAAGGCTTCCCCACAAATATCCATGCCTGACAAGCCACATATGTACTTCTATCAGGTTAACTATCGAACAAGTCAGGGGCCTTCTTATCAGCTCACTTGGCATGAATATCCACCTGGTGGGGTACACAGTTCCCAGGAAGACTCCTTCCTCAAGCTAATTGCTCAGTGCAAGCGTCTTGGGGCCCAGGGGAGCTAAATGGTCCTGGCTGGGCTATAGCCTTAAATCACCCGTTTCCTGCTTCTGGGGGCAATCAGGTGGCAGTGACTTCAGGGAGGCTAAACCCCCTTCCTGCTGCCCCTGTGGGTCTCCCCTCTTTTCTCAATGCTGGCCCATACATGGTGGAATCTTCCAGATTGGGGAGCAAGTGTGGGAGAGGTTTCTTTATTTTTGGGTTTTTTTCGTTGTTGTTAATGTTTTGAAGGGAGCCATTAAAAGAGACTCTGAGGATTTCCTGGCAGGGTAGAGTTGGATGTGAGCTCTGTGAAGGGAAATGGGCTCCCAGGTAGGATTCATGGACAGTGTATGAGCTCTTGGTGGTCTTCCCTGATGTGCCCCGGCCATCTCTCCAGTCTCCTCCCCTGCCCATAGGTCACCTTCCTTTCTGACCATATTGAAGGGTTTCCTCAGAAGCCTGGGGGCTCCCCTGCTCTGTGCTCTGCAGTGGACTTTTCCATGTTGACCTCTGGCTAACTTTATTCTATCTTAGCAGTCAGAAGGGGGTGGGGGGGCTGTACGGAGGGTTCTTAAAAAGTTTGTGTCATAGGATACTCTTTATTAGAAAATATCTAAAACAAATGCAGCAGAATGTTAAGATTCAATAAGCAGGGTCATGAATGTACAGGTAACATCGTTTATGAAGCATGGAGTGTGTATGAGGACATTTTTCTTTTTAAAAGATTTACCTTAATTAATTCCGACAATTACCTATTTGAGGTAGGTGCTTGGTTTAAAAAAATAAGACAGAGGCACAGAGAGGTTAAGTAACCTCTCTAATGTCACACTGCAGAGGCAGGTAGCCTGGCTGCTGAATGGCAGCTCAACCACCTCAGTATATGGGTGTTTGTTATAGTATTCTCTGTACTTTTTCTATGCATGAAATAGTTTAGGATTGGTTTTTTTTTTTAAGTCTCTGAAGTATATTACACAGCCATCAAAAACCATGAAATCTTGCCATTTGCAACCACATGGATGGAACTAGAAGGTACTATGCTAAGCGAAATAAGTCAAAGAAAGACAATTATCATATCATCTCACTGACATCTGGAATTTAAGAAACAAGGCAGAGGATCATAGGGGAAGAGAGGAAAAAATGAAACAAGACGAAACCAGAGAGGGAGACAAACCATAAAAGACTCTTAATCTTAGGAAACAAACAGGATTGCTGGAGGGTAGGGAGGTAGGGGATGGGGTGGCTGGGTGATGGACATTGGGGAGGGTATGTGTTGTAATGACCAATGGGTGTTATATAAGACTGATGAGTCACAGAACCATACCCCTGAAACAAATAATACATTATATGTTAATTAAAAAAAAATAAAGCACAGCAAAATGTGAATATTCGATAAATTGATGTGTTCAACTATACATGTTTAAAATTACTCCAAACTTTAAAAAAGGTGTATGAGTATTTCAAAAGAAAAAAAAACCACCAGTGTTGTTGCCACTTCTTCTCAGAAGCCTTCTGGAACCTCCTCAAGCCCCCTCCTCACCCGCCTCCTCTAAGATCTCTCTCCTCTGTAGTATTCTCGTGGCCCTTATCATACCACGTCCTAGCTGTAGATTTATTTCCTGTTTCTCTCTCAGGGCTGTGAATTCCACCAGGGAAGGGGTGATGTTGGATTTATATCTGTATTTCTAGGGCCTGGCCTATTGCAAGAAATCTAGATGCTCCATAAAATTCTTAAACTAAATGGAACCACTCCAGGGGCCCCCATAGGTGAAGATGGAGGAGATGGAAGTGGATGGAGGCAAGGCTGTGGAGGATGGAGGGAACAAACGTGGGCCCTGCCCTCCCTGCTGGAGACATATGGCAATAATTTTTAGGACTATCACCCAGTCAGGGTTTCCAGCATAAATGCTTCCAGCTGCACCTTTCACTGTGCTCAGGAACTTCTTAAGACAGGATCTTGGCTGCTCCCAGCTCCACTCATATACCCATCAAAGATGTAGAGGGTAGAAGCAGCTTTCGAGGAAGCCATCTGTGCTTTACCCATTGCATCTCAAACTGTGACTCTGTTGGTTTGGTAGTTCCAAGTCAACCCTCTGCAATTTGGCTTCTTCTAGCGTAGGGGCCCTCCATTTTGGCAGCACACTGGAATCACCTGGGGAGCTCTCAGAACTATTCACACCTTGTCCTTCCCTCTCCTCCCCCGTCTTCAGATATTCTGATGTGACTGGCTTGAGGCTGGGGATTTTTAGAAGCTCTCCAGATGATTATAATGGACAGCCAATGTTGAGAGCTTCTGTTAGGTGTTCTCTGCGTAAAAGACAGCTACCACCAGGTGAACTGTGATGGCATCCTCATTCAATGCACTGTTATTAACAATCTATTATATGACAGGCCCTGGGAAAGGAAGGAGTTTGAGATCTCTGTCCCATGGAGCACCTAAATTGAGCAGAAGAATTATTCAGCTGGTTTTGATGTGCATAGATTACATAGTCAGACTGGGAATGGTTGGGTCTCAGTACCTCCTAAGACCGTATCAGATACCTCTGATTGGCCTAGTGCAGTGATTGTCAATGAATAGCTATGGAACAAGAAAGCAAGGTATGTTTCCCCAAGGCTCAGCCAGGGTATGGGTTTATTCTCTCCTCTGCTGGGTGGGACTCCCTATACTCAATGCTGTCTAAGAGACATGTCAGCGTGCGGTGATCACATAAAGCCAAGTATGGCTGAACCTGGGCAATGTATCTAAGGATTTTAATAGACTTCTAACAAAATTTTAACACTGCTGGTGCACAGACTCCTCTTTGAGCATGACTGGCTAAGGCAAGCACTGACTAAGCACACATGAGTTCATTTTATCTTTCCAATAACCCTAGAGGTTGATTAGTGGAGTGTTCTGGGCATGGACTTTGGGCTCAATTCCTGTTTCTATACCACTTACCCAACTATGTGATCCTGAAACAGTAGTTAACATGTTGATGCCTCAGTTTACCCAGCTGTAAAAATTAGGATGGTAACAATAAAATGCAGCTCATAGTGTGGCTCCAGGGATCAAATGAGCCAATCCTGATAGAGTTGAGGCTGGCATCTGGCACATAAAGAGCCCTTGATTAATGTTATGTTAGCTCAATATTGATGCTGACAGGTAAGTAGCATTCATTGGTGACACCAGAGTTTCTATAAATATGATTTTTTAAAATGTCTTTATAGCTTAAAAACAGGGAATTCATGTACATGAGAGCACATACAGCAGCCCTGCTATATTACCACCTGATCCCTGCTGCTTCCCCTCAAGAAGCAGATCTTGCCAGATGTTTCCATGTTGTAGCTCCACCAGTGGGTCCCATAGATTTCCTGCCATTGATAGCAACAAGCTTCTCACAGTGCTATTATCACTTCATGTCCTCAGTGGTCCCATCCCTGGTGAAAATTCTGTTTAGGGTCTTGTGTCCACCTTCCCAGTTCCTTGCCTGTACCACTACAGTCCTGGCAAGGAACTTCAGATGCTTTTCCATGACCATGAATTTCAAAGTCTTCCATATAGTATTGACTTTTATTTTTCTACATAGCAGCATATCTAGGAAATCTTTTCATATCAGTACAAATGCAGATACTTTTTCTTTTTTTTTTTTTTTTAGAAGGCAGAGAGGCAGGCAGAGAGAGAGAGAGAGGAAACAGGCTCCCCACTGAGCAGAGAGCCCGATGCGGGGCTCGATCCCAGGACCCTGGGATCACGACCCGAGACGAGGGCAGAGGCTTTAATCCACTGAGCCACCCAGGCGCCCCAATACTTCTTTATTTTTAATTGTGTCTCATTATATGGATTTTTGCTAATTTACTTACCCAATATCAGATGGACAGTTGAGGTTGTTTCTAATTGGTAGCTATCAATAAACACTTCTGAGAATGAAACTAATCTTGGCGCATATAACATCAATTGCCTGCCATACAGCTTTGAATGTAATATAGTGCCAATAAGTATTTATAAGAATATTATGTGCCATGGAGTTGGGTGCAAAAAAAGATGTTTGACAGTATCGGCTTTTATCTTCTGTATGCAAGATGATTTGAGCTACAAATAACAGTGATGATTAAGTCAATAAAGAAAGTGTATTACTTCTATCACTGAGATGGGGGAGTCACAGGGGTGAGTACATTGGGGGCTCAACCTCATCCTCAAGGACCTAAGTGCTTTGTATCCTTCTAACTCTTATTCTCAGAGATAGGCTTTTGTCCTCATATTGTCCCTTTGTGTTATCAGTGAGCCCCCAAGCTCCCTGGGTCATACTCTCATGGCTGCCAGAAAGGACCCCCTTCTTGTATTACTTTAAAGAAGCTTGGTAGACTTCCCAGAATCCCCCCAGCAGATGCCTCTCAGACCTCACTGGTCAGAACTACATCTCTCAGTGGGAAAAGAAAGACTAAAACTAGTTGAAAGGAACCAAGATTCATCCCCTGGCACCAGAGAAGGACCTGTGTTTCCCTGAAGCATATGGCCACCAAACATCTGAATAGACTCAGGATTTGGTAGGGAAGAAAGAAGGTATGCAACCAACAGCATACAGCATACCTTCTGAAACCCTTATTTTCATGGACGGCCATATGAGAACTGGCTCATAGGATTGATTATGTGTTTTAAGAGAACAATACTGTTAAGTGTATTTATAATGAGACATATGGATAAATTTAAAAATGCATTTATAACTCTTAAAAAATCTGCTGCAAGTCTTTAATGGAGTCTGGCAGACCTAGCAGTACAAAGAACTCTTGACTCGGAATCAGAAAACACAAGCTTGAGACTCTCTGCCACTCTAAGCAGGGCCTAGGGGATCTTTCTTTATCCTTCCAGGCCTCTGCAGCTTGCAAGAAAATAAGAAGTTATGGATAGAGGAAAAGGGAATTGATTTTGCAGTTAGACCTGCCTTAGAATTCCAGCTCCAGCAGCTGTGTGACTATGCAAAAGTTTTGGACCTCAGTTTCTTCATAGGCAAATGGTGATAAAAATATGACATTCATAAAGCCATTAAAAATAATACTTGACAGAGGTAAAATGTGCATAAAATAAAATGTATCAATTTAAAATGCATAGTCTGATGAGCTTTGACAAACGCATATGCCCAACTAATTATCACACGAGTCAAGAGAAGTACTTTTTATCACCTGAAAACTTGCCTTGTGCCCTCTGTAGTCAACCCCCTCAGTTCCCTTGTTCCCTAGGCAAACATTGATCCCTGAATGACCAGGGATCTGGTCCTGTGGCTTTTTCTAGAATGTCATACAAATGGAATTATAAATTATGTACACTTTTTTGTTTAGCTTCCTTTGCTCAACATAGTATTTTTGAGACTCTGTGTTGTATGTTATGGAGGATGGATTGGAAGGTAGCCCAACATGACTCCTGTTTTCCATGTTCGTGCACTTATATGAGCCCCTCCTCTAAATATGGGCAGATCTGTGACTTGTTCCTAGAATACTCAAAGGTAATGGGCTATCACTCTCCTGATCACATTACTTTATATAAGTCTCTGTCTTGCCAGCAGACTTGTTCTCTTTTTCCCTTGCTTTGAAGAAGTGAGCTGGATGTCATGCAAGGGTTTATGCAAAGGGCCATGTGACAAGAAACAGTAGGAAGCCACCAGGATATGAGGGTGGCCTCAGTTGATGACCAGTGAAAAGCCTTGGTTTTAAAGCCATGAGGGAAAGAATTCTGCTAAAAACCTGTATGAACTTAGAAGTGGTTCCACTGCCAGTCAAGCCTCCAGATAAGAACCAAGGCCTGGATGACATCTTGACTGCAGTCTTAGAGAAGAAATGGTTAAACTGTGCCCAGACTTCTGGCCCACAGAAACTGTGAGATGATAAATATGTGTTATCTTAAGTCAATATATGTGTGGGGATTTGTTACTCAGCATAGAAAAGTAATATATATCTCCCAATGGTTTGTTCCTTTTTGTCACTGAGAAGCATTCCATTATGTGGATGTATCATATTTTGTTTCTCTATCTACCAGCTGATGGACACTGGGTTGTTTCCAGTTTGGGATTACTATGAATACAGTTGCTACGAAAATTCTTGTGTGAGTCACTTAGTAGACTTGTTTCATTTCTCTCTGGGGAAAAATATAGTAGGAGAATGGATGGATTATAATGAAACATATAGTTAACTTTGTAAGAAACTGCTAAACTGTTTTTGCAACGAGGCAGTACCATTTCACACTCCTACTAGCTGTGTATAAGAGTTCCAGTTGCTCCACATCCTTGCCATCAGTTTGCATGGTCAGTCTTTATGATTCGATATCTCATTATGGTTTTTCATCGGAATTTTCCTGGTAGTTAACGAAGTTTGGAGACATTGAACGGGCTTATTGGCATTTTTTATATATCTTCTTTTGCCAAATACTTATTTAAATCTCAAGGTGTTGTCATCCCAATATCTTATTTTAAGAAAGCACTACATATATAATGTGATTGGCTTTTAAGAGACACCAAATAAAATAAAGCCATTATGCCTTATACTATTTTTTAGGTCCCTTAAGAGATAAAGTTCTATGATTCTATAAAGGGCCCACAAAGTATGTTTTTTATGCTAGGCTTGAACTCACAACTCAGATCAAGACCTGAGCTGAAATCAAGTCAGACACTTAACTGACTAAGCCACCCGGGTGCCCCCACAATGTACACTTTTAATAATATGTTCTAAATCCTTGTCTTGAGGAAGGGGAAGAGGAGAAAAAGTGAGAGAAGTTAAGTAACAGTGGGGGTGGAGCAGGAATGCCAGAGTCCCCAGGATTTGAGCTGGATGACTTCATGGGCAGACGGTACTACCCAGTGTACAGATAATGGGGAGTTTTTTCTTAGAGATGTTGGAGGTGAAGGGAAAGCTGAAATCCCACAGATTTCATTGTAGGGCCTCAAACTAGGGTGAGTGCTGAGAACCCCAGCTCGCCAGACCTGCCATCCAAAGGGTGCCAAACACCTCTATTTAAAGCAGCGGAGGGGCGCCTGGGTGGCTCAGTGGGTTAAGCCGCTGCCTTCGGCTCGGGTCATGATCTCAGGGTCCTGGGATCGAGCCCCGCATCGGGCTCTCTGCTCAGCAGGGAGCCTGCTTCCTCCTCTCTCTCTGCCTGCCTCTCTGCCTGCTTGTGATCTCTGTCTGTCAAATAAAAAAAATAAATAAGTAAATAAATAAAGCAGCGGAGATTTTGATCCTTTTGTTACAATCTAAAGTCTATTACTGCCTGGGTTAGTCCTGCAGTCACTGGGGAGGGAGGCTGGAGGACAGAGCTAAGCATGTATGAGGGGACATTACAGGAATCCTGGAACAACTTTCTAGCTGAGATTCTAAAATTAACACATCTCCCTCCTCACCACTCCTCCTGCCCCAACTCTAATTACTCCCATGGTCCTAAGCTCCACGTCTCAGATCTAAACACCCTTACTTCAAGGGGTCTGAGAAGGTTGGTTTTCTAAAGCATCTGGAGAAGGATAATGGCAGTCACTGTGACTAATAAGCTTCTCAAGGCCCAAATTTTCTCTCAAAGGGGGAAAAGAAGTTTTATAGGGATTTTTCTATTAATAAATGTGACATATGCTTAAACAACAACAATTTAAAAAAAAACAGCACAGCAACATATAAGGAAGAGAGTAAAAGTAGTCCCAAGATTCAGAGGCAATGTTGACATTCCAAAGTATTTCCCCCCATATTTTCAATATGTAAACATACATAAAAATGCACATATTTCTAGATAAGGTGGAATGATACAAACATGCCATCTCCTAGTCTTTTTTTGCACTTATTATTTCACAGAGATCTTTGCAAGTCAAAATGTAAACATCTAAACCTTTTTGTTAGCTACATAGTATACTTGGTGTCCATTTAGATTTTTTAAAAAAACTATTACAACAAAAGTTCTGGGAAGAATGCCTCTACTAATCTGGACTTTTCTAACTTTCCCCTTACCAAAGATCTTTAGTAGGGAACTTACAAGGTCAAAGAACACTTAAATTTATACTGCCCTCCGGAAAACTTCATTTATATAAATAGTTACTTGGAAGGTCAGTTTCCTCTACTCTCAGCAACATGAAATCAATCTTTTTAATCTTTCTGAATCTAAAAGAATGTCTTCTGGTTACTTTCATGTTTTCTTTGATAATTACTGAGATTTAGCATTTTTAGCATTATTTATTTATTTAGCATGATTTTAGCATTATTTGTTCACAGGCTATTCTTTTTTTTTTATCATTTATTTATTTATTTATTTTCAGCATAACAGTATTCATTGTTTTTGTACCACACCCAGTGCTCCATGCAATCCGTGCCCTCTCTAATACCCACCACCTGGTTCTCCCAACCTCCCACCCCCCCCGCCACTTCTTCAAACCCTTCAGATTGTTTTTCAGAGTCCATAGTCTCTCATTGTTCACCTCCCCTTCCAATTTCCCCCAACTCCCTTCTCCTAACTCCCCATGTCCTCCATGCTATTTGTTATGCTCCACAAATAAGTGAAACCATATGATACTTGACTCTCTGGGCTTAACTTATTTCACTCAGCATAATCTCCTCCAGTCCCGTCCATGTTGCTACAAAAGTTGGGTATTCATCCTTTCTGATGGAGGCATAATACTCCATAGTGTATATGGACCACATCTTCCTTATCCATTCGTCTGTTGAAGGGCATCTTGGTTCTTTCCACAGTTTGGCAACCGTGGCCATTGCTGCTATAAACATTGGGGTACAGATGGCCCTTTTTTTCACTATATCTGTATCTTTGGGGGTAAATACGCAGTAGTGCAATGGCAGGGTCATAGGGAAGCTCTATTTTTAATTTCTTGAGGAATCTCCACACTGTTCTCCAAAGAGGCTGCACCAACTTGCATTCCCACCAACAGTGTAAGAGGGTTCCCCTTTCTCCACATCCCCTCCAACACATGTTTCCTGTCTTACTAATTTTGGCCATTCTAACTGGTGTAAGGTGATATCTCAATGTGGTTTTAATTTGAATCTCCCTGATGGCTAGTGATGATGAACATTTTTTCATGTGTCTGATAGCCATTTGTATGTCTTCATTGGAGAAGTGTCTGTTCATATCTTCTTTTTAATGAATTAGGTTTATACCTGCTTTTTATATTTATGCTGTGATATTCATCTTTATTAAGTTATAAGGACTATTTAAATATGGGCGTAGTGATCCTTTGTTGCCATTTGCAGTATTTTCTCTGAATCTAACATTTCTCTGACTAGGATTTTTGCTCCCGAGAGAACTATGGGGATGAGTTACAGAGAGGTCCATGGTAGCAAGCCAGGAGGCATTCTAACTTTCCTTGCTCTTACTATCCCACTGGTGTGAGATGTATCAAAGCTTCTCTGTGCCTCATGGAGTGGATGCTCACACAACTTGAAATCCACCCTCCTGCTAGTGTATCTTCTTGTTCTGCACAGGATGAAATTTTGGGAATTTCATTCCCAGACTCTCTTGTGGCTAAGATTCTGAATTTGGCTGACTGGAAGCATTTGCTGAATTTCAGAGAGCAGAAGTGAAGTGGCGATCATCTCTCTGCCGCCTCTGTTTGTTCCCAGGGCAGCCAAGTTTCCAAAGGCATTAGAATGGTTTCTCCGGAGCCCTGCTCCAGCTTCTTGGGTGCTGAAAGGCCATTGAGATGGTGGAAGCTTCCAGATTCTAGCTTTCTGAATCCCAGTGATGTCAGAATGCTCTTGAACTGAAACATGTGTTGGGTCACTTCTGTGGTACTCCAGAAGCTTCCTGGAAGCCTAGCCTGGAGCCTACTTCTCCAGTTCTTTCCATGGCAGTCTAGATACCTAAATCCATATAGTACGTTCCTATCTGCTTAAAAATTCCTACGATATATTCTGTTGCCAGCACTGAATTCCAATGGATTTTTCTAGTATCTCCCATGACTTCTAAATCCTGCCACTTCTTTGTACTTGCTCAGATTTTTTCTCACCCCTCCTCTCTGCAGGTGTTCACTGCAATGTCTCTAGCATCCTCTAGGTCTTGATGTCATTCTTTATATGCAGATTTCCTTGCAAATGATATAATAGAAATGGATGAGTTTGCTATCCTGCTTGGGTTCGTATTCTGGCTTAGTCATACCTGCTTGAGCAAGTTGTCTAGATTCTCTGTGCCTCAGGTGGCTTATCTCTAAAAATCATACCACTGAGAAGACAATGCCTGATACAGGGGACTGTTCTCAGAGCCATGCAGGCTCAGACAAGCAGCAGATGCTCAATATTTACCTCCATATAATGCACTGAGCTGCCTTTCCTTGTATTAGCACAATTCTGGGCAGTTTACTAAGCTCTGTGAGACTTACTTTTCTTCCATGCAAACTAGGCACCCTAATTACCAGCTCACAGAATTACTGTAAAGATCAGAGGAGGTGGTAAAATTGGAAGTAAATTCTAGGTCTACCTAAAGAGTATTACATGAAAACCAGGCATTGCTTGAGGACTACTTTTTAGCTAAGAACAAAAGCTATACTATATATACCATATATATATATGGTATTCAACAAAGATTTGCTGTGCACCTATTATGTGCCAGAAACTGTCTGGGAGCTGAGGATGTGCCAGAAACTGGGAGCTGAGGATATGGAAGTGAACAGGATAAATGTAGTTCCTGCTTTTTTTTTTTTTTTTTAATTTGACAGACAGAGATCACAAGCAGGCAGAGAGAGAGGGAAGCAGACTCCCTGCTGAGCAGAGACCCTCCAATGCAGGGCTCGATCCCAGGACCCTGAGATTATGACCTGAGCCGAAGGCAGAGGCTTTAACCCACTGAGCCACCCAGGCTCCCCGTGGTTCCTGCTTTTATGCACTAGTGCATGGACAGACGAAACTCAGGGAAACACACACAGTTATAAATTGTGCTGAGTGCTATGAAGGAAACAGTCGGGGGTCTATAAGAAGTAAAAACCAGATACTCACACAGGGGTCTGGGAACTTTCAGTTATAAGACAATTAAGTTCTGGAGATGTCGTGGACAGCATGGCGACTAGTTAACAATATTGTACTGTATACTTGAAAGTTGCTATGAGAGTAGATCTTTAGTGTTCTCACCACACACACACACACACAAAATAGTAACTACGTAAGGTAATGGAGGTGTAATTGACCTTACAGTGGTGATCACTTTACAATATACATGGATATCAAATAATCACACTGTATACCTTAAACTTGCAAGATACTGTCAATTTTATCTCAATAAATCTGGAAGGAATGAAAAAAGAAAGTGGTCTAGGAATTCATTTCTGAGAACTGGACATTTAGGCTCATTTGTCACAGCCACCCTAAAACCTCAGAATCATCTCCTGCCCCATCTCCCATATCCATCCATCCTTCTGATTAGAGTTTCAGAAAGCAGAAATGCAGGTCTTGGCCAGGAAGATGATGGAGTTCTTTGCCCTTGAGTTACCCATATGCTTCGGGAATGCCAGCTTGTTACACGCTGGAGAATATCTGGGAAGAGCTACCCACTTGTGGAGTGGAGTTGGGGGTGAAGAGGATGGCTGAGTAGCCAGAATTCAGAGAGGTGCATTTCAGGAAAAAAGAGAGAAGGTTGGGGAGAAATGGGAACTTAGAAGTGTTGGAGAAGGTGCAACTGCTTGGGATACTGTGAAATGGCCAGGAATTCTGATAATCTGGAATCTATTCCTGGTCTTTTCAAAATGAAAAATGGGCCCCACTTCCTTCTGGAGGCACCATGGTGAAATAGAATAAAACTGGATGAGCTGACCTAGGTTCTAGATCCACTGGGTCACATACTGTCTGTGAGACCATGGGCCTAAAGCTCTAAACCTCAGCTCCTTCTTCTGTATGTGGGAATAAACACATCTGCTATGCCCACCTCCAGGGCTTGCCCATTCTCCTCATTCCTCAGCTACTTACTGGCTCATGACTGGTATCAGGCATAGCCCTCGGCACTGGGCTATAGAGAGGAACAAGGCAGTCTTTGCTCTTGGGGCACATGGAACACTGGAAGAGACTCACATACACACAGATACTGCTAAAATGATAAAGAAATGGCAGAGACAACACAGGAGTACAGAGAAGGGAAGCCTACATCAGCCAGGAACAGTTTCCTGGAGGAACTGATCTTTGAGTAAGTAGAGTCTTAAAAACTGGGTGAATTGGGTCTCAAGTGCCAGAGACTGGAAATTAAGGCACTGAAGGGAGAGAATGCTTGTGTAAGCACTCTGTAGCTTCACAATTATACATATGTGTGCAGGGAAGGAGCGTTTTCACTCCATAGTCAGGAAAACCTAAGAGGTTCATACCACACTGCATATGCTTCTCCGTTGGCCTGGGATGGCCTTCTCTACCTTGTGTGCTTGACAAATACCTACTCATCCTTTCAGACTTGGCTCAAATATTACCTTCTAGGTAATGAAAGCCTTTCCTGAGCCCCGCAGGGGAGCTGGCCTCTCTCTGCTGTGCATCACTGTACCTTATACATTTCTTTCTCGTGGCCCTCAGCTCCCCAGTGGTGCACATTTGTTTTGCAATTTGGTTTTCCGCCAGTTTGGGAACACATCCAGAGCACAGACAGTGCTTTCTCTTTTGCAACATTATCACAGCCTATCACTATGACAGTCAGATAGTAGGTGCTCAGTAAGTGTTTGTTCAACTGGACAGTTTTGTTCTAGAGAGGGGTTAGATCCTGGGCCCCTGTCACTGGCCTGCTTGTGTGTATTTTATTTTCTGACTGTTCCATCTTATAATGAACACTTACAGGCTGGGAGCTAGGGGCTGATGAATCACTGATGAGAAACCAAAATTGAAAGATTTGTGGAGTGAAGGCTTCAGATACAAATTGTAGTCTAGAGAATAAAATGCTATTCTCCTTTAGATATTATAGAAAGGAGAAAATGGCCCAGAATCCTACTTCAAATTTTCTATTATTGATCCTATGCCCTAATACAGGTTGCCATGATACGTGCTAGTGGATGGCTAACCCAGCAACTCCTTCTCTTTTGGCCTTCTATTGTTGAGGCTGAAAAGTCAGATACTCAATTTTTCCAACCTCCCTTATATCTAGTTCTAGCCATGTGACCCAGTTCTAGGCAATGAGGTAAAAGTGGAAATCTAGGAAGGACTTCTGGGGATGTTTCTACTTTCCTTAAATAGAAGTGATGGAAGAGGAGAAGAGCCACCTTGGACCTCTTCTTCCAGACCCAAACATTGACACAACGCCTTTAACTATGGCAGCCAAGTTGGGACAAGTTGTGACGATTACTTTTATGTGTCAATTTGATTGGGCAATGGGGTGCCCAGATATCTGGTTAAACAGGATTTGGGGTGTGTCTGTGAAGGTGTTTCCGGATGAGATTAACTTTTCTTTTCTTTTTTTTTTTTTTTTTTTTAAAGATTTTATTTATTTATTTGACAGGCCGAGGTCACAAGTAGGCAGACAGGCAGGCAGAGAGAGAGGAAGGGAAGCAGGCTCCCCGCTGAGCAGAGAGCCCGATGCGGGGCTCGATCCCAGGACCCTGAGATCATGACCCGAGCCGAAGGCAGAGGCTTAACCCACTGAGCCACCCAGGCACCCTGAGATTAACTTTTCAATCCATAAACTAAGTAAAGTAGATTGTCTTCCTCAGTGTGGGTGGGCTTCATCCAATCAGTTGAAGGCCTGAACAGAAGAAAAGGCTGAGTAAGAAACAATGCTTTCTCTCTGCCTGACCTTGAGCTGGGACACCAATCTCCTTTTGCCTTTGGACTTGAACTTGGAACTGGAATTTTTACCATCAGCTCTCCTGTTACTCAAGCTTCTGGACACGGATTGGAACTACATCATCAGGTCTCCTTGGTCTCTAGCTTGATGACCACAGATCTTAGACTTCTTGGACTCTATAATCATGTGAATTAATTCCTTGTAATCTATACATATAAATACATAATATATAACATATACAACATATATTATACATATTTATATATTGCTCCTGTTGGTTCTGTTTCTCTGGAGAACCTAGACTAACATTGACATTGAGGTGTTCAGCAGGTTAATAAAATGCCAACATGCTAAAGATGGCAGGGTAGAAAGACAAGAAACACCTGGATCCTTGACAGCAAATTCTCATTGCACCCAATCTGGAAACACCTCCATCTAGAGTCTTACTATGTGAGAAAAAGCAATGTCTTCATTGCCTGCATTGCTACACATCACGTCTTCTCTTATATGCGGTGAACGCATTCCTGACCCACCCAATCATGTCACATCTATGAACCTCATTTCCTCAGCTACACACTCAGAGTAAGACAGGTGAAGGGAATGGCCTTAAATGAAACCCATGGCATTTTTCAGTGCCTTCCAGCGCAGGATTCCAAGTAAGGGGTTTCAAGGAGGTGGTGGAATTAATGTCAGAGTGGGGATTTTAGGGCCAGATCTCCTGGCTCCTGGCTTGGAAGCCTAGCTCCACTGTCCACTTACACACATTACTTAGTCTCTATGTGTACCAGTTTCCTTGCTAGTAGAGTAGGGATCATAACAGAATTGTTCAATGGGGCTGGTGGGAGGATTCAATGAATTCATGGAAGGCACCCAGAATAGTGCCTGGCACATAGAAGAAGGCTCAATAAAAGCTAATTGTACAGGCCTGGGTGGCTCAGTGGGTTAAAGCCTCTGCCTTCGGCTCAGGTCATGATCTCAGGGTCTTGGGATCGAGTGCGGCATCAGGCTCTCTGCTCAGTGGGGAGCCTGCTTCCCTCTCTCTCTCTCTCTGCCTGCCTCTCTGCCTTCTTGTGATCTCTGTCAAATAAATAAATAAAATCTTTTTAAAAAAAGAAGCTAATTGTAGCTAAGAATTAAATATGGGTCAGACCCGTGGGGGTTTAGAGTCTAGCTGGGAAGTCAAAAAACACTTGCACATACAAACACGGCCCTGAAACTTTAAAGATGAATAACCACAATTGAAAAAAAGGAGAATCCCTTTACTTTTTCCATTCTAAAGTAAACCTAGCAGTTCATTATTCTGAGAGAGACAAGGCTAAAAACTTAACTCAGCCTTTAAGGAATATTCTGATAAACTGGTGGATGACAGAACCATTATTATGTGTTAACAAAAGAAGCAAGGCATTTGGTGATAACCTCAGGATTTGATATAAATTGTGATAATGTAAAATAGCAAAAGATACTTATGGCATTTTTTTTTTACAGTTTTTAAAGCACTGTCATGAATTTGAATTGTATGAGGAAAAGGCAGATATTATGTGCAATTCTTTCCAAACCTGGTCTCATTTTGATCTTCACTGCATTATATAATAAACATAATTCTCATTTCACAGATGAGAGACCATGGACGTATCATGAGGCTCACATGGGATGTGGCAAGAGTAAATGTACTCTCTAACTTTTCTAAAACAGTTTTCAAAAAATGTGTGAGGTTACATTTTGTGGTGGCTCAGAAATCATGTATTCTCTGGTGACGTTTGGCAGCCTGTACTCCCACCCCCAGTGCAATCCCCTGGAAGGGGTCCATACCCCTCCTGAGAGCCGTTTCACATACTTCTCTCTCAGAGAACTCTCTCTGGCTCTCTTTGGATCTTCAAACTCTCTGTCCTTGGGGCCAGGCAGGCTGTGAAGGAGCTGCCCTGACCCCCCTCAGACAAACTGCCTGCCAAGTGCTGAGCACCTGTGCACCTCAGGAATGTGAGTGCCCGGGCCTGGCGCCTGCCAGTGTGAGGGAAAGGTGCACTGGTGGCAGGAACGTTGCTTTCCTTTCAGCTGAGGGCTCAGATTCCTAAAGCATGAATCGTCCTCTAATTGCCTGAGATCCAAGGCTCACTCTTGTTCAAGGAGGTGCTTCACGGACCAAGCTGAGCGGCAGGATGCTGTTTTTGGAGCCATCTCTGCCTGGCAAGGGCACCTTTGCTTTCCAGGAGCAGAGCTCTCCGTCATGACAATGACACGGTGACACTCAGAAGGGTCCCAGGATGCCCAGAAGGGCAGGGACTATGAACCTGCTTCTAGCTCTCTCCCTCTGCAGAAAAAGCAGCAGTGAAGTCCATCACATCTGGATTTAAAGGGTTGAGAATGTAGGCTCTGGAACCAGACTGCCTGAGTTCAAATCCCCACTCAGTGACTTCTGAGCCCTGCAATCTTAGGCAAGTTACTTTCATGCTCTGTAACTTGGGTCCCTTTAGAAAATAAAGCAAAGAACAGTACTTCATAGAGTTGTAAAGAGGATTTACGTGAGTTCATGAAAAATGCCTGGCATGAGCAGGTCTTTAACTGGCCTCAGTTGCCTCATCTAGATAATGGGGAGTGATAACACGGGCTGAAATCATTCTCTTTTCTCCCTTTGGTAATATTCATCACACTTGTAGTTACTCATGTGCTGCCTGTCCCCATCTCTGCTGCCTATGCCTGCAGCAGGCTTACTAGATGCCCAGCACATAGTAGGTGCTCAATATTCATTCAGTGGAGGAATGGTTCTGTTGTCAGGACTGAATGAAACAATGAAAGGCAGTTTGCTCTGACAAAGAATGCTGAATTATCACTCTGTGTGTGTGTGTGTGTGTGTGTGTGTGTGTGTCTTGAAGCGGGATTTGGGCTGTCAAGAAACTTGGACTGGTGTCCTAGGCTAGTCCTTTCTGCCTGTGTGACCACAGGCAAGTAGCTGACCTGTCCGAATTCCAGTGTCCTCCACTGTAAGACAGTGGTACTGATCTAGTTAGGAAGATCAACTAAGATAGATGTGGTAAATATCTAGTCCTGTACCCCCTTCATAGCTGGTGGCCCATAAGCAGCAGGTCCCATCTCCACTCTTCTCATTTGTATGGACTGAGCCAAATCTGCAATAAAAATTGTAACAATGAACATGTATTGAGCACTGACTCTGTGCCAGGTGTTATGTTAAGAGCTTTACTTGTACTACTTACAGTGCACTGGTTTTAAAGTGAGATTTAGGAGAAGAAATCTTTGTGTAAGCAGGAACAGGCTTAGGGCATTGAGGCAGCATTCACATGCACTCTCAGAAGATAGAGAAAATGTTAGCTGTCTCTATCAAAGAAGGAGTGTGCAGGTAGGGAGGGGAAAGCCAGTCCGTGGTAGAGATTATGAGGATACCACTGGCCCTCCATGTGGCTTTGTCCAGGGCAGCTCTGCATTTATCCACATAAACTTCTACTTAGGACAAAAAAAAAAAAAAGTTCTGTTGCTTAAAATAAAAATAAATAAATAAATTTAAAAGGCTTGGAAACCCCTCACAGAATGGAAAGAACATAGGCCTGGAGTTAAAAATCTGCTTCCTGTCCCGGCCTGTCACTAACCAGCCAAGACTTTGAACAAGGCAGTTCCCTTCTTGAGCCTCAGCCCCTTTATGAGTAAAATGAGGAAGTTAGATAGAAGAACTTCCGTGGCCTTTTCCAGCTCAAACAGACTGAGAGAGTGTAACCTTCTGGCTCTGTCTCTGATGGAACTTTCCAATTGAAACTGAGACCAATGCATAAAGATGGACTTGAGTCAAGAGAGTGTTGACATACAACAGATCTTAAGATGCCACTCACCCTGGGACCATCTTCTGTATCCTTGTTCATAGATCCTTCTATCCTTTAGCCCTGATGGAATCCCTTATATCTTGGTCATTGCCAAGTTCCAGGCAAATTTCCTGACAAATTTCTATTTATCCTTCAAAATCCAGTGTTGATATCATGATCATTTATACATTCATTGATTATTTATTGAATATCTACTATGTACCAGGCACTCTTCTAAAGGATACACAGTGAACAAAATTAAATATATGTGCTATTATTTTAATGAGGAAAGTATTTTCTATCCAGCCCTTCACACAGACTTCTGTAATTGTATTAATAGGCTTTAAATTATATGTCAGCCTTCCTATTAGACTGTACACACTCTGTCAGGACAACTTTTTTCTCATCCCTAATTCTCCACTGGAATGCCTGGCAGATAGTATATATTCAATACATTTTTTAAAAAGATTTTATTTATTTTAGAGAGAGAGAGATTGGGAGGTCTGGGGGAGGGGCAGAAGGCAAGGGAGAGAGAGAAATTCCATGTAGACTCCAAGCTGAGCACAGAGCCTGACGTGCGCTAAGTGTGGAGCCTGACATAGGGCTCGATCCCAAGACCCTGAGATCATGACCTAAGCTGAAATCAAGAGTCAGATGCTTAACTGACTGAGACACTCAAGTGTCCGCAATACATTTTTTTTCCTGATACAAAGACCCGTTATTATTACCCCATCCCAAACAATGAGCTGACATTTATTAAGTATTGAGAATCTTTTCTGGACAAGACTCAGTGCCCAATACTTTCCTACTTAGATTCTAAGATGGCACATTTGATTATTTGATTAATATTTTTCCCTTGCCCATCACACTCTAAGCTTCCTGAGGGCGAGAAATATGTCTGTCTAGTTTGCTGATGTAGCAATAGCATCTGATATGTATTTAGCACACAGCACTCAAAAATGTTGAATGAATGAGTACTAGAGAATGGAGAGGCAATTGCAAGAGGTACAAAACGATGCAAGATGCAGCGTGCGGTGCTAACCAGCCTCGGCGGGTGGTGGAGGCACAGCAGATGCCAGGTGCTTAGTGGAAGGCACTTAGGAATGGGAGCTGGGTGTCTAGCACGGTAACAAGTACCTTGACAGTCAACTCAAACAGCGCTGTGAATGACAAAGGGCTGTATTCCTGCTATAGGTTAGGTGTTAGAAAATGGGCTTGAAGCCCCAATAAGATCTGGGTTCAAGTCCCAGTTGTGTGATTTACTAGCTGAGTCTTTGGGTGATACTTAACCCACCTGCACACTTGTTTCCTCACTGGGAATATGAACCCTGAATGAGCAAATGCATGGTAAGCACGGAGTCTGGTATCTGGCTTTGAGTTGAGCTGTACAAGTGTTAGCTTTTACTGTTTCCTGCCATGAAAGCAGACTCTCTCCATCCTCCAGCCCTGAGTCAGGTCCCTTAGTCTCCACGAACACCCCCTCCCCTTTTTTTTCTTTTTATCATCACATGGCTCCATGCATCTGTCCCTACCTTTTGCTTCTCTCACAGGGACTGATCATGTACCCTACTTTTCCTGCTTAGATTTGTATTTAACAAGTAAATATTTTTATTATACTCATTATGTACCATATCCTATTACAAATGCTTGAGAAATTTTTTTCCAGTTTTATTTGAGATAGAGCTGACGTCTAGCACTGTGTAAGTTTAAGATGTACAGCCTAATGCCTTGACTTACATATATCATGAAATGATAACTTTAATAAGTTTAGTTAACATCCATCCTCTTATAGAAATACAAAATTTTTTTTTCCTTGTGATGAGAATTCTTAGGATCTACTCTCTTAACTTGCATACACAGGACATACCAGTGGTAACCATAGTCCTCAGTCTGTACATTACATCCTTAGTCCTTATTTATCTTATCACTGGAAGTTCACATATTTTAATTCCTTAGTCCTCAGGACAACCCTCTGAACTCAGTTACCATTTTTCAGATGAGAAAATTGAGGCCAGGAGATTTCAGTAACTTGCTGAGGGCCCTCAGCTGGGAAGGGGCCCTGCTAGGATTCAAACCCAGGCATGTCTGTTTCTGAATGCTATGTCTGGAGCCCAAGGACCACACTGACTTTCTGCCTCACAAGGTCCACCAATCATTCTCTGAGCCAGGCACAGCCTTGCCAGGTAGAGCTGATATTGCTTGAGGGAGGAACAACCAGGCTCCTGCCTCCCAACATCTTTGTTTTTCTGAAGAGAGCAGCACCATGTTTAATAGTGCAGCCTGCCTCTTAGGAGAGGCCCAGAGATCCCTGTAAGAACTGAGAGGTTGCACAGCTTAGGCAGGGAGGATATTCCAACTCTGCTCCAAATTCCCCACCAGTGGGAAGGGAATGGAGGCACATCCCATGCCACCGCCTGGGTTGTTGCTGTTCACAGCACACATTTCTTTTGCATGAACATAGGGCATGGTGCTAGACATAAATTCTTGAGCAAGACATCTGCAGCCCTTGAGTCTAGGATGGTGGTGGGAGACAAGCAAGGACAGAGGCCATTTTAAAACAATGTTGTGAGAGTAGCCCATGCAACCCCAAATCCCAGGTTGGGTTGAAGGACAACCTAGCTAGTGAAGACTTCTAAATGCAAGTAAGTATTAAAAAGGAATGAGTAAGATGGGTGGACGTTGGCCATGTCAAGGATATTCTCTGAAGGTAAGATGGCAAAACAGGTTTTTCAGGCAAGATGGGCCAACACTTCCAGACCACAGACTTATGGAAAATAGTTTTTATTAGCCCATTTTTTAGATGAGAAAATGAAGACTCAGGAAGTACCTTGCTTAAAGTCACCCTGCAAGTAAGTGGTTGTTCCAACACATCCACCCCAGGTTCTGGGAAGAGGCTTTTATAAAACATGCACATCAAAGAATGATGCAGCTGGTGGGCAGATTTATAGACTCAACTTCTCACGGATGGTCTGGTACTGTCTCTGACCATGGGAAAAGTTACTTGAACTTTCTGAGCTCCAATTTCCACATCTGTTTTCATCTGCCAGAGGGTCATTTTCACTCCTACTGGCAAATGGAGCAGATCTGAATATGCCTCAAGTTAGAAATTGCACATCAGTAGCCTGGATTAAATACAGCCCATGGAGGGCACAGACAGCCAGTGATTTTAGACAGACTTTACAGATGAAGTTTGAAGCAGTTTATTACTTGCCCAAGTTTGCATAGCTGAAATGTGGCAGAGCCAGGATTTAAACTATGATGGTCTGGACTCAGCATCCATGATCTTAAAGAGCACACTCTCGACTACTTTTTTTGTACAGAGAAACAGCAACAGGCACTCTGCCTTTGTTTGGAAGACATTAGGGAGTAGTGGGGACTACGGTGAACTACGGAGTCCATGCCCTGACTAAAGGAATGCTTCTGTGATTGATCTTGGGTAAGGCCAGTGAATGTTTTATACCTGTTTTCTTTTCTGTAAAATTGGCATAATAATTATGCCTATTTCATAGGGTTATCTTGGAGACTAAGTTAACATGCCCAGCACCCAGTAAACATTACATAAGTATAAGATTTTACTATTGTTGCTATTTGAGAGGTGACTTTTGTCTTAAACATTCATAAGGCCCACTTAAATATGGTATGGTGAGCTAGGTACACCCTGATGATCAAGTTCTGAAAGCATCTCTGGGGCCTTTTCCTCCTCCTTCTGAGCAACGGTTGAGTTCATGGAGGGATCAGGGAAAAGAACCAAGGTCTCCAGGCCACAAGCCATGAGCTCCATGCTTCAGCAGCTGCCTTCATAGCTCACTGCGGAAGCCCCTCAGTGAGCTCATGGTTACCATCGGCCTCTAGGCTGAAAAGAATGTGAGGTGCCACGGGCAGCCTTCCAGGGACCCAAGAAGGGAGGCCTAATCCTTTCAGGATGTCTCAGGCTTCAGATAAAACCCTTCCTGTGTTCCAGCTCATAGCTGGCAGGAGCAATCGGCAATGACTGATTGCAATGGGTAAGTTGTCGAAAAGATGTGTGTGTGAATCAGATGCCAGCTAGTGGAGGCAAAGCATGCATTTAGGAGGCTGGTGGGAAGACCACCAAGTGCACAATGGTTTGTTTTGCACCTACTGTATACTTGGCTCTGGGCCAGGCATTCAGGAGGTAATGAAGTTCACCTATATGCACTGCTTCTGAGCACTCGGACAGTCATTATCTCTCTTGATCCTTGGCACAATCCTATATTGCAAGCATGTCTTATCTCCTGGGTTTAAAGATGGGTAATAGCAGAAAGTTTGTTTGAAATTTCAAAGCGCAGCAGGAACTAGATACCTGTTGGCCAAATTCATTTCCTTTTTCACCTGGGTACCCAGCTGGACCACATTTCGCAGCAGCCCTTGTGGTTGGGGGCAGCCAGGGGACTGAATTCTGATCACTGAAAGGAATGAAATGCTGGTGAGAATGATGAATGGGCCTGGCCCATAACAATCTTTCCACATAGCCCTCTTTCCTCTTTCTCATCAGCTAGCAGATGCAGACAGCCTGCAGAGGATTCTGAGGACCTAGGGATGATGGAGCCACAAGATGCAAGGGGTCCACCTGGGCACCTGAGTAACTGATGAAGTTCTGCCATATTAAACTCTTGAGAAGTGGACTTCTTTTGCAGTAGGCCACCTAGTTTGTTTTCCCCCAACAACTGGCCTACCCTAATATATACAGTAAGACCAGAACATGGGTTTTAGAGGCATTTTTCTACCCTTTTCCGAACAGACAGACAAATCCCTTTATGTTTGTGGGGTCTTTGGATTTTACAAAGCATTTGAAAAAGCAGTGGGACAGTCTCTTCCTTCTACACCACTAACCACTGGGCTGTGACTCTCATCCACTGTGGGAAGCTCTCAGATAGGGTAAGGTGTCTGGGCTAGCCATAGTTCTGGTACCTATTACACACATAGCAGGTACCCTTCTCAACCAGTTCTGCGAGAAAATTAAGCGCCCAATCCAAAGGTATCCCTTGCACATGATAAAAAGAAACTTCTCTCCTGTCTATCTGTAATGGCATGAGTTATGTACCATGCCTGGGAGAACTGTGAAAATAGACACTCACGTAGTTTTCTATGTTCTGTGGTTCACAGGAGCATCTCCCAACTGCAAGCCACTTCCCTTCTCTGAGTTTTGGTTTTCTCATCTGTAACCCCACAGAGTGGAACGAGATGAACTTGAGAGTTTCTTGCCAGTTATAATCTCATTCAAGAAAGAAATATTTTGACTCCAGGATGGGTCAGACATTCTTCTACATTATTTCATTTAGTCACAAAATGAAGAGGAATAAGATTTTTGGGGGGAGAAATAAAAGAGCAGTTTGTTGCTTTTCACAAAGAGTTGCTATTCAGTATACTTAAGGTGGGTGGCAAACTGATGTAAAATACTGTGTTCACTTGTGCCTTTGCTGGGCCTACAACCTAGCTGAGAAGACAAATAGCATACATACAAAATCAAGAAACATCCTAGAGAATGGGGCACGGAGTCTAGATGGTCAGTTAGCAGAGTGAAAAGCTCTACCTTAATTCCCCCCACCCACCTCCAATTACTGCTTCTCCACAGACACAATTACACTCTGAGCATTTGCTGCATGCCAGACACTAAGTGGGTGGTTTGCCTTCATATTTCATGCTCACAGGAGCTCTTCCATGAATGTCCTTCTTCAAAGAAGAGGGATACAAGAGGCACATGGATATTAAGTTACTGATCAAAGCCCCCACACAGGTCACCTGAAGCAGGTCTGCGTGGTTGCAGAGCCTGCATCCCTTCCTTTGCCTCTGTTCTACTCTAGGCACAGCTCTGTCCCAACCTTCTAGTTGTTCCCACTTCCCCAGCTCTTGAAGAAGAGATCCTGGCATCCTGCCCTTTGACAGTCTGTCACCTCAGCTTGCAGGTCCCCCCAGCAGAGAGGTTGAGTTGGGGGGTGCAGCATGGTAGGTATCATCAGCAGAGCCTCCCACACGCTAGCTGACAAGTCCCCAAGACAAGACAGCTAGAGGTTTGCACAGCTGGAGGCCTTGGGGAAAAGCCTGGAAGCAGCTGAAATGAACTGACCCCATCTGGAAGCAGAGCCCCCTCCAGGGACAAGGAGGGAGGAAAGGAGACAGGAAGTGGCTGATCTGCCAGTTCTCAGGAAGCCGCAAGGCCTGAGAGAAGCCATTCCCTGGAAACCGAAGATCTGGCATTTCTCAACGTGTGCTCCTGGGACCCCCTGCATCACACGCACCTGGCATGTTAGAAAAGGGGATTCTCAGGCCACAAACATAATGAATCCAAATCCTCAGGAGGGGAGAACAGAAATCTGCATGTTAGAAGAGTTCATTAGACATTTCTGATGCTCACCAAGTTTTAACAATAGAAAACCCCACTTCTTTGAAATAATTATACCAAGTTCTTCCTTAGATGTACCATTCATGTCTGCCATTTTGCTCATCAGTGATCCTTAACCTCAGGAGAAAAATAGTAAAAAGATTACTATCTCTCTGTCTTTTTTTTTAATATTTTGTTGTTCACATACACATTTTATTTATTGCTAGCCCATGTTTTTCCAAAAATATTTAAGTTATCCTACAAGTAGTTATTAGGTCACTATAAAATTTAGCCTAATAAAATATAAAATAGATATGTTAGAAAGAAAAAAGAAAAGTATAAAATAGACTGACAATTTATCATAGCATACAGTACTAAGAAAAAATTGAAGGTATAAACAGATACGTGGATCAGCCTGGGGGTAGATTTGCGTGTCATCCTTGCGCAGGGGCCATGCTAATCTTCTCTGTATCATTCCAATTTTAGTATATGTGCTGCCGAAGCGAGCACAAAGGTTACTATCTCTTGAGTATTCACCATCTGTCCCATAATCTAAGCACTAGATGGATCAACTCATTTAAAATCCTCACAGCATCCTTATAAGATAGGTACTACCACTAGCTTCGTAGTATATGTAAAGAAACTGAGGCATAGAGAGGCTAAGAAACTTTAAAAAGTCACACAGTAAGTGGCTCATCCACATACGGACCCAGGCCATCTGACTCCCAAACTCAAGCTCTTAATCCCTATGATACACAGACACTGTTGGAGGTTCCATTTCTGGAAGACCCACTGACTGCCAGACCCCCTGCCCAGGCACTTCAGGCATCAAGCAGACGTTAACTGAATGTCTTCTATGTGCCAGGAACTGCTCTAAGTAAGCTCCAGCCAGGCCAGAACTATGATGAGATAAGTAAAGCATTCAACTGGGGCACAAATTTTGAGGGAGAGGTACTCCTCTCCCTCTTTAAATAATATTTAAAGAAACCAAATTGTCAAGCTATGGTCTATGGGCTGGGCACCGTTTCTGTAAAAATTTTATTAGTGGACAATAATATAAGAACAAAACACTCAAAAACTCATGCTCTAATGGAGCTCAGAATAACATCTAATCCTTAGCACAATGACCCAAAGGGTAGGTATTAATACCTTTACTGTTTCATATACACTAATCTCCCAATGGATAGCTAATGATTATGAAGGCTGACAACATGCCAGGTGCTGTTTTATACATACCTTACAAATATTATTTTATTTTTCACAACCTCCTTATAAGGAAAGGATCATCGTCATCCCCATTTTACATATGATAAAACTAAAGCACAAATTAGTTTTACAATTTGTCCAAGGTCAACACAACCAGTAAAAGGCAGAGCTAAAATCTGAACCCAGGCAACCATACTCCAAAGGCCATACACTTATAATCAGAAGAGTACACATGTATGTAAACTATATCCCATATGTCAAATCTGGTCACATCCAGACCACCACCTGTTTTTGTAAATAAAATCTAACTGGAACACAGCTATACTCTTCCACTTATGTATTATGTAGGTCTACTTTCACACCACAATGACAAAGTGGAGCGGTGGTGACAGAGACCATATGGGCTGCAAAGCTGAAAATATTTGCTATCTGGCCCTTAACAAAGTTTGATAACCCCAGCCCTTAACCACTATGGAATACCCTATGATCCACACAGAAGCTCACACTCAGAAGGGAACAGAGATGGGATAGGAACCCAGGTATGTCTCTGAAGATGATTACTTTTCAGCTCTACCTGGCTATGGACTCCCTGATGAATGCCAATGCCTCCTTGTTTCCCAGAGTTTAGCACAATGCTTGGCCCAGGGGAGGTGTTCCATAAATGTTCTTTGAATAAATGAATGGTCAAGCCTTAGCATATCATATTGTGATCAAGCCTAGAGGAACAATTACCTGGGAATGTCCAGACTTTCTGTTATATCCATTACAAGCCAAGACTCACGGCGTCTTGTTGCTAAGGTAACCTACCCCAGTAGCCTAAATTGACTGATAGACTTAAAATGTTCTGAGGATGTCTTAATTATCCATACCTAGTATGCTGCCCATCTCAGATTAGAGAATCTCAGTGATCTCCATCTAAATCCAATGATTAGTCTAAACACTCAACCTAATTTGCTTTGCCCTTGACACTAGATGTCAGGGTCCTAGTCTTAGGCCCTAGTCTCAATCAAGAATGGGGATTTGTGAGTTGGAGAAACCTGCTTAAATCCTGGCTCCTTTGCACCACAAGCTGTCTGACCTTGAATGAGTTCCTTCACCTCTCTGAATCTCAACCTCCTAACCTGTGCCATACAATCTACTGCAGGGAGAGGATCTATGCATAGCCAGCAGCACAGGCCACTAAGCAGGCCTCAGGGGATGGCTGCAATTCTTTGTTATGATGGAGACAGTTTAGGAGAGCTGTCTGGTGAAAGACCCCAAATCCATTATGCATGTTTTATCTTTGTGCTCCCAGGGTCTTGAATAAACAATGTCTTCATCCAGTTTTTTAAAAGACACTAATTCCGCCTCAGAATAACCACCCCTCCCACCCCAGCTGAAATTTGGCCGGCTCTGTGCCTGGCTGCTGGCCTGAATTTCCAAACACTGTTGGTTTAGCATTTCTCAAATGTATCCTATTAACACTATGAACCTGTCAGCCCTCCCTTCTCTCTGAGCTCAGGTCTGACCTGCACAGCGAGAGATGGAGCCAGCAGCGTGAAGTCAACCTCCTGGACTTTCCTTTGAGAAGCAGGGTGGTGCCAGGGTCAGTCTGCCTGGGATTGGGGGCACCTGTCACCATTTGCAAGGGGGGGGGTGCACCCAGGTCAGATGCAGACATAGGCAGTGTGCTCGGAGACTGGGAGGAAGCCTGTTGGAATGAGGGGCTCTGGGAAATGTGAGCAAAATACATTCTCCAGGTTGCCACTTGAGGGGAAAAAACAAGACCCTGAAAGGAGCTTAGCAAAAAACAAGACCCTGAAAGAGGTTTAGCAAAAAGCCACTGCTCTGGGAATCAAGAAACAGCCCTGCTCTGGCATGGTCTTCAACTCACTCACTGTGCAACTTTGAGCAAGGTACTTGCCCTCTCTATGGCACATTTACTTAAAAATGAATGGGTTAAGGTGGGCCAAGTGTTTTTAAACTTTTGCTTGGCAGCAGAGCCCTTTCTCAAACAAATTTTTCCTTGAAATTTTAATATATAAATAGATGAAAGTGGAACAGATTGTCTGGGTGAAATGGGGGTAAGAAGGGGAAAGAAGGAATCCTGCCCACTTAGCCCCCAGACCCAACAATCTGAAAGAAACCAGGAGGTACCTCTGTAGAATGGGGCTCAAGAACCACATGACATGATAGCCAATCTATGGACTCTCGTGCCCCAGCAGCCTCAGATCCTGGCATCTGTAGCTGCCGTTGCTGATAAAAGTAATGGCTTTTATTTATTGAGAACTTTCTTTGTGCCAGAGGCTGGAATTTGCTTATATGTACTTTACTTTGAGAATCAGTAGAGTGCCATGATTTAAATCCCAGCTTCACCAGTTTAGCAGCTGTGTGACCCTGGGCAAGTTAATTAATCTCTATGCCGCAGATTCTTCATCTGGAAAATAAGTTGTTCAAGGGATTAAAGAAATTAATCTCTATAAAAGTGCCTATAACAGCGGCAGGCACGTAGTAAGCAATTTGATGTCAGTCATTTTTGTCATGGCTGCATAAATTAGATATCTAATATGTATAAGCACAACTCTGCTTCACAGGTGAAGGAACTGAGGCATGGAGAAGTGAAGTGTGTACCCCGATGTCACACAAGTTAATGATGGAAAGAGGACCTGAATCCAAGTCTGCTCAACTACACAGACTGTGGTCTTAACACGGCCGGAACTGCTTTGCTGTTGACCCTAAAGGTCAGGGTCTTGGTCATAGTAATTACTTAAGGGGTTCCAAGCCTAGGTGGAGGGGAAGTTAATGATGACTACAGTAATTTATACCTACATGAATTTTGGTATTACAGGCTCCAGAGTTTGGGCATCTTAGTGAATGTAGGTCCCAAGCAGAGACTGGGAGATGTGTGGTTGCCAAGCCCAAGTCTATCTGAATTTTTTTTCTACAAGCCAATTCTCCAGTCTTTCCTACTGACCCATAAGACATCTTTGTGTAAATGAGAAAAAGGGCAGAGGCACAGGTGAACAAAGAATGGACAGATTCTCAGCTCCCACTTGGAGGGTAACATTATGCTTTTGAGCAGTGCACAAGTTGCACAGCCTTACACAACAACCCTTACTTTCTCCTGCCTTAGTGTTCGGTAGAGAGAAGCACAAAAAGAGCATAAATTTGGCTGGATGAGAGACAAAGAATGGACTCAGCCTTGCCCTGATGCATGTGTTAGCCGTGGATAAGAGGAGGGAGCATGGACGCTGTGCAGTCAGGAAGCTCTGCATGATCCCCATCGCCCAAAGCAAAGGCAAGCAACACAGTTACTTTATCTCTTTATGTTTCTTTCTCTCAGCACTGAGGGTGGTAATAAAAGATGGCTGTATGGCTCTCTCTGGGGAGCTGAATGGGAGCCAAACAGTCATATGGTGAACAAATGCTCCAATTGCCCAACTGCAGGGCTGCTATTGCATGTTATTAAAATGGCAACAACCTCTCTCCTGACCCCTGACCCATGGAAATGGGTAGTCACCAGCCCACCCACCCAGAAAGTCCCTGTGCACTGCCACCAACAGAGGTCCAAACACTGGCTCTAACATTTAGAAAAAGCAGGGGGCGTGGTTTATAGTTGTGAGAACGTAGTTTTTACATTCAGCCAGAGCTGAATTCAAACACCAACTCCACCCCTTGTGATTTGCTAGACACTGGGTAAGATACCGAACCTTTCTGAGCCTCAATTTCCCAAGTACAAAATACAACTTATCATACTGGCTATGCAGGGAGGATGTAAGAATTACAAATAACAAATGTAAAGTGCCCAGCAAAGTGCCTGAGACATAGTAAGTGCTTCAAATAGCCCCACAGATAGGTCCTGTCACACCATCAGTGAAGACTGACTGCAAGCCGATTGAAGAACAGGTGCAGTGAATATCATATGGTTTAAGTGGTTTCTCTAGGGGAGTGACACTTGAGCAGAGATCTGAAAGATGAGCAGGAATTTTCTAGGTAAAATAGGGAGGAAATAACTTTCCAGCAGAGGCAACAGAACATGTGGAGAGAATGGATCAAAGACCTGAGTAAAAGCCGATGTGGCTGATGGAGAGACCACGAGAAGGCGGCCAGGGAGGTGGGCAGGGACTAGAAAACGCAAGTGCTCATGAAAGGGTTTTAACTGATGGCATGACATGATCAAATCAGAGTATTCAAAAGCTCATTCTAAAAAGGATACACATTGCATGATTCTAACTATACAGTATTCTGCAAAAGGCAAAACTATAGAGACAGTAAAAAGATCAGTGGCTGGTAGGGTATGGGCGGGGGTGGGGGGAGAAATGAAAAGGCAGAGCACATGGAATTTTTAGGGCAGTGAAACTGTTCTGAATGATACATGGTAGATACACACCGTGATACATTTGTCAAAACCCATCCAATATGCAACATGGAGAGTAAACTCTAATGTAAACTATGGACTTTGGATGATTATGATGTGTAAATGTAGGGTCATGGATTGTAACAAATGTACTACTCTGGTGGGGGATGCTGATAGTGGCAGAGGCTGTGCACATGTGGGTATTTGGGAAATCTCTGTACCTTTTGCTCAATTCTCCTGTGAGCCTAAAACCTCTCTAAAAAAGTAAAGTCTATTAGTAAGAAAGGAAGGAATGAAGGAAGAAAAGAAGGGGGGAGGGAGGGAGAAAGGAAAGAAGGGGAGGGAAAAACCCTGGCCGTGTGTAGAGAATAGATTGGAGGTGGGCTGGGGGATTGGGGAGGACCAGTTAGGTTCTGAGCTCCTTGGGGCAAGTTACCTAAGCTCTGAGAGCTTCAATTTCTTCATCTGTGATATGGGGACAAACATATAAAGTGACACAGTGCATAGGAAATGCCTCGCAGAAAGCCTGGCACCAGACAAGCATTCAGTTCACACCGGCTGAATGTGAAAGAATGAGCATGACAATGTGAAGAATGGCAAAGCTCCTCAGGATACAAAAGCTCTTTGTGTGGTGACAGTGGACATCCTGTGATGGTAGAACACAGGTAGCTCCACAGCAGGTAAAAAATCTCACTGTTTACTAAGAGAGGCAAAAATATTTATCAGAATAAGTGCCCCAGGGCTAAAGCTGTGTTTCCTGCTTTGGGGGAAATTAGTAGCAAGCATTGCTAAGATTATATTGAGTGCTAACTACGTGGCACGTACTGTTGTAAGTGCTTTATGTGAAAAAACCCATTTCATTTCCTCAACCAGTCCTTCCACTGAGTACCGTAATTACCTCTGTTTTGTATCTGGGGAAACCAAGGCACAAAAAAATTCATCAGCCTGCCCAGCATAAGTGACAGAACTGGCTTAAAAGAGGATGGAAAGATACAAACCTGAGTTAACTGGGGAAACCGGCTTTGCCGGCACAGAACAGTTACAAGATCGCACAAAGCAGACCAGCCATGATCAAGGATTATATCACTCGGGAAACAGTATGGTATAATTGTTAAGATCAGGCATTAGTATTAGCCTGCCTAGGTTTAAATCCTGCCTCTTCAACTTTCTGTGTTACCTCAGGCAAGCTATATAGTTACCCTTTGACTCAGTTTTCCCATCTGTAATAGGGGGATCATAACAGGCCATATCTTATGGAGTTGTATTGAGGATTAAACGGTAAGATGCTTGTAATTCACTAGCTTATCACATTACATGGAAGATAGTAAGAGCTCAATGTATGTTTCAGAGCCAAGGAGGACAATAGGAATTTCTGGAAACGTAAGCCTGTGGCTTCAAGCAAAGGTTGGGGCTCAAACTCAACGAACACCCAGCTAATGGTTATCAAGTATGATGCTAGGGGCCTGCTGGTTGCAGTGATGAATGCAACATGTTGTCTGCCCTCGAGGACCTCTCAGCCTGGTGGCAGGGAGGCAGGCTCAAATACAGAAAATAAAACAAGAGGCAGAATATAAAAATCAGTCACTCATGCAACCAAAATAGTGCCAGCCACCATTCTAAGCACTAGGGACATAGTGAATTGCAAAACAGATGAGATCCCTGGACTCAAATAGTTTATATATTCATGATGGAGACAGGCAAAGGAACACTTTGTATATGGGCCTTGCAGACCATGGTTAGGACTGTGAATTTCACTCTAAGAGGGTGGAAGGTCCTTGCCAGATTTTAAACATGAGCTTGGTATCTGGTTAAATTTTAGAAGAATCACTCTGGTTGCTGTTTAGAGAATGGACTGAAAGGGGATTAACATGTCCTCAAATTCTCTGCTGCTCCTTTCAAGAGGTGGGGTCTCCTTAAATCTAGTTTTCCTCTGTGCCCATCTCCAGCCACTAGAACATGGCAGAAGTCATGCTATGTACCTTCTAACTCTGGCCTTTAAGACACAGACATCTTCCACCCCTCTTGTAATCTGTCCTGTTATAAACCAGCTGCTATATGAGAAGTCCGGCTCCCCTGAGACTGCACTGCTCTAAAGAAGTGTAATAGTCACATGAAGAAGAGATCATGTGGAGGGACACTGAGACACCAGGCATGAGCGTGAAGCCCACTTGGGCCTTCCAGTCCAGCCAAGCCAAAAGCTGCATGTTAGCTTAGCCAACACCAAATGAAGTTGAAGAACTGCATAACCAAGTTCCGCCCAGATTCTTGACCCACAGATTGAAAGCAAATAAAACCGTTGTGGTTTTAAGCCACTACGTTTTAGGGAAGTTTGTTACATAGCAATTGAGATGTGGGTGATGTCAAGAAGACCATTGAGGAGGGTACTACAGAAATCCAGGAGAGAGAGAAAGGTGACTTGGCTTATGGTAGGAATGGCGGTGGAGAATCATAAGATGCTAACAAGAGAAAGTTACACACACACCACCATCATCATCAGTGGGAGAAACTCAGAGGTCTGGAGACCATACACACCCCATAATGTTGGCACTGGTTCCCTCTCTGAAGCTATCTCTTTCAATGAAGGACTGGCTGTCCAAGGGTTGACTTTGCTATTAGACACTTCACTGCCATCAGGATAAACGTTATAGAAGACACATTCCAGACTGCCAGGAAATAGGTTTAAGGCACATAAATATTACTTATTAGCAAAATGAAAAAATGTCCCAGAAAAAACCTGTTCATCTTGATATAACATCGAATGTGTATGCAACTTCACAGTTTATCAACTATGCTGAGACATATGACCTCCTCTGATTCTACCAATTGTCCATCCTCATTTACAAATGAGGAAGCAAGCTCAGAGAGGAAATGTTTACTATTCTAAAGTCCCACAGGCATTACGTGCTAGAGCTAGACTTGAACCTATAACTTCTCTCAGTAAGTACAAATTTTTTTTTTTAGTATATGTCACTAAAATTTCCACATTTGTTTTAAAACTACATAAAACAATGTAGTTAAACAAATTTCCACATTTGTTTAAAACTACAAAGAATAAAATCATGTAGCATCCTGTGTTATAGTTGTCTGCCTCCTGCTCCTTTCCATAAGCTAGTTGTACAATGGTTTCTAAAGTGGGGGATCCAAGGAATTGGCATTGAAATCTTGTGGAAAGTGCTTGGCCCCCAGCCAGGAATTGGGCTTTCTGGTTTGGGGCCTAACCATCTGCATTTTAATAAGCAGGGCAGGAGGTTCCTAAATTCTTCACCTTCATGGGAAATTCTGAAAGTCACTGAATTGGTGGATCCACACGCCCTCAGGAAGCAGATGGATTTACTTAAATGAAGAGAGTCAGAAAACAGTTTAGCGAAGTAAATGGATCACTGCATCCCTGTTCTGGAGCTCTTCTCACTCTACAGTGTTGCCTTGGGTGGGAAAGGGGTCTAGGTAGTCTCCCCCTCTCCCTCCCACCAGGTAGGGAAGAGTGTGCAAAACAAATGGTGAAGAAGGGGCAGAAGGCACATTTGAAGTGCAGACACTATTTCAGGCACTGGCAGACTTTCCCTGTTTTAGTCCTCCAAGTAGGCATTATTTCCATTTTCCAATGGAAAAACCTGGGAATCAGGAGGTTGGGTTACCCAGGCCATTGCACAAACAGCAAGTGGGGAGTCAAGATGGGAACCCAGGACTGCCTGACTCCAATCCTAGTGTTTTTCCCAGTATCAAGATGGGATTCAGGTGGCAATTAGGTGGAAGGATAGTGTGATATAAAATCACAGTAGTTTGAACCCTACTCCTCTACTCATTAGCTGCATGGCCTCAGACTAGGTATTACCTTTCTTGGGAAGTGTCTATTTCTTTCAAAAGGGCATGAAATTACTTGTCACTGAGAAGTACTGAGTACCCCATAGCTTTTTAGTAAAAAGTAATTGCTTAGGAATAAGAAAAGGCCAGAACGTCAAAGTCAAAAGGTCGAAGTGACCATAATGGCAATTTCTCCCTCCCCTTCCCTTTCTTTCTCTTTCCTTCTAAGAGAAAGAAAGAGAGTGAATGAGAGCTAGTATGGGCAAGGGGCAGAGGGAGAGAGAGAATCTCAAGCAGGCTCTGCCCCAGCACGGAGCCCGATGTGTAGCTCAATCTCATGACCTTGAGATCATGACCTGCGCCAAAATCAAGAGTTGGACACTTAACAGACTGAACCACTCAAGTGTCCATGGGCAATTTCTTCCATAGTGGATTGCGTTAGGTTGGGAGCAGGTCCCCCAAGGGAACATGAAATGGGACCCAGCATCCAAGCCATTCCCAGGAGCGGTGACAGCATGTGGGAAGAAGGTGCAGAAGGCTGCGGGGGCTGGCTGGTGGTCTTGCAGGTCTCTCCTAGCCCCAATTTCTATGATTCTGGGCATCAGGAGCCACACTTTTTTTCTCTGTCAGAGTGCCGCTCCTTCTCCTGGGGGAGTTGGCAGATCTGCTGCTGGCCCGTTGGCTGGAGACGCATGGGCAGCAGAGCCTGGCATTTCTTTACAGACTCTCACTGTCTCTTTCTTGTGCAGCTTTCTTCCCGTTCCCACGCCCCACCTCTGCGAGTCCCCAGGGATCCTGCTTTCTCCTGCAGTTGTGAGGGCAAAGGCCCTGGGCGAAGAGATAGATTGGGGCCTTCCCCCTCCAAGGCTGCTCTGCTGAGACCCTCAATGATTCATTGTCCCTGGCCTCCCAGACCCCGTCCCCTCCCTGGGAGAGGAGGTGGTGTGCCGGTCAGCAAGTCCGCGCCTGGTGCAAGCTACGGCTTTACTTTGCAAAGTTGTGAGATTCTTATTCATTCGAAGAGTCGGCCGGTCCTGAATGCTTTCAGCAAAGATTTAGGCACTGTGCCAGGTACTGGGGGTACAATTCAGAAAAAAAGTCCTTAACCTGATCCTCAAGGAAGGTCCAGTCCGGTGGGAGGCATGAGAAGTAACAATAATGATCAGTTGAAAGCTGGTTCACTCCTTCACTCACTGAACAAATAGTTATTGAGAACTTCATATGTGACAGGCTTTGTTCTAGGGCCTGAGAATATGGTGATAACAAAACAAAGACCCTGCTTACACAGTCTTCTGTTCTAGAAAATAGTACAATAAAACCAATTACATCTTTATACACATTACATTAGTGATCTATTAGCTAGCTAGCTTGTTATCCACCTGCCAAGCATCTATAATTTCAAAGAGTGCTAAATGCTTAAAGAAAAAAGTGCTAGGTTGGGCCTTGAGAGCAGAGATCGTATGTTCTGGCAAGTCTCTCTGAGGAGGCAGGATTTGACCAGAAATTTGAAAGGAAGTGAGAGAGGCACGGTGTTTTAGGATAAAGGAAGCGATTGCAAAGATTATGCACTGGGACACCGTTTTACCTACTTTATACAAATCACTCTAGAAGTAAGGACCACTTCTTCCCTCTTTACAGATGGGGAAACCAAGAGCTAGAGCAAGGTGGAGAGACTTATCCAGGACCTTGTGGCTTGTGGAATGTGGGGTTTGGACCCACCCCAGGCAGCTGTCCCTCACCTGTGTGCATGTTTGCCACCAAGAGAAAGAGAGGAAAGCTTCTCCCCCAAACCTATAGGGTTCACTCTGCTCACTTTATTTAGATTTCTTAAGTCACCTCCCCTGCTCATACTTCCTCAAAAACCAATCCCTATGTCTTCTTTTGGTTCAAACATTTCTTATTATCTGCCATCAGAATGCTTATTTATTTGTTTTCTACTTTCTGTAATTTAGATAGATCTCAGCTCCACAAGTGCTATTGTCTGTTTTGTTCACTGCTGTTATCCTGTGTTCCTGGCACATATTTAATGAGTAAATGAAAAGAAAGCAGGCAAAGCTCAGTAGGTATGTAATGATTTAGGAGAGTTAAAGGGAGCACTTTTCCAAATAGACACAGGCACTGAGAGTAGAAACTGCACTCCACGTAATACTTGCTGGAGTGTGCCTGGCACTCTGAATTTGCTCAATAAATATGTGTTGAATGAATATCTGGAATTTTATTTTATTTAATTTTTTAATTTTTTCAGTGTTCCAAGATTCATTGTTTGTACACCACACCCAGTGCTCCATGTAATACGTGCCCTCCTTAATACTCACCATCACGCGCACCCATCCCTCCACCCCCACTCCCTTCTAAAACCCTCAGTTTGTTTCTCAGAGTCCACAGTCTCTCATGGTTCGTCTCCCCCTCCAATCTCTCCCAATTCACATTTCCTTTCCTTCTCCTAATGTCCTCCATGTTATTCCTTATGCTCCACAAATAAGTGAAACCAAATAATTGACTTTCTCTGTTTGACTTATTTCACTCAGCATATTCTCCTCCAGTCTGGTCCATGTTGATACAAAAGTTGGGTATTCATCCTTTCTGATGGAGGCATAATACCCCATTGTATATATGGACCCTATCTTCTTTATCCATTCCTCTGTTGAAGGGCATCCTGGCTCTTTCCACAGTTTGGTGATTGTGGCCATTGTTGCTATGAACATTGGGGTGACCCTTGTTCATATGGCCCTTCTTTTCACTACATCTGTATCTTTGGGGTAAATACCCAGTAGTGCAATTGCAGGGCCATAGGGTAGCTCTATTTATAATTTCTTGAGGAATCTCCACACTGTTTCCCAAAGTGGCTGCACCAACTTGCATTCACACCAACAGTATAAGAGGGTTCCCCTTTCTCCACATTCTCTCCAACACTTGTTTCTTGTCTTGTTAATTTTGGCCATTCTAACTGGTGTAAGGTGGTATCTCAATGTGGTTTTGAATTCTAGGTTCTTGAAGCTCAGAAGACTTGAGGTAATTTTGTGTGAAATAAAGTCAAGGAACATTATTTTATAAAGTGCTCTGATGGGATGTTTGAGAATTCCTAGGAGAGACAGGGAAGTTGAGAGCGGATCGTGGCTCAGGAGCTAATGTGTGAGGAGGTTTGAACAAATCACCCTCTTCCCTCCCTCCCTGGCTACTGATAGCCCATCTGTAAAATGGGGACACACAGAAAAGGGAAGAGAGATTCTTCTAACTCTGGACGTCTAAGATTTTATAAAATATCCTCTTCTCTGGGACAGGTCCACACATCTGTCTTTTCCCAAACATCCCAAACACCTGGAAACAGTACGACTGGGGTGGGTACCAGGAGGAATATCTGAGTCTTTGATCCCTTTCCTCAAGGTCTTGTGTTACTTAGGATTCTGGCTCCCTCTCTTCAACCCTCTCTGAGGTCTGACCTTCTAATGAGCGGATGCACATTATCAGCCACTGTGGTTTGAACGGGTGCCTGTAATTTAGTGTTGCCTAATGCTGGAAACTGAGAGCAGGGCTTGTGTAATTAGCCTGGGGCCTCATTAACATCTGCCTCCTTGGGTATTTTTCATTCCTGATTTCTCCTGTCCTGTATTTTGAATCCCATCTGTCTGTAGAGGCATGGCTGCCCTTTTTTTTTTTTTTTTTTTTTTTTTTTTTTTAATCACTCCATTGTGGATCTAGTCTTGAATTTGGGCCCAGAACGGCCACGGCCATCACAAAGCATGAATCTTAGCATGCCCTGGGATGGCCCCTGCTCCGCTTTCCAAATAGAATTTTGCAACTCTACTGAGAACCTGGATGTCTGGGTTGCTCTTAAGCACCTCAGGCTGCCTGGCAGCACACCCTTAGTTTGGGAATTTGACAGAAACCAGAGTAAGGGACTCTATCATTTTAATTGCTATAATTACTGATGATTTAACCAACTTGTGTGCAATACTCTATTTATAAAACACTACAAAAATTGACCTTGAACAGAGACTTGCTCTGATTTGTTCACTGGTGATTTCCTAAGAGAGTTATTCTCTTTTTGTGCCTCCTGCCCCCATTCTGTGGGGTCTTTGTGGAAGGCATCAACCCGGCTCTCTTACTCACCGGCCTCTGCTTAGCTCTGGAGCCTAGAGGGCAAGGGAGGGAAAGAGGGTAGTGCGTCTTTCTCAAGCCCACCGTGCTTCAGTCCCATGACTCTGGAGGTAGCTGAGTTCCTCCGCCACTGCTGGTTCAAGTGGGGGACTCTCCCATTCAAGTCTAGGTGAAACCTACTAGATTAAAACTACTAATTCTATCTCCTCTCCTGCTCCTTTGTCTCTGGGGATGATAATTGATTCCTGCTGTTGTTAGATTCTGGATGCATCATGTTTCCTTAGCCACACTCCGCTGTAAGTGGTTCCTTCATTATAATCTTTATATAACCCATTTGGGGGTGAATTCTGCTTTCTGCCTAGTTCCTGTCTGATACAATGACCAATATTGTGGTCAATATTAGATTGACCTGGAATATTGGATTGGATTGATACTGATTGATATTGATACTATCAATACTGGATTGATACTGGAACACAGCCTGCAACCTAGCAGGTCCTTAATAAATATTTATGGAACAAATGAGCAAACTTTTCACCAATCTTTGTAAAATAATATGATTACCTTTTACAGATAAAGAAATGAAGGCTCAGAGAGGTAGCTCCTCAGATCTGAGCAACACATTTCTTTTTTAAAATTAATTTTTTTATTGTGTTGTTGTTAGTCACCATACAGTAGTACATCATTAATTTCTGATGTAGTGTTCCGTGATTCATTGCTTGTGTAAAACACCCAATGTGTGACACACACATCCTATACCCTGGATGAACTTTGCACCACACTCAATGTCCTGGAGAAATCTCTGAGTCCTGCTGCTTTCTGTATAGGGACAGAGTTCACAGATGCCAGCCTGGAGTGGGCTCAACAGGGCCAGATGCCATGGAGTGGACAGGGGTAAAGTGAGGAAGAGAATAACAAAATCCCGGATTTTAAAGACACTTGGAAATCCACTTGGCACAGAACCAAAAACCAGGGTTCAAATCCAAGTGCTGCCAGTTGCTTCCCCCGCAGCCGTCCTGGGGTGAGTGACCAAGAAAAACTGCATATATTTAAGGTATACAACATGTTTTGATATATGCATATGTTATGACATGATTACAACAGCCAAGTTAATCAACATATCCACCACCAAACCAGTTAACCATTTTCCTTCCTGCTAAGAGCACTTGAAATCTCTCCCAGCAAATTTCAAGTATATAATACATTATTATCAACTACAGTCACTATACTGTACATTCCCCAGAATTTACTCATCTTATAAGTGTGTACCCTCTGACTAATGTCTTCCCATTCCCCCAAATCTGCCAGCCCCTAATAATTACCATTCTATTCTTTGTTGCCATGAGTTCAGCTTTTTCAGATTCCACATACAAGAGAGATCATATGTATTTTGCCTTGTGTGTCTGGCTTAATTCACTTAGCATAATGTCTTCCAATTTTATCCATGATGTTGCTAATGGCCGGTTTCTTGCTTTTTATAAGGCTGAATAATATTCCATTATATATATATATATATATATATATATATATATATATATATATATATACCCCACATTTTCTTTACCCATTCTCCCACTGACAAATAAGCAGGTGTTTCCACATATTGGCAATTGTGAATAATGCTGCAATATGGGAGTATAGATATCTCTTCAAAATAGTGATTTTATTTTCTTTGGAGATATACCCAGAAGTGGGATTACTGAATCATATGATAGCTCTATTTTTAACTTTTTTATTCAAAATTTAACCTTCATACTGTTTTCCACAGTGCTTGCACCAATTTGCATTTCCTTGTTCCCACAACCTCACCAACACTTGCTATCTTTTGCCTTTTTGTTAATAGCCATCCTAACAGGTGAACAGGATATCTCACCGTAGTTTTGAATTTTTATTAAGTTTAATTAGCCAACATATTAGCTTTTGATGTAGTGCTCAATGATTTATTAGTTGCATAGTAGTTGCACTGTAGTCTTGATTTGCATTTCCCTGATTAGTGATGTTGAGCATCTTTTCATGTGCTGGTTGACTATTTGTATGTTTTCTTTGGAAAAATGTCTACTCAGGTCCTTTGCCCATTAAAAAAATCTGATACTTGGTCTTTTGCTCTTGAGTTATAGGGGTTCCTTATATATTTGGATATTAATCCCTTATCAGATAGGTGGTTCGCAAATATTTCCCCCATTCTCAACATTGTATTTTCATTTTGTTGACTGTTTCCTTTGCTGTGCAGAAATTTTTTAGTTTTACTCCTGTTAATTTTTTTCTAGTTTCAGACAATTGTGGTCCAAAAAGATACTTATTATTTCAATCTTCTTAAAATTGCTAAAATTTATAACTTATCATATAATCTATCCTGGAGAATGTTCCTTGTGCACTTGTATTTTGTTGCAGTTGGATGCGGTTCTGTGTATGTGTGTCTCTGTTAGGTCCATTTGACCTAAAGTGCATCTGAAGTCCAATGTTAGTTTACTGATTTTCTGTCTCAATGATGTAACCATTGTTAAAAGTGGATACTCAAGTTCTCTACTATTAATCTATTGCTGTTTATTTCTTCCTTCAGACTTGTGAATACTTACTTTATACATTTAGGTGCTCTGATGTTGGGTGCGTACATATAATTACAATCGCCATATCCTCTTGACGAACTGACCCCTTTATCATTATACAATGCTCTTTGTTGTTTCTTGTTACAGTTTTTGGCTTAAAGTCTATTTTGATATAAGTATAGTGACCTTGCTCTCTGTCGGTTTCCATTAGCATGGAATAGCCTTTTCCATTCCTTCATTTTTAGCCTATGTGCGTCTTTAAAATAACTGTTTATTTAAAGTCTCCTGCAGGCAGCATATTGCTGGATCCTGGTTTTTTTTGTTTGTTTGTTTGCTTTTTGTTTTTTGGTTTTTTTTTTTTTTTTTTTTCCAGATTAACTTTTTGCCATTTTTTTTTTAAATTTTATTTTTTTTAAACATATAATATCTTTTTATCCCCAGGGGTACAGGTCTGTGAATCGCCAGGTTTACACACTTCACAGCACTCACCATAGCACATACCCTCCCCAATGTCCATAATCCCACCCCCCCAACCCCCCTCCCCCCATTAACCCTCAGTTTGTTTTGTGAGATTAAGAGTCACTTATGGTTTGTCTCCCTCCCAATCCCATCTTGTTTCATTTATTCTTCTCCTACACCCTTAACCCTCCATGTTGCATCTCCTCTCCCTCATATCAGGGAGATCATATGATAGTTGTCTTTCTCCGATTGACTTATTTCGCTAAGCATGATACCCTCTAGTTCCATCCACGTCGTCGCAAATGGCAAGATTTCATTTCTTTTGATGGCTGCATAGTATTCCATTGTGTATATATACCACATCTTCTTTATCCATTCGTCTGTTGATGGACATCTAGGTTCTTTCCATAGTTTGGCTATTGTAGACATTGCTGCTATAAACATTCGGGTGCACGTGCCCCTTCGGATCACTACGTTTGTATCTTTAGGGTAAATACCCAGCAGTGCAATTGCTGGGTCATAGGGGAGTTCTATTTTCAACATTTTGAGGAACCTCCATACTGTTTTCCAGAGTGGTTGCACCAGCTTGCATTCCCACCAACAGTGTAGGAGGGTTCCCCTTTCTCCGCATCCTCGCCAGCATCTGTCATTTCCTGACTTGTTAATTTTAGCCATTCTGACTGGTGTGAGGTGGTATCTCATTGTGGTTTTGATTTGTATTTCCCTGATGCCGAGTGATGTGGAGCACTTTTTCATGTGTCTGTTGGCCATCTGGATGTCTTCTTTGCAGAAATGTCTGTTCATGTCCTCTGCCCATTTCTTGATTGGATTATTTGTTCTTTGGGTGTTGAGTTTGCTAAGTTCTTTATAAATTTTGGACACTAGCCCTTTATCTGATATGTCATTTGCAAATATCTTCTCCCATTCTGTCAGTTGTCTTTTGGTTTTGTTAACTGTTTCCTTTGCTGTGCAAAAGCTTTTGATCTTGATAAAATCCCAATAGTTCATTTTTGCCCTTGCTTCCCTTGCCTTTGGCGATGTTCCTAGGAAGATGTTGCTGCGGCTGAGGTCGAAGAGGTTGCTGCCTGTGTTCTCCTCAAGGATTTTGATGGATTCCTTTCTCACATTGAGATCCTTCATCCATTTTGAGTCTATTTTCGTGTGTGGTGTAAGGAAATGATCCAATTTCATTTTTCTGCATGTGGCTGTCCAATTTTCCCAACACCATTTGTTGAAGAGGCTGTCTTTTTTCCATTGGATATTCTTTGCTGCTTTGTCGAAGATGAGTTGACCATAGAGTTGAGGGTCTATTTCTGGGCTCTCTATTCTGTTCCATTGATCTATGTGTCTGTTTTTGTGCCAGTACCATGCTGTCTTGATGATGACAGCTTTGTAATAGAGCTTGAAGTCTGGAATTGTGATGCCACCAACTTTGGCTTTCTTTTTCAATATTGCTTTGGCTATTCGAGGTCTTTTCTGGTTCCATATAAATTTTAGGATTATTTGTTCCATTTCTTTGAAAAAAATGGATGGTACTTTGATAGGAATTGCATTAAATGTGTAGATTGCTTTAGGTAGCATAGACATTTTCACAATATTTATTCTTCCAATCCAGGAGCATGGAACATTTTTCCATTTCTTTGTGTCTTCCTCAATTTCTTTCATGAGTACTTTATAGTTTTCTGAGTATAGATTCTTAGCCTCTTTGGTTAGGTTTATTCCTAGGTATCTTATAGTTTTGGGTGCAATTGTAAATGGGATGGACTCCTTAATTTCTCTTTCTTCTGTCTTGTTGTTGGTGTAGAGAAATGCAACTGATTTCTGGGCATTGATTTTATATCCTGACACTTTACTGAATTCCTGTACAAGTTCTAGCAGTTTTGGAGTGGAGTCTTTTGGGTTTTCCACATATAGTATCATATCATCTGCGAAGAGTGATAGTTTGACTTCTTTGCCAATTTGGATGCCTTTAATTTCCTTTTGTTGTCTGACTGCTGAGGCTAGGACTTCTAGTACTATGTTGAATAGCAGTGGTGATAACGGACATCCCTGCCGTGTTCCTGACCTTAGCGGAAAAGCTTTCAGTTTTTCTCCATTGAGAATGATATTTGCGGTGGGTTTTTCATAGATGGCTTTGATAATATTGAGGTATGTGCCCTCTATCCCTACACTTTGAAGAGTTTTGATCAGGAAGGGATGCTGTACTTTGTCAAATGCTTTTTCAGCATCTATGGAGAGTATCATATGGTTCTTGTTCTTTCTTTTATTAATGTGTTGTATCACATTGATTGATTTGCGGATGTTGAACCAACCTTGCAGCCCTGGAATAAATCCCACTTGGTCGTGGTGAATAATCCTTTTAATGTACTGTTGAATCCTATTGGCTAGTATTTTGGCGAGAATTTTTGCATCTGTGTTCATCAAGGATATTGGTCTGTAGTTCTCTTTTTTGATGGGATCCTTGTCTGGTTTGGGGATCAAGGTGATGCTGGCCTCATAAAATGAGTTTGGAAGTTTTCCTTCCATTTCTATTTTTTGGAACAGTTTCAGGAGAATAGGAATTAGTTCTTCTTTAAATGTTTGGTAGAATTCCCCCGGGAAGCCATCTGGCCCTGGGCTTTTGTTTGTTTGGAGATGTTTGATGACTGTTTCAATCTCCTTACTGGTTATGGGTCTGTTCAGGCTTTCTATTTCTTCCTGGTTCAGTTGTGGTAGTTTATATGTCTCTAGGAATGCATCCATTTCTTCCAGATTGTCAAATTTGTTGGCGTAGAGTTGCTCATAGTATGTTCTTATAATTGTCTGTATTTCTTTGGTGTTCGTTGTGATCTCTCCTCTTTCATTCATGATTTTATTTATTTGGGTCCTTTCTCTTTTCTTTTTGATAAGTCTGGCCAGGGGTTTATCGATCTTATTAATTCTTTCAAAGAACCAGCTCCTAGTTTCATTGATTTGTTCTATTGTTTTTTTGGTTTCTATTTCATTGATTTCTGCTCTGATCTTTATGATTTCTCTTCTCCTGCTGGGTTTAGGGTTTCTTTCTTGTTCTTTCTCCAGCTCCTTTAGGTGTAGGGTTAGGTTGTGTACCTGAGACCTTTCTTGTTTCTTGAGAAAGGCTTGTACCGCTATATATTTTCCTCTCAGGACTGCCTTTGTTGTGTCCCACAGATTTTGAACCGTTGTGTTTTCATTATCATTTGTTTCCATGAATTTTTTCAACTCTTCTTTAATTTCCTGGTTGACCCATTCATTCTTTAGAAGGATGCTGTTTAGTCTCCATGTATTTGGGTTCTTTCCAAATTTCCTCTTGTGATTGAGTTCTAGCTTCAGAGCACTGTGGTCTGAAAATATGCAGGGAATGATTCCAATCTTTTGATAACGGTTGAGACCTGATTTAGGACCGAGAATATGATCTATTCTGGAGAATGTTCCATGTGCACTAGAGAAGAATGTGTATTCTGTTGCTTTGGGATGAAATGTTCTGAATATATCTGTGATGTCCATCTGGTCCAGTGTGTCATTTAAGGCCTTGATTTCCTTGTTGATCTTTTGCTTGGATGATCTGTCCATTTCAGTGAGGGGAGTGTTAAAGTCCCCTACTATTATTGTATTATTGTCGATGTGTTTCTTTGATTTTGTTATTAATTGGTTTATATAGTTGGCTGCTCCCATGTTAGGGGCGTAGATATTTAAAATTGTTAGATCTTCTTGTTGGACAGTTCCTTTGAGTATGATATAGTGTCCTTCCTCATCTCTTATTATAGTCTTTGGCTTAAAATCTAATTGATCTGATATAAGGATTGCCACTCCTGCTTTTTTCTGATGTCCATTAGCATGGTAAATTCTTTTCCACCCCCTCACTTTAAATCTGGAGGTGTCTTCGGGTTTAAGATGAGTTTCTTGTAGGCAACATATAGATGGGTTTTGTTTTTTTATCCATTCTGATACCCTGTGTCTTTTGATTGGGGCATTTAGCCCATTAACATTCAGGGTAAGTATTGAGAGATATGAATTTAGTGCCATTGTATTGCCTGTAAGGTGACTGTTATTGTATATTGTCTCTGTTCCTTTCTGATCTACTACTTTTAGGGTCTCTCTTTGCTTAGAGGACCCCTTTCAATATTTCCTGTAGAGCTGGTTTGGTATTTGCAAATTCTTTCAGTTTTTGTTTGTCCTGGAAGCTTTTAATCTCTCCTTCTATTTTCAATGATAGCCTAGCTGGATATAGTATTCTTGGCTGCATGTTTTTCTCATTTAGTACTCTGAATATATCATGCCAGCTCTTTCTGGCCTGCCAGGTCTCTGTGGATAAGTCTGCTGCCAATCTAATATTTTTACCATTGTATGTTACAGACTTCTTTTCCCGGGCTGCTTTCAGGATCTTCTCTTTGTCACTAAGACTTGTAAATTTTACTATTAGGTGACGGGGTGTGGACCTATTCTTATTGATTTTGAGGGGGGTTCTCTGAATCTCCTGGATTTTGATGCTTGTTCCCTTTGCCATATTGGGGAAATTCTCTCCAATAATTCTCTCCAATATACCTTCTGCTCCCCTCTCTGTTTCCTCTTCTTCTGGAATCCCAATTATTCTAATGTTGTTTCGTCTTATGGTGTCACTTATCTCTCGAATTCTCCCCTCATGGTCCAGTAGCTGTTTGTCCCTCTTTTGCTCAGCTTCTTTATTCTCTGTCATTTGGTCTTCTATATCGCTAATTCTTTCTTCTGCCTCATTTATCCTAGCAGTGAGAGCCTCCATTTTTGATTGCACCTCATTAATAGCTTTTTTGATTTCAACTTGGTTAGATTTTAGTTCTTTTATTTCTCCAGAAAGGGCTTTTATATCTCCCGAGAGGGTTTCTCTAATATCTTCCATGCCTTTTTCAAGCCCGGCTAGAACCTTGAGAATCGTCATTCTGAACTCTAGATCTGACATATTACCAACGTCTGTATTGATTAGGTCCCTAGCCTTTGGTACTGCCTCTTGTTCTTTTTTTTGTGGTGAATTTTTCCGCCTTGTCATTTTGTCCAGATAAGAGTAGATGAAGGAGCAAGTAAAATACTAAAAGGGTGGCAAAAACCCCAGGAAAATATGCTTTAGCCAAATCAGAAGAGATCCCAAATCATGAGGGGGAGAAAGGGGATAAAAAGAGGTTCAGAAAGAAGAAAAAGAAAAAAAAAAAAAGAAGAAGAAAA